>NW_023425346.1:16035971-16660971 GCF_014108415.1 Molossus molossus
ATGTAGGCATGTGGATCCAGGGTCTTCCAGTTTTCATGTTAAATTTCTGTGATGTTTTGCCAACAAAACATTTCCCCTGGTATATCTAGACTGCAAGCCATCAGTTTCTGACCTTTGATTTGTAGTGTGATCTGATATTTGGAAAAATACCAAAAAAGAGGAATAGAGGAGGAAAACAGGAAGGAAGGGTGGGCCCTATGCGTATGTATTTATATGTAGTATAAACAGAGATGACATGGACAGTTGTACATGAAACAATGGGAAACTTAAGAGGGATGAGATTAAAAAATTTTTTTTCTAAATATGTGTTTATTTAAAAAATTTTTTTTCTAAATATGTGTTTATTGATTTAGAGAGAGAGAAATAGAAACATCAATGCAAGAGAGAAACATGGATTGGCTGCCTCCTGCACGCCCCCACTGGGGATCAAGCCCATAACCTGGGTATGTGCCCTGACCGGGAATCGAACCAGGACCTCTCAGTTCATGGGTCAATGCTGAATCCACTGAGCCACACCAGCCAGGCAAAATATGTTTTTATTAATTTTTTAGAAAGAGAGGAAGGGAGAGAGAGATAGAAACATCGATGTGAGAGAGACATTGATCAGCTGCCTCCTGCATACCCTGTACTGGGGATCAAGCCCGAAACCCAGGCTTGTGCCCTGACCAGAATCAAACTGGGACCTCTCAGTCCAAGGGACAACGCTCAATCCACTGAGCCACACCGGCTGGGCAGATTATTCACTTTTTGTTATAACTATATTTTCTGTCTTATTAAAATAAATAAATATTATTATTTTTTAATCCTCACCTGAGGACATTTTTGCATTTATCTTCAGATAGAGGGGAGAGAGAGAGGGAGGAAGAGAGAGAGAGAAACATCAATGTGAGAGAGACACATCGAGTGGTTGCCACCCACACAACCCCAACCAGGGCTGGGAACAAACTGCAACCAAAGTATGTGCTCTTAGCGGGAACCGAACCCGGATCTCTCTGGTCCAAGGGCCGACACTGTAACTGCTGAGCCAAACTGGCCAGGGCTAAACATTATTTTTTCAATTTAAAAAAATCTAGTAGGTTAGGAAATTTCTAAGTTGCCTGGACTGCAAATCCAATGCCACAACATAAAGAAAGCTTTTAGGATAATTCAATCTGACCAAATTCACTCTATCTTAGGAGAGGTCATTAACTTAAGTATTAATATCTAAAACTAGAGACAAAACAGATGTGAGAAGGAAAGCAAACACACTGCAAGATGCAGTGATATTTTTATGTGTTAATAAACTGGAAGTCACATATGAACAAATTTGCTGACCAGTTAGATTTAAAAAAAAAAATGTTAGTCACCTTGACCAGTTTGCTCAGTGATTAGAGCGTCAGCCTGAAGACCACAGAGTCCCGGGTGCAGTTCCTGCTAAGGGCACGTACCTCAGTTGCAGTTTGTCCCCGGCCCCCATTGGTGGTGTGTGGGTGGCAGCCAGTCCATGTGTCTCTCTCACATAGATCTTTCTTTCTTTCTCTTCCCACTCTCTCCCTCCCGCTGTCTCCCTCTCCCCCTCCCGCTCTATCTGAAGATAAATGCAAAAAATGTCCTCGGGTCAGGATAAAAAAAAATGTTATAGGAAATGATACCTTTGTTGTTGTTTTTTAATGAAAGATTAAAAAAAAGTGCATTCTTTTTTAATTTATTGGGGTGACATTGGTTAATAAAATTATATAGGTTTCAGGGATACATTTCTACAATACTTCATCTGTACATTGTATTGTGTATTCACCACCCCAAGTCAAGTCTCCTTCCATCACCCTTGATCCCCTCTTTACCCTCTTCTACCTCCCTCCACCCTCCTTTTCTTTTGTTAATCACCATACTGTTGTCTGTGTCTATGAGTACTTTTTTTTTCTTAATCCCTTCACTTTTTTCACCCAGCCCCCAAATCTCCATCCCCTCTGACAGCTGTCAGTCTGTTCTATTTATGAGTCTGTCTCTATTTTCTTTGTTAGTTTATTTTGTTCATTAGATTCCACATATGAGTGAAATCATATGGCACTTATCTCTCTGACTGGCTTATTTTACTTAGCATAATGCTCTTAAGGTCCAACCATACTTTCGCAATGGGTAAGATTCGCTTCCTTTTTTACGTCAGAGTACTATTTCATTGTGTAAATGTACCACAACTTTTTTTCCCCTTTATTCATTTTACAGAGAGAGGAAGTGAGAGGGAGAGAGAGAGAGAGAGAAGCAACAATGAGAGAGAGAACATCAATTGGCTGCCTCCTGCATGCCTCCCACTGGGGATCAGGCCCACAACCTGGGCATGTGTTCTGACTGGGAATTGAATTGGTGACCTGTTGGTGCATGGGTCGATGCTCAACCACTGAGCCACACCAGCCAGACGTGCCACAACTTTTTTATCCACTCATCTACTTGGACACTTAGGCTGCTTCCAAATCTTGGCTATTGTAAATAGCGCTGCTATGAACATAGGGGTACATATACTCTTTCAAATTAGTTTTTTGGGTTTCCTCAGATATATTTCCAGAAGTGGAATTGCTGGGGCAGAAGGCAGTTCCATTTTTTTTTTTTTAGGTAACTCCACACCGTTTTCCACAGTGGCTGCACCAGACTGCATTCCCACCAACAGTGCATGAGGGTTCCCTTTCCTCCACACCCTCACCAACACTTGTTGTTTGTGCATTCTTAATTCTTCAGAATTACAATGTGGCCCAATGCATACATTGCATTTGTTTTAACATACCATGTTGTTTTTTACTAAAACTGGTTCTAGTTTTGGAGCAGTTCAGATTTTTAAATATTGTTTGCTTTTTTCTACTTCTGTCTCAGGCATTGCCATTCTCCTTAAGACAGATGTTTGAAAATGTTCAGGCTTCTCAACTCAACCTGAAACTATGTATTTGGTTCCAGTTTAATGAGAAGAAGCTAGATTGTGAATACATTTTTTTTCTGACACATCTTTTATTTTCACCCTTTGGTAAATGTGACAACTTGTGACAGTTCTCCATTTCCAAAAGAAGCCAATAATGATAATATGATAAATAATAAGTTATTTGACTGTTTGGGGTTTATCTATCAAATTTTCTCTTTATGCTCCCTACCTCACTCCCAGGAGCGCCGGATGCATGCCATGCGCCATTGCTACTTTATGCCTGGGGGGTTATGATCCTTCAGTAGCAGTCAATTACTCTAACATTGTGTCTTGGTGTTTTTTAAATAGAATAGTAATTTTTCAGAAGGACTTAGCCTTACTCCCCAGTTTAGCAAATAAAGAAACTGAGGTACAGAGAGATCAGTGACTTATTTAAGATTTCACAACAAACTATTGGAGTACTTCTACTTAAATATATCTCTAGAGAGGCATAGAAGATAAAAGCTATATTAAAAATTCACACAATTCTTGTGGAATCAAACAAATTTAATGATGCTACAAAATCTGGCATAATGTCCTACTTATTGGCCAAGACACTTTCGGTAGTAAATGAAACAGAGCCAACTGAAACCAGCCTAAGAATAAACAGAAATTTTTTTCCTTTAAAGTGAGTGGAGCTCCAAGTGTAAATTCTGAGGGATAAATTGGGTTCAGGCAAAGCTGGATGCAAAGACTAAAAATACCATCAAAACCTGCCTTTCTCTTTTGACTTTGTTTGCCACTGTGTCCACTTCATTCCCTGGCAGCTTTACTCACCCAGGGGCAAAAATAGCTAATGTTCTAACCCCAGTGCAGAGAATACATCTTTCTCACTGGTCCCAACAAAGGAATTGGGAGTAACTCCCATTAGCTGGCTTGGATCAGAGTCCTTCCTGAGCACTTCGCTGTGACTCCAGTTGGCCAAACCTGGGTCACATGCCCCAATCCCCCACCTCCACCAATCCCACCAGAAAGAACCACATGGACAGAAAGTGCAGGAGGGGTAGTCACAAGGGGAAAAAAAATAAGTGTTTATTACCTGAAGAGAGGTAATGCATGTAAGGCAAGTAAGAACAAGAGAAGTTTATTAAAATTTCATTTATGTTGAATCATAAACCTACACAACTAAGTTAATTTCTTGCTCGGTGGTTGTGAGTTCGAGATTTTCATTAAAAAATACTACCAACACTAAATAAGAGGATACTGTAAAAGCAGAAAAAGTAGACATACATTGAAAAATATGGTTGACTTTGCCAAAAAAAAAAAAAAAAAGGTTCGGTGCATGTGTGTGTTTATATTGTCAGTGCATAAATGAACACAAAGGCAAATGAAAAATAAAAATGTTGGACATCTGCCAAACATTACATCAAATGCTTAATGGTCCAGCACCAGGAAAGCAGTCATTATATTTTTGCAGTAACATTTGTTTATTTTGGTTTCTATTTCATCTCAAAGGCTGATGAGCTTGTGCTAGCTACAATTAATAGTATTCTATTGGAAATTATATCATTATCCAGTTCGTAAAGAATAATAGCCTCACACAGAGCCAATTTTTATCATAGTGTAACTAGAACTCTGCTCATTCATTTGTCCATTTATTCATTTATAATATGTGCCAGTTATGAATCAGGAACAAGGGTGGACACTAACACTAAAGACATGAGTAATTTGCAGCCCCACCCCTTGAAGAATCAAAGTGCAATAAGGGAAACATAAGTAAAAATTAAAGTACACCATGAGAAGGGATTTGCACAGGGCTTTAGAAGCAGAAGGAGGACCCAAAGCTCACTCAGCTGAGATCCAGGGAGGTTTCAAAGAAGAAGGCGTAGGGAATGCTTTCAGAGAGGAAAAGGAGGTGAAAGGGAATTCTGGAGAGCATAACGTGTAATGACACAGAAGTTGAAAAGAACCCTGAGGTTTTCAGAAATGGGTTCCAACTGTGGGTGTGGTGTAGGGTGTATACGGAGGAAGAGTCAATATGAACATGTGAATGACTGGTGATAAGTTTGACTTTGTCTTGTAGTTCCCAAAACCGTGGTCCCCCAGCTAGAACCAGGCTGACAGTAAAGAGCTATCTGGAGAACTTGCAAACAGTACAGATTGCTCTCACCCCACTTCTGGAAATCTTGGTTTTGGAGGAATCTGCATTGAGTGTATGTTTTTTTTTTTAAAGTTCCCTAAGTGATTCTGCAACACATCCAACTCTGAGAATCACTGTGTGGAGGCAATGATGATCCAACAGAAGCTACTGGAAAAGAGAATAACATGTTTTGTGAAGATAGCTTGTTGCTGCTCAGTGGTTGAGCGTTGACTTATGCACCAAGAGGTCGCCAGTTCAATTCCTGGTCAGGACACATACCAGGTTGTGGGTCCAATCCCCAGAGAGGGCATGCAGGAGGCAGCCAATTGATGTTCTCTCTCATTGATGTTTCTATCTCGCTCTCCCTCTTCCTTTCTCTCTAAAATAAAAAAAAAAAAG
Organism: Molossus molossus; assembly: GCF_014108415.1. Taxonomy (NCBI): domain Eukaryota; kingdom Metazoa; phylum Chordata; class Mammalia; order Chiroptera; family Molossidae; genus Molossus; species Molossus molossus. The sequence goes on from NW_023425346.1 coordinate 16,041,374, forward strand.
ATAGCTCTTTGCCAGTGGAAAGTGGCAGTAGAACAGGTCAAAACAGGAACAGGGGAGACCTGATAGGATACCATTGTGATGGAATAAATTAAGAAATGGCAAGCAGAGCAGTACAAGTGAAGAGGAGGTGAATGTTCAGAGCTATTTCTGAGAAGTGCAATCCACAGGACTAGACAATCTGTTTGATGTGGGAAGGGAAGTGTGTGTGTGTGTGTGTGTGTGTGTGTGTGTGTGTGTGTGTGTAGGGGGTAGAATTCTAGTTTGTAAAGTGTGCCCTTGTGAACTGGGCATGAGAGGTTAGTAGGAGGCATGGCTGTTCATACAGCAGTGTGATGTTAGCGCAAGGTGGCAGACCAGACTGGAGCTTCCCATGGGCAGGAGGCCAAGGCCTGAGACTGGGTTATCCAAGATCCAGAGGCTCAGATCTGCCAATCCTGAGGTTGAAAACTTGCTAATGGCTTCTCACCGGGAGACACCTCCCTTCTTTGTATCACCCGTGTCCCTGCCAGTAGTCATCTCTCATAGCCCATAGAGTAGCCTCTCAGGCTTTCTCTCTAGCTTATAAACTTCCTGAAGCCATGAATTATGTGAGCCTGTATGTTCTCAGAGCCTACCCTAGTGTCTGCACTTATTTGATGCTCACATTTCCAGGTGAATGAATTTTATTAATTACCTAGATAATTATAGCTACACTAACCTCATTATATCTCTGTATAGGCTTTGAGCCTCATTTGTGTATGTGTGATTATATAAATGTGTATTTCTGTAATTCTACATGCTTCCTTTATTACATTCCAAATTGAGCATTTTTATAATGAATAACGGTATGCAAAACACACTGCTTTCCTCCAAACATTAATTATTGCAAGAAGTTCTGTGTAATTAGTGAACCAGGCATCTCCTACAGATATTAGTTTAGATTCCACCAAAAGAGTTTGATTAATAAAAAAAAAGATATATTTTTTTAAACTTTCAATCTAATTAATTAAAGTCTAGGTATAATTTTCAATTCAGTTATCCAAATAAGCATGTATGGATTCAGAGAGATTATTTATAAGTAGAGTAGTATGATCACTTTAAAGTATCTATCTTTTTCTCATACGATGGAATAAATAAGAGACTGCCATGAAAGGACAGAAACTGTAAGACTAACTTGAAAGTTATATTATTTAGAACAGTTCCTTTACTATGACCTTTTATTCTGTTCATTGATTGGATGATTCATCTTTTTATTCCTCATTTTCTTTGCCTTCTTCATTGCGATGAAATGCCCTCTGAGTACTAAGAAAAATATCTTGCTTTCAGAGTTTGAAATCAACAGAAAACTCCAATGCTAACAACTGTCCTTTATAACCTAAGAAAGAGCAGTGACAAGTAGACAAGCTAGTTTTCAAGCAGGTGTGGGAATTAACTTTAGATAACCAAAAATATATAAAACGGCAAAGATAGTGGCAAAAACTAAGAAACACTTTTTTTTTTTTTTTTAATTCTATTGCCTACATTTCAAACTAATTTGGAATGAATTCCTACATACAGATAACAAATTGTAACTCTCTAGCCTGTTTGACCCTGAGTTACTCCCCATGCCGGTTGACTTTCTATCTCCTCTGTGTGGCCTAATTATTGGGAAAATCTATAACTTCCTGTTTCCCCTGATCTCCAGGAAACTGTTTTTGTTTTCTCAATTTGTAATTGATATGTACGTGCTAATCCCCTATATTGCCTCAGCTTCTGTTTAGGACCCTGTATTTTGTATACACTATCCATCCCATTTCACTGGCCTTGCCCAACCCCTGGCTTGGGTTTCTCTGAGCTGCTTTGACCTTTTGCTATCCAAACCGAATATAACACACTGCTCTCACCTTGATGGGTTGGTCATTTGCCTACTTGCTTTCAGATCCATTCATTCCTTGCCCTTCTCTTATTCTCTTTTGAAGGAAAATGATTCCTGCCAACTCTATTTGTTAAGCTCACTTGCCCATGCCCCAAAGGAAGTAGGGCAAAGAAAGATAAAAGGGTAAAGTAGGAGCACTAGCAGAAGAAGAGGAGCGGCCAAGGTGTTTCTTCCTCACTTTGATTCAGGGAGCTTCTCCCACAGTGGCTGCTTCTCTTCAATGATTCCCATTCTAGGTCGAGCCGGGGACGGTGGCTCCAGAGGTCAGTACTCAGCTCCTCTGTTTGTCTCTCCAACCCTAGAAGTGGAGGGTAAAGGCTTTGGCTACTCTTTAGGGTGCTCCTCCTTCCCCAGATTGGTTTTCTGGCGCTTCCAAGCCCTTTGTAACTACTTCCTAGTATTAAATTCCCTCAACTGAACCATCTCACTTGGGCTCTAATTTCTGAACAGACCCCCGTTTCATACACTGAAGTGACAATACATGGCAGGTTGTTAGGCAGAGAAAACTGTCATCCTCATAGAAGAATTTGTGTTAGTATTGTAAGGCTCACATCCCAAAATATCCAGTAAAAGATGTAAGGAATGAAAATATATAATACAATGGAAAGAGAAATTTCATTTCTTTTTTCTTTATTGATTTTAGAAGGAGAGGAAGGGAGAGAGAGAGATAGAAACATGGATGGGAGAGAACATCAATTGGTTGCCTCCTGCATGACCCCTACTGGGGATCAGGCCCACAACCTGGGCATGTGCCCTGACCGGGAATTAAACCAGCGATGTCTTGGTGCATGGATCGACGCTCAAACACTGAGCCACACTTTAATTTTTTAAAGCCACTTTCATTTAGTTATTATCTTCATTCATTAGTATACTCCCAGCAATAAGGAAACCATGTGAAGTGGAGCAGAGTGAACAAAGAATCATGCCCACGCTGAGCCCAAAATAGTTCCAAGTAGATTTGCCTGCACAAAGGAGGAAAAGATGTAATCAGTATCCAGACTCAGTAACAAAGTACATTTAAGACTGTTAATGTTAAATAAAAAGGAAGATCCCTCTGAACACCCCTGATGCTCTCCCCACAGAAACTTTCTCTCTGCATTAATTTGATCTTCCCATGACACAAAAGCTGTTAAGTTTATTTCATGAAAGTGTCTAGGGCAGTTGTCAGTGGCCTGTATGGCCTTGGAGTGACTCATCCTTTGACATAGGTTTTGAAATCACACTTTCGTGTTTTGTGAAAGGTGAAGGCTGTGCTTTCATGATCATGGGTAGGATTCAGATGATCATGGGTAGAATTCAGTTCATCTTGTCCAACATTAAGTAATTCCTTTTCTGGTTTTGTTGAGATGGAGCACAGCTAGGAGCTGCAAGAGGGGTTAGTTTTATTCTTCAACCAGTAATGGGCCATGTATGAGTTTCCTGGAGCTGCCAGAACAAAGTGCCACACACTGGGTGGCTTAAAAAACAGAAATGTATTGTCTCATAGTTCTACAGGCTAGAAGTCTGAGAGCTGTGGGGAAGGGTCTGGCTTGCAGGAGACTCTGGACCTGAGCCCTGATCTCCTGTTTCCACTGAGTGGTGGGTATAAATTTCGGGCCAAAAAAAGTACAAGTATAAGAAATTTTAAGTTTTCCTTTCCTATATGTGCCCTTAAATGCTACCACGTGGCAGAGATTTGACATCAGTTAAATCAAGATTTTCTCCTCTCACCATTTCCCACTCATTCCCCAGAATTGTGCCTAGTGGGTGTCTCAGGCCTGGATGCCCAAGTCCTGCCTACCCCACCTTCCTCCGGTAGCTCCCTGCCTCACCGCAGATGGAAGGCACCCGTCATCTGTATCCTCAGTCAGAAGGTATACTTCGCAGACCACTTTCTCTGAAACCGCTAAGTCTACCCACCACTAGCTTCCTCACTAGGGCTCCTGGGTCCAGACCCTTACTCGTCTCAGGAAGCAGACAAGTCTGGCTCTGACATGCATACTGTGCACACCTCAAGCCTTGAGTCCCTTCAAGGAATTGGCTTTGAAATATTAAAGCTTAATCTTTTGCCTTCAACAGACTCTTCTTTCAAACTACTCAATGTTTATGGTTTCAAAGTCTATTTTAAAATGAAAAAAAAAAGTCAAGAATCATCTTTGGGTTCTCCCCCCCCCCATTTTTTCTTTAAGACAATGAAGGCAAAATAATGAGTAGCCCAAAGGGGGAGGGTGAGGTGATGGGTAGAGATAATGGGAAAGAACAGGTGACAAAAAAGGAAAACATCAGTGAATGTTCAGAATACCGTCCTTCCACATACGTTTGTTGTTCTTTTCTCAAGACCGCTTCTCAGATAATTCTCAAACGTAAGGATGTTCCCGAGCAGCCCGGAGGAGGTTCAGAGGCCCCGCTTTATTTGGAGAATACTACTCTGGGCGGATAGAAACAGGCTAACCCATGTGGTTGCATTAATTTTCACTTGTGAACACGTCCAGATTGAAATAAGTGTTTGAAGTCTTACAAAATAGAAGAACATTTGTAAGGCCAATAAAACTGATATTGGTGGCCCACCAGTGTGGCTCAGTGGTTGGGTGTTGACCCATGCACCAAGAGGTTGCCAGTTAGATTCCCAGTCAGGGCATATGCCCAGGTTTTGGGCCTGATCCCCAGTGGGGGGCATGCAGGAGGTGACCAATCAATGTTCTCTCTCATCGATGTTTCTATCTGTCTCTCTGTCTCCCTTCCTCTCTCTATAAAATCAATAAAGAAAAACAATGGTTAAAAACTGAAATTGGTTTTTCAACCAAGCGTTGACTAGCAACCTGGCACTGTTTCAATAGCATCGCCCATTGTGACTACAGCTCTATGGCCATTTTGCTTTGCCTGTGAAGCAGTTCTTTTAGGCGCAGGCAGAGTGCTGGACCATTATTTAGGCAAGACTCACATAAGGTAGAAATCTATCAAAACGAAATGACAAATCAGAGAGGAGAGAGTTAAGCAAACAGTACTGTTATGCTGCATCTAAATTGCAAAGGAGAGAACGGATGGGAAAACTGTAATTAGAGGCATTTTAAGCTCTCTTATGGGAAGAACAGCAAAACATTTTCTATTTGAAATTGCAGTGTGAACTTGAAGTTCTAAGGTGGTAGGGATAGGGACAGGGAATAAGGAGAAGGGAAAAATAAAGGGAATGAGTAACAATGTGTACTCAGACTCACAGGGAAAGGGAAAGTATTTGATCTGATACCTCAAGAATCAGAAACAGTTCTAGGAGAAAGAAATAGTAAAATAACTGTTCTCCTAAGTACAATGGCCAATGTAAGATTGAAGAGAAAATGAATGAGAGGTGGTAGGGGAGGACTTGACAGGGCAGAAAGAACTGAAACAGAATCAGATTGAATGCTTATGAGAGATAGAATTGAAAAATTGATTTTTTAAATAAAAATATTTCAATAGTACAAAGTCTCCAGGCATGCCATTAATGTTTAATTTAGATTACACAGCTTTATCATACTCACTGTGTATTTTTTCTAGAAATACTTTACAAAGTTATACTCAGCCTTCTTGGCCCCAGTTCAGAGTATGATTATGAGTCTCGTATAGATCCAGAGTTCTCTTTCCTGAAGGTTAATTTTGTTCTGTACCTGATCTTGCCAAACTGAGAAAACAAACCAACTCGTTTCTTCAGCGAGAAGAAACTCTCTAGCTCTCAAAGGAGAGGCAAAAATACGGATGTTTCAAGCTTCTCTCATAAAAAGTTTCTTCTTACATAAAGAATCCCTCACAACTATATAGCACTTTATGCTTTGCGGGTTTCCTCATTTGAATTTCAGTGGATTCTATCATAAAAGGCATTTTCTGTATCGTGTGTTTTTACGCAGTGCTTTTTCTACTATCAAAACCAGTAAAATAAATATTAGTTTTGGTTAGTGAGTTTCTTATATGCTAAATATTCTCAACCTTTTAGTTTTCACTTAATTTTTCCTTTCTCTTTTCTTCTGACCAGAGAGCAATTTATGCTGCTGGTCAGTTCTCTTGCTTTCCAAATTTTGAGTCTTTCACTTAGCAAATTTACACAAGACCTGTAAGACATAATAAAAAGCCCAGGTTGGGGTGAATATCCAGCTACTACCAAGTCACTCATGGTAGTGTGAGAGCCACTGTGATCTGTGGGGACAGTTTAAAGGCATCAGGGGAATTAGCCAAAGTTTTAAAGCCAGACTAGACCTGGCTTTGAACCCTGTATTTACCACTTTATAGCTGTGTGGCATCCTCCATAAAGTGGTGATATCCATTTAATATCATTTGTGAAGTTTCTAAGTGCAGCAATGCTCCTGCCATACAGTAGGCATTGGACGAGTGTTCATCCCTCTTCCTTACCTCCTAGGAAGACTGTCGAAATCACCCACAGCTTATATGACAAGGGATGGTGTGGATGTTCTTGACAGAATAGAGATGGGAACTCTCCCCTCAAACAATTACCCAGGGTATTTGTGGACATTATTAAACCCTGACCACCCTACCAAGTCTGCTGAAATCAGGGCGTCTGCTGACACCTGAGTGGGTGACATAATCCCCATTAGGCAAGGTTATGAGACACGTACATACCATAATCCCAAAGAAGACCCTTCTAATCAGCCCTGTAATTATGCAACAACAAATGTAGATGTTGCCAGCCAAACAACATCACCCAGAAACAGTTTGGGTGTTTTTGTTTTAGAAGATCTACCCCCTTTCTCCTTTCCCAAATCTCATCCCTGAAGGGTTCGTAGATGTGTGCCTCTGGGTCAAGTTCCCAGCTTTTCCACTCAACACTCAGTCTTGGGTCTCTAATTTATTTAGCAGCACATAGGGGGAATTACTGTCTTAGCTTCTTTGGAAAAGCTGTGACCTTTATTCCCTTATAGAAGGAAGTAAAGGAAAGCCCCTGTGAACACGACATGGCAGATGCTGATTCTCTGCCTAAAGGAAAACCTGGGAGAACTGGACTGGAAGGTAGAAAGAAGTTGCTTCAATGGGACAGCTGATTTCTCTGTGACAGGCAGGGGCTCGACTTCTACACGCGTGTATGGAGTGCATACAAGGGCCAAATGCTGCAGCAGAAGCCAGAGATGGGAGGTGAGCTGAACACAGTCCTTATCCTAAGAACTTCAAAGCCTCGTGGGAAGGACAAATGAAGTACAGAGTGCAATACATCATGATCATGACTGCTGCTAAAGAAGACTCAAAATGAAAAGTCATAAAGGGAGACTGGTCAACTGTAACGGGGGAGGGAGTTAAGACAAGGCTTCACGTGGGTAATAGTGATGCTAATCAGGGTCTTCTTGCTCGCTCTAGCCAGCAGTGACTTTGTGGAAATGAAACAAAGGGTGGAGTTCATTGGTGTTTCTGGTCTGTCCTAATTCTTTCATTTCTTAAATGATCTTTTCAACTTATTCACAAATTTGTATTTTTCAAATGTGTATTTATATATGTGTATGTGTGTATATTAGAAACAGTGTGCTGCCCTGGCCGGTTTGGCTCAGCGGTTAGAGTGTCCGCCTGCGGTCCGGAGAGACCCGGGTTTGGCTCCCGCTAAGGGCGTGTACCTCGGTTGCAGTTTGTCCCTGGCCCTGGTTGGTCGTGAGGGTGGCAGCCACTCGATGTGTCCCTTCCACATCGATGTTTCCCTCTCTCTCTCTTCCTCTCTCTCCCTCCCACTCTATCTGTACAAAAAAATGGAAAAATGTCCTCGGGTGAGGATAAAAAAAAAAAAAAGAAACAGTGTGCTTTCTTTTGTGACTCTTATTCCTGCTTCTCTGACATATGTCCAAGTGTCTGAATATGCTCAAAGCTATGTTTCTTCTACATTATAGAGATAAATGGTGATTTCTTCTAAATAAACTGTAACTGGCATCCGTATGCATTTTATATATATTATTACATACATTAATCCCCAAACTCCCTTCCTTCTTCCTGTCTAAGACTCCCATCTTTATTTTCTGCTCTGTATTTTCCTCACCATGCTTGCTGTATAGTTCACCAGCATTAGCAGCCTGTGACTCAGCAGCATGCCCTAGAATCCCTTAGAAGAAACACCCGGAAAGGCCCCGAGTTGTGGGTTAGTGTGCAGCCCCTGTTCTTACTTTCAAAGCTCCCTGCAATCCTGCAACTTCCAAGCAGGCTTGCATTTTGGAAAGTGCTGCTGTCTTTACTGGGAGGAGATGCTCTATGCCCTGCACTGTTGTTTTGATTGCCCTCAAGAGTATTTTCTGTTAACGGTCTATGTGCTAGAGTTCTCAGTTTCAACCTCTCTAATGCTGTCCCTCCTTGAACGGTCTTGGAGTCGCACTGATCTAAGGATAAGAGATTTTGCTTCTTACGTTTCAACAGGAGGAGTTTGAAGTCTTGTCACTTGGTAACGATTCCTTAACTGGACCAAAGACACTACCTTTTTTGTGCAGTTCCAGTAAGTGCCCTCCCTACCTACTGTGACCTTCAGCATTCCACACCCACTCCTGGAGAGTGGGCAGTCCTAGTGGAAGCTCACCGCACATCCTGCTACTATCAGGCCACAAAAGCACTTTGCAAATATAAAGCACTATACAAACAGTGCTGTTGCAGTTATGTTGGAAATAGCAATCCATTAAAGAGTAAAGTCTTTCCGCATTCTTCTTCTATCACCATTTACATAAACTACTTTGGGACAAGTTGCCTTGTTCCTTGGAGTCAATAAGAAGCCACCCATGTGACTGCCAAGGGGTCCAAAGGAAAAATTAACTTTTCAGGAATATTCCTTTTTTTTATCCTCACCCGAGGACATTTTTCCACTTTTTGTTCAGATAGAGTGGGAGGGAGAGAGAGGAAGAGAGAGAGAGAGAGAATCATTGATGTGGAAGGGACACATTGAGTGGCTGCTACCCGCACAACCCAAACCAGGGCCGGGGACAAACTGTACATGCCCTTTGCAGGAACCGAACCGGGTCTCTCTGGACTGCAGGCCGACGCTCTAACTGCTGAGCCAAACCAGCCAGGGCAGGAATATTCCTTTATTTTAAACTAATATGATGAACATTGTTTAATTTTGGGTCCACATGTATTTTTTTTTCTTTATTGATTTGAGAGAGAGAGGAAGGGAGAGGGAGAGTGACTGAAACATCAATGAGAGGGAACATTGACTGGCCACCTTCTACATGCCCCCCACTGGGACTGGGGTCACAACCTGGGCATGGGCCCCAACCAGGAATCGAACTGGCGACTTCTTGGTGCATGGGTTGATGTTCAACCATTGAGCCACAACAGATGGGTTGGGTTCATCTGTGTTTTTATTAGCTATGTTTTTTTCTGCATTTGTAAATGTCTTCAAATGATAAAATTAAGAATCTTCCTCAGCAAAACGGCATGCTCTGCAATCTAGTAGCTTTCATTTTACTTTTGAAAATGTCATTATTAATATATGATATATATGGATGCCAAAGTATGTGTCAAAAATACATAATGTGTTAGAATAAAAAGCACTGAGTTAATAAGAGGTTTTGATATAATCATAAATGCTAGGGTGGAAGAGAAATAGAGTCAGTAATTAGTATATGAGCCCTAAATGGATTGGCAATGTTTTTTAAAAAGAGGAGCAAATAAATATGTTATAATGTTAAGATTTGGTAAAGCTCAGTGGTGAATGCTGGTGTTCTTAAATCAGTCTCTATTATTGTCTGTGTGTATGAAATATTTCACAATTTTTTAAAAATTTTATTTTTAAAACTTCTTATTCCATTGTGCTGGTCATTTGGACTTTTTCATTGAAATTACAGAAAACAGCAGTGTGAGAGTTTTGAAAGTGGAAAGGGAAGGGACCTACACAAAGTGGGGAGTAGAGAGATTCAGGTTATAGTTAATGAAACAAGAAACAAAGGTACATATATTAAGAAAGTTGTGAAAAAGAACGGAAGTAAGTGCATTACCTAAAATTGCAAGAGAGGAATTAAAAATAGTGAGACATTCATATAAAAGGGGGGAGGGGTAAGTGAGCTAAGATCTCATCTATCAGAATGGGAAGGAAGTCTTCAGATCATCTGTCTGCTCGATAAATAAAGAAGTGGAAGTATGATTATATTATTGAGAGAGGGAAGTAACCACCCAGAAGAACTTTAAAAAATGTAGTTGTTAATAGTTTAAACTTGGTTGCTTCTCAAGTATGGGTCTAGGGTTTGAATGAGAGACAAAAGGGTGGGGTAGGGCTGGAATGTAGGAGCAAAACATTATCAACCTTTGTAGTAAGTGCTTTAGCACCATTTTATTTTTGTTGGTTTGTGGGGTTTTTTTGTAAACATGTTTTGGTTAAAATTTATTTTAAAGGTAACACGGTAGTAAGATCATCAGACCCCCAAAATGTCCCTCTCTTAAATAATCTGTTCAAGTTACTATTTACTTCTACTGCTTGTTAATACATTATTTACATCTTCATCTTTTTTAAAAAAATCCTCACCCAAGGATATTTTTTTTATTTATCTTCAAACAGAGTGGGAGGGGGAGAGAGAGAGAAAAAGAGAGGGAGAGAGAGATAGACATCAAAGTGAGAGAGACACATCAGTTGGTTGCCTCCTGCATGACCAGGGCCAGGGACCGAACCGAAACCGAGGTACAGTACGTGTCCTTGACCAGAATCGAACTCGCAATTCTTTGGTCCATGGGCCAACGCTCTAACCACTGAACCATGCCAGCCAGGGCATATCTTTGTCTTTCAAATGATATCCTAGAATTACCCTTTAGTTGGTTTTCTTTGTTTGTTTTCTTTTATTTTTATGCTCTGTAAACATTTTAGAAATTTAGATTTCCCTCTACAAAAATTTGAAAACTATTAATCTATTTATGGAAAGTTTGTTTCTGATAGACTATAAAGTTAAACAAGGAAGCCAGTTCAACTGGTTTAAGGCATGCCTGTGACAAATACATAGTGAAATACAGCCAGGGGCCCCAGGGCTGGGCAACAGGGAGTCACTGCTAATGGAGCTCTTGGGAGGTGGAGGTTGATGAAAATGTTGTAGACTTGGAGGGAGGTAATGGGTGCACATCTTTGTGAATATACTCTAATGTCTGAACTATATACTTTAAAAGAGTGAATTGTATGGTACATGAAATATATCTCAATTAAAAAGAAGTCCATAAAAAATACTACACGGGAATAACCTAAAATGATAATTATCGAGTGTGGGAGTATTTTTTCTACCTTCTACTTCCCTAAAGTTTTGATAGTGTGATATTACTTTCATAAGTTCAGAAATAATTTAAAGTAATGTCATTAGCCTCAGTGTCTGGTACCATCTTCATGTGTCTAATTTTTCCTCCGAATTCCATACCACACTTTATTTTATCCTGCCTTCCAAGGTGCATAATTACATATTCACCTTTTTATCTGTTTTTATAGTTTTTGGTTTGGTGTTACTCTCATTCTTGTTTGACTTTTTAAATTTTTTTCATCATCTTGGTGCTGCCAAATCTTCATTTGCAATTTGCTCTTTCTGATCTGTTTTCTTCACTCACTATAACACTTTGCTTTGCTGCTTTCCTTGAAAGTTCTCCCTGTCTTACATATAAAATGCCTTAACCAAACTGTGACTTTCTTTCAAGGGGAGCTGGACTCATTCCTCATTTTAATAAAAACTGACAGGGGATTTGGAGGAGGGGAGAAAGGAGGACAAGAGAGAAAGACTAGGAGGAACTTATATTCATTGAATTCCTGCTAGGTGCCAGAGTCTGTATATATATATTTTCTCCAACCTCCCTCAAGCCCTAGAGACACAATTATCTTCTTCTTTTTAAAAAATATGTTTTTATTGCTTTTTTAGAGAAAGAGGAAGGGAGAGAGATAGAAACATTGATGTGAGAGAGAAACATAGATCAGCTGCCTCCTGCACGCCCCTTACTGGGGATCGACCTCAAAACCCAGGCATGTGCCCTGACTGGGAATCGAACTGGACCTCTCAGTCCATAGGATGACACTCAATCCACGCAGCCATACTGGCTGGGCCACCCTCTTCTTTTCAATGCACATACTGTGGCTCAGATAGACTAAGCAACTTGCTCAAGGTCACATAGCTGGTAAATAGCAGAGGTAAGTATCAGACTGTCTAAATTAAAAACCAGTACTCTCTCCTTACACTTTTATTTTTAGTTATGTCAATTCTATTGAGACATGTTGCCAAGATGGCCTGCAAAAGGTTATATTAATTTATACTAATGATCAATGAATTTCCATGTTTATTGGTCATTTGTGTCTTTACCATAAACATATATTAATATGTGTATTAGCCATTTGTGTGATTTTTCTTCTCTGAAATTTCTGCTTATTCCATTTTCCTGTTCTCCTACTGTGCTATATGTTGTTTTTGATTCTTATTGACCTATAGCAGTCTATATTATGGCTAATGATTTTTTTCTTAATCTTTACCTGAGGACATGTATATTGATTTTAGAGAGAGAAAGGGAGAGAGAGAGAGAGAGAGAGACACTGATGTAAGAAAGAAACATCAATCGGTTGTCTCACATCTGCGCCCCAACCAGGGACTGACCCGAAACCTAGGTGTGCGACCAGGAATCAAACCCTTGACCCCTTGGTGCATGGGATAATGCTCCAGCAACAGAGTTACACTAGCCAGGGCATAGCTAATGATTGTTTATTTTCTGTTATAATTTATTTTCTTGATTGCCATTTACCTCCAACTTTGTGTATAGTACTTTTAAATGTAAAACAATTATAATTGTTTACATGTTAATATTTTTATGGATTTAATGTTACACTGAGAAAGACTTTTATCACCCTGGGGTAATTCACATTTCTGTGAATATTGTTCCCGGTAGTTTCATAATTTTCTTTTTTATTAAAAAATGTTCAGGTCCTTGACTTATCAGAAATTTAGCTTAGAATATAGCATAAGAGGAAATTAACATTATTTTTTTCTCCTAAACAATAGCCAGTTGTCCCAAACCAATTTATTTTATTTTACATAGTGATCTTGTGGGCTATCTTGGTGGAGCAACACACACACACACACACACGAATCTGTCTCTAAACTTTCTAGTCTGTTTCACTGATTTATTACCTATTCTCATACCAGTCTCATATTGTTAATTTTGATATTTAGAAGGATAAATCCCATCTTCTTCTAATACCTTTTAAATAAACAAACAAAAATCTCACAAATCAAGAAGTAAATAAAATACCTTAATAAATGACTTGCTCAAATTTATGTATCACTATAGAGATTGAATTCAGACAAAAATCTGTCTTTTGAGTCTGGGTCATTTATTCATTAGTTTATAGACTTATTGTGTACCTACTATATATCAGAAGCTATTCTAGCTTCTAAGAATCCAGCAGTGAAGGAAATTTTTTTAAAAATGTATGCCCTCCTAGGGCTAATATATATTCAGCATTATTATTCATTTCAAATAGATATATCCTTCATATACCTTTGCCAAAATTTCCAATTTTTGAGAAACAAATCTTAAGTATTACTTCAGTATAATTAAAAGAGTTGGAATCTTGCACTTTATATTTCACAGCTTCTTTTCCTTGCAAATAAATTGTGTAAACTCTACAGTTTCATTTCTCTTTTTTTTAATGCAAAATAGTCTCTCTTACATCTAAGTTTGGTTTCTAAAAACCTCTTTGTAGGGAATTCATTGTTGGGAAGCTTAAGACTTTGTGAGGAAAATTAGGGAAACCAAGATTATAATTAAATTAGAAAAATTTATATTTTCTGTTAACATTTATTAAAATACAGTAATACATCTAGCATATTATACGTCTGAAATTACTAATTAATTTCCATTCAGCATTTCTTCCTTTGAGGGAACTTTTCAGAACTTCTCTGTTATTAAATTTCAGCAAGATATATGATTATTTTATTTTATAGCACATGATATTTATAGAAATAATTTTTTGCCCTTATTCTACTAGTTCTTATCACCGCATTTCAAATTTTATGACTTGGAGTAGTTGATTTCCACTATCTAGTCCAAAAAGATCCCAAAGAAAGAGAGTAATTTATAGGAGTTAAATATAATTACATGTTTGGGCTCTGAAGTTGTACAGATTTGGATTCAGAACAAGCTTTGCCACCGAATAATAAGTGAGATAACCTCTCTAAGTTAGGGTTTTCTACATATAAATTGGCAAGAATATGAATAGAGCCTCAAAGATTGTTGAGAAAATTAAATAAGGTTGAACACGTAAAATTAATAGCCCAGTTCTTGTCACATAATACGTGTTAAATAAATGTTAGCCAATACTATTATTGAGATGTTTGTCCATATCTTTTCACTACAAAGAACAATGGTTCATTTGGGTGATGGAAGTAGGGGTATTGTGAGGATATTTGTGGAAATGAGGACTGTAAGAACCTCCTGGGAATTCAGGGAAAGCTATGGATCTGGGCCTCAAGGACACTGGCAGTCACTCAGAAACTAAAGGCATGCAGTGAAGAGTCATGCATCTGAGTCACCTCGTTGCCTTGGCCAGTTCAGGGAGCCTGTAATTGCGGTGACTCAGCATCCCTTCATCTGCACAGCTACCATTCCTACTTTTAGTCACCAGTTTCTCAACTCTCCTATGAATAAATACCTTTTGATTTTGGCTTACCTCGACTTCTGCTTGTTCATAACTGCTTCCTCAACTTTTCTAATAACTCAAAACTTCAACTTATTCACAATTTGTCAGTTCCATGTCAGATTTCTAGGAGATAGTGTCTGCGGGCCTGACAATATCCCTATTTGAATAAAAGCTCTATGCCAACCTCCTCATAAGCTATAAACCCACCTAAAAATTGGTTGCCTTGGGGTTGCATGAACATTCCTAGTTTTAGTCAGCTGAGGTGGGAGAACTGGGGTTTGGGGGGTTAGGAAAGGGTAGCAGAGTTGGTGAAACACGACTACCCTCTTAGTGGGAGCCACAGGCTGTGTGGTTTCCCCAAAAGGGACTGTATGGTGACTGGCTTTTCCATAAGCTCCACCTTGGGTAGATTACATCTAATCTATTCAACATAGACAAAAAGGAATGTGTACTCTTTTTGCCTCCATTCATAGTTATTTTATCATTTTGGTTGGTTTCAGATGGTGCAAAGTGGGGAAATTATTGGCTCAGAGATCCATAAAATGTTTTAAAAGTAGGTGCCCAAACCTAGTCTTTGTTCCCATATTACTCTGTTTCTTGTTTTAAAATTACACTCTATTTCTTTCTTTTCTGATCTCCACACACTGTGACTCTAACCTTAAGTGATCTAATGCTATCTCAATGACCTGCTTCTGGTTTACATAGCACTTGACCCATATGTGTAATGGTTATTTTTTAGCTCTTCTAGGCTGCTTTCAAACTCCTTTTACTTCCTTAGATTCTGAACATTTTACTTCCCCTCATCTCAGGACTCATGTTACTTCCCTTTCTATATTCTTCTGCTTTCAGTAACTTAGGCCCTCCTGTGTGCTTCTCATTACCTTTGGGCTGTACCTTCATGGATTTCCCTGGAAGTCCTATCCTCCTACTTCCTCCTTGCCTCTTTGTCATTGAGTTCACGAAGTTTTCTCCCCCGTTAACTCAAAACAAGAGAATCTCTGCTAGAGTAAGTAATCTTGATACTCTTTCCCCTACAAAGTTAACCGTGACAATCACTGTCCACTTTTTATTCAGTATTTTTATCTATACCATTTCCTGAAATTTATCTTGTTTTTATCCAATCTCTTTTATTGCCCCTTTATTCCCTTCTTGTCTGATAGACTCAGTTAATTCCCCTGCATGAAAAGGGCAAATGATAGCAGGTCCTGCTTGTCTTAATTTGCTAGGGCTGCTATAAAAAAGCACCATAGACTGGGGACTTAAACAACAATAGTTTATTTTCTCATGATTCTGGAGGTTGGAAGTCCATGATCAAGATATCAGTGAGACTGATTTTCTTTGAGGCCTCTGGCAGGTAGAAGGCCACACATGTCCTCACACATGATTTCCTCTGTGTCTATGTCCTAATTTTCTCTTCTTATGCAGACACCAGTTGTATTAGATTAGACCCTACTCTAATGATCTCATTTGAAGTTAATTACCTCTTTAAATACCCACCCTATGTCCAAATATAATCACATTCTAAGATACTGAGGGTTAGGACTTCAACATTCTAATTGGGGATGGGGGTGGGGGGAGAACACAATTCAGCCCATAATACTGCCTACACTTTAAAATATGGATCAAACATTTCCTCTTTCTCCACGATGTTTCCTGATGCATAAAGCTCAGAATAATTTGGTCCTTCTTGAATTTGTGTGGAAGTTACTATCCTGACCCTTTTTCTGGTAATCAGCCATGTGTTCTTTTGTAACATGTCTTCTTTTGCCATATTAAGTTATTATGTATGATTTGTGTTGTTAATTTTTTATGCTCTGTTTTATTTCCCAAATAGGGTAGATAGAGATGAACTATGCCTCTCACTTTCTGAATGTCCATAATATCTGATCTAGTACTTAGGGTGTCGTTTGTTCTCAATAACTAAGTTTGACAGTTTAATCTAGATTCTCCTAAGTTCAAGCCATCTTAAAGCTTTCCACCAATGAATTGTGTTCAGTTAATTCCTAAATATGTGTTCTTTTTTTGAAGGGGCCATGTTGAATCAGACTAACAAGAACCCAATCAAGTATAACCAGGGAAGTGATGGAACATGCTTAAAGTTGTTCCAAAGAGGTCAAAATCATCTTGCATTACTGGTAAGGTTTGGATTAGGTCAGTTCAGGATCAGGTCCTTAATAAGATGGCAGAGAGCAGATGATGGGGTCCATTTGATTGGCAAGGTGAGTTTAGGGCAAAGACACACCAGGTGTCAAGTTAGGTGTTTGTCGGTGGAGCAAGGAGAAGGCATCAGTCACTGGATAGCATCTTGGGTGAGTCTGAGAGAGAAACCCTACCTCAATGCTCAGCTAATCAAGAAGTAATTTTACTGAATGCTTCACTGTCAGGCCTCACAGTTGGGACAATGACCCATATACAATATTTTATCTTTCTAAAGGAGAAATAACTCTTCCTGTCCCAAAGAGTGTGGCCTTGCAGAGATCCTAAGTCTCTACCTCATGGCGACTTCTTCCACTGGTGCTTCAAGTCTCCTGCCCCTGGGTCTGCTATATCTCTCCAGTATTACCAAGTTGCCCCCAAAGAGCATGAGGCTAGAGGCCTTCTCCCTCTGGCCACATCTGCATCACTAACCATGCTCCCTCACAAAGCAGCACGTGACTTCTGCTTTCCTCATGGGGCCTTTGCTTCTCATTGCCTTATTTTCTCAAATCTGGTCATCTGAAACCATTTCTCATGTTTTTAACTTAGGGTTTATTAAACACTTACTATATGTGAAGCACTATGTTAAGTACTTTAGAAACACCTTTTTATTAAAACCCTCTGAGGTAGTACATTAGTTTTCTATTGCCTATAGTTCTATAACAAATTGTCATAAACTTAGTGGCTTAAAATAACACAGCTTTATTCTGTTACAGTTTCTGTGGCCGGTCAGGGGGGGTCTAGGTACAGGTTACCTGGTCCTCTGCTCAGGATCTCACATACTGAAACCAAGGTGTCAGCTGGGGCTGCAATACATCTGAGGTCCTCTTCCAAGTTCACTGCATGTTGGTGGCATTCAATTCCTTTCAGCAAGATGCCCAAGGTCCTGCCTTCTTGCTAGCTCTCAGCAGGGACAGCTTTCAACTCCAAGAGATCACCCTCAGGTTCTTGCCATGTGTCTCTGCCTCATGGTCTGTTTGATTTCTTCCATGGCAGTGGTAGAGTAGGAGAATCTCTCTGAGTCTTCGCCTTCTTCCTGATTAGGCTTACCCAAATATGTCAGGCTTACCCAAGATTATTTCTCTTTACTTGACTCCCAGGCAACGGATTAATAACCTAATTTCAGAAGTGGTATTCCATTATATTCATTGATGCCATCCAACACTCAAGAGGGGAGGCATTCACACCATGGGCAGAAATCTTGAGGCCATCTTGGAATTCCGCTCATTACCTGGAGGTACCCCTATAACTCCCACCTTACAGATGTGAAGCCCAGTCACATAGCAGAGCTTCAGCAGAATTCTAGGCATTTTGATTTCAAAACCAGTGTCCTGACTCAATGTACTAAACTGCCTTGATTATTTCAACATCTACCTTCAACATTAACCTTATCCCTATTTCTGCCTGAAGAATTGTATTTCTACCATCTGTCAACATTCAACATACTTTTCATGCCCCTCAGGAGGTCCTTTTGCTTAACCAAGCTTGATGTTGGCCACATCTAACCATCATATCTCTCATGTTTTGCAAACCATCTCTCAGTTAAATATTTACAGGATACACTGAGTATCAAGATCTAATATTTTGTGTTTATGCTAGAAATATTGGCTGTTTTCCATAACTGACCAGTGGATGTCAAACTTTGCCTAAAAACATTTTCATCCCCAGAAAAACCTTAGTTATAATTTATATAATTAGAAATAAAAAAAAAAAAAACAAACCTGAAAGTACACTTGTTGCCACCCCTCAAAAGCATATAACCAATGCTATGCCCTTAGACCAAGAGATACACTATATCAGAAAAGGTAAAGTGTCTTTTGAGAATCAGACCAGCAGATTGTAGCATCAATGTGACTAAAAACTCCAGATCAAACTAAATGTGTCCAGGAAAGTTGGTCCAGGAAAGTTGGTCCAGGAGCAGTCAGCTTTCTGATTCAGGAGTTCTCAAACTTGAGTACATCAGAATCATCTCAGGGCTTATAAAAATACAGATTGCTGAGCCCTGTCCCCAGAATTTCTATTCAATAGATCTCTAGTGGGCCCAAGAATTTGCATTCCTAATTAGTTCCCAGGTGACCAAATGGAGAAACATTATTCTGGAGGGAAGAACCAATGGGCAGAAAATATAGGATAGCTAGTTTTAGCTAAAAATCTGGAAGAATCTTTTTTCTAAATCATTACTCTCCAACACTGGCCAGGCTCTTTCATGAAGAAAGCTTTTCATGACTAGAAATAAGCAGACTTTGGATGGTGGCTCCTGGGAAAATTGTAAAAATAATTGCTGCATATGCAATCCATGGAGCCAGGATTGATCTGAGCAGATGGGTAGGGCAATGGATGTGGACATAGAGCATTGCCCAGACACAGCCATCAGAAAGAGAAGCCCAGGTACGGAGACAAATAGGCTTGGTGTTACCTGAAAGAGAGTATTAAATTTCACCAACAAGAATGAGAAATCAAAGCAGTAACTAGGGAACAAAGATAACACTGGAGGTAGAAATCATAGACTTGCATTATTCTAGAAAGGATTATGGGGCTTGTAACTGAAGGGTAGGTAGAAATGAAAGTCAAAGCAAAAGGGAGGAAAGCAAGGCATTTCAGGAGGATAATTTACAAATGCTGGGCATCCCTAAAGTGGCTCTATTATACAAGTCTGGTCAAATATTTTCATATTGGGAGGATGGGTAGAAAACAGAAAGGTAAAGAGAAATCACTAAACAAATCAGAGTTGTACTATAATTGCTTCTCAAATCCAGCAGATCATTGATTACGGAGGAGGAGCTTTTAACGACTCCAGATTTCAGAGCACCAGTGAGTTTAGAGTTTGTGGGAGGGAAACAAGAATCTGATTCCCAAGCATTTTTAGGTTTGGAATCCACTTGCTCTGATGATCTCTATCAACATTAATGTTTGGCCACTATCCCTAATGTTGTTTCAACAATAGAAGACTTGGGCCTTTGAAGTGTTAATCCTTAAGCAATTCCATCCAGTCTTCTTGATAGAAACAAATTTATTTATTTATTTATTTATTTATTTATTTATTTATCCTCACCCGAGGACATTTTTCCATTTTTTGTTCAGCTAGAGCAGGAGGGAGAGAGAGGAAGAGAGAGAGAGAGAAACATCGATGTGAAGGGACACATCGAGTGGCTGCCACCCGCACGACCAACCAGGGCCGGGGACAAACTGCAACCGAGGTACATGCCCTTAGCGGGAACCGAACCCGGGTCTCTCTGTACCGCAGGCCAATGCTCTAACCGCTGAGCCAAACCGGCCAGGGCTGAAACAAATGTATTTTTATAGGTAGGCCAGTGAATGAACCAAAAGGCTTCCACTTTTTAAATTTTTATTTATTTTTATTTTTTAAATTAAATTTATTGGGGTGATGAAATGCTTTCACTTTTATCAGTTTTCTGCATTGGGCTATAATGTGATAATTTTATTTTTATTAAAAAAATGTTTTCAAAGACTGCTTTTAGAATACATGATTTGAAAACAATTGGGTAGTAGTGAAAGGAGGGTCAGCCTTAGAAGACAAACAGACCAAGATTTAAATCCCAGTACCATCACTTTTCTCCCAGCAACCTTGAATGAGTTGCTTAATTTTTCTCAGTTTTGCTTTCCTTATCAGTTTATGTTAAAAATGATGCCAGGCTTGGACGGAGGTGGTAATGAATTATTTGAGGTCATTGTTGTATTGCTAGTCTTTGGCTTTTAGTAGTTGCTCACAAAACATTGCTGAATGAATTAATAATATCTAGTACAGCACCTGCTTGGCAAAAGGGAGTTCATGTGATTATTGCTGCCGTACTTCATGTTCACTATTATTACCTTTTCTTTTTTTATTTTGCATCATGCTCAAATTTTGACAGGAGGTGGCCAGAAGCAACTTTACTTTGACCTATAACTTTTACAAATTTCACAAGGAAGAAATATATTTCTTCAATTAGAAAAAAATGAGAACATTTAAAGTAAACTAAAAACCTCCATCACATTACCTCACTAATTCTTTGCTAACCAGCTTAGGGTTTTGTTTTGCTTGTTCTCTCTCTCTCTCTCTCTCTCTCTCTCTCTCTCTCTCTCTCTCTCTCTCTCACACACACACACACACACACACACCACTCAATGTTTGATCTAATTAGCATATTTTCCTTTCTAATAAACAAGTTGCCTTGAACTACATAACCTTTCTCTACTGGAGAAATATGTGTATCTCTTCTTATTCAGCAGTTGCCTCACTCTCTGTCATCTAAACCCCTTATCTTATCATGTTCAGAGCAATTCTGATTAATTTATTTAAGCTTTTTATCTTATCTCAGGAAGGACTCTGGTTACCACATCTCTTTTTCTCAGTGGTGAGCACACAGAGCATAGTGGTATATGAAGCCTGGGCATAGAGCGACCTCTTAACCCTTTGCTGCTCCAAAGCTCCCATTTGACAGCCATCAGTCCAAAATTCCCACTGGGCTGACAGGACCCACCAGCTGGGCCTCACTTGACCTAGAATTCTCTTCCAGCCATGTGTGCACTCCTCAGCTCTCCCAATGGATGATGAACTCCTTGTGAGTGGTGCCTAAGCCTACAAACTGTTTACGTCTTTTTCACCCAACAGTGCCTTGGTGAAATAGGAAAGGTTCCTGCTGGATGAATGAAACCGGAGTTTTAATCTTGTTTATAAAACAGAATTCTTGCCCTGGCCGGTTTGGCTCAGTGGTCAGAGCAACGGCCTGTGCACCAGAGAGTCCTGGGTTCGGTTCTTGCTAAGAGCACGTACCTCGGTTGCAGTTTGTCCCCGGCCCTGGTTGGGGTTGTGTGGGTGGCGACCTCTCGATGTGTCTCTCTCACATTGAAGTTTCTCTCTCTCTCTCTCTTTCTCCCACTCTCTCTCCTGCTATATCTGAAGATAAATGCAAAAATATCCTCGGGTGAAGATAAAAAAAAAAAAAGAAAGAAAATTGTTTCATTATTACTTTTTATCTACAATAAATAGAAGTGGCCAAGAAGCAACTTCCTGTTTTTGTAACAATTTCCAGTTGTTTACTGTTTTTCAAGGTTATCTCTAGCTTCTGGTTAAGTTTTAAAATGTGAATGTTTTAACTTTGCTAGGCCATATTCTTAAGCCTATTCTGAGTTCTACTCCGAGTACCTTTCATTTTTTCCTCCTATTAATTTTGCTAATAATATCTTTAACTTCTGCTCTTGTAGAATATGCTGATTTTATAGTTTATTTTCAGTGACAACTAAGTCATTGGATGGGAATATTTTATTGGAGAAATGTCAACATCTTTTCATCCAGAGGATATTTTGTTTTGTTTTATTTTTGGTTTTGCTTAGTAAAGAACACTGGCTTTGGGATTAGATTTGAGTTTGAATCCTGAATCTGCCATTTAGCAATTGTAGAGCAGTGGACTACTTTTCTCATCTTTCTAAGCCCTATTTTCTCACTTATAATATTTTAAAAACCTGCCCATATGTAATTATTGTAAATATTAAATAATTATAATTATTAAAAGAGAAAATGATCATAAGGACTTAGCCCAGTGGACAGTCCACAGTTAATGTTTAATGAATAGTATCTATGATTATTATCAAGGTGGATACTGTGGATATTATCCATTCATTTATTCATCCATTTATCCAGCTATTGTGGTATACATCTTATAGCAAAGCTATTTCCCTATGCACTATGGGAAAACAAAAATGATTGAGACACTCTTCTTGCTTTTACTAAATGAACATACGTGTGTTTGTGTGTGTATATTTTACTATCTCTATATACTTAACTATGCAAACCGTGGTGAAATAATTATAAGTTAATGGCAGTATCCCTGCTTTTTATGTTGATCACTCAACCAACAAGTTTTTATTTAATATTCTCAATACACAATACTCTGAGGAACAGAAGTACTGTACACAAAGGAGTCCGTACTAGAAGTGCCTATGGGACTATAAATATATTTGTTCCAAAGGACTGTATGTAATTATAGTACCAAGGTACAAACTTGTGGACTACAGATCAGCGGTTCCTAGCCTATTCTCAGTCAGGACACACCCGAGGGACTATAATTTATAGGGACACCCTTTCCAGTTAAACATGGTTGTGCCCACATCTACTCCATTTCTGTTAACCTCACTCAACAGGATTGAGTGAGTAAGAGTAGTGTTAAGATAGGGATGCCTCTGAACTCGATCTTTTTGTTCTTAAGTCAACTATCACCAAAATTCAGCACTTTCACTGCTGTTGGGCACAAATGATTTGGCTGAATGGAGAAAGAGTCAGAAAAGGGTTATAAGCTAAAATGCCTGCAGGGAGTGAGATGAGCTGAATCGGAGAACCCACAGGAAGCTGAGGAGAAAAACCTTGGTGCGCAGGATTGCAAACACCTCCTAACTGGGGCTGTCATATAATTTAGAAATTATATACATGTACTTGAAATCCATGAATGCGATGTTAATAATGCCTTTTTTCTTTAGGAAAACAGTAATCCTAAGTGGATGTTCTCACATTTGTCCTTTCCACCCTGTGGAACATTTTGGTGTGCAGCACTGGAGATTGCTGCTGGACTCTGGCTGCTGTGAGGTTTGAAGGTCATGGGACCTAAAGAAGTGAAAAGTAAGTCTTCCTTATTCTCTCACCCCTGACACTCAAGTTTCCAGTTCTCCTTCCCAAAGCACCCACAAGAAATATTTTTTTTTAATCCTGCATGCATATTTCATTGCTTATTAATTTATTCCAAAGAAATTAACAGCTACTCTGCCTGAGGCCCTGTCTTGGGTGCTTAGGAATAAATGCAAAAAGCACAACAGACAAATATGGCTGCCCTCATGGAATTTTACATTTTGTTGGGGGAGACAATGCATAAATAACTAAATATTAAATATATTTAAATGTCAAGTGGTGATACGTCCTATGAAGAAAAATAAATCAGGATGAGGTGATACACAATGATAGATAGTGTTGAAGAAGAGAGGGCACAGTGAGGGGTCTGGGAACAGTCTCTGAGGAAATGACAGTTGAGCAGGGATCCGAGTGACAGGCCAGGCTCACAGATATCTGGGGGAAGCATTCTAGGCAGAGAGGCCGTGAGTTGCAAAGATTCTGAGGTGAGAGTGGACAAGAACAAGGTGAGCATGAGGTCGGAACCAGATCACATGAGGCTATGGAACCCTGATGAGGAGTCTGGTTTTATTCAACATGTTAAAAAAACAAAACAAAGCAAAAAACTTTAAGGGTTCTGAATGGGAGATTAAGTCATGAAATTGTTATTTAATTGGATTCCTTGGGCTGCTGTGTAGAGACTAAACTGACTGGTAAAAGCAGGGAGGCCAGTGAAGCAACGAGAAGGCCAACAGCCTAGTGAGACAGGAGGTGACTGCGTTCCCGTGGATGAGGGTGATGGAGGAGGGAGATAGGGTTGGAATCGGGATTTATTCTGAAGGTAGACATAGCAGAACTTGCTGATTAATTATTCTATGTATATAAAAGCATATATTTATATTTTCCACTTCCTCCATTTTTAAAACAAAAATAATAGCTTACAAACTAGTCCACATTTTGCTTTTTGACAGTTGGTATTAGAGATTACTGCCTATTAGTCTAGATTAAAGATGCTGGTTACTTTTTTGTTGTTGTTGTTGTTTAATTTGTATTTAAGTTAACATCCACAAACTTTTGAAGACAAATAGTTCTCCAAGACTTACTGTGAAACACAACAGGCCCTTGTCTACTCATTTCCTGTTTTCCAGAGGCATCAGTTTTACCTCTTTTAGCTGATATTTTGGTATTTATCCTAATTTTTCTAGGTAACATTCTTGCATTTTTTTAACTTATCTTTATTGTTGAATGTATTACAGATGTCCCCCCTTTTTTCCCCATTAACCCCCTCCTCCCCAATCTCACTCCCCTCCAGCCTTCCCCACGCTATTGTCGGTGTCCATTATTTATGCATATGTGCAGAGAAGTTCTTTGGTTTATCTTATCCCACCCTCGCTCTCCCCTTCCCTTTGAGGTTCATCAGTCTAACAACCAATTTGTACTTCATAATTTCTTCATTTTTTCACCCAGCCCCCCAGCCCCCAACCATCTGGCAAGCAACAAAAAGTTCTCTGTATCTATAAATCTGTTTCTGTTCTGCTTGCTCATTTTGTTTGTAGATTCAATTGTTGATAGATATGTATTAATTGCCATTTTATTGTTCATATTTTTGTTCTTCTCCTTCAAGAAGACCCTTCAATATTTCATATAATACTGGTTTGGTGGTGACGAGTTTCTTTAGCTTTTTCTTGTCTGGAAAACTCTTGATTCCATCAATTCCAAATGATAGCTTTGCAGGATAGTGTAGTCTTGGTTGTAGGTCATTGCTTTTCATCGCCTTGAATATCTCTTGCCACTTCTTTCTGGCCTGCAAAGTTTCTTTTGAGAAATCAGCTGACAGTTTTATGGAGCTCCATTGTAGGTTACAGACTGCTTTTCTCTTGCTGCTTTTTAAGATTCTCTCTTTGTATTTAACCTTTGGCATTTTGATGACAATGTGTCTTGGTGTGGTCCTCTTTGGGTTCATCTTGTTTGGGAATCTCTGTGCTTCCTGGACTTGTATGTCTGTTTCCTTCACCAAGTTAGGGAAGTTTTCTGTCATTATTGTTTCAAACAGGTTTTCATTTTCTTGTTCTCTCTCTTCTCTTTCTGGCACCCCTATGATGCGAATGTTGGCACACCTGAAGTTGTCCCATAGGTTCCTTACACTATCCTCATTTTTTAAAATTTCTTTTTTCTTTTTGCTGTTCTGATTGGGCATTTTTTGCTTCCTTATATTCCAAATTGATGGTTTCTTGGCTTTACCTACTCTACTATTGATTCCCTGTAAATTATTCTTTATTTCAGTTAGTGCATCCTTCGTTTCTGACTGGTTCTTTTTTACATTGTTGAAGTTCTCACTAAGTTCCTTGGAGGTCTCCTTAAGTTCCTTGAAGGTCTCACTAAGTTCTTTCAATGTTCCTTGAGCAACCTTATAACCTGTTTTCCGAACTCTGCATCTGATTGATTGCTTATCTCTATTTTGTTTAATTCTTTTCCTGGAGTTTTGCTCTTTTCTTTCATTTGGGACATGTTTCTTTGTCTCCTCATTTTGGCTGCTTCCCTGCGATTGTTTCTTTGTATTAGGTAGAGTTTCTGTATCTCCTAGGCTTCGTAGGGTGGCCTATTGTTGTAGGTGTCCTGTAGGATCCAGTGGCACAGCCTCCCTGATCACCCCAGCTGGGCCCTCGAGGTGCACTCCTAGTGTGGACTGTATACCCTTCAGTTGTAATTGAGTCTTGATTGCTGTTGTCACGTCAATGGGAGAGATTTACTCAGGCTGATCAGCTGTGAAACTGGCTGTACCCAATGACCACTGGCCTCTGACTACCTTGGAGGATCAGCTGTATAGGGGCCCACCACACAGAGCAAGACTTACTTCATCAGGGCTCTGATTCCCACTGAGTTCACTCTTTGAGTGTGTGACTTGTAGAGGTGGTTGAGTGGTGGTGTTTCAATGTGGTCTGGAGCTGTCTACTGGGTGTGCTGGCTGTAGGGCAAGGTCAGCCACTGCCTGTGTTCTATCTGGGGCCACCTGGCTTAAGTGACAAAGTGATCTGCTGATGGCTATCTCTTGTGCTGGGCTTGGAGGTACCCAGGAAAACCCAAGTTTTGAATCAAGGCTGGTTGCTTCTACTGCCAGGCTTGCAGCCACTTTATAAGAGGTATGGAGCTCATTGTGACCAGATGCTGCTTGGTTGAGAGATTTTAGGAAACTCTGAAACAGGATCTAAGACAGGCCAATCCTATGGTAAAGCCTTTGGAAACAGCTTGAATGGGCCCAAAAGTTGGGTGGGACAGGGCCTCAGGGAATCACTAGGGTTGGGGCAAACAGTGTGAGCCAGGTTGCTGGAGACCCAGGTCTGGTGGCCATCTGCTGCCCCAGGGAAGGGCTCACCAAAGGAACATCAACCTCCGCCAGCACATCTGTCCAGAAGAAAGCTGCCTCTCCAGCCCTCATCCTGAGGCCAAACAGCTTAGTTCTTCCCTGTATGACTCTGGCACCCCTCAAACTACCTCCCCTCCAAACTTACAGGGAACATGTCTGAGTAAGTCTGTGTGCAGGCCCTTTAAGAGGAGCTGCCTGGGGCTCTAGCAGCCGCAGCCTCCCTCTGCCTCAGTTCCCACTGGGTTTTCCAGCCAGAAGTTATGGAGACTTCTCTTCCTGGCACTGGAATCCTAAGCAGGGTGCCTGGTGTGGGACGGGGACCTCTCACTCCTCTGGGAGGACCTTCTCAGTTGAGGTTTCCCTGATTTTTATCTGCCACACATGGGTGTGGGACCAGCCCTTCTGCCTCCGCCCCTCCTACCAATCTTGATGTGGCTGCTTCTACTTCTTTAATTTCTTAGTTGTAGGACTATCATTCAGCTTGATGTCAGGCAGTTCTGAACAATGGTTGTGTTGTAGTTTAGCTGTAATTTTGATGTGGTTATGGGAGGAGGCAATACCGCATTTACCTATGCCACCATCTTGACCGGAAGTCCATTCTTTCATTTTTACTTCTTGACTTTCTAGTTGTAGATGTGATTTCTTGATTTGCCATTCAGAAAGAAGAGTGAAGAGTAGGACTCAGCTCTTTTTCATCCTTCCTGCCATTTGTTCTGACTTTTTGTATTTCATTTTTCTCCTTAACCAGCCAAACTGAAATGTTGATTAGTTCAATATTCAGTGTTAACTGTCTGATTTGTGACTAAGTAAACACTAATTACCAGTAAATTTGTTGCAAACTATGCTTATTTTAAATTGCTAAACAATGTTTTCTTATCCTCAGAGTTAACAATTGCCTGTTTTTCCCTTTGCCTAGTTATCTTAATATTTACCATGAATTCAACACCAAACTATGACAGTTGTCTAAATTATCTCTCAACAAGTTCAGACACATCAAGTGTGTTTTACCAATTTTATCTTCCTAAAGAATTTTCTCCTGGAAACTTCTGATGAGCTCTGTGATAGACTGATAACAAAATGGCCAACAGCAATTCTCTTTCCTGTGCCCATGCTGCCTTGCTCTGTAACTGAGTGTACTTTCCACTTTGACTTTGAGCTTGACCATGTGATTTGCTTTGGACAATGAAATGTTAGCAAACATGACACAGTAGAAGTTTGAAAAATCATTGTATTTTGGGCTCTTGGAGTTCTGCTGCCTGTTGAGTGAGCAGAGAAACATAACTCAGTCATCCCCAGTCACCCCCAGGGCCCAGTGACCACCAAGCCACCTGTCAGACATGTGTGAAGCTCTCTAGAACCAGTCATCCCCAGCTGAAATGCCAACCGACCACAGATGCATGAATGAAGCTGGCTAAGATCATCAAGATCATCAACAAAATTAAGAGATCAATCAATGGGCGTTTTAAGCTGCTGCATTTTGGGTGTATTTGTTATGCAGTACTAAATAACTGATACAAGCCACAAGGTAGACTGGTTTGCTCTGGTGTATAACTACTCTCCTGGTGTTATTATTGTAATTAGCCAGTTTATTAATATTAATAATACAAAGAAAGCAAAGGTAAGGCCAAACATTATACCCATGGTCATCTGGTTAGCTTCACCAGGAAGCTACAGCTTCACACTTCTCAGGGAACTACCAGTCCATTCCCTGCATATCATTGGGGGGAAGGGATCAAACAAAGGCAGAGACAGGCACATGCACAGTGAAGTCAGGGTGATGTAGGGAAGGTGCTTGCCTTTCAGTTTAGCCTGGGAAACAATGGATTAGCTGAGGGGTGGAATCCATTGAAAGCAAGCAAAATTTGGAAGGTTAAAATCCCCAAAGAGTTTTCTCCTGCCATGTTCCCTCTCACTCTCTTGCCCCATGACCCATTCTTACCCATGTGTTCACCTGTTCTCTCTCCAAAGCCATGTGGCTTAAGCAGCTGCACGGCCCATGGCTGTGCAGACCCCGCATGCAATGGACTGCAGCTGGGAACACAAGCTAAGCTAGCCAGGTGCTGGACTGGACTGTGCTTTAATATGGAACAGAAATTCTGGGCAGTGGCCTTAATTCTGGCCCTGCTGAAGGCAAGATCGAACTTCTTCCATGGCAAGACAGAAGGAGATGGGATCTTGGAGGGGAACCCTCTTAATTTTACACCATCAGTAAAGTTTTCCACTAAACCACATCCTCCCATGAGAGCCTCAGGAAATTCTTTTCTTCACGGCACCCCAAGAACTCTACTTCCAATGATAACACTGGGACTCTTTTCATCATCATCCTGAAAGTTGTCTTTTGCTTTTTTCCTATTTTGGATTCCCTGTTTCTAGTAACCTTTATCTTCCTCTTGCTTGCTTTCTTCCAGTGACTTCCCAAGAAAAGGTATATAAAAAGTAAATTGTTTAAGATGTTGCATGCCTGAAAAGTATTTTTTTAAATAAAGTTTTAATGAGTATTTAAAACTTTGTTGTTTTGTTTTTGTTTTGTGGTAAGTGCCCCAAGCAGGAACCAAACTCAGGACTCTCTGGTTCGCAGGCCCACGCTCAACCACTGAGCCAAACTGGCCAGGGCATGAAAAGTATTTTTTTAAACATCCTGTCTACATGTTATGATCTTTTAATTTGGGTTTCTCATTTTAATTATGAATACCTTAAGCAAAATTATCTATTTTAAAAGTGAAAGCAGACAGAAAGAAAAACAAAGGAAGTCAAATCCCCAAAACTGACTAATTGAACATTTCTGCAGCTTATGAGTGGACACTTCCGAACTGTTATCACAGTACTGTTGGAGAATGGTCAAATACAGTTTAGACTAAAACAGACATTTCACACACTAACAATCACCAGGCCCACATAGCCTTTACAACCAAAAGAAAGGGATTCCTTAGGCATGTTTTTAAAATTTTTATTTTTCAATTACAGTTGACATTCAATATTATTTTATATTATTTTCAGGTGTATAGCACAGTGGTTAGACAATCATATAATTTACAAAGTGATTCTCCCCAATAAGTC
Organism: Molossus molossus; assembly: GCF_014108415.1. Lineage (NCBI taxonomy): Eukaryota > Metazoa > Chordata > Mammalia > Chiroptera > Molossidae > Molossus > Molossus molossus. The sequence goes on from NW_023425346.1 coordinate 16,071,048, forward strand.
AAGTATGCGCCTGGCACCGTACATAGTTAATTTAAAAGTGAAATTATAAGGTATTTGTCTTTCTCTGTCTGACATATTTCACTTAGTTCCATCCATGCTGTCACAAAAAATAAGATTTTATTCTTTTTTATTGCTGAGTAATAGTCCATTGTATACATGTACCACCTCTTTTTTATCCACTCATCAACTGATGGGCACTTGGGCTGCTTCCATATCTTGGCTATTATAAATAATGCTTCAATGAACATAGGGGTGCATATATCTTTTTGAGTTAGTGTTCTGGGTTTTTTTGGATATATACCCAGAAGTGGAATTGCTGGGCCATTAGGCAGTTTCATTTTTAATGTTTTGAGGAAACTTCATACTATTTTTCATAGTGGCTGCACCAATCTGCTTTCCCACCAATAGTTTATGAAGGTTTCCTTTTCTCTACATCTTAGCCAACACCTGTTTCTTGATTTATTGATGATAGCTATTCTGACTAATGTGAGGTGATATCTCATTGTGGTTGTAATTTGCATCTTTTCATATGTCTACTGGCCATCTATATGTCATCTTTGGAGAAGTGTCTATTCAGGTCCTCTGCTCATTTTTTTTTCCATTGATTTTTTTTTTTTTTTTTTTTTAAGATAGACTGGAAGGAAGAGAGAGGGAGAGAGAGAGAAGCATTGACGTGAGAGGGACACATCAATTGGTTGCCTCCCGAATGACCGCGACCAGGGCTGAGGATCAAACCTGCAATCCAGGTATATGGCCTTGACCAGTAATAGAGCCCATGACCCTTCCTTCTGCAGGTTGACTTTCAAACCACTGAGCCAAACAGACCAGGGCTCCTCTGACCATTTTTTATTTATTTTTAAATATCTTTTTATTGATTTTCTTTTTAGAGACAGAGGAAGGGAAAGAGAGATAGGAACATTAATGTGAGAGAAGAACATCAATCAGCTGCCTCCTACATACCCACTGTGGGGGATAGAGCCCACAACCTGGGCATGTGCCCTGACCAGGAATCTGAGACCTCTCAGTCCATGGGCCAATGCTCAATTCACTGAGCCACATTGGCCAGAATATGTCCATGATTTAATTGGATTGTTTGCTTTTCTGATGTTGAATTGTAGGAGTTCCTTATGAATTTTGGATATGAATCACTTAAAGGATATACCATTGGTGAATATGTTCTCCCATTCAGTAGGTTGTTGTTTTGTTTATGGTTTCCTTTGCTGTACAAAAACTTTTTAGTTTGATGGAAACCCATTTGTTTATGTTTTCTTATAGATACATCAGAAGAAAGATATATCAGAAGAAAATATTGCTGAGAGAAATGTCAGAGAGTTTACTGCCTATATTTTCTTCTAGAATTTTTATGGTTTCAAGTCTTACATTTAAATCTTTATTTATTTTGAGTTTATTCTTGAATTTGGTGTATAAAGGTGGTCTAGTTTCATTTTTTTGCATGTACCGGTCCTATTTTTCCAACACTGTTTATTGAATAGAGAGTCTTTGTTTTGTTGTGTGTTCTCGCCTCCTTTGTCATAGATAATTGATCATTTAGGTTTATTTCTGAGCTGTCTAGACTATTTCTTTAATCTATGTGTAGGTTTTTCTGCCAGTGCTATGATGTTTTGATTACTATAGTCTTGTACTATAGTTTGATATCAAGTAGCATGATACCTCCAACTTTGTTCTTCTTTCTCAAGATTGCTGTGGCTATTCAGGGTCTTTTATGGTACCATATAAATTTTTGGATTATTTGTTCTAATTCCATGAAAAACACCATTGGAATTTTGATAGAGATTGTGTTGAATCTATAGATTGCTTTGGGTAGTATGGGCATTTTAATTCTTTCTATTCATGAGCACGATATATATTTCCATTTATTTGTATATTCTTCAATATCTTTCTTCAATGTCTTAAAATTTTTCTGAGTATAGGTTTTTTACCTTCTTGTTTAAATTTATTCCCAGGTATTATATTTTTATTTGATGCAATTGTAAATAAGATTTTTTTTTAGTTTCTCTTTCAGATAGTTTATTATTGGTGTGTAAAAATGCAGTCAATTTCTGAATATTTATTTTGTATCCTGCTGCTTTATTGAATTCATTTATCAGTTCTAATAGTTTTCTGATGGAATCTTTAAGGTTCTCTTTATATAGTACAATGTGATCTGCAAGTATTGACAGTTTTAATTTTTTTCCCTTCTATTTGGGTACTTTTATTTCTTCTTCTTGTCTGATTGCTGTGGCTAGGACTTCCAATACTATGTTGAATAGGAGTTATAAAAGTGAATATCCCTGTCTTGTTTCTGATCTTTATGGAAACACTTTTAGTTTTTGCACATTGAGTAGGATGTTGGGTATGGACTTGTCATATATAGCCTTCATTATGTTGATATATATTCCCTCTATTCCTACTTTGCTGACAGTTTTTACCATAAATGTGTGCTGGATTTTGTCAAAAGCTTTTTGATATAATCATATGATTTTTATCTTTTATATTGCTTATGTGGTGTATCATGTTTAAATGATTTGTGGATAATGAATCAGCCTTTTATCCCAGGAATAAATCCCACTTGATCAGGGTTCATGATATTTTTAATGTATTGCTGAATTCAGTTTGCTAATATTTTGTTGAGAATTTTTGCATCTATGTTCATCAGGGATATGAATATATCCTGATATATACTGGTTTGGTGGTGATAGATTCCTTTACCTTTTTCTTGTCTTGGAAGCTCTTTATCTTTTCAATTTTAAATAATAGCCTTGTTGGGTAGAGTAGTCTTAGTTTTAGATCCTTATTTTTTATTACTTTGAATATTTCATGCCAATCCCTTCTGACCTGAAACATTTATGTGTCTTATGGGAGATCCCTTATAAGTAATTGTCTTTCTCTTGCTGCTTTTAATATTCTTTTTGTCTTTAACCTTTGCCATTTTAATTATGATGTGTCTTTGTGTGGGCCTCTTTGGGTTCATCTTGTGTTTGCACTTCCTGGACTTACATGTTTTTCTCCTTCACCAGGTTATGGAACTTTTCAGTCATTATTTTCCCCAATAGCTTCTCAGTCCCTTGGTTGCTCTCCTCTACACCTGGGACCCCTGTGAGTTAAATGTTGTTACACTTGATGTTGTCCCATGTGTCCCTTAAACTCTCATAATTTTTTTTCTGCTCTGATTGGGTGTTTTCTGATACCTTGTCTTACAAATTGCTGATTTGATCCTCTGCTTTATTTAACCTGCTATTGATACCTTCTAGTGTATTTTTTATTTGTTATTATATTTTTCATTTTTGACTTGTTCATTTTCATGTCCTTTTTTATGCTATTGAAGTTGTCACTAAGTTCCTTTTTCATCCTTAGAACCATTGTTTTGAACTCTGTAGCAGGTACATTGATTGCTTCCATTTCATTTAGTTCTTTTTCTGGAGATTTCTCCTGTTCTTTCAATTGGGGAATATTTTATTGTCTCCCCATTGTTGTTGCCTCTCTGTTTATTTCTGGGGATTAGGTAGATCCGCTATGTCTTCTAGTCTTCTTAGGATTGTCTTATGTAGCAGTTATCATGTGGGTGCTCCAGGAGTGTCCCTTGTGTGTGTTATGCCTGCCCTCTTGTTGAGCCTTGATTGTTGTAGGCACAGCCATGGGTAGGGTTGATCATCAAGGCTAACTTGTTGTGAGGACTGGCCATGACCATAGTGTATGAGCTGCTATGCAGAGGCTGACCCCATGGAGTGGAATTTGTCCCAGCAGGGTCTGGTGCCTACCAAGATCTCCCTTTGGGTGTACTGCTTGTGAAATAATTGGGCAGTGATCTGTGGTGGTCTGAAGCCATCCCAAAGATGTGTTGGTTCTGGGGCCTTTGGAGGGACTGTTGTGCAGATCAATGTCAGATGCTGCTTTTGACCAGCCCCAGGCTACTTGTTCAGGTTACAAAGAGATTTATAATTGGTAGCTTCTTCTGCTGAACCTGGTGGAATGTGGGAGAGACCAAGCTGTGAACCAAGGTTGGAGGCCACCAGTACTGGGCCTGAGGCAGATTAGCAAAAAGCCCAAGGCACCCCAAGACCAACTGCTGACTGCTGGCTGGTTGTTAGCCTCAGCCAATGAGAGAGCCTTGGGCAGTATGTAAGTTACATGAGACAAGTTTTCAGGGAGTCACCAAGTGGTGTTCACCAGATTAATATAGTTTCAAACTCAACACCAGTGGTGGATCTGAGTTTTAGGGTACACTGAGGCCAGCCACCACCCACCTGGGGCCTGCAGACTTTTGCAGTGGGGCAAGGGGTCTCAAGGATTTGTCAGTATGGAGCTAGTCAAGTTCCCCATGCTGAAGCAGATTTAAGATTTGGCCGTACATAGGGAAGGCTTAACACAGGAAATGTAGAGCCCATCAAACCTGCAAGAAGATGGCCCTTGCCTTGAAGCCAGAAAACAGTTTCTTCCTGTGTGTCTCTGACACCCCTTGAGCTTGACAAGAATTCCTGGAGAGTTTTTTAAGAAATACTGCAATGCAGGCTCAGGATAGTTGCTGCTGGCACAGTCTCTGGCCATGCCTGAGTTGGTTAGGGCAGGACCTCAGGGAGTTGTCAGGATAGAGCTAGTGTAGCTCACTAGGTTACTGCCTTGTGGGGGGAGTGCTTAATCCAGGAAAGATGGAGGCTATGGCAGGACTCAACACAGGGGCACTGGAAGCTTTCCCTCCAGCCCTTGTCCCAAAGCCACACACCTCTGTCTCTCCCTATGTGACTCTGGCACCTCCTGAGCTGCCATCCCTCTGCCAGAACCCAGGGTAACTGCCTGGAAATGAAAGTTTGTGTGCTATCCCTTTAAGAGGATGCCAGGGTTTCCAGCAATCTTCTATCTTGGGGGGGGGGGGGGGCAGGGAGATGGAATCCCTGCTGATTTTTAGAGCAAATGTTATGTGTGGGCTCTTCTTCCTGGCATTGTTGTTCCTGTCTTGGGGGGGAGAGGGAGAGTCCAGCATAGTATTTAGACCCCTCACTCCTCAGGAGGGACTTCTGCAGCTCAGATATCCCTCTGGGTTCCTAACCACTGCACTTGGGTGCAGGTCCAGCCTGTTTCATGTCCCTGCCCCTTCTATAAGCCTCAAGGTGGCTTCTTCTGTAAATCCTTAGTTATAGGATTTCTGCTCAACTACTCTTCAGATGGGTATCCAGGCTGATTGTTCTGTAAGTTAATTATAATTTTGATGTGGTCCTAGGAAGGTGAGTGCAGTTTCCACCTACTCCACATCTTGGACCTTTCTCAAAAATATATGTTTTTTTCTATTCTCATATTTACACAACATTTTTATTGGGGGTAGACTTTTAGGTTGTAAATAATTTTCCTTCAGAATTTTGAAAGCCTTTCTCCATTGCTTTGTAGCTTCCAAAGCTCCTGTTCAGAGGTTAAAAATTAATCTATGTCCAAGGATGATCAGACTAGCATACAATATCTGAAATGCAAGGACAAAGGTGAATTTACTGCTTGTTGTGGTAAGGGAGAGCTATGTTGTTAAGGCTCAGTCTCTCCAAGCAGAGCAGACTGCTGAACTTGTCTTGGGTTTTGGGAAGCATGGAATTCAGGGACTGGTGGAGTTTCAGAGGCTTCCTACGGTCATTCTTTCTAGTACCTTGGGTTGCCACAATCTATAAAATTATAGTTCCTTTGGTGTGTTTATTGGAGTGAGTCTATCCCTGACTGGTTGGCGTTCAGAAGCAAATGACTGATGCAGATTGGTTGGCTTGGAAAGTCATGTTCATTGAAGGGAGATAACTTTGATAGGTTAAATAAGTTAAAAACCAAGTTTTGATGGCCACTGATTACCATGACTAAAAAACAATTGTCTTTAAGTATGGGGGAACATTGTTTTTTCTCACTAATTGCTGATCCTTTGTACATGACCTGGATATTTTTTTCCTCTTTATAGTCTTGCAGGATCTTCTCTTTGACTCCAGTGTTTGAAATTTCACAGTGTTCTTGCGTTAGCCTGAGTCCGTTTTCACATGGTAAATGTTTCAGTCTGGAAACAGATTATTAACTTTCTCCTCCCCTCCACTTTTTCTGTTTCCTTTTTCTTTCTCTCTCTCTCTCTTTCCTTTCTTCATCCCTTTCTTTCTTTCTTTGCTTGTTTCTTTCTTTTTCATTTGAGTGCAGGCCGTTTATTTGGGAGGTGATACAAGAAAACACCAGTAGGGGAGTAGAGAATCGAGACCAAAATAAAGGAAGCCAATAAAAGTGTTCATTATCAATCAAGTCAATGCCTTGGCTATTAAGTATAATCTTGTTGGGGAGTTTGGGGAGCAAGTGAAGAATATGCACTGCAGTTATCCCACCCATAGGTGCAAGGGAATTAGAGTACTTTCATCAGTAATTGGCAGTCAGTGCCTGCCAATCATCCACTGAAGGCTGTTTCCACAAAGACAGAAAGAGTCAATATCCAGCCCTGGCTGGTTTGACTCAGTGGTTAGAGCATCGGCCTGTGGTCCAGAGAGACTCAGGTTCGGTTCCCGCTGAGGGCACGTACCTCGGTTGCAGTTTGTCCCCTGTCCTGGCTAGGTCGTGCGGGTGGCAACCACTTGATGTGTCCCTTTCATGTCCATGTCTCTCTCTCTCTCTCTCCCTCCCACTCTATCTGAAAAAAAAAAAGGAAAAATGTCCTCAGGTGAGGTTAAAAAAAAGAAAGAAAGAAAGAGAGTCAACACATGATAGGTAGATCAGGCACTGGTGGCCATAAAAAACCCTATGCAAAGAGATTTATGTGCTGGCACTTGGGAGGTTGGGCTGGTGTGAACAAAAATGGTAGACACAGCCAAAGAGATTTATGTGATGCATTGCACTTTTCTTTTCTCCTCCCCCTCCCCCTCCTTCTTCCTCTTCCTCACCCTCCCCTCCTGCTCTTCCCTTTCCTCCTCCTCCTTCTTCTTCTTTGTTAATCCTCACCCAAGGATACTTTTCCATTGATTTTTAAATAGAGTGGAAGGAAGGGAAGGGGAGACAGAGAAAGAGAAACATCAATGTGAGAGAGACACATTGATTGGTTGCCTCCCTCACGACCCTGACCCGGGCTAGGGATTGAACCAGCAACCCAGGTACATGCCCTTGACTGGGAATCAAACCCATGACCCTTAGGTTCACAGGCCAACCCTCCAAGTGCTGAGCCAAACCAGCCAGGGCCATTTTCTATTTTTGAAAATGCTAATCTTCCTTGATCAATTCTTAATTGCCTTAGTTTCTATCTCCTATTTTCCAGCTCTTTTTCTTTGTGTTAGTAAAATTTCTCAATTTTATATTTCAACTTTTCTATCAAAAACTGTCATTTCTGTTATTATTTTAATTTCTAACACCTTCTTTATGTTTTTATTATATGCCATTTATTTATTTATTTATTTATTCTTCTATATTGGGGTGGAATTCTGTTCTTGTTTCATGGTTATAGTAACTTCTCTTTGTGAGGTTTTGGATGGTTATCTTACCTTTATTTCTTCAACATTACTTTTTTCTCTTTATTTTTTATCTTCAAGGTTAAAGGCTTTCCTCAGATAGCTCAGTCTTTGTATCCAACAGTATTTAGGAATGAGACAATAGAACACTGGCTAGAAGCTCTGAGGATATGAGACACTGGTCTGATGTGAGCTCCATTGTAGGAGCATCAGAATGGGCTGTTTAATGGGGAACTTTGAATTTCAGTATCTTTTCAATGTCATGTGTTTCATCATGAATTAGCCATATTTCCCCCAAAAAGACTCTTTCAGTGTCTTGTCAGGAAGGTGAAAATCTAGTTTTCAGTGTCCTGGACTCAGAACAGAGAAAACCAGATGTGGCATGTTATGTCTCCAAAGCTACATGCATGCATCCATTTAATCCCCTATTGTTAGTATAGTTCCCTCATCCTCAGCTGCACTGGTATGCTTTCATACACACCATCTATTTGATCTCATTCTGAAAATGAACCGTCACTCTTTGTCAGTTAAGAAGGGGCATGGATGCTGCATGGATCTGGGGAGGAGTATAGGGACCCAATACCTTCTAAAAGAGACTTCCTCCCAATACTCCTTATTGAATGCACACCACTTTTATCCTCTTTCCACAAAGTACCTGCTGTCATTAGTTTCTAAGTCTTTGGATATTCTGCAAATTGGATTAGTCCTTAGTTTTCTCTACTGCTTGATTGGATTCAATTTTCTCAGCTCTGCTTGTTCTATCACTATGTATTCGACTACTTTTCAGATGATCTTTTCTCCAACTCTCTCCATTCATTGAGCTTCAGCCCTCAACTCTGCCTTCACTGGTTGTGTCAGTGGGGTGCCAAGAAGGTACATGTTAAATCTTTTGTCTTTACACAGAACTTGTTTTTTTTTTTTTCCCTTTCTATTTATGTGAAGTGTGTTAATGGCTTCATAATTAAGTCTAGCTTATAATTTATTTGTGATAGATCTAAAACTGGTTTATGAAAGGTGGCTGCGATTACAATAATCCTAAAGTGATGTTTTTCATCCTGGCTGGTGTGGCTCAGTTGGTTGGAGCATCATCCTGCACACCAAAAGGTCATGGGTTTGATTTCTGGTCAGGACACATACCCAGGTCGTAGGTTCGATCCCCGGTTGGGGTGTGTATGAAAGGAAATCAGTCGAGGTTTCTTTATCTCTCTCTCCCTCTTCCTTTTTTTTTTTCTCTCTGAAATCAATAAGAACATATCCCCAGGTGAGGAATAAAAAGAAAAGTAATGTTTTCCTCCTTAACAATATAGAACAGGAAATGTTTGGCACTAACTTAGTTGAAGGGGGAAACATAATTCTAAGTCAAGTTTAATATGCCTGGGAATATTTTTTCATGCATTTGTATGCCAACAGTTTTATAACAACCTTAATAAGAAAATTCCTAAGCCTGTGCAAACATGTGGGAGAGGTGTAGTCATACATAACCAGACTCTGCCAAGACAGTGCATACTATGAAATTCATAATTTTAGTCTTTATTCCACATAGTAGCTCAAAGCTGGAAACATATGTGCTCATGAATCTTTGTCAAGTTAATCACTTTTGCCTATTGTACCAAAAGCTTAATACAGACTTCTTAACAATTTATCACTAGAGTAATCTGCATATTAATCCTATGATAAATCACACACAAGGTAAGTTAATGTTGTTCTGTTAACTATGGTCATTTTTTCTAGAGCTCTGCTCCTCTACTGCCTTTTGGAGAAGACCAGCTTCCTTACCCAGAACCAAGCCAGACAACAACACATCATAACACTGCAAAACAAAACTCCAACAGGAAGGGACACATAGGCAGTTATTGCATCTCCCCCTGAAATAGCTCCTTCTTCTCTGCCTGAAACCATGATCCACTCTCCCCACCTTAAGAAAATCTTCCCTTGGTTCTGCCAATTCCTGAAAGTTGCCTTTGACCTTCCAGTGGTCTTTTGTTACTTCTATCTTCTTTGATACCATAGCAGTGTTTGCGGAGATGACTTAGACCCTCCTCACTGAAAGATAACTTATAAAACAACTCAAATATAATGAGCCTCAGTAGGAAATCTTGATTTCCCACCTCAAACTCAAACTTCTCTCCATTAACTATATCTTAGTTGGTAATAATAAAAACATTAAAGTTATTTAGATATCGTGCTATTGCTTTACATATATTAATTCTTTTCACCGTAACAATAATCCTATGAAATACAATTTATTATACCCATTTTTATACATTAAAAAAAACTAAGTCCAGAGAGTGTATGTAATTTGGGCAAGGTAAAATGCTGGTCAGTGGCAGTCCATGCATGTGAACATTCATCCAGCTACCTGAGCCAGAATCAACATTAATTTCTCTGTTTCCCTTTCTTTCTACATTCTTACCATCTTAGGCCAGGCTACCATCATTTCTGAATTGGACCACTGTGCCAACCTTCCAATTATTTTTATTCATGGTCCTTATAGACTATTTCCCATATAGCTGACATGGGATTTGATAAATCCCCAATCACAATGAGGGATTTTTAATAAACTTGTTTCAAAAACTTTGTGTCAGCCACATAGTTGTATAGATAAAGATGTATCTTTATTGTGTGGATAACACACTTAACAAACAGAATTTGATGGACATATATGGGCCACTGCACACATATAAAAGATAGAGAATATACATGTTTTTCAACAACATGTAGAACATTTACATAATTTGACTGTGTCCTAGGTCACAAAGTGAGTTATCAAATAATCATTATCAAATAGCCTACAATCTTTGATCATAATATAACAAAATTTCAAATCAGTAACAAACAGATGGTCAACTCTGCACTGTTCTCCCCTTGCCCTTCCCCCTGTAAAAGGGAACTATGATTCCCAGGCTCCCTTGAGCGCTGGCGGTCAGGTAGTCTCTGCCAGTGGGCTCACTGACAGCACTGACCTTAGCCTGGGAGGAAGAAGGGGAAAGGCAAGCTGCTTCCTCCTTCCTACAGACAGCCTTTCTTGGCTCCCAGCTTCTGTTGGGCAGTCCTTACTTTAGCTCTAACTCACTTTAGGTGATTCCAGGTTTAAGCTTGGCTAAAGCCACCTCCTTCTATTGTCCCTTCAGACCTAGAAGTGGTAACGGCTTCCTGCCGTTGCTAATCTCTGGATTGCCTCAGCATCCCCAGTTGGCTTCTCAATACATGGTCACCATGGAATCAATTCTCTGTATTATAGTCACCTCCCATCAAATCTATATATCTATATTTATTCATTTATCATTGTCATGTAAAATTTCTTGGGGCTAGTGCCCAAAGAAAGAGGTGGACAACTCCAGTATTACAGTATAAGTTTATTAAGGGAATTTATACATAAGGCTCATCATGGGCAGCAGCAAGATGACATGGACATCCTCGGAGCTATGTGGCAGGCGCTAAGTGGTTATATGGACAAAGCAGGATGGCTAGGAGTACCAGGCATGACCTGTACCAGGTAAGGGAGGAGTTGCCTTACATACTTCTTCAGGGCAGGGGAAGGGCCTGTTTCTGGAACCAGCCTGCTTGGGGCCCAGAGGAGAAGTCAGGCAGTCTCTGAGAGGTTTAAGGGACCCAATCTCTATCTGGCCCAGATCTAGCTGCTCTGGCCCAAAGATCGACTGCAGTGAGGCAGGGTCAGGGAGTGGCCACATCCTGGAACAGTGTCTCTTCCACAGTCACCTCTCTGTCATGGCTGATCACTCCACATGGTTAGCAATGGCTTCCAAATAATTTATAGGTTTATGTTTGGACATGAACAATCACAAAAACTACATATCAACATTTTGAGATGTAAAGTATTACTGATAGGGAAATTTATATCTCAAAAAGCAAGATCTCAGGTTAACCCACCTACCAGGTTGATTGACTTGTTTGTACTATACTCACTAGTCTATTTAACTCATTTCCTTTCTTTCCCCAATTATCTATAATTGCATGATTTTTGAAGCACCTATAGCTCTGTTACTAACCTCCACTTGCACTACCTTATTAGCCCTTGAAGCAATACTTTTACCCCTATACTTGCCTCAGGCATTAACTTTATGCCAATTGGTATATCTCTTGCCCTGGCTTCTCTCCTGAACTCCATCCCCATGTTTACAATGGTGTACTGGACATAGTTTAAATTTTCAGATCACAAAATTTAACATGACTAAAACTGAATTCATCATCCTGCCCCTCACACTCCAGAGTCTGCTGTTCTTAATTCTCTGCCTAACCCTGTCACTTTCCCAAATACCCATCCTTGAAAGTTCAGATACCTTCAGGGCAGAGACTGCCTCTCTCTCATAGTAATGGCTTTTGTCCCAAGCTAAAAGCCTGACACATACTAAGTATGCAGTAAATATTGTTTGAATCATCAAAAGCCTCCGCCCTCTAATTCCATAACCCTTTCCAATTTTTATAGCTCTGTAATGCCCTCTCAAATCCATTCTCTTCCTTCTGGTTTTGTTGTGACTAGTCCTCTTGACCACTTACCTGGAGAGGCACAGGGCAGGCTGAAACTCTGAGAGTTAAATTATAATCAATCTCATAATAGTGCTCAACAAAAGTCATGTTAAAAGGCAAAATGCTTCACCCTGACCAGTGTGGCTTAGTTGGGGGAGTGCCATCCCACAAAGAGAGGTTACAGGCTCGATCCAGGTGGGGACTGTGTGGGAGGCAGCTGACTGATGTTTCTCTCTCTCTCTCTCTTTCTCTCTCTCCCTATCTCTCTCTCCCATTAATAAAAACATACTAAAAAAAAAAAAAAAAAAAAAAAGCCCAGCAGTTTTTTCTTAAAAAGGGCAAAATGTTTCCTAGTCAGCAAGAAGAGTGAGACCTGACTGCAAGGTTCTTAAAGCTGTGAATCATAATTGAGGAAGAGTGTGTTGAGCAGATGGCGCGTTGGTGTGCAGAAAACCCGGCACAGACTTTAATGCCTCTCCGCAGAGCCTCGCCAGCCCTGCTCAAATGCCTCCCTGTTCCAGGGTTCAGCTTCCTCTGCTGATGCATGTAGCCCAATAGTCACAATATTTTTTGTTGGCTTAAACTTTCCTAGAACGAAAGCCATCCAACCTCTAAATTTCTGACTGTCCCACCACTATTTCTTCAATTATCCAGGCTCAGAATGTAAAAATTATCACAGATTCTTGATCCCTTCTATTCCTTGCATCTACTTGATCTTTTTTATCCTTACTCTTTTCTTTTTCCTCCCTTTTTTATTCCTGCCCCTTCCCTTCCAACCATAATTTATGAGATGCTCATTTAAACACACCCAGATTAGTTCTCCAATTTGATGTCTTTGCTTCTTTTAACCCCTCCTGAGAACCCTGCCCATGGTACTAGATTCCGCATCTCCGAGTTGCCTTTTGCTATGTAAGGACAGAGGACCCAGGGGCAAACAAAGGTTTGCAGCAGCCCTTCTGTCCTGGTATTTAAAATAGGCACCGCCTTCCTCGAGGAACCTGGCACTTCCCCTCTCCCCAACATTGTTGTGGGTTTAAGTCAGGTGGAGTTTTCTACCGTTTCCTGAACCAAATATGCTCATATTTTTCCCCCAGGCTTTGCACTCAGGGTTGCCAAATGGGAGCCACATTTCAAAGTCCCATTTCCTCCTTGAAACCTTTGCTGGTATTCCTGACCCACGCTGATTCCTTCCTTCTCTGGCATTCTTTAGGCCCAAGGACATTTAGACGGGGTGAATTTGCTATGAAGCTAATGAGGCTTACATTTGAGGGCTTCTTACTTGAACACCCCTCTCCAAAACCATGTACTAATTTTTATTTATAGTCTTTTTTTTTTTTTTTCTTAAAGAAGATCTTCCAAGTTGTAAAAGCCTCGGGTCTTACATAATCTGAATCTGTCCCTGAGTTTAGGCAGTTAATTATATTCCTTCCCTGGAGTGTTTTCTAATTGGTTAATGCACAACCAACTCATTTTCTCAACTTAGAAAGAGCTTCTTGCTATAGAACATTGTACACTGTGTAGGGTAGTAATGAGGAGGGTCATTGGTGAGGTTCTATATAGACTCCAAACATCACCTCTGTCATTTCAGAGTTGTGTGGCAAATTTATTTCTTTACTTTATTAATGAACTTTTGCCTTAATGGGCCCCTTACTTGATAAACACTGTTACAAATTATATTTATGACTGTATGAGTATAAAGACTAATATCCATGGAAGATTATATTCCTTTGTTTTCCCTTTTGACTCTAAAAGAAATTCAAACATTTTCCTGGACTTCTAAAAGTATTGTGTAGCCCAGGCATTGCGCCTAGTGAGCCTACCAGATAAGTCAGTCATGATTACAGCCTCCACTCAGTAGCATTTGGTAAATGATAAATGAAACGATGAATGTGAAACATTTAACAAGGTGCCCGACACGTATTAGGTGCTCAATAAATATTTGCCATTATTATTTTTATTACAAGCCTCTTATATATCCTTCACAGTGAATAATGAAAATAAATGCTTACCAGAACGATTTGAATAGAGCAAACTTGTGGTGTTAAAAGACAAACTGAGGCATATTAAAATTTTTAAGAGTTTATTTTGGTAATGGTGGCAGAGTGAAGGGAAGCTACACAGACCATCTCCCAGAATCAAACTGGAACTACAATTAAAATAAAGACAAATCATCAGGAAAAAAACAACAACGGAAAAGCAGCTTTTGAGGACCATATAACCAGGGACACTGAGTTGATCCTGGTAGAATTGTGGAGGCAGGAGATGGGGGCTGGGAGCCCACAGATAGCAGTGTTATTAGCTGTGAGTAGTGTCCATGGGGTTAAACTCCCAAGCCCGCTTCACAGTGCAGAGGGCCAGGACAGAGTGCTAAAATAGCCACAGCCACTCAACTTGGGCTCCAGAAAAGGGAAGGTGGACTGGACTGCAACTGAGTGGGGACACTCAGGATTTGAAGAGTGCTCAGAGCTTTTGCTGAGTTGTGGCCCTGCAGAAAGGTAGTCATCTTACTCCTTCCCAGAGCTCTGGGGAGAGGCTGCTGTCCCTCCCTCTGAGATTCAACCCCACCCAGGTGGGTCATTGAATTGCAAATTGAGGCTCATTAACAACAAGCATCTGCCCCACCCTCGGGAAATCCACTTTATGCTGAACACCTGAAGGAGTTTTTCATTCAACTGAGAACCCAAGGCTCTTTACGTAACCATGACTAATAGCTAGACGCAAAAAGCTAGAGGATAATTGAACCAATCCTGGGCTTGCAACTCTACACAGCAAAGTAAGACTTGACTGTGGTGTTTAACGTAGATCCTCCCACGCTCATCCAAACCCAGTAGAGGGAGCCACAAACAGCAGAACACCAACCCCCACAGGGAAAATTTGGCAGGTTCCAAAACCCACTGAGATAGCCAAAATGGTAAAACAAAGAAACAAATCCCAAATGAAAGAACAAGAGACCTCTACCAAAGATGAGATAAATGAAATGCAGTTAAGCAAATTAGCAGAGCTAGAATTAAGAGCCATGATTTTGAGGAAGTGCAACAACATGAGTAAAGACATCAACACCATGAGTAAAGACATAGAAACATTGAAAATCAACCAATTGGAAATGAAAAACCACCAAGAAGAAATGAAGAATGACATAGCAGAAATAAAGAACACATTGGAAGGACTAGACAGCGAAGTAGAGGAAGTTAAGGACCAGATCAGCAAATTAGAAGACAGGGTAAAAAAAAAAAAATCAACCAATCATAAACCAAAAGTAAAAATCAATTCAAAAACAGGAAGACAGCTTAAGAGAACTGTGGGAAAACTGCAAACATTACAATATTTGCATCATAGGAGTACCTGAAGAAGAAGAAAATGACCAAGAGTTAGAGAATATATTTGAAGAAATAGTGACCGAAAACTTCCCTAATTTGGTGAAGGAAGAAGGCATTCAAGTTCAAGAAGCACAAAGAGTCCCAAGTAAGAAGAACCCAAACAGGCCCACACCAAGACACATAGTAATTGAAATGCCAAAAATTAAAGACAAGGAAAGAATCCTAAAGGCAGCAAGAGATAAGCAACAGGTTACCTACAAAGGAAACTCCATAAGGCTTTCAGCAGATTTCTCATCAGAAACACTACAGGCCAGAAGAAAATGGCATGAAGTAATCAAGGTCATGAAAAACAAGAATCTGAATCCAAGACTACTCTACCCAGCAAGGCTATCATTCAAAATAGAAGGTCAAATAAAGAGTTTTCCAGACAAAAAAAAAAAAGGCTAAAAGAATACATTAGCACCAAACCAGCACTGCAAGAAATGTTAAATGGACTGCTGTAATTAGTAGAAGAAATAGGATGAAAAATAGAACCACACTAAAGAAAAATGGCAATAAATAAGTACATATCAATAATAACCTTAAAAATAAGTGGATTGAATACCCCAATAAAAAGACACAGAGTAACTGACTGGATAAGAAAGCATGACTCATCTATATGTTGTTTACAAGAGACGCACCTCACAACAAAAGACTCACATAGGTTGAAAGTGAAGGGATGGAAAAAAATCTTCCGAGCAAACGAAAAGCAAACAAAAAAGCTGGGGTAGCAATACTCATATCTGATAAAGTGGATTTCAAAATGAAGGCCATAAATAGAGACAAAGAAGGCCACTACATAATATTGAAAGGATCTATACAACAGGAAGATATAACCTTGGTAAACATATGTGTACCCAATACAGGAACATCAAAATATATTAAAAATCAGCTGAAGAACTTCAAAGGAGAAATCGACAGCAATACAATCATAGCAGGGCATTTAAAAACCCTACTGACATTACTGGATAGATCCTCTAGACAAAAATTTAACAAGGAAACAGACTCTAAATGAAGCACTAGACCAAATGGATTTAATAGATATCTACAGAGGATTGATTACACCCCAGAACTACAGAATTCACATTTCGAACGAACATTCAAAGAACTAATACCTATTCTCCTCAAACTATTTCAGAAAATTCAAGAAGGAAGACTTCCAAACTCGTTCTATGGAATTCTAATTCCAAAACCAGAAAAAGACACTACAAAGAAAAACTACAGGCCAATATCCCTGATGAACATAGATGCCAAAATCTTGAACAAAATATTAGCAAATCAGATCCAGCAATACATAAAAAAAAATTATTCACCATGACCAAGTGGGATTCATCCCAGGGATGCAAGGCTGGTACAATATTCACAAATCAATAAATGTGATAAACCGCATAAACAAAATGAAGAATAAAAACCACATGATTGTATCAATAGATGCTGAAAAAGCATTTGACAACATCTAGCCCCTATTTCTGATAAAAACGCTCAGCAATGTGGGAATGGAGGGATCATATCTTGACATAATAAAGGCCATATATGAAAGACCTACAGCTAACATCATACTCAATGGGCAAAAGCTAAAAGCATTTCCCTTAAGAACAGGAACAAGACAAGGATGCCCACTATCGCCACTCTTATTTAACACAGTACTGGAAGTCTTAGCCACAGCAATCAGACAGGAAGTTAAAATAAAAGGGATCCAAATTGGAAAGGAGGAAGTGAAACTGTTATTCACAGATGATGTGATATTATACATAGAAAACCCTAAAGACTCCATCAAAAATCTACTAAGCTTAATAAATGAATTTGGCAAAGGAGCAGGATACAAAATTAACATCAAGAAACTGATGGCATTCTTATACAACAATGATGAAGTCACAGAAAGAGAAACTAAAAAGACAATACCATTTACCATTACGGCAAAAAAATTAAGATACCTAGGAATAAACTTAACTAAAGAAGTAAAGTACCTATTTGCAGACAACTACAGGATGTTGAAATAAGAAATAGAAGAAGATATAAAAACGTGGAAGCTCATACCTTATTCACAGATTGGAAGAATTAACATCATTAAAATGTCCATATTACCCAAAGCAATCTATAGATTCAATGCAATCCCCATCAAAATACCAACAACATATTTCACAGAACTAGAACATATACTTCAAAAGTTCATATGGAACCACCCTGGCTAGTTTGACTCAGCGGTTAGAGCATTGGCCTGTAGTCCAGAGAAACCCAGGTTCGGTTCCCTCTAGAGGCGCATACGTCAGTTGCAGTTTTTCCCCAGTCCCGGTTGGGTTGTGCGGGTGGCAGCCACTCGATGTGTCCCTTTCATATCATGTTTCTCTTTCTCTCTCTTCCTCCCTCTCCCTTCCACTTTACCTGAACAAAAAATGGAAAATGTCCTCAGGTGAGGATAAAAAAAAAAGTTCATATGGAACCAAAAAGTCCTGAATAGTCACAGCAATCTTGAAAAAGAAGAACAAAGTAGATGAGATCACAATACCGATATCAGGTACTACAGAGCTAATGTAATCCAAACAGCCTGGTACTGGCACAAGAATAGGCATATAGACCAGTGGAACAGAACAGAGAACCCAGAAATGGACCCAATACATTATGCTTAATTAATATTTGACAAAGGTGGCGAGAGCATACAATGAAGTAAAGACAGCCTCTTTAACAAATGGTGTTGGGAAAATTGGACAGCTACATGCAAAAAAGTGAAACCAGACCACGAACTTACACCATACACAAGAATAAACTCAAAATGGATAAAAGACTTAAATGTGATTCATGAATTCATAAATATCCTAAAAAAAATGTAGGCAACAAAATTTCTTACATCATATGCAGCAGAATTTTCACTGATACATCACCTAAGGCAACAGAAACAAAGAGAAAACACATGGGACTACATCAAACTAAAAAGCTTCTGCACAGCAAAATAAACAACCAACAAAATGGAAAGGGAATCCACTGTATAGGAGAGCATAATTGGCAATGATACATCAGATAAGGGGTTAATTTCCAAAATATATAGAGTACTCATACAACTCAACAAAAGGAAGACAAAGAATCCAATTAAAAAATGAGCAGAGGAGCTAAATAGACACCTGTCCAAACAAGACATACACAAATGGCCAAGAGACATATGAAGAAATCCTCAACATCACTAATCATCAGAGAGATACAAATTAAAACAACAATGAGGTATCACTTCACACCTGTCAGAATGGCTGCCATCAACAAATCATCAAATAAGTGTTGGCAAGGTGCAGAGAAAAAGGGACTTTAGAACACTGCTGGTGGGAATGCAGACTGGTGCAGCCACTATGGAAAACAATATGGTGTTACCTCAAAAAATTAAAAATTGAACTTCCATTTGACCCAGTGATCCCACTTCTAGGAATATACCCTAAGAAGCCTGAAACACTAATCAGAAAGAATATAGGTACCCCCATGTTCATAGCAGCACTATTTACAATAGTTAAGATCTGGAAACAGCCCAAATGTCCATCAGTAGATAAACAGAAAAAAAAGCAGTGATACATATACACAATGGAATACTATGCAGCTGTACGAATGAAAGATCTCTTATCCTTTGAGACTACATGGAGGGACCTGGAGAGTATTATACTAAGCCAATCAAGCCGAGCAGAGAAAGACGAATATTACATGATCTCACTTATTTGCGGAATATAATGAACATAACAGTCTGAGAAACAGGTTATACCCAGAGACGTGGAAGTAGGGTACAAACTGACAACCCCCAGAAGAGGGGGTGGGAGGGAGGGAAGAGATAAACCACAGAAATTATATGCATGCACGCATAATCGATGGACATGGACAACTAAGCTGGGGACGGGGTCAGGGGATGGGGAGGAGGGTGTCAATGGGGGAAAAAGGAGAAACATCTGTAACAAAAATAAATTAATAAGAAAAAGAGAAAGAGAAAAAAAAGATATTATAGTTTCATGGAAGCACACAAGGAGGTATACTAAATAAAAAATATTTTTTAATAGGGAGAAGGGAGAAGTAAGAATCAGAAATATCTGTTTCAACTTAATATAATAAATGTGCCAATAAATTATATTAAAAAAAAGAGTATTTTTTTAAAAAATCTGTTGGAATCAGGCAGCTGCAAATGGAAACAGATTAGGAGTGCTCCCAGACAGGAGCCATTGGAAAGACTTTTATAGAGAAGAGTCAAAAACAAGGCAAGGAAATGATTTGATTGGCTATAGCTTAAGTGGTTGCCTTATCTGGGAAAGCCCAGTTGGCTGTTTGTAATTGGTTGTCCTTAGGTTTTGATTTCTTAACTCTGAGGCCTTTCAGGCTGAAGTTTGGTTGGCTCACATAGATGACAAAGCTACCTCACTCTAATGGCCTCCTTATTGAATTAATTTAACAGAAGCAATGGGAGTTGGAACAATTGTATGGTGTATTTTAACAAACCTTTAAAGAAATGAAAATCCAAAATTTTTATAGATTTAAGGAAGAAAGAGAAGGAGAAGGAGGAGGAAAACCATGTACTTTATTTTATGAAATCACAATTACCTTGCCACTAAGATGGGGCAAGGACAACACAAGAAAAGAAAACTAAAGATGAAAAATTAGTAAGTAAAACATTAGCCAACAGGCCTTTAGTCTGAGCCTCAGTGATAACTATTTGCCAAGTGGAAATAGAGACAAGGCAGAAGGATTCTTAACTCAGTGAAACTGCTGGGTTCTCCTTAATGCCCAGTTTCCCAGATTATGAAGAATGAGATATACTCCCAAAATACAAAGATAAATTTTTATTGGATCATTCTCTGGCCTGAAGAAGTACCATTACCATGGACAGTTTGCTGTTCTTGACCTTGGGTAGATGGAACATACCTGAGATGCTGGTCACCATTATAACCTCACCAAGATACTGCGCAGTTATTACTATACAGGGTATCTAATACTATGTTACCTGAAGCAACAAGAATTTTGTTAGAAACATTAACTCCACCCCCCTTCTACAGTAGACCTTCAACTAGATTAGCCAATGCACAATAGGACTGCTTTTGTTCATCCTCCTAGGTTACATGCCTTATTATTTATATAGTTATAGTCAACATTTGGCTACAAAATAGAAAGTTCACAAAAGGTGCTTTCAAGGGGGCAGTTGTCAAAATTTCTTTTTGTTTTAATTAATTATTTAATTTTGTGTTCTTCATGCTATGAATAAAAAAGGCTCTTTGTATCAGAGAGATGGCACTTAATATATTTTTGCTTTTCCTGCATTTCAACAATAATCTGGTCGATAAGTTTATTAAGAGCCATTGTATTTAATAAAATATATATAATTATATAATTTTGTATTTGCCTAAGGCAGACAACATTGAATACTCATTATGAATAAGGGTTTTGGATTCAGAATGAGTTATATTCAAATCTTGGTTCTAATAGAAAAGGTCTGTAAATAAATACACCCAGTTGTTTGTAGAGGTTACCTCTGGTGTGGGGCACTGCAGAGAAGCCAGACACCTACTTTTACTTTACCTTCCCTCTGGATTATGTTGACTTGTTACAATAAGAATGTATAACTATTTTTGAAATATGTTTTATTGCTTTTTTAGAGAGAGAGGAAGGGAGAGATAGATAGAAACATTGATGTGAGAGAGAAATATGGATCGACTGCCTCCTGCACGCCCCCTACTTGGGATGGAGCCTGCAGCCCAGGCATGTGCCCTGACTGGGAATCTATCTGGGACCTCTCAGTCCATGGGATGTTTCTCAATCCACTGAGCCACTGCGGCCAGGTGCATGTAGTATGACTTTTGTAACTTGAAAAAAACAGAAGGGAAGTGAGAGAGAACTAATTCTGTGACCATACAGAAACAATTCTGCCTCTCTATAGCACAATTTACTCATCCATAATATGGGGAATTTTTAAAATTTTTGTTACAGATATTTCTCCTTTTTTTCCCCATTGAAACCCTTCTCCCCATCCCCCAGCTTTGTTGTCCGTGTCCATCAGTTATGCATACATGCATATAAGTTCTGTGGTTTATTTCTTCCCTCCCCCCATCACCCCCTCTTCTGAGGGTTGACAGTCTGTACCCTACTTCCACGTCTCTGAGTCTACCCTATTCTTCAGACAGTTATGTTCATTATATTCCACAAATAAGTGAGATCATGTGATATTTGTCTTTTTCTGCTTGGCTTGTTTCCTTAGGATGATACTTTCCAGGTGCCTCCATGTCGTCTCAAAGGATAAGAGATCTTTCTTTCTTACAGCTGCATAGTACTCCATTGTGTATATGTACCACAGCTTTTTTATTCATTTGTCTACTGATGGACACTTAGGCTGTTTCCAGATCTTAGCTATTGTACATAGTGCTGCTATGAACATGGGGGTATGTATAATCTTTCTGATTGGTGTTTCAGGCTTCTTAGGGTATATTCCTAGAAGTGGGATCACTGGGTCAAAAGGCAATTCAATTTTTAATTTTTTGAGTAACACCATATGGTTTTCCATAGTGGCTGCATCAGTCTGCATTCCCACCAGCTGTGTACTAGAGTCACCTTTTCTCCACACCCTTGCCAACACTTGTTGTTTAATGATTTGTTGATGGCAGCCATTCTGACAGGTGTGAGGTGATACCTGATAGTTGTTTTAATTTGTATCTCTCTGATGATTAGTGATGTTGAGCATTTCTTCATATGTCTCTTGGCCATTTGTATGTACTATTTGGAGAGGTGTCTATTTAGCTTCTCTGCCCATTTTTTAATTGGGTTATTTGTCTTCCTTTTGTTGAGTTGTATGAGTACTCTATATATTTTGGAAATTAACCCCTTATATGATATATCATTGGCAATTATGTTGTCCCATATAGTGGGTTCCCTTTCCATTTTGATGGTTGTTTCTTTTGCTGTGCAGAAGCTTTTTAGTTTGATGTAGCCCCATGTGTTCATTTTCCCCTTTGTTTCTGTTGCCTTAGGTGATGTATCAGTGAAAACTCTGCTGCAAATGATGTCAGTAATTTTGTTGCCTGCATTTTCTTCTAGGATTTTTATGGACTTATGGGTCACATTTAAGTCTTTTATCCATTTTGAGTTTATTCTTGTGTATGGTGTAAGTTGATGGTCTAGTTTCATTTTTTTGCATGTAGCTGTCCAGTTTTCCCAACAGCATTAATTGAAGAGGCTGTCTTCACTCAATTGTATGTTCTTGCCTCCTTTGTCAAATATTAATTGAGCATAATATCTTGATTCCATTTCTGGGTTCTCTGAATATGGGGAATTTTGAAGAATTGTTATGAGGAACTCATGAGATAATGCATATAAACCATTTAGTATTCTTCCTGTAAATGACTATTATCACCAAGAAAGTGATATCTGGCATCTAGTAAATGTTCAAAAAAATGCTTAAGTGGTCAAAAAAACAATTTTTTTCAAAATGGTAGGTATTGTAACTATGTTTTAAAATTTTATTTTTCTTATTCTTTTTTCCCTTATTGATTTTAGAGAGAGAGTAAGTGAGAGGGAGAGAGAGATAGAAACGTCGATGAGAGAGAACATCAATTGGCCGCCTCCTGCATGCCCCCCACTGGGGATAGGGTCTACAACCTCGGCATGTGTCCTGAGCAGGAATCGAACCGGCAACCTCTTGGTGCATGGACTGCTTATTTTTTTTATGCTTGGCCAGTTTACCTTGTTTTTGCTTTGAGTTATTTGACCTTGGTTATTTGTTTTAAAGAAAAAAATAGACCCAAATTGAAAAACATTCTTCAAAATAACTCTCCTAGACTCTTCAAAAGTTTTAATGTCATAGAAGAAAAAAAAGGTTGAGAAATGATCAATGCTAATTTCCTGATATGAACAATTGAATACTAATTAATATCTGAAACTATTGTTAAAATAATTAGTTACTAAAAATAGGCAGATAGTGGAGAAACACTGTGAATGATTGCTAATAGAATGTAACTTGATACAATTGTCCTGAAGGACAGGCAATTTGGCAATATCTTTCAAAAACAGAAATGCACATACCCTTTGACCCAGAAGTTCCACTTCTAAGTAATTATCCTAGAAAGATGGTTTCCTGTGTGTGAAAAAGATTCAAACAAAATGGTATATTCATTACAAGACCTTATTGTAAGAGCAAAGTTTGGAAACAACATACATGATCATTGTAATGGAATGCTTAAATGAATCATGATATACTTATACAATAGAGTAAAATGAATATAATAGACTGCTCTAAGTGTACTTTTCTGGAAGGAATTCAAAGAGAAGGGAAGTTAATAGAATAAAGTACCAAAATATGGGGATTATTGCAAGAACATAGCCCCAAAGTAGACTTCGTAATTTAGTATTTAACTTTTGCTTTTATACCAAGAGTCAACAAGGTTTTGCTTGTGATTTGATTTTGTGGCCATAATTTTCCTATTCTCTTTCAACATGGTAACCCTAACCCCTCACCATGATTCTTTCAGAGAGAGTCAGGGAGAAACTTCAGCCTCATCTTCACCAGGAACACAGTGACTACCTACAGTAATTGCCCTCCCAAGTGAATCAGCTAGTCAAGTAGACAGTGAAGGATGGTCACGGCACACCCAGTAATACCCTTTTACAGTTCATTACCACAACACACTCTAGGTGCTCGCATGAGGGTGATTCAACAAAAATGAACCAGGGACTCTAGGGCAGAGTCAGACCTAGAAAAGCAATTCTAGCACAAATTCCTTTTCCCAGAGTGGCTTAGCAACCTCATGTCTCTCCAAGTTAGAGAGGAAAATCAAGTCAAACAGGCCTTCCTGGAGACAAGGTGTGAAATACCAGGTGCCACCTTTGTTCCTGGTGATGACACTCAATAAGTATTAGTTGATATGAACTATTATACATTCTCCCACTTCTTACCTATCAAAAGTTAACTATCTTTTTTATTTTTTTCATCAACAAAAGTTAACAATCATTTTTGAAATGTAGATAAAGCAAAAACACCAGCCTGTCATTCTTTTATTTTCCCTGCTGGTATTCTTTCATAGACTACTTGTTTTACACATGTGTCCCAAGTTTCATCCAAAATACCCCTAGAGAAAAAAACACTTGGCATAGAGCGAGATGGGCTGATGGTTTGAATTGTCCCTCCACTGAGAAAGAAACTATTCAGAAGAGAAGTCTGTATGAAGTAGTTCCTGTTTGAAAGGGCTCCAGAGTCAGAAATCTTAAATTTGAAACCAGCTCTTAAATGTATAAGCCATGTGGCCTTAAGTAAGTAACTGACCTTCTCTGGCCTCAGTTTCCTCTTTGTTAATTATAGGTGCTAAAAGGAATACATTGAACTGGTGATAAGATTAAAGGTGACAGTGCATATAATGGACTTAGTGCCAGATCTGATGCATATTCAGGAAGTGTGAGCTATTTTCACATGCAAGGTTATTTCCATGCATATGGATATGAGGGGATGGGAGGCTCCAGAAAGGTGTTTTGCTGCCCAGTTTCTCCACTCTGCTTAGAGTGACCTACAATATTCCCTGGGCAGCTCTGCCTGCTCACCTGCTGGGCCAGTGTCCCATTTCCTATGTCCTTTGCTGATCTGCCAATCAACCTGGTAAAATAATCATCATGAAGATGTTTGTTACTTTGACTTTTCAGTTTAGAAAATGCTGGCTTAAGAAGTATGTTTTAGGCTGGGACTAGCTGGGGCCATTCAGCAGCCTTCAGATAACAACTCTTTCCACACAGGTCAGCCCTGAAGGCTGGGCTGTGGCCCTTGTATGAATTGGATACCTCACACCAGTAGCTGGTTGGATGGGTGAGTGAGGTCACCCTTTTCAAGCTCCAGGGTCCCTTTGCACATTGATGACATCTGTCTTTCCTCTCCTCTCTCTTCCCTCTCAGATCAAAGTGGAATAGAACTTATAAAAGCTTTATTAGGAAGAGTGCCAATAAAGAACTTCAGAAGCTGGGCTTGGTTGGAGAAGAATCACTAGTAAAGATGGATGCTATGTTCTGGGAGCCTTTAGGCAGCCGCTGCTTCCATTTGGTGTTTAATATTGATTGCTTCCTCATAATCTTTGAGCTGATATATCGTCAATTTTAGAAAGACTGGGGAAGAAGTCCTGTAAATATTTATTTTCTACCACATAATATATTTACTATTTAGCTCTAGATTTTGAGTTTTGTGTTTATTTTTTGATAAAAAATAAAAATCATCATAACTGCTTTCAGGCCAAACATATATTATTGTGCAACAATATATTATGTATAAGAATATCAAACAAATTGTCCTAGAAGAATTTGGTACAACATGGTAATGACACAGTATTAAAAATGAAACTATCAATGAGAGAAGGGCCTATAAGTATTCAGAACCTGTGACAATATTATGGTACCTGTCAAGGGGGAATTAAGGTTGTAGGTAGAATTAAGATGCCCATGGTTTGACTTTTAGATATGGAGATTATCCTGGGTTATCTGGGTGGGCCCAGTGTAATCACAGATCCTTTAAAGTGGAAGAAGGGGACAGAAGAGGAGGTCAGAGAGAAATCTGAAGATGCTGTGTAGAAAGAACCCCTCCTCTTCTCCCTTTCTATCTCCAGCTACTGCTCTATTGTTCTCTCTCTCTTTATAGCTTAACGTATTTTTTTTCCTTTATTGATTTTAAAGAGAGAAGAAGGGAGAGGGAGAGAGAGAGAGCTAGAAACATCGATGAGCGAGAACATTGATTGGCATGCCCCCCACTGGGGATCAGGCCCATAATGTGGGCATGTGTCCTGACTGGGAATCGAATAAGTGACCTTTTGGTGCATGTGTTGATGCTCAACCACTGAACCACACCAGCTAGACATCACTTTTCAGCCATGACTTAACCCATGCTTTTTAAATATGCTTTTCATTTGACTTTTTTTAGAGAGAGAGATATGAACATTGATATGAGAGAGAAACATTGATGTGCATGCCCCCCCACTGGGGATCAAGTCCACAACCCAGGCATGTACCCTGGGCATGTTCCCCAACCAGGAATCAAACAGAGACCTCTCAATTTATGGGGCAATGCTCAGTCTACTGAGCCACACTGGCTGGGGCCATAGCTTAACTTCTTAAAAAGATTGTCTATGTTCTCTGCTCAGACTTTCTCACTTTTCTTTTCTTTTAATTTTTTTTTTTTTTTACTTTATGATTTTAGAGAGAGAAGAAGTGGGAGGGAGAGAGATAGAAACATCAATAAGAGAGAACATCAACTGGTCGCCTCCTGCATGTCCCCTGTTGTGGATTGGGCCCACAACCTGGGCATGTGTCCTGACTGGGAATCGAACCAGTGACCTTTGGTGCATGTGTTGATGCTCAACAACTGAGCCACACCAGCCGGACATCACTTTTCAGCCATGACTTAACCCATGATGCCTGCCTTTGCCTTCATTTCTACTGAAATTGTGTTCCCTAAAGTCACCAATTTCTTTTTTGTAGCTAAGTCCAGTGACCATTTTTAGTTCTTCTCTTACACAGCTCTAAAGCTCCTCTGTCCTGAGATACTCTCACCCAACCTTGACTTTTGTGGTCACATTCTGCTGCTCCTTCTTCCGTCCCTCTGGCTGTTCCTTTCCTGTCACATTTAAGGCCAATGCTTCCATTGCCTGTCCTCTAGATGATATTGATTATGATAAATCCTCCTCTTCTCCCACATTCTCTTTTGAAAACCATCTCCAGCCACCACCTCAATGAGAAAGCATATACTGATGACTCCCAAATCATTACCTTCAGCCCAAACTTTGCTCCTGAGTTTCAGGTCTTAGTATCCATTTGTCTTCTGGAACATCTACTTGGTTGTTTCACACATTTCTTCATCGTAGATGCCGATACTCCTATTCGGGTGCATCTGGTTTATTTTGGAGGGAGGTGATCCCAGGAGCAACCTAAGGGAATGGGAAGTGAGACGTAAAAGAAAGTAAGCTAATAGAGAGTGTTATGAGCAGGTTATTGCTATTGGCAAATGTGGCTCAGTTTCACTGGAGCACTCTGAGCCACTAGGTAGAAGATGCCTCAGAACTGAGATATTTTTTCATCAATTCCTCTCCCTCACTGTTGATGGTCATTCCTGGAACATTAACTTTCTGGAACTTCAGGTATGACTACATGTGCTCTGTAGTTCAACTTTCTTTCTGGCCAGAGAATGGCCTCAGGCAGAGTGATACAAAAGCTGTCTTCACACACAGGGACTATGGAGATGACGTCAATGGCAGGACAAGGGGATGCAAGTGGGTAACCAACAATGTCCACTACACACTTTAACATTGCCCAAACTGAACTCAAGATCTTAACCTCCAAGTTTGCTCTTCCTCCTGGGTCTTCTGTTTCAATCAGTGATCCCCACATGTCAATTTAGTGTCTGAGTCAGAGACTTGAGCAATCTCAGTGCTAAATTTCTCTTTCCTACACCATCTATATCATGTCTGTCATCAAGTCTTGTTAATTTCTACCTTCTATATTTTTCACAAATCTGCCCATATTGTGCATTCCACAGCCAATATTAATCTCTGGTGACCATACGCTATCAACTGGATCACTACATAACTTCCTACCAATCTTCTATCTAATACCTCCAGACTTTGTCTCTCCCAATCTGTGTTCAGCATAGCAATCAGAGTGGCTTCTAGAAACAAATCTTAACATGCCACTTCCCTGCTAAAAACCATTCAATGATTATTTCCATGGAGATAGAGGCCACACTTACTAATATGTTTTGCTAGTTTTTCCATGACCTTGCATTTCCGTACCCCTTTAACTTCATGCCTCATCTCTTTCCTATTCAATTGTTCTCTAAAAAATATGTCTCTCTCCCCTATCCAAACATAGGTCCTTCAAATATACCAACCTCAAGCCTTTGTTCACTCTCTCTTACTGTGGTTAAGACCCACTGTCCCTGAGATCACAGTTACAAGTCACTTACATCTCTGCTATAAGATTCCCATAGCACCCTGTATGTCTTTATTATGGTATTTCTCATACTGAATTGTAGGATGTTCAACCATATAGAGCCACCTCCCTCTTCCCAGACTGAGAACTCTTATTAGGTGATGGCCTAGGTGATTGGTACACAACACTGTTTGGTACATAATAAGAACAATACATATCTGTTGAAAAAAAGATATCTTCTTCCAGTGGCAAAAGCAACAAATATGTAAATTTGGCTGGCTGTTGACTCTTTTTCAAATGCCTGAACTCTGAGAGTTCAAAGCAATTTTTATATTTAAACACTATATAGCAAAGAAAGGCTTGTTTTTGAAGTCAGCAGGCCAGGAGAAAAGTGGTATCAGTAGACTTCCTCCCACCAGCTGCTGGAAGAAATTGTCACAACTTTGAAGAGTATCCAAAAAGATATGTTTTCCTGGAAAAATCAAACCAATGATCTTTTCAGAGACCCGACTTTTAGTAACACAGTACAGTCGATCTATTCATTTCCTGGTAGTGATTTTTTTTTTCCTTCTCAAAGCACTCAATTCATTTTTCATTGCTGACATGTAATCCTGAAATAATAGAAGTATAGCTCATATCTAAAAAGGGAACGTACCAACACCCTGAAAGAAAATCTCTGAATTAAGTATTACTAAAAATAATTCTCAGCACATCACAGGGATATGAAAGGCCTTCAGTGGTAGGTGATATTTCCTTCTGCTGTTTATTGCAGATGTGGTCTCCAATAGGAAGGGTTCAGTTTGAGAACACCACTCTGGTACATTTTTGTAATTACGTCCCAGTATTCAAATTTGACATTTTTTTTCCCTAGTTCTATTTTCTAATCAAGTCCTACTCAGAGGTGCAAAAGTTTGAATCACTCTTCAAAAACCCTAAACTCCCACTGTGTAGCATATATTCATATATTAACAACTGCTTTGAGCTCTCAGATTTCAGGCATTTGGAAAAGTGTAAAGCAGATGACCAAAACCCTGGTGAACATGTAATAATAAACCTTTACTGGTTTGGCCACTAAGATTTAGGGGCTCTTTGTTTCTATAGAAGTGATGATTTGTTGTCAGCCCTCTGACTTTAGAAATGGACACAAGAACTAGGCAGTTGGAAAACAATACTTAGTCATATTACCTTGGAGAATGCAGCATAGGTACTAGCCAAATTCAAGTTCACTGATAACTTCTTCTCTGAATTAACTCTACCAGTCTCAAACCTCAAGTCTCTCCACTACAAGGTCAGTTCCTTACACAGCAAGCTTACCTCTTGGAGAAACAGAATGAGAGATTCTTGAGGAGAGGCAGAGCGGAGGATCAGCACAATAAAGCACAGGCACCAAGCTAAGCATGCTCAGGACCTTCTCCCCATCCCCAATGAGATGAGGCATTCCCCCAAGGGAAGTACTGTATTCCCACACTGTACCTTCTGGTCAGAATAACTTATTTACCCTGGGTGGAAGAACTCAAGTCGAAATCATGAAATGTTGATCCAATTAACCCAAGAGCAAAAGCTAAAGGGACTTATGGGGCCCTCTTTCACCTCAAATTACTTTTGAA
Source organism: Molossus molossus (assembly GCF_014108415.1). NCBI lineage: Eukaryota > Metazoa > Chordata > Mammalia > Chiroptera > Molossidae > Molossus > Molossus molossus. The sequence continues at coordinate 16,100,829 of NW_023425346.1, forward strand.
AATGACCAACATTGTAGATACTAAATTCGTGCGATGTGACATCAGTTCTGAGAAGCAAAGAGTGCAGAGCTACCTATCTTCAGGGAGAGCAGAATCCTGCACTGTTCCTGGGATTGTGAGAAGCTGGGTCAAGTTCATGAAGTCCCACTGAACGTCACTGATAGGTTCTGCGACTTTAAGTGAAATGGCATACAATGAAACCCATTTTACCATAGGCTGATTGCTACAAACAAGAGTCAATTTCCTACAGCATCTTATCAATGTTATAATATTGAACTAAATGATGTTTTCCAAGGACCTGCTGTAAAACCACATCTGAGATAATAGGTTCATCTGAGCTCTGAGAACAGATCTGAAGGAGAGAGAGTCCTAAAGGACAAACTGGGTAGAGGAATGTGGAAAAAAAGAAACCCTCCTATACTTTTGACTTAATATTGAAATAGAACTCTATAAACCAATCAGCCTTGGGGATTACAGGATGATAGAAGCGTATAATCTGCCGTACTCAGCTGCTGCTTTTCTCATTTACCAAATGAATGATGTTTAAAACTACTCATTTAGCTCCAGGATTTTATTGTAGGTTTTATTATAGAAGTGGTATGCAATTTAACTTTAACTTTGTGACAAAGAGTGACCTGCTGAGGAAACATGAGCAGTGACACTGAGCAGTTTCATCTAGAGGAGAAGCTCCATGTAGTGAGTGACACCTTGGAAGAAACAAGCAACTAATTCTGAGATTGTCTTGTGTGATTTATCAAGTGACTAACAAACATATGTTTGAGTTTCAAAACAGCAAAAAGCCTTTGGCCTTGGCCAAGTTGTAAAATACACACACACACACACACACACCACACAGAAAGTCAGTGTAGATAAATAGGGGAAGGATGAAAAGGAAGGAGGGAGGGAGGGATGGAAGGAAGGAAGGAGAAAGGAAGAAGGGGAGAAAGAAAGGGAGTGTTTCACTCTGGCTGGTTTGGCTCAGCGTTTAGAGCATCAGCTTGTGCTCCAGAGAAACCCAGGTTTGGTTCCCACCTAGGGCATGTACCTCGGTTGCAGTTTGTCCCCAGCCCTGGTTGGGTCGTGCGGGTGGCAGCCACTTGATGTGTCCCTTTCACGTCGATATTTCTCTCTCTTTCTCTTCCTCTCTCTCCCTCCCCCTCTATCTGAACAAAAAATGGAAAAATGTCTTCTGGTGAGGATAAAAGAAAGAAAGAAAGGGAGTGTTTCTCCTCCTTTTAACAATTTTATAAACTATATAACAAGTTGAGTCATTTTTGGTCAAATGCTTTTTTCATGTGTAACAGCTAAGAAACCACGAGTTCATCATGTGAAAAGGAAGAGTCTGGCATTACATCTTAAATTATAATTATCTCCTTCCTATGACTCTTAGAGAAAAGGTTTTCATGTTAGTTTATTTTTGTAAAACAGTCTGCTTCCACGGATCCTAAGACATCACTTGGGTGAACTACACAGAAGCTCAGCAACAGCAACTATTGGGGTAGGCCTACGTAATTGGTATTGATATTGATAATTACTCATTCTTTTGCATAAAACTTGTCTACTATTTGCTTATTTCCATCACAGTTTCTTATTTAGTATATAAGAGCCCGAATCAAATTCCTGAAAAAGTATACTTTGGACTTGTTTTCAGATGGCTGTTTTTTGTTGTGGTTCTGTTTTGTTTTATTCTGAGGTTCCCCAAACTTAAAATATTCATGTGTCTCTTTACAAAAAAAACCAACAAAAAACAAAAAACAAAAAACAAACCAACTACATATTTTCTTAAGTACTGGTAGCTTTTTATGAATGCATGTTATTTCTTCCCTGAAGAATATAAGTAGCTTAGTTTTAGTGGATAAATTTTTTAATGCTATATATTACTTTATTCAGAAATTTTCAGTTTGTGTATAGTTTATAAATTTTACTAAATAAATATTTCAGAGACTTATGATTAGCTTTTAGGAAATTTTAGCTAGAGAAGAAAGTAGAAACTTGTGAATACCTCATTAATAAATATTTTTTATTGACAGTTTTAGCTTTAGGTTAGAATTTATGATTTAATTGCCATCTGCTTGTTGGCAAGCATTCTATTTATACTATTCATTTTGTTGTGAATTTCTCACATGGTTCTAATATGTGAGTGAGACAGATCTCTACCAGTGAAACGTGTTTTCTGATGCTTTGAAACCTTAATTATGATTTACTCTCTTGGATTGTTTCTGAACTCTGGTCATTCTTCCAAGGTGGATAAGAACAGCAGTGAGCCCTGGCCGGTTTGGCTCAGCGGTTAGAGCGTCGGCCTGCGGTCCAGAGAGACCCAGGTTCAGTTCCCGCTAAGGGCGCGTACCTCGGTTGCAGTTTGTCCCCGGCCCTGGTCGGTCGCGCAGGTGGCAGCCACTCGATGTGTTCCTTTCACGTAGATGTTTCTCTCTCTCTCTCTCTCTTCCTCTCTCTCCCTCCCACTCTATCTGAACAAAAAAATGGAAAAATGTCCTCGGGTGAGGATAAAAAAAGAAAAAAAAAGAACAGCAGTGAGCCCCAGAACCTCAGGGGAAAAAAATAGGTGTCTATTTTCTGTAGCAAAAGAGATTGTAATAATGTCTTCCCACTGTGGCCTGTTGATTATAAGAATAAATACAGACAGCTGCTCTCCATAAACCCTTTGATCTACCTGGTGGTCCTAGGGTGATTAATCATCTCAATTAGCCTGGTACTGATGAGGTTACCAGGACATGGTAATTTCGGTGGTAAAACTGGTCAAGTTCCAGGTAAGCCAGGACAAGTTGATCACCCTAGGCAGTCCCAAATTCTGAAAGCTTGCAATCCCCGATTTGGACAATTCAGAGGCCTATGACTCCCATAATAGAATTGTAGACATACAAATGCAGCTCAGTGGCTCCAGGTTTACCTCAAAATGACACTGGGAGACCATATCTGTTCACGACCCATGGAGGGTTAGAGTCTCTTCTCAAAAGCACAATTTTCATTTCTTAACTGCCGTCGCACTACTAAGGGATTCATTCTTGGTTTTAGAATCTGGCCCTACAGACCACATGGGTTGCCTTTTCCTCCTTAAGGCTTTGATGGGTCTGCTGAAGATAAAGAAATAACATTTTCAATCATCTACTATTTTAATAAGGTATCTTCTTTTTATTTTTAACATCTCGAGGTATCATTCACATAACATACAATTTATTCATTTGAAGAGTACAAATCAATGGTTTTTAGTGTATTCACAGAATTTGACAACTGTCACCACAATCTAAGATTTTAAAATTTTCATCACAGCCCCCCAAAAAAACCCTGTACCTATTAGCACTCACTCCTCATGCCTACCCCCCCCAGCACCTGGCAACCACTAATCTATTTTCTGTTTCTATAGATTTGCCTATAAATAAAATCCTATAATATGTGGTCTTTTGAGTCTGACATCTTTCAATTAGCATAAGTTTTCAATGTTAAGTCATGTATGCCATTCCTTTTTATGGCTTAATAATTTTCCATTGTATGCATATACCACATCTTGTCCATTGATGTCCATTTGGACATTTTGGTTGTATCCACTTTTGGCTATTATGAATAATAGCACTATGAACGTTCATGTAAAAATTTTTGTGTGAACATATGTTTTAAATTATTTTGAGTACATAATTATAATTGTAATTGCTGGATCATAAGGTTACACTATATTTAACCTTTTGAGAAACTTTCAGACTGTTTTGCAAAGTGGCTGCACTATTTTACATTCCTACTGGTAATGTATGAGGGTTCCAATTTTTTGACATCCTCACCAAAATGTTATTTCTTTTTCTATTTTTAGTAATCTTAGTGGATGTAAAGTGGTACCACATTATGGATTTGATTTGCATTTCCCTGGTGACTATTGATTTTGAGCATCATTTCACATAGTTATTGGTCATTTGCACATCTTTGGAAAACCGTCTATTCAAGCTGACTTCTACTTAGCTAAATCAAATCAAACAAAAGCAAAAATACTACACATAAGGTGAACTAAATTTTTAGTGGTGGGGTAGATAGACTTTTACATCTCCTAAACACCCTTTTATCTGTCACTTTTGAGACAGATTAATTTCTGACAATAGCACAGTTGTCACATTACTTACCTCTAGTCCAGGTGCTCTGCAGTGAGGTGATAAACAGATCCAAAATCTTTTACCCAGCAACTCCACTCAACTTTTGTGACAGGTTAGAGTTAGAGTTCCTGCAGAACTGGTAGTATGCCAATCAATCTGGCCCTTGACTTCTCACACATTGGTAAGTTAAGCATGCAATACAATTATTCCTCCAATGACAAGTCACCAAGAAAGCGTTGATGAGGTCAGCTATGGGGTGTGCCGACTCTCTCAGCCTGCCGGGGGTCATTGTAACGCAATGTCTGCTTGTAGTGAGAGGGAGCATAACAAGGGAGCAAATACTCCAGATCTCTAGATGCAGCCCAATTGATTTGCAAAGTGGTTCCCTAGGTCACGTGGTATTTTAGGTAATTAAGTCCTTGAGGTGGCATCTCTGCTGACCATATAGACAAGCCCAGGATATTACCTGTCTCTCCCTGTTTTCAGCAGATACATCAAAGGAGATATATCAAAACAAATTCATTCACACCTGAGCACATTACCCCTTGTCTCTGGTTCAGGGGCAGTGGGTCCAACCCTTTGTCATGCAAACCTTATCTATTCATACATATTCAATACATTCAGTTCAGACAGCGTGGCATTCCAACGCTCCAGGCATACCTTACCTACTCACAAGCATACTTTGATCCTTGGCTGGCCAGGTCACAAGAATGCATACCTCAAGGTTACATTTTGTTCATCTACCAAACCCCCAACACTACAGGGTGGACATTAGAAAGCAAGAGAGGCCTATTATCTCCCATAGGAGAGGCTGATCATTGCAACCTTACTTGTTTATATTTGAAGCTAATAAAAATGGGAATAATTGTGTTATTTGGGAGATATAATATTTTAAGCCACTCTAGTTCATCAGTTCCTATAATTGAGTTTATCAACTTAGTTATAAAGCATTATAGGACACTAAGCAAAATTGTTTGGCTGTGTAGTGAGGAAGTTAAAAAAATGTCCTAGAACATTGAGTGATGGATGAGCCCTATTAGGGAAAACTTTAGGGTGCCTAGTGATGGCATACAAATACTTGGGCATATTTCAAGGGAAACAGAGGATGCAGGGTTAAAGATCAGAGCTGGTGGGAGATCACATCCACAACACAAGGCCAATGTAGAGCAAAATGGTTTTATTGCATATGCCTGAGTACAGGTGGGCTGAGCTGAGAAGGGTTCAGCCTTCAATCAGTATTGCTTCCAGCAGTTCCTGCTGATGTACTTTGTCAGGCCCATTGTCCATTTTGCAGTAGGACTGGTCTTGTATCTCATCTGGCATCTGCTGGGTTATCCATTGCCTTGCGGAGAATCCAGATAATCCTTATCCGTACTCAACAAAAGGCTGAGCAAAGGTCATGCAAGCAACACAATCTTCAGTTTCTGCCTTTTGCAAACTTTCACCTTTACCCTTTTTTTAAAAATTTTTTTTATTTTTTATTTTAGAGAGAGAGGAAGGGAGAAGAGAGAGATAGAAACATCGATGAGAGAGAACATGAACTGGCCGCCTCCTGCATGCCCCCATCTGGGGATCAGGCCCACAACCTGGGCATGTGCCCTGATCGAGAACCGAACCAGCGACCTCTTGGTGCATGGGTCAACGTTCAACCACTGAGCCACACCGGCTGGGCTACCTTTCCCCTTTAAAACATTACTAATGCTTTCACAGGGGTATGGTGTCCATTGTTGATCCTGTCACTCATGCAGACAGCAGAATAATAGAGGTCTTGTCATATAATACCTCACTTTTCTGCTCTAGCTCAAAAGAAATATATATATATTAGGAAGAAACTGCTTTTCAATAAAGGGGACTTCTGAGATTGATACATCAATAGTTGACAAAGGCTTCAGTTGGGGCATATCAATCCAGGAATCCTTCAGTGTGTAGCAACCTGCAGGTTAGCAGATAAAAGCCCTCTGAGAATTTCCCCTGAAGTTGAATTCCTCTGGACCACGGCAGTTTGAGCCTTGAGGCAGCTCAACAAGCTCTTGGAAGAAATGACTGGCCTTTCAGTTCATCAGTACTTGTTTCCTCCTCTTACATAGATAGTGGAAGAGAGGACACTGAACCCATAAATCTTTTAAACTACAACAACAATGCCAACAATTGGTTGAAAGCTATGTCCCTAGTTTTTTAGGCATTTTTCTCTAGATTGATTTCCATTTTTCTGTTGATATCTTGAAACCTTTGGCAAAGTAAGAAACATTCAAACTGGTAGAGACTTTTTATGAGTTTATTTGAGCCAAACTGACAATGACATGAGCCGGGGAGCAGAATTTCAAATTCTCAGGAAAATATAAATTTTGCAGATTCTTTTATGCATTTGAAATTAAGGAGGGAACATACAGATGATTACATGGAGGTGGGAAAAAGCAAGGCAGGGATTGAATTATAGGACAGTTATCAAGATTATGTGCTTTCTTGAGGGCCACTCAAAATTCAAAAATAAAATAATATAATTCATCATATCAAGACTAAAGAAGAAAAAATCACATGACCATATCAATAGATACAAAAAAAAAAAGTATTTGACAAAATTCAACACCCATTCACAATAAAACTTCTCAACAGTATGTAAATAGAGGGAAACTTCCTGAACTTGATAACAAACATACATAAAAAATGTACAGCTAACATCATAATTACTAATGAGAAACTAGGGACTTTCTAAGATCATGAACAAGGCAGGGATATTTTTCTCTCACAACTGATTTTCTTTTTTAAATATGTTTTTATTGCTTTTTTAGAGACAGAGATAGAAACATTGATGTGAGAGAGAAACATTGATTGGCTGCCTTCGGCATGCCCCCCACTGGGGATCAAGCCTGAAACCTGGGCATATGCCCAGACCAGGAATCAAACCGGGACATCTCAGTCCATGGGATGATGCTCAATCCACTGAGCCACACCAGCTGTGCTCACCACTGATTTTCAACATCATACTGAAAGTTTTAGCTAGTGCAGTAAGACAAGAAAAGGAAATAAGAGGTATATAGGTTGGGAAGAAAGACATAAAACTGTCTTTGTTCACAGACAACATAATTGTCTATATAGACAATACAAAAGAATTGACAAAAACTTCTGGACAAAGGAGAAAATAGTCTTTTCAACAAATGGACATGAACATACTAAAAAGGAATCTAGACACAAACCTTACACTTTTCACAAAAATTAACTCAAAATAGATCACAAATCAAAATGTACAATGCAAAAATATAAAACTCTAGAAGCTAACATCAGAGAAAATCTAGATGACCTTGGGCTTGGTGATGACGTACTGTACTAGATACAATACCAAAGGCATGACCCAAGAATAATATAACTGAGCCTGGCTTGTGTGGCTCAGTTGGTTGAGTGCTGTCCCATGTATCAGGAGATTATGGGTTTGATTTCTAGTCAGGGAACATGCCCAAGTTGTAGGCTCAATCCCCAGTAGGGGGCATGCAGGAGGCAGCGATCTATGTTTCTCTCTCTCCCTCTTCCTTCTTTTCTCTGAAATCAATAAAAACATATTTTTTTAAAAAAGAGATGATAAATTGGTCTTTCTGTGAAAGACATTGTCCAAAAAAAAAAGAAAAGGCAAGCCACAGATGGGAAAAACTATTTGAAAAAACTACATATGATAAAGAACTGTTACCCAAAATATACAACGAACTCATAAAAAAATAATAAGAAAACAAACAGTTCAATTTTTAACTTTTTGAGGTAACACCATAGTGTTTTCCATAGTGGCTGCACCAGTCTGCATTCCCAACAGCAGTGTACTAGAGTCCCCTTTTCTCCACACCCTCACCAACAATTGTTTGATGATTTGTTGATGGTGGTCATTCTGACAGGTGTGAAGTGACACCTCATTGTTGTTTTAGTTTGCATTTCTCTGATGATTAGTGACATTGAGTATTTTCTCATATGTCTCTTGGCCATTTGTATGTCCTGTTTGGAGAGGTGTCTATTTAGGTCCTCTGCCCATTTTTAATTGGGTTCTTTGTCTGCCATTTGACCCAGTGATCCCACTTCTAGGAATATACCTTAAGAAACCTGAAACACCCATCAGAAAGAATATATGTACCCCCATGTTCATAGCAGCACTATTTACAATAGCTAAGATCTGAAAACAACCCAAGTGTCCATCAGTAGATGAGTGGATAAAAAAGCTGTGGTACATATACACAATGGAATACTATGCAGCTGTAGGAAAGAAAGATTTCTTATCCTTTGAGATGGCATGGAAGGACCTGGAGAGTATTATGCTAAGCGAAATAAGCCAATCAGAGAAACACAAATATCACGTGATCTTACTTATTTGTGGAATATAATGAACTAAACAAACTGATGAACAAAATTGACCCAGAGACATAGAGGTGGGGTACAGACCGATGAGCCTCAGAGGAGGGGAGTTGGGGGGAAAGATATAAACCACAGAACTTATATGCATGTATGCATGACCAATGGATATAGACAACAAAGCTGGGGATGGGGTGGGGATGGGTTGGGGGTACAGACCGATGAGCCTCAGAGGAGGGGAGTTGGGGGGAAAGATATAAACCACAGAACTTATATGCATGTATGCATGACCAATGGATATAGACAACAAAGCTGGGGATGGGGTGGGGATGGGTTGGGGAGGAGGGTCAATGGGGGGAAAAGGAGAAACATCTGTAACAAAAACAAATTAATAAAAAAAAAAGAATGAAGACAGATAGAAACGTAAGGAATGTAGTTAGAGAATGGGAGTATATATTAAATTTTTAGAAATAAAGGAGTTCCAAGCTCTGAAAAAAAAAAATAAAAAGAAAGAAAACAAACAACCACATTCAAAAATGGGCCAAAGACCTTAACAGACACCTCACCAAAGAAGACACACAGATGGCAAGTAAGAATATGAACATGCTCTCAGGGAAATGCAAATGAAAACAATGAGATACCACTACATACCTATTAGCATGGTCAAAATTCAGAATACTGACAACACCAAGTGCTGACAAAGATGTGGAGCAACAGGAACTGTCATTTATTGCTGGCACTGTCACTTTAGAAGACAGTTTGGCAGTTTCTTATAAAATAAAACATACACTTACAATCTGATCCAGAAATCAAGGTCCTTGGTATTTATTCAAAGGTGTTAAAATTTTATGTCTACACAAACACCTCTACTCAGGTGTTTACAGCAGCTCTATTCATAATTATCAAAACTTCGGGCAACCAAGGAGTCCTTTATAGGTGAGTGGATTAGTAACTGTGGTACATCCAGACAATAGAATATTATTCAGTGCCAAAAAGAAATGAGCAATCAAGTCATAAAAGCACATGGAGGAAATTTAAATGCATATTACTAAGTGAAAGAAGCCAATCTGAAAAGGCTACATACTGTATGATTCTGATTATATGACATTCTAGAAAAGGCTAGAATAAAAAGATCACGTGTTGCCAGAGGGGAGGAAGAAATGAATAGGCAGGGCATAAAGGATGTTTTTAGGGCAGTGAATCTACCCGTTATGTTACTATAATAGTGAATATAGGTCATTATAAATTTGTCCAAACACTTACAATGTACAATACCAAGTAAACTACGGACTCTGGGTGACATGTACCACTGGTGGGGAATGTTAATAATGGAGGAAGCTACACATGTGAACCTAAAACTGCTCTAAAAAGTAGTCTGTTAAAAACAAACAAAATCAAAGGCCAAACCCTTGTCCTTGTGAAACTGTCAAGATCTCAGCTGAGCTGGGAGAGAAAGGAAAAGGTCAGAGTAGCCCTTTAAAGCAATAAAATCAAAAGTCAGAGCTAAGCCTTCAATCACTTACTGCAATTATACAAGCAAGAATCTCAAACCAGAGAAGTGCAGACTCCCTCCTCGTACATTAGCTCACAGATGGCACACCAGTGAGGGCGAGGTGGATCAGTGCAGCCGTGGCAGTCCTCAGCAGTTTTATAAACTCTGGAGTGGGGGTAGGGGGTGGGGAAGGCTTAGAAGTGGAGAGGTACTGGGTACTGAGTCAGAGTGGGGAAAAATGGCTTCAAGTTTTCTCCCTATCTCACCTCCTCTTCATAAGGAGGTAGGTCTTAGCAGAGGTGCCTGAAGAAGACCTCTGCCCGAGAGACCTCTCAGATAAAGAGACCCAGGAATGAAGGCCCCAGGGATTGGAGTGTAAACACGAGAAGGAATGTGCCTGGCCAGGGGGCTCTAAGTCTGGACTGCACCTCCCTCCAGAGACTGTGGCGCCTTGGCTGTGAACCAAGTCTGCTGGGGGGAAGGCAGCTTTCTCCCCGAGGCCTACCTGGTAAGGCCTTTGGAATCACCTAAGGTTTTTAACCGGGAGCTCAACAACTCACTAACATTCTAGACAATAAACAAGATAAACATATAAAATACATACTATATTAGATAGCGGTAAATACTAAGTAAATTAATAAACAAAGCATTTAGGGAGTAAATGAGGTAGGGGTGCAATAGGAATTTTAGACTAGGGAAAGGCATAGGGGGCTCACTGAAGAGGTGAAAGACTAGGAGTTGAGAAGAGCAGGTCACACAGAGGGAACGGGAATTACAAATTGGCTGAAGTGGTAGCTGATGTGGGACAAGGCCCATTTTCCAGGATAGAAGGAGCAAAGGAGAGGAGCAGGGGATACGGTTGTGGGACGAGGAGCTAATGAAGGGCCCCATCCTCCAGGGCCTTGTAGCTCTGTAAGGAGGTAGGCTTTTTCTCTGAGTAAGATGAGAAGTCATGGGGATTTTCAACATAGTAGTAACATGATTTTACCCTAGCTACCCTCTTCAAAACAGATTCAGGAAAGCAGAAACAGAAATGTTCAAGGCAGAAGCAGGGAGACCGGCTAGGAGGCTACTAGAATTATCTAGGAAACAAATGATGGTTTGGACCAGGGTGGTGGGACTGGTGGTAGGGTGAAATGGTTAGATTAATTTTTTTCCAAACACACATTTTCCCTTCATATTTTAACATGTCTGAAATCAGAATGCATGTTATATTAGGGTGGCATCTTATGATTGCTAGCAGCTGGTGGCAGTCATGGTATAGTTGTTTAGTTAGCTAAAAACCGTCCCTCCCATCTGGTAATTGCCAGCATCCAACCATAGATACAGATATGTTAGGACAAATTCTTATTTTAGGCAATTAAATTTCAATGTTTTTTATATTTTGTGGCTTTTATGTTTTTGTACCTCCTTCTGTACTTTCCTGTAGATTTTCCAGGCTTCTAGTCTCTTGCCTCCAATAAGCATTGCAGGCTAGTGCCCAAGTCATGTTCCTGAAAATCAAAGTTGATCATGTTTCTCAGTGTGTATAAATCTCGGATACTGCATGGTGGCTACAGAATCCATTCCAAACTCTTCCGCGTCATGCCAGACACCCACAGTCTGCCTCTCCCCTATTGCTCCAGCCTATTTCCCAACACTTCCTAACTTGTACTTCCTACTAAGCCACGCTGAACTCTCAGTTTCCTGAGTAGTCAGGAGCTTGTCCCAGCTGCGCTCCTTTGCACGGTTTCCTCTGCCCCTCTCCCAACTGCCGCTCCTCCTTCAAGCTCCAGCTCAGACGTCACCTCCTTCACATCACTTTTTGACTCTCCAAGCAGACTTAAATATGTGTCTTCTCACAAACTTTACTGCATTGATATGATAGTCATCTGTCCATCTGTCTCCTCTAGGAAGCTGTGAGTTGGGGACCTCATTCATATTTGCCATACAAAATCTCTGAAAATAATATTAGGCACTGAACAGGTATGCGATATTTGTAAGAATCTGTTTTTATTACATCGGATTTGACAAAGCACAGCTCTCTCTTTTGCAAAATGTAGGTAATAATAAAAATACCTCACAATGGTATTTTAGGAGGTTTGCGGATTATGTAAAGTAATGTATACACCAGTGCGAAGAACAATATTTGGTACATAAGTGCTCAATAAATGTCTGCTATTCTAAAGATTTGTATTACATTTTGAGCAATATTACTCTTAACATTTTTAATTATCATAATATATTTTCTTTTTTCTTTATTTTTTATCTTTATTGTTGAGAGTATTACAGATATTTTCCCTTTGTATTTTAAACTCCATCTTAAATTTGTAACATCTATTTTCAAGCCTTAGAATGGGATCTGTCTCACCACAGAAGCTTCTGGTGTTCAACAAAAAAGAAAATAGCCCAGCCAGTGTGGCTCAGTGGATTGAGTGCCATCCCACAGACTGAGAGGTCCTGGTTCAATTTCCGATCAAGGCACATGCCCAGTTTCGGGCTCAATCCCCAATAGTGGGTGTGCAGGAGGCAGCCGATCGATGTTTCTCTCTCTCTCTCTAAAAAATAAATAAAAACATATATATATATATTTAAAAAGCAGTGAAAGAGGTGATAACCCCATTTTATCTTTCTCTTGATGATAAGGTGCTGCTATCTTTGATTATTTAAAGATTCTAAATATAGAGCACTGATGACCCAACGCTCTTCTCAACTTTTATTTTTTCTAATAGCTTCTGAAAAAAACACTCCCAGGAGAATCAATTCAGTGTCAATTTGGGTAGTTTATGCAATTTACAGTTATGTACTGCATTATCACATTGACTTTACCTCACAGGAGTCTATTCATGTCCAGTCTGCTTTGGTTATGATAAATGCACTGAGTTACTTAGTGTCTGTAACATGGAAAAAAGCAATGTAATGCAATGGTTAAGTCACTAAAATAGGCATCACTGGGTCTCTATAAATTCTGACTAAGATGTGTGACTCTGAACAATACTTTAATGGGCACTACCTTCTATGACTTAGGGATTTTTCTGATTGCTGAATTGATGCTGATGAATTTTGAATCATGATTATTAAGTTCCACTAAGGTTTGTATCTATTTATTTATCCTAACCCGGTGATATTCTTTTCATTGATCTTTAGAGAGAGTGGAAGGGAAGGAGGGAGGGAGAAAGAGAGAGAGAGAGAGACATGGATGTGAGAGAGACACATTGATTGATTGCCTCCCACATACACCTGGATTGGGGCCAGGAATCTAACATGCAACCCAGGTAAATGCCCTTGACTGAGAATCAAACCTGAGACCCTTCAGTGTGTGGGCTGACACTATAACCACTTGGCCACACTGGACAGGGTTCCCCTAAGGTTTTTCAGTGAATTCATCTTGATCATGTATTTTTACTCTTGGTACTTATAATGGCTGCCCCCTTGTTCTTTTTCTTGTTTGGAATATTGAGAAACTTTAGAATTTATTGGATAAGCGAGAGTCTATACGTGCATTATTTTCATGCATATTTGGGGAATATGTTTCTAATCTCCTCTTTCTCTCTCTCCTTTTAATATGACCTTGAATCATGTTTCATAAGAAATAGAAGCAAGCAGGCACTGCTGCATCTTCCTTCCACTGCATCTCTGCAGCCTCTTGAGTCAGGATCTCTGTCTTGCAATCTGCTGCTATAGGAGAAAATGTCCCCACTCCTAACTTGGTCAATCCTTCCCTTTGTGCTCTGGATCTCATATTCTTTTACCTTGCCATGGACATTAATCCTACAAATACATTCTTCTCTTCTGCATTATACATTTCTCCAGATGCTATGGTGATTCCATAGCACGCAGTAGTTTTCCTTTGTAGTAATCGTAGTCAATTAGTCAAATGTATCATTATCTGTTTAATGGCAATCTGGCCCCTTTAGTTTCTAAGATCCCTGAGGCCAGAGATTTTCTGTGTCATTTAGTATATCCTCAGAGCTTAACACGGTATCTTGCACATATGAGGAGCACAATAAATGTATGTATTTCCTATCTTTTACATCTAGACTGTTCCTTATTTTTCACCATTATATGCAATTCTACAATGAACATTTATGTAGCTAAATTTTTTGCATGTTTTTAATCATGCTCTTAGGTAAATTCTTAGAAGTAGAATCACTGATTTTTATCATGAAATGCTCATTTTCAAGGCTTTTTTTTATAGTGTGGTAGTCTGCAAAATAGCCACCATTATCTTCTCCCCTCCTTGTACATGCAAACCACTCATCCATCAAAAGGTGATGTCTCCTTCCCTTATCCTTGAAGGACTAGCTTTGATCTTTAGAATGTGGTGAAAGTAAGATTGTTAGATAAAATACAGGATGCCCAGTACAATTAAAATGTCAAGTAAACAGAAAAATTGGACATACTTATACTGAAACATTATTTCTTATCTATCTGGCATTCAAATTTAACTGGGCATCCTGTATTTTTATTTGCTAAATCTGGTAACACTGGACACGATGGCACTATACCAGTTCTAGGCCTAGCCTTTGAGAGACCTGGAAGATTCTACTTTGGTCCTCTGGAAACCATGTACCATGCCGTAAAGATCTTTGGATTTGATCCCTGGATGAAAACCTAGAAAAACCCAGGAGGATGAGAAGTTATTTTGTTTTTGTTTTTTGTTCTTATTCATCATTCCACTTTTAATAACATCTATTTTCCAATACATAGCTTTAAAAGTTTTTTTCCTTTAAAAATATAACAATTATTTAATATTTTTATTTTATTTTTTTATTAATTAATTTTTGTTACAGATGTTTCTCCTTTTCCACCCACTGATTCCCCCCTCTCCCTCTCTCCTTGCCCTGTCCCCAGCTTTGTTGTCCATGTCTACTGTTCATGCATACATGCATATAAGTTCTGTGGTTTATCTCTCCGCCACCACCTCCTCTTCTGGGGATTGTTAGTCTGTACCCCACTTCCAAGTCTCTGGGACTAACTCATTCCTCAGACTGTTATGTCCATTATATTCCACAAATAAGTGAGATCATATGATACTTGTCTTTCTCTGTTTGGCTTGTTTCACTTAGGATGATACTTTCCAGGTCCCTCCATGTAGTCTCAAAGGATAAGAGATCTTTCTTTCTTACAGCTGCGTAGGACTCCATTGTGTATATGTACCACTGCTTTTTTATCCATTCGTCTACTGATGGACACTTGAGCTGTTTCCAGATCTTAGCTATTGTAAATAGTGCTGCTACAGACATGGGGGTACATATATTCCTTCTGATTGGTGTTTCAGGCTTCTTAGGCTATATTCCTAGAAGTAGGATCACTGGGTCAAAAGGAAGTTTAATTTTTAATTTTTTGAGGTAACACCGCAGTGTTTTCCATAGTGGCTGCACCAGTCTGCATTCCCACCAGCAGTGTACTAGAGTCCCCTTTTCTCCACACCCTCGCCAACACTTGTTGTTTGATGATTTGTTGATGGCAGCCATTCTGACAGGTGTGAGGTGATATCTCATTGTTGTTTTAATTTGCATCTCTCTGATGATTAGTGATGATGAGCATTTCTTCATATGTCTCTTAGCCATTTGTATGTCCTGTTTGGAGAGGTGTCGATTTAGTTCCTCTGCCCATTTTTTAATTAGGTTCTTTGTCTTCCTTTTGTTGAGTTGTATGAGCACTCTCTATATATTGGAAATTAACCCCTTATCTGATATATCATTGGCAATGATGCCCTCCCATACAGTGGGTAGCCTTTCCGTTTTGATGATTGTATCTTTCGCTGTGCAGAAGCTTTTGAGTTTGATGTAGTCCCATGTGTTCATTTTCTCCTTTGCTTCTATTGCCTTAGGTGATGTATCAGTGAAAATTCTGCTGTGTATGATGTCTGAAATTTTGTTGCCTACATTTTCTTCTAGGATTTTTATGGATTCATGAGTCACATTTAAGTCTTTTATCCATTTTGAGTTTACTCTTGTGTATGGTGTAAGTTGATGGTGTAGTTTCATTTTTCTACATGTAGCTGTCTAATTTTCCCAACACCATTTATTAAAGAGGATGTCCTTACTCCACTGTATGCTCTTGCCACCTTTGTCAAATATTAATTGAGCATATTGCCTTGGGTCCATTTCTGGGTTCTCTGTTCTGTTCCACTAGTCTATATGCCTGTTCTTGTGCCAGTACCAGGCTGTTTTGATTACAGTGGCTTTGTAGTATAACCTGAAATCTGGTAATGTGATCCCTCCAACTTTGTTCTTCTTTTTCAAGATTGCTGTGGCTATTCGAGGTATTTTTTTGGTTCCATATGAACCTTTGAAGTACTTGTTCTAATTCTGTGAAGTATGCCATTGGTATTTTGATGGGGATTGCATTGAATCTATAGATTGCTTTGGGTAATATGGACATTTTAATGATGTTAATTTTTTTTCCTCTGGCTTCACCCTGCCCAGGCATAGTTCACCATCTTTTGGCTCTGAGAAGTCATTGTGGATGTTCAGCTCCAGCTGAGCTCCCAGTTCTGGGAGTAGAGGGTCTGACAAGATATGTCCAGGTAGATTTCAGAACTGCTATTGACCTGTTCTCCCTGTTGTTAAATGGGAGTATCTATTGTGGCCTTATTGTCCCTTTCTCACAACTGTATATCTGGTAGGAGTAGAAGAGTTGGGGAAACTTGGGGAGGGGCAGAAAATATCCAGAGGGGCTGCTTGCACATCTGAACATGATCAGATCATGAATATTGAACTTTGAGCCTGATGCTTTCATGGATGAGGCTTTGAGTTATCTTGGGAAGTGGTGAGGGTTTTTGCATGTAGAAGGAATATAAATAATTTGTGGCCAGAGAGGAGAGCAGACTGTGGTGGATTACAGAGGGCCACAGATTCTATCCTACTCCTCTGATCAAGAGGTGAAGTTTGTTTCCCCTCCCCAGGGACTCTGGGCTGGCCTTGTGACTTGTTTGGATCAACAGAATGTGATGGATGTGAAGCTGTGTGACATTCAGGAAATAGTATTCTGGGAAGTCAACACTTTGAAAAAATATTTTAAAGCCCTGATTTATAAGATTTGCCAATTTCTATTGTGTAACTACTTCCACCATAGCTGATCTCAAGCTACCAATGTTATGTTACTGACCATGGAGTTGGGAAAAGATATACATAATTGGTCCTCATTAGCCTGTACAAATGTGCTCCCTCACACCACTGCTTCTGGATCTAGTTTTTGAGTTGGTCTGTCAGCTTCCATTTTTGCGTTCTTGGCATCTAGCTGACATGAAGGATCCTTGGACTAGGGTCCTGAGTGATGAAAGGTCAAATGGAAAGAAAGGCCACAAAGAGGAGAAAGGAAGCCTTAGGCATTCCGTCCCTGGCTGAGCACCCAGCTGAGTGCAGCTGCAGGAGTGTCCCCAGCCATCCAATTACAAGGAGCCTAAGACCCCCTAGCCAATTCTTAGAAATGTGAAGGATAATACATTGTGGATTTAAACCATGACATTTTGGAATGGTTTATAAATCGGCAACAGGTAACAACGCATATATTGCCAAATTGTCATAAAATAGTTGTTTCAAGTTTTACTCCCATTAGCTATGATGTGAGATTATCTTGTTCTTTGCACATTAGCTCAATGTAAACATTATCATCAGCAGGTTGATAAATAAAATTTAAAAGAGGTATATATTGCGGTTTAATTTGTATTCTCTGAAAATGAGTTTAAATTTTTTTTCATATGTTTATTAGCCATATACTGACTATGCCCTCTGCTCATTTTTCTATTGACTTATAGGAGCCTTTTATATTTTAATAACAGTAACTGCAAATGGGGAATATTTTCCAATATATGTGACTACATATTTTGCTTGTATGCTCTTTGCAGTAAAAAGTTTAAACTGCTTGTATAAAAATGATGCCTGACTAGGCAATTTTCTGAGTGTTTCTTATACCATGATCATATCCAGTTTTGGGCTTTTTTATTTTTAGTATTCCTTAAATTACTCTAATATTTTTTCTGATTTTCTTACTAGTAATTTTCTTCAAATAAAATCTTCAGCTGAAACCCAGTACAAAATACACTCCCTCCAATCCCCTCACCATTTCGATTTGAACAACACTGGATTAGGCCATTGTAGTAAGTTAATTCTTCAGCCATTTATGTGTTTGGAAAGTCTTTAGATAAACAGTACCGTTATATTTCATACCAATTTAAAATTTTCAAATTTCAAATAGCAAGATACATAAATGTTACTAGTTTTCACAAATTTCAAATAATGTGAATCCTTCCAAAACTAAAAAGTAATTAAATTGGATTGGATTCTGGAACCAAAAAAGAAGCATTAATAGAAAAACTAGTGAAATTTGAATAAAGTCTTGAGTTCAGTTAATAGTACCCATACTGGTTTCTTAGCATTAACAATTGTGCTATGGAAATGTTAGATGTTAACAATAGGGGAACTGGGTGAGGGTATATAGGGAAACTCTATATTATCTTTGAAAAATTTTCTGTAAATCTAAAATTTCCAAATAAAATTTATTTTTTAAAAAATAATTAAAAATATCTCCTCTATGAAATGGTCTATACTGTTTATTTATTTTTGTTTTTTCACATTTTATTTATTTATTTATTTTTTATTATTTTATTTTTGTTACAGATGTTTCTCTTTTATTTCCCCAGTGACACCCTCCTCCCCATCCCCCTACCCCATCCCCAGCTTAGTTGTCCATTATACTGTTTAAATTTATGTATTCTGAGAATGGTAGTCCACTTACACAATATTGATTCCTCTGGAGAAATAATCTGTCAAAGATTATGCAAGTCTTGAATTAAGTGAGGTTTTTAGGTTTTTAGGATCTTATCCCATTAATACAATTCATTGCCAAGTAAATTATATATGTGCATCCCATTTTAAAGTCTGGAATAGAAAAAAACAAAGATTTAAACCTGAATCATAAGCTAAAAGAAATCCTTCCTCCCAATCAAAATAAAAAACAAAACTAAAATCTCTCTCTTTCAGTTGCGGACATCAGCATTGTGGCAGTGAAACCTTATCACTCTATGTGATCTTTGGACAATATATGATTAAAGACTGGCTGTAAGTGTGGAATCTGGAAAAGAGGTCTCCAGGTAGGGTTTTGTCTGACTCCATGAGGCAAGAATGTAAGTACTTGAATCCCAATCTTGCACAATCATAAATTTTTGTTAGAAATTGAGCTTTTACCCATGTAGTTGGTAGAACTTCCCACCCACCCCACCCTTTTGTTTTCTTCCATCACAAGTGTCTTTGGAGTGAGGAGTTTTACTTTGTCATCATTTCACATTTCTGTGTAGGGTTTTTTGCAGATAAAATTTATCATTTTATAGGTTTTGCAATTATAAAAGAAATTCTAATAATTTAAATTCTAGATGTTCCAAGATGTACACTTTCTATTGTTTCCCTTCCTATTTAGAGTATGCAGAGAGGGGCACAAGTAAGAGCACTGTGCCACTAATCATAACCTGCATGTCTTTTTCCATATGAACAACTGTAAACCTACTATTGCTTACCCCTCTTGAAATCCTGCGATATACTCCCGTGTGTCTCATTTCTTAAAATGGCTTCTCTCTGATATTGAGTGGCCTTTGTATAAACAGTGCAGTTATAGTTCACACTAATTTGAATTAGAAAATTTGAAACAGTAGCGATGAAAAATATTATTAAAGTTTCACTTTATGCATGCATGTTGAAACAATGTGAGTTCCCACATTAAAGTGTTTATTGTGCATTAAAAAGTAAGTTTGATATAAGGAATACATTACAATGGCCTAGGTTTATGTGTCCTGAGACTGTTATTTTTTGCATTACATTTATTCTTAGCAGAAAAATCTGTCTGGTGTATTATGAATGCATGTGAGGTTTTCAGGAGCTATTCCTAGCATGGCTTTACAGTGGCTTGGATGATCCAACTCCCCTACTGTGAACCTGTTCTATTATTGTTGCTGATGTGATTGCTAATGATAAAAGTGATTGACTGGTTAATCCTGTATCGGGTACTGTGTTGAGTACCTGTGTATTTCAACAATGTGTATTTCATTATCTATGAGGCAGATATTATCTTACTATCATTTTCATTTTGTAAATAAAAAATATCATACTTGGCACATTTAAGTAACTCATGTCCAAGGGAATATCTTTGGATTTAAGGAAGGAACAAAGATTGCTTTCGCTGTCAGTTCCAAGATTTTTGCTAATCAATTTAGTATAAAATATTTACCATATTTCTCCTGGTTGTTTTTACCTTGTAAAAGATAGGCAGGTCTTGCCTGGCTGATGTGGGGCAGTGGATTAAAAATGGTCCCAAGGACTGAGAGGTCCAGTTTGATTCCAGGTAAGAGCATGTTCCCGGGTTGCAAACTCATTCCCCAGTGGGGGTCATATAGGAGGCAACCAGTTGATGTGTCTCTCACATGGATATTTCTCTCTCTCTCTTCCACTCTATCTAAAGAGCAATGTAAAAATATCCTCAGGTGAAGATTTAAGGAAAAAAGATAGGCAGGTCTTTGCTTCTGTATCATGGTCTTCCAACTTTAAGTTTCGATCTGCTTCTTGGCTCTTGGAGTAAACCACTTTACCTCCATACTTGTTAAATACTGAAGAATCTTTTTGTTTGTTTGCTTGTTTTTCCTTGATTCTTTTAATGTTTGAACTTTTCCACATGAATTTAAATTGCTCAGTCTTTTTTTAAAAATGTGCTACTTTTTAATTTTATTTTTTTTAATTAATTAATTTATTTTTGTTACGGATGTTTCTCCTTTTCCCCCCATTGATTCACCCCTCCTCTTCCCTCCCCGCCCTGTCCCCAGCTTTGTTGTCCATGTCCATTGTTCATGCATACATGCATATAAGTTCTGTGGTTTATCTCTCCCCCACCACACCCTCTTCTGGGGATTGTCAGTCTGTACCCCACTTCCAATTCTCTGGGACTACCCCATGACTCAGACTGTTATGTTCATTATATTCCACCAATAAGTGAGATCATATGATACTTGTCTTTCTCTGTTTGGCTTGTTTCTCTTAGGATAATACTTTCCAGGTCCCTCCATGTTGTCTCAAAGGATAAGAGAACTTTCTTTCTTACAGCTGCATAGTACTCCATTGTGTATATGTACCATCACTTTTTTATCCATTTGTCTACTAATGGACATTTGGGCTGTTTCCAGATCTTAGCTATTGTAAATAGTGCTTCTACAGACATGGGGGTACATATATTCTTTCTGATTGGTGTTTCAGGCTTCTTAGGGTATATTCCTAGAAGTGGGATCACTGGGTCAAATGGCAGTTTAATTTTTAATTTTTTGAGGTAACACCATATTATTTTCCATAGTGGCTGCACCAGTCTGCATTCCTACCAGCAGTGTACTAGAGTCCCCTTTTCTCTACACCCTCATCAACACTTGTTTGATGAATTGTCGATGACGGCCATTCTGACAGGTGTGAGATGATGCCTCATTGTTGTTTTAATTTGCATCTCTGATGATTAGTGATTTTGAGCATTTCCTCATATGTCTCTTAGCCATTTGTATGTCCTGTTTGGAGAGGTGTCGATTTAGTTCCTCTGCAGATTTTTAAATTGGGGTCTTTGTCTTCCTTTTGTTGAGTACTCTATATATATTGGAAATTAACCCCTTATCTGATATATCATTGGCAATGATGTTCTCCCATACAGAGGGTTGCCTTTCCATTTTGATGACTGTTTCTTTTGCTGTGCAGAAGCTTTTTAGTTTGATGTAGTCCCATGTGTTCATTTTTTCCTTTGTTTCTGTTGCTTTAGGTGATGTATCAGGAAAAATTCTGCTGCATATGATGTCTGGAATTTTGTTGCCTACGTATTCTTCTAGGATTTTTATGGATTCATGAGTCACATTTAAGACTTTTATCCATTTTGAGTTTATTCTTGTGTATGGTGTAAGTTTATGGTCTAGTTTCATTTTTCTGCATGTAGCTGTCCAATTTTCTCAACACCATTTATTAAAGAGGCTGTCTTTACTCCACTGTATGCTCTTGACACCTTTGTCAAATATTAATTGAGCATATTGCCTTGGGTCCATTTCTGGGTTCTCTGTTCTGTTCCACTGGTCTATATGCCTGTTCTTGTGCCAGTACCAGGCTGTTTTGATTAAGTGGCTTTGTAGTATAACCTGAAATCTGGTAATGTGATCCCTCCAACTTTGTTCTGTTTTTTCAAGATTTCTGTGGCTATTCAAGGTCTTTTTTGGTTTCATATGAACTTTTGAAGTATTTGTTCTAGTTCTGTGAAGTATGTTATTGGTATTTTGATGGAGAGTGCATTGAATCTATAGTTGCTTTGCGTAGTATGGACATTTTAATAATGTTAATTCTTCTGATCCATGAACAAGGTACGTGCTTCCACTTTTTTATATCTTCCTCTATTTCTTTTTTCAATGACCTGCAATTTTCTGCAAATGGGTCCTTTATTTCTTTGGTTAAATTTATTCCTAGGTATCTTAATTTTTATGCCAGATGATAAATGGGATTGTTATTTTAGTTTCTCCTTCTGTGAGTTCATCATTGGTGTATAAGAATACCATCAATTTCTTGACATTAATTTTGTATCCTGCTAGTTTGCCAAATTTATTATGAAGTCTAGTAAATTTTTGATGGAGTCTTTGGGGTTTTCTACATATAGTATCATGTCATCTGTGAATAATGACCGTTTCACTTCCTCCTTTCCAATTTAGATCCCTTTTATTTTTTCTTCATGTCTGATTGCTGTGGCTAAGACTTCCAGTACTATGTTAAATAAGAGTGGCGAAAGTGGACATCCCTGTCTTGTTCCTGTTCTTAAGGGAAATGCTGTTAGTTTTTGCCCATTGAGTATGATGTTGGCTGTAGGTCTTTCATATATGGCCTTTATAATGTCGAGATATGATCACTCTATTCCCACATTGCTGAGCGTTTTTATTAGAAATGGGTGCTGGATTTTGTCAAATGCTTTTTCAGCATCTATTGATATGATCATATGATTTTTATCTTTTATTTTGTTTATGTGGTGTATCACATTTATTGATATGCAAATATTGTATAAGCCTTGCATCCCTGGATGAATCCCAGTTGGTCATGTTGAATACTTTTTTTGATGTATTGCTGGATCCAATTTTCTAGTATTTTGTTCAGGATTTTGGCATCTATGTTCATCAGGGATATTGGCCTGTAGTTTTCTTTCTTTGTAGTGTCTTTTTCTGGTTTGAGAATTAGAATTATGCTGGCTTCATAAAACAAATTTGGAAGTCTTCGTTCTTCCTGAATTTTTTTAAAGAGTTTGAGGAGAATGGGTATTATAGTTCTTCTTTGAATGTTTAGTAAAATTTCCCTGTGAAGCCGTCCAGGCCTGGGCTTTTGTTTGCTGGGGGAGTATTGATTACACCTTAAATTTTGTTTGTTGTTATTGGTTTGTTCAAGTTTTCTATCTCTTCCCAGTCCAGTTTTGGGGGACTATGTGTTTCTAGAAATTTGTCCATTTCACTTAGACTGTCAAATTTGTTGTTGTATAATTGTTAATAATATTTGTTAACTATCCTTTGTATTTCTGTGGTGTTAGTTATTATTTCTTCTCTTTCATTTCTGATTTTGTGTATTTGGGTTCTCTCTCTTTGTTTCTTGGTGAGTCTAGCTAATGGTCCATCAATCTTGTTTATCTTTTCAAAGAACCAGCTCTTGGTTTTATTGATACTTTGAATTGTTTTTTTGGTCTCCATGCCATTTCCTACTGCTTTGATCTTTACTATTTCCTTCCTTATACTTGCTCTGGTGTTTTTTGTTTGTTTGTTTGTTTTGTTTGCTTCCTAGTTCTTTAAATTGTGAGGTTAGAAACTCTATTAGAAATTTTTTTTGCTACTTGAGGTAGGCCTGTAGTTTTACGAACTTCCCTCTCAGAACTGCTTTTGCTGCATCCCATAGATTTTGTGTTGTCATGTGTTTATTTTCATTGGTTTCCAGGAATTTAAATTTATTCCCTGATCTCCACGGTAACCCATTCATCGTTCAATAACATGCTATTTAGCCTCCATGTGTTCAAATGTCTTTGCATGTTCTTGTTGCAATTGATTTCTAGTTTCATGCCATTGTGATCTGAGAAGATGCTTGGTATGATTTCAATCTTCTTGAAATTGTAGAGATTTAGTTTGTGCCCTAACATGTGGTCTATCTTTGAGAATGTCCAATGTGCACTTGAGAAGAATGTGTATTCTGCAGTTTTGGGGTGTAATTCTCTGTAGATATCTATGAAATTCTTTTGATCTAGCACTTCATTTAGAGTCTGTGTTTCCTTGTTAATTTTTTGTCTAGAAGATCTATCCAGTGATGTCAGCGGGGTGTTGAAGTCCCCTGCTATGATTGTATTGCTGTTGATTTCTCTTTTGAAGTCCTTCAAAAGATTTTTAATATATGTTGGTGCCCCTATATTGGGTGCATATGTTTACCAAGGTTATATCTTCCTGTTGGATAGATCCTTTCAATATTATGTAGTGGCCTTCTTTGTCTCTAGTTATGGCCTTCATTTTCAAATCTACTTTATCAGATATGAGTATTGTTACCCCAGCTTTTTTTTGCTTTACATTTGCTTGAAAGATTTTATTCCATCCCTTCACTTTCAACCTATGTGAGTCTTTTGTTGTGAGGTGGGTCTCTTGTAAACAACATATATGTGAGTCATGCTTTCTTATCTAGTCAGCTTCTCTGTGTATTTTTTTTTTGGAGCATTCAAATTATTCACATTTAAGGTGATAATTGATATGTACTTATTTATTGCCATATTTATTTAGTGTGGTTCTATTTTTTTTTCCTCTTTCTTCTACTAATTATCACAATCTTTTTGCATATCTTGCAGTGCTGGTTTGGTGTTAATATATTCCCTTAGCCTTTTTTTTTGTCTGGAAAGCTTTTTATTTAACCTTCTATTTTGAATGATAGCCTTGCTGGGTAGAGTACTCTTGGATTCAGATCTTTGTTTTTCATGACCTTGATTATTACTTCATGCCACTCCCTTCTAGCCTGTAGTGTTTCTGTTGAGAAGTCAGCTGAGAGCCTTATGGGGTTTCTTTTGTAGGTAACCTGTTGCTTATCTCTTGCTGCCTTTAGGATTCTCTCTTTGTGTTTAATTTTTGGCATTTTAATTACTATGTGTCTTGGTCTGGGCCTGTTTGGGTTCTTCTTACTTGGGGCTCTCTGTGCTTTGAACTTGAATGCCTTCTTCCTTCAAGTTAGGAAAGTTTTCTGCCACCATTTCTTCAAATATATTCTCTAAGCCTTGCCCATTTTCTTCCTCTTCTGGGACTCCTATGATGCGAATGTTATTACGTTTCCAGTTGTCCCACAGTTCTCTCTAGCTGTCTTCCTGTTGTTTAAGTGTTTTTTCCTTTTGGTTTTCTGATTGGTTGATTTTTTTCTACCCTGTCTTCTAATTCACTGATCCGGTCCTTAGCTTCCTCTACTGTGCTAGTTATTCCTTCCAATGTGTTTTTAATTTCTGATATGTCATTCTTCATTTCCAGTTTGTTGGTTTTCAATGTTTCTATATCTTTACTCATGGTCCTGATGTCCTTATTCATGCTGTTGAGCTTCCTCTAGATCATGGCTCTGAACTCTACCTCTGATAATTTGCTTAGCTGCATTTCATTGATCTCATCTTTGGTGAGTCTTGTTCTTTCTTTTGGGATTTTTTCTTTGTTTCACTATTTTGGTTATCTCAGTGGATTTTGGAGCCTGCCAAATTTTCCCTGTGGTGTTGGTGTTCTGCTGTTTGTAGGTCCCTCTACTGGGTTTGGATGAGTGGTTAAACACCACTGTCAAGTCTTACTTTCCTGGGTATATATGCAAGACCAGGAATGGTTCAGTTGTCCTCTAGCATTTTCCTGGTGGCTAGTAGTCTCAGTTACTCAGTGCCTTGGAATATTGCCCTGGTGTTCTGCATAAGAGGATTTCCAGAGGGTGGGATAGATACTGGTTATTAATGAGCCTCAATTTGCATTTCTTTGCCTCTCCTGGGAAAGGCTGAATCTCTGAGGGGGGTTGGCTGCTGCTTTTCTCCACATCTCTGGGAAGGAGCACACTGGCCACCATCCTTCGGGGCCACAACTCAGCAAAAACTCTAAGTGCCCTCATAATCCCTGGTGTCCCCACAGAGTTTCAGCCCAGTCTTCCCTCCCTCTGCTGTATCCCCTAGGTGAGTGGCTGTGGCTATTTTAGCGCTCTGTCTAGGCTCTCTGCACTGTGTAGTGGGTTTGGTCTTTATTCCCCAAAGGCGCTGCTCACAGCTAAGACTGCTGCTGTCCGTGTGCTCCTGGCCCGCCACCCTCTCATGCCTTCACAGATTCTACCAGTGTCCCTGGTTATATGGTCCTGTCCTGCTGCTTTTCTGTCGCTTTTTTCTGAGGATTTGTTTTTATTTAATGGTAATTCCTGTTTGGTCCTTGGAGATCGTCTGTGTAGCTTCTATTCACTCCACCTCCATTTTTACATCCTCTAAAAATGTGCTATTTTTGTTGGCGAGGTTGTGGAGAAAAGGGGACTCTAGTACACTGCTGGTGGGAATGCAGACTGGTGCAGCCAGTATGGAAAACAATATGGTGTTACCTCAAAAGACTAGAAATTGAACTTCCATTTGACCCAGTGATCCCACTGCTAGGAATATACCCTAAGAAGCCTGAAACACCAGGTGTAACCATTTTCATAAATGCCTGTTAACTAAAAATCTGAAGTCCAGCTTCATTACTATAATAATCTTTGCAGAACCTTCATTATTAATTCATTTTCTGTTATTCAACTAAAAGTGAGCTTCACAAAAGCAGGGATTTGTACATAAAATACTGCCTAACACATAGTAGAAATTAGATGTATTTTCAAAGCATGGTTATGTTTCAATAACAGATCTCCTTAAAGTAGCTTCAGATGAGTTTACAGAAAGAGGTAGAAAATAACAATGTAGAAGGAGCACTAGGGGAGGAGTCTGGGTTCTATTTTCAGCTTTGCTCTCAACTGGTGAATAGTGTAACATTGCGCAAGTCCCTAAACCGTTTAAGTTTTTCCCACTTTAATTAAACTCTTTGGATAGTGACTTATGCTTTGCTTTACTTTCAGAAGATTCTGATTCAAGTTGATTACAGATTTAGGTGATGAAATACTGAGATATGGTGCACTTAAACAGTCTATATCTGATGCCATAGATTATACATTAGCATATTTCTTAACTAAAAGATTAAGGCTTGTGACTTATACTATAGACTTGTAACTATTGTACTTTATGCAGTATCAAATGCTACTTGTTAAACTCAATATCTTTTAAAAATATTCCCCTAAGGCATTCTATACTTATGTTTCTACCTAGGTTTTAACTTTAAATGATTTCACGTTGTTCCTTGACTAATTTAAAGGATGCTCATTTTAGGGCAGGTTCATTGTTGTTGGAAGGCTATGCCCACAGGGAGAGACTTGAGTAGATTCACCTTGAAAATCCAAGAGGCCAAATATGTGTTTCAGGGAGTGTATCTGGAATTGAAATTAAATTTTTCAAGCAGTAAGAGGGGAGACAATGTCTCTATTGGGAGTCGGCATTTTCTTATCTTCCTGACACCTGAAAACACAGAAGGCAAAAAGGCAGGTTGAGTCCTGCTGTTAGAGACGCACACAATTGTTGACTTGCTCTAAACTTCTAGGATGAGGTCACTGGAACTCTTGGTATCTGGAACTCCAGCTACTGCTGTCAACAAGT
The DNA here is from genome assembly GCF_014108415.1 of Molossus molossus. Lineage (NCBI taxonomy): Eukaryota > Metazoa > Chordata > Mammalia > Chiroptera > Molossidae > Molossus > Molossus molossus. Next base: position 16,128,459 of record NW_023425346.1, read on the forward strand.
GCATTCCTAAGAAAGGCAACCCTTTAAAGGCAAAGAGAAAGCGATCTTTGATAGTTTTTATTTATCATCTATTTTGAAGACACTGTATTCCAGATCAGTGTTTTCCAAGCCTTTTGTAAGTATACAAATTGCAAAATACAAGAAATATACTTTCTATCTAAACATACATACATATGCATATGCAGGCTGTGCACCTAAGCGTGCACACGCGCGCACACACATACAAAACTGTATCCTAAAAATAATGTCTCTCTTAACTATAGTTGAACCAGCTAATATTTTTCTATGTGATTTCATTTTTTAACAAGTACTGGTTGCCCTGGCTTGTGTGGCTCAGTTAGTTGTAGCATGGTCCTCTATGCCTGAAGTTCATGGGTTAGATTCCTGGTTAGGACACATACCCAGATTGTGGGTTCAGTCCCCAGTTGAGGTGCCTACAGGAGGCAGCCAATCAATGTTTCTCACACACATTAATGTTTCTATCTCTTTAACTCTCACTTCCTCTCTATCTCTCAAATCAATGAAAAATAAAATGTACTGGTTATGAGTCATATGTTAGTATCATGACCTTTTAGATTTAAAACAACAACAACAAAACAAACACTGCTCTACTTGCTTTCCGGAGATTTAAAGAGAAATTATGGCCCTTGAATGACAGAGAGGCATACAGTTCAGTTCCCCAAATAACCAACAGAAAGGCAAACATAATAATGTCCTGGGTGCTAGGACCACTAGATATCCACACATGTAAGAATTATTTCTTTGGTAGGTTGTTATTGTTTTTTTAATTACCAATTCAACCACATATGTGTAATAGGTATGTTTTCATTTTCTATTTCTTCTTAAATTAGTTTCAGTCGTATGTGTTTTCCTAGGAATTTAATCATTTTATCTAGGTTTAATCTGTTATTGGCATACAGTTGTTCACAGTATTTTATTTATTTCTGTAATGTCAGTGGTAATATACACTTTCTCATTCTGGATTGGAGTAATTTGAATCTTCTTTCCTTCTTATTCTCTCTAGCTAAAGGTTTGTCCATTTTTTTTTTTTAATTTTTCAAATAACCAATATTTTAATTTGTTGATTTTCTCTATTTTTTATATCTATTTTATTTATTCTTCTGTAATCTTTATTATTGCTTAACTTCTGCTTGCTTTGGTTTTAGTTTGATTACCCCTCTCTCATCTCCTACTTTCAGTTTTTTAAGGAAAATGAACAGTCTTTTTATTTGAGGTCTTTTTTCTTTTTTAATGTAAGCATTTATCATTATAAATTTTCCTATGAACATAGTTATCCTGTATCTCTTACATTTGTGTATGTTGAGTTTTCATTGTTAATCATGTCAACATATTTTCTAAATTCTCTTGTAACTTGTTCTTTGACTCACTGGTTATTTGAGTGTGTTTTAAAATATTCACATATTTGTGAATTTTACATATTTTCTTACATTATTAATTTCTAATTTTATTACACTGTGCTAAAGTTCTAAACCTCTTGAATTGATGGAGGCTTATTCAATGGGCTATACATGGCCTCTCCTGGAGAATGTTCCTTGTGCACTTAAGAAGAATGTGTATTCTGCTGCTGTCGTGTGGAATATTCTGTAGATGTCTGTAAGTGCAGCTGCTTTGCAGTGTTTTTCAAGTCTTCTGTTTCCTATAGAAATTCTGTCTCATTGTTTTATTCATTATGGATAGTGGGGTATTAAAGTCTCCAACTATTATTTTTGAATTGTATATTTGTCCTTTTAGTTCTGTTTCTTTGGCTTCATATATGTTGGAGCTGTGTTTCTTGGTACATGTAAGGTCATAGTTGTTATATCTTTTCTTTCTTTTTTTTAATGAATTTTTATTTATTTTTTTGTTACAGACATTTTACCTTTTTACCCCATTGGCACCCCCCACCCCACCCCACCTCCACCCTGTCCCCGGCTTAGTTGTCCATGTCCATTGGTCATGCATACATGCATATAAGTTCTGTGGTTTATCTCTTCCCACCCCCCCACCCCCCATCCCCTCCTCTGAGGGATGTCAGTCTGTGCCCTACTTCCATGTGTCTGGGTCTACTGTATTCCTCAGACTGTTATGTTCATTATATTCCGTATATAAGTGAGATCATGTGGTATTTGTCCTTTTTCTGCTTGGCTTCTTTCACTTAGGATAATACTTTCCAGGTCCCTCCATGTCGTCTCAAAGGATAAGAGATCTTTCTTTCTTACCGCTGCATAGTACTCCATTGTGTATATGTACCACAGCTTTTTTATCCATTCGTCTACTGGTGGACACTTGGGCTGTTTCCAGATCTTAGCTATTGTAAATAGTGCTGCTATGAACATGGGGGTACATATATTCTTCCTGATTGGTGTTTCAGGCTTCTTAGGGTATATTCCCAGCAGTGGGATCACTGGGTCAAATGGAAGTTCAATTTTTAATTTTTTGAGGTAGCACCATATTGTTTTCCATAGCGGCTGCACCAGTCTGCATTCCCACCAGCAGTGTACTAGAGTCCCCTTTTCTCCACACCCTCGCCAACACTTGTTGTTTGATGATTTGTTGATGGCGGCCATTCTGACAGGTGTGAGGTGATACCTCATTGTTGTTTTAATTTGCATCTCTCTGATGATTAGTGATGTTGAGCATTTCTTCATATGTCTCTTGGCCATTTGTATGTCCTGTTTGGAGAGGTGTCTATTCAGCTCCTCTGCCCATTTTTTAATTGGGTTCTTTGTCTTCCTTTTGTAGAGTTGTATGAGCACTCTATATATATTGGAAATTAACCCCTTATCTGATACATCATTGGCAATGATGTTCTCCCATACAGTGGGTTGCCTTTCCATTTTGATGATTGTTTCTTTTGCTGTGCAGAAGCTTTTTAGTTTGATGTAGTCCCATGTGTTCATTTTCTCCTTTATTTCTGTTGCCTTAGGTGATGTATCAGTGAAAATTCTGCTCCGTATGATGTCCGAAATTTTGTTGCCTACATTTTCTTCTAGAATTTTTATGGAATCACGGGTCACATTTAAGTCTTTTATCCATTTTGAGTTTATTTTTGTGTATGGTGTAAGTTGATGGTCTAGTTTCATTTTTTTGCATGTAGCTGTCCAATTTTCCCAACACCATTTATTAAAGAGGCTGTCTTTACTCCACTGTATGCTCTTGCCACCTTTGTCAAATATTAATTGAGCGTATTGCCTTGGGTCCATTTCTGGGTTTTCAGTTCTGTTCCACTGGTCTATATGCCTGTTCTTGTGCCAGTACCAGGCTGTTTTGGTTACAGTCGCTTTGTAGTATAACCTGATATCTGGTATTGTGATCCCACCTACTTTGTTCTTCTTTTTCAAGATTGCTGTGGCTATTCGGGGTCTTTTTTGGTTCCATATGAACTTTTGAAGTATTTGTTCTAGTTCTATGAAATATGTCGTTGGTATTTTGATGGGGATTGCATTGAATCTATAGATTGCTTTGGGTAGTATGGACATTTTAATTATGTTAATTCTTCCAATCCATGAACAGGGTATGTGCTTCCACTTTTTTATATCTTCCTCTATTTCTTTTTTCAATGACCTGTAGTTTTCTGCAAATAGGTCCTTTACTTCCTTGGTTAAGTTTATTCCTAGGTATCGTAATTTTTTTGGTGCGATGGTAAATGGGATTGTTTTTTAGGTTTCTCTTTCTGTGAGTTCATCATTGGTGCACACGAATGCCGTCGATTTCTTGACATTAATTTTGTATCCTGCTACTTTGCCAAATTCATGTATTAAGTCTAATAGATTTTTGATGGAGTCTTTAGGGTTTTCTATGTACAATATCATGTCATCTGCAAATAATGACAGTTTCACTTCCTCCTTTCCAATTTGGATCCCTTTTATTTTTTCTTCATGTCTGATTGCTGTGGCTAAGACTTCCAGTACAATGTTAAATAAGAGTGGTGAAAGTGGACATCCCTGTCTTGTTCCTGTTCTTAGTGGAAATGTTTTTAGTTTCTGTCCATTGAGTATGATGTTGGCTGTAGGTCTTTCATATATGGCCTTTATTATGTCGAGATATGATCCCTCTATTCCTACATTGCTGAGCGTTTTTATCAGAAATGGATGCTGGATTTTGTCGAATGCTTTTTCAGCATCTATTGATATGATCATGTGGTTTTTATTCTTCATTTTGTTTATGTGGTGTATCACGTTTATTGATTTGCGAATATTGTACCAGCCTTGCATCCCTGGAATGAATCCCACTTGGTCATGGTGAATAATTTTTTTGATGTATTTCTGGATCCGATTTGCTAATATTTTGTTCAGGATTTTGGCGTCTATGTTCATCAGGGATATTGGCCTGTAGTTTTCTTTCTTCGTAGTGTCTTTTTCTGGTTTTGGAATTAGAATTATGCTGGCCTCATAGAACGTGTTTGGAAGTCTTCCTTCTTCTTGAATTTTTTGAAATAGTTTGAGGAGAATGGGTGTTAGTTCTTTTTTGAATGTTCGGTAAAACTCCCCCGTGAAGCCATCTGGGCCTGGGCTTTTGTTTGCTGCGAGAGTCTTGATTACCTCTTCAATTTCCTTAGTTGTTATTGGTCTGTTCAAGTTTTCTATCTCTTCTGGGAATAGTTTTGGGAGACTGTGTGTTTCTAGAAATTTGTCCATTTCGCTTAGATTGTCGAATTTGTTGCCATATAGTTGTTCATAGTAGTTGTTAACGATCTTTTGTATTTCTGTGGTGTTGGTTGTTACTTCTCCTCTTTCATTTTTGATTTTGTGTTTTTGGGTTCTCTCTCTTTGTTTCTTGGTGAGTCTAGCTAAGGGTCCATCAATCTTGTTTATCTTTTCGAAAAACCAGCTCTTTGTTTCATTGATCCTTTGAATTGTTTTTTTGGTCTCTATGTCATTTATTTCTGCTCTGATCTTTACTATTTCCTTCCTTCTACTTGCTCTGGGGTTTTCTTTTTGTTTGCTTTCTAATTCTTTAAGTTGTGAGGTTAGACAGTCAATTAGAAATTTTTCTTGTTTTTTGAGGTAGGCCTGCAGTGCTATGAACTTCCCTCTCAGAACTGCTTTCGCTGCATCCCATAGATTTTGTGTTGTTGTGTGTTCATTTTCATTGGTTTCCAGGAAGTTTTTAATTTCTTCCTTGATCTCCTCGGTGACCCATTCATTGTTTAATAACATGCTATTTAGCCTCCATGTGTTGAAATGTCTTTGCATGTTCTTGTTGCAATTGATTTCTAGTTTCATGCCATTGTGATCTGAGAAGATGCTTGATATGATTTCAATCTTCTTGAACTTGTAGAGATTTAGTTTGTGTCCTATCATGTGGTCTATCTTTGAGAATGTCCCATGTGCACTTGAGAAGAATGTGTATTCTGTAGTTTTGGGGTGTAATTCTCTGTAGATATCTATTAAATCCATTTGGTCTAGTGCTTCATTTAGAGTCTCTGTTTCCTTGCTAATTTTTTGCCTAGAGGATCTATCCAGTGCTGTCAATGGGGTGTTGAAGTCCCCTGCTATGATTGTATTGTTGTCGATTTCTCCTTGGAAGTCCACCAGAAGATTTTTAATATATTTTGGTGCTCCTATATTGGGTGCATATATGTTTATTAAGGTTATATCTTCCTGTTGGATAGATCCTTTCAATATTATGTAGTGACCATCTTTGTCTCTAGTTATGGTCTTCATTTTGAAATCTATTTTATCAGATATGAGAATTGCTACCCCAGCTTTTTTTTGCTTTCCATTTGCTTGGAAAATTTTTTTCCATCCCTTCACTTTCAACCTATGTGAGTCTTTTGTTGAGAGGTGGGTCTCTTGTAAACAACATATAGATGAGTCATGCTTTCTTATCCAATCAGCTACTCTGTGTCTCTTTATGGGAGCATTCAATCCATTTACGTTTAAGGTGATTATTGATATGTACTTATTTATTGCCATTTTTGTTTAGTGTGGTTCTATTTTTCTTCCCATTTCTACTGCTAATTACAGCAGTCCTTTTAACATTTCTTGCAGTGCTGGTTTGGTGCTAATGTATTCCCTTAGCCTTTTTTTGTCTGGGAAGCTCTTTATTTGATCTTCTATTTTGAATGATAGCCTTGCTGGGTAGAGTAGTCTTGGATTCATATTCTTGTTTTTCATGACTTTGATTACTACATGCCATTCTCTTCTGGCCTGTAGTGTTTCTTGTGAGAAGTCAGCTGAGAGCCTTATGGGGTTCCCTTTGTAGGTAACCTGTTGCTTATCTCTTGCTGCTTTTAGGATTCTCTCTTTGTCTTTAATTTGTGGCATTTTAATTACTATGTGTCTTGGTGTGGGCCTGTTTGGGTTCTTCTTACTTGGGACTCTCTGTGCTTCTTGAACTTGAATGCCTTCTTCCTTCACCAAATTAGGGAAGTTTTCTCTCACTATTTTTTTGAATATATTCTCTATCCCTTGCTCATTTTCTTCTTCTTCGGGGACTCCTATGATGCGAATATTATTACGTTTCCAGTTGTCCCACAGTTCTCTTAAGCTGTCTTCCTGTTTTTTAATAGTTTTTTCCTTTTGTTTTTCTGATTGGTTGATTTTTTCTACCCTGTCTTCTAATTCACTGATCCGGTCCTCAGCTTCCCCTACTCTGCTTTTTAAACCTTCCAATGTGTTTTTCATTTCGGATATGTCATTTTTTATCTCTTCTTGTTGGTTCATAATTTCCATTTGGCTTATTTTCAGTGTCTCTATGTCCTTACTCATGCTGTTCAGCTTCCTCAAGATCATGGCTCTGAATTCTAGCTCTGTTAACATGCCTAATTGCTCCACATTGATCTCATCTTCGGTGGAGGTGTCTTGCTCTTTCATTTGGCTTCTGTTTCTGTGTTTCACCATTTTGGCTATCACTGAGGGCTTTGGAGCCTGTCAAGTTCTCCCTGTGGGTGTTGGTGTTCTGCTGTTTGTGGCTCCCTCTCCTGTGTTTAGATGAGCGAGGGAGGACCCATGTTGAACACCACTGTCAAGTCTTACTTTCCTGGTTAAAGTTGCCAGCCCAGGAAAGGTACTGTTATCCTCTAGTTTTTTGCCTGGAGGCTAGCAGTCTAGGTTAGTTGATGAGTTTTGGGTTGTCAGTTGATTGAAAAACTCCCTCTGGTGCTCAGCCAAGGGGCTTTCATGAGGGTGGGGCAGATGCTGGTTGTTAGTGAGCCTCAATTAGCACTTCAATGGCCCACAGGGTGGGGTTGGATCTCCGAGGGAGGGGCTGCTGCCTCTCTCAGAGCCCTGGGAAGGAGCAATGTGGCCACCGTCCTGAGTAGCTGCACTCAGCCAAAGCTCTGAGCGCCCTCCAAACCCCGAGTGTCCCGACACAGTTCCAGTCCAGTCCGCCCTCCCTCTGCCCGAGCCCAAGGTGAGTGGCTGTGGCTGTTTCAGCCTCCGTCTCGGCTCTGCGCTGTGGGGCCGCCTGGGAGTGTAACCCGCGGGCGCCGCTTATAGCTAAGGCCGCTGCCGAGCTGCCGACCGTGGGCTCCCAGCCCCGTCTCGTGCCCTCGCAAGCCTACCGGGATAGAGTCAGTGTCCCTCGTTGTCTGGTCCTCGCAAGCTGCTTTTCTGTTGGTTTTTCCCGTCGATTTGTCTGTGTTATAGTTGTAATTCCAGTTTGGTTCTGGGAGACGGTCTGTGTAGCTCCGTTCACTCCGCCGCCATTTTTCAGTTCCTGTTATATCTTTTCTTGATTGACTCTTTTATCATTATAAAATGCCCTCTTTATCTCTATTATAATTTTATCTTAAAATCTGTTGTGTTTGCTTTTAAAAAGGAGAGAGCCCTGGCTGGCTCGGCTCAGCAGTTAGAGCGTTGGACTGTGGAGCACAGAGTCATGGGTCAGTTCCTGTCAAGGTCACGTACCTTGGTTGCACTTCCATCCCAGGCACAAGGCAACCAGTCGATGTGTGTCTCTCTCTCTACCTCCCTTCCTCCCACTCTATCTGAAAATCAGTGAAAAAATATCCCCAGGTGAGGATTACAAAAAAAAAGGAGAGCCCTGGCCAGTTTGGCTCAGCGGTTAGAGCGTAGGCCCGCGGACCTGAGAGTCCCGGGTTTGGTTCTTGGTAAGGGCACATACCTCAGTTGCAGCTTGTCCCTGGCCCCGGTTGGGGTCATGTGGGGGGCAACCACTTGATGTGTCTCTCTCACATCGATGCTTCTCTCTCTTTCTCCCTCTCTCTCTCCTGCTCTATCTGAAGATAAATGCAACTATATCCTCAGGTGAGGATAAAAAAAATGGGAGAGAATTTTTAGAAACAAATACACCATTATTCTTATTAATGTCATCTCACATTGTTTCTTTATTATTTTTTAAAATTTTTATTTATTGGTTTGAGAGGTAGGAAGGGAGAGAGAGAGAGAAACATCAATTTGTTGTTCAACTTATTTATGCACTCATTGGTTGCCTCTTGTATATGCCCTGACCAGAAATAGAACCCACAACCTTGGGGTATTGGGATTATGCTGTAAGCAACTGAGCTACTTAGCCAAGGCTGTTTCTTTATTATTGGTATAATACATCCTGAGAATTTCTTTAGTTTTTGTGATAGTACAATTCTTTTTTTTTTTTTTTTTTTTTTTTTACTGTTACTAGGTTGTACCTTGGGAATTTAATTCCTTACAGAAATCTTTTTCACACATTTTTTTCTACATAAATTTTCTGCAAAGATTTTCCTCAGAATAAAATAAAGAACCTAAGATTATACTATTAAATGCTTCACTTTCTAATTTTTATAGTATTAACTGATACTTATGTGTTAATATAACTTGAACACCTTATATATGCTGTTCAAAATTATTTTGCAAGCATGTGTTTCAAATTAAAACCTATATTTATCATAGCTTCTGATAAGAGGAACAAATAAAATTTTGGGTGGGAATAACAATCATTCTCATGTAATAATCTTGGTATCTGTACCATTTCTTGAGGTTCAAAATGTGTTCAGAGATCTTTAAAACAAGGCAGATTACTAAGTGGGCGTAGGTAGCATCTGCCTACAGCATTAGAGTCATGGTGACTGTTCTCATTAACATCCCTGCCATCAGGACCTGTTGGTCAGGTTACTGTCCCCAAGACAGCATTTTATGGGCTCAAAGATGATTCCTGAGCCATATTCTGTTCTTTCTGATGTCGCCCCAGCCCTGCCAGCACCGTTCTTTCTATACTGTAGTACTTTGTTCAAATCCCACGAAGAAGGAAAAAAGAACACTGGTTTCAGTTATCCACTTACTAGCAACAACAAAAATAACAACACAGGAGCTAACATTGTCAAGTGCTTGCCCTGTGTGAACCTCCCTACATGCCTTCTCTCATGTAGTCCTCACAACTCACAAGATCGGTGCTACTCTAATTCTCACATTTCAGAAAACTGAGGCATTGATCCCATGGCCTTGGGTGAAATTTTTACTGCTTGTTTTCATTCCATAAAATGAGAATGAAAAGAAGAGACAAAGTAAGAAAAAAATCCCTAGGACCAGATATCCTCTTTCTTGGGGTCCTTGTCTGGGCTACTTTTTAGCTCAGGAAACAGGGGCTCAGGAAGTAGGACCTTGAGTGAATTTCAAGAGCAGTCTCATATGATAATTCATTACCACAGAATGTGCAGATGTCCAAGTAGAAGAGTACCCTTGTTCAATTCCTTCACTAAATGAGGGAGACCAAGTCCCAAGAGGTGCAGGGACTTTTTGAAGACCACATGTCCAGTTTGAAAGAAGCTAGGGTTAAAAGAGTTCAAATCTTTTTTTTTTTTTTTTTTTTTTTGTGGTACGTGCCCTTAACAGGAACCGAATGCTGGACTCTCTGGTCCGCAGGCCGATGCTCAACCGCTGAGCCTAACTGGCCAGGGCAAGAGTTCAAATCTTAAATGAGTGAAGATAACACTGGATTTTGGTGGTTAATATTATTATAAAATAACAGAAAATAAAAGGACACTGAAGCAGGGAATAAGAGACATAAGAAACACAATATATGCCTTTGCCATGGTCTCTTGAACACAGACATGGATTCTGCAGTGTTGTAAAATAGGGCGTAGAATGGGAATAGCACATGTGAATATTAGGTTAGAATAACTGCATGAATACCATGGGGATAGGTAAAATTTTAAAAAATTGTAATGCAACCCAGCTGGCGTGGCTCAGTGGTTGAACAATGACTTAACATAGAAATTTATGTTTTGCTCAATAAAGGGTTCCTATTTGGTGATGGCTTTCCAACAATCTTGGTAAATATAAATAGATGGTAGTCAGAATAAGAAAGATAAATGAAAATGAGGTAAGGTAGAATATACTAAAATATTTTTAATATATTTTAAGGTATAAATAAGTTTTGTTTTTTTAAAGCCCCACTAAAAAGTATGTGCCAAGATATTTAAAAACAAGCAAAAAAACATCTTTTTTATCATCTTGCCCTAGGTTTCATTCTTTGATTGTATCTCTTAAAAAATACTTTTTTTTCTGGCACTTCAAACAAAAGGGGCTCTTAATATACATAAGCAGCCCACCCCACATTTTCCCCAGAGAATACCTACCTCTACTCAAGTACTTGTTTGTTGCTGCTGTTGTTAATTTGGGGTTACTCTCTGTATCTGACTGAATTTTGTTTTTTATGGAATCTTTTTTTTAAATTGTTTTTTCTTTATTGATTTGAGAGAGAGAGGAAGGAGAGAGAGAGAAACATTAATGAGAGAGAACATCAATTAGCCACTTCCTGCGTGCCCCTCACTGTATACTTGGCCCACAACCTGAGCATGTGCCTCCACCAGGAATCCAACTGACCTCTTGGTGCACGGGTTGACTCTCAACCACTGAACCACACCAGCCGGGCCAGACTGAATTCTTTTATAACACTTGTGTCTTAACTGCCTAGCAGAATTCCTAAAAGCACAAATTTTCACCTGGACTTGTCTTGAGTGTTACATGGAATAGAATAAATGTATGTATTTTAAATATTTAAAGACTTTCATTGATTATTAATAAGTAGTTATACTCAGGAGAAATGTACAAACAAGAACACATTAACAAGATGAAATCTTTGTTTTTTCAATTTTTTAAAATTTATTTTTCTTACAGATGTTTTTTCTTTTTCCCCCCTAGACACCCTCCTTCCCATCCCCTCTTCCACTTCCCCAGCATTGTTGTCTATGTTCATTGGTTATGCATATATGCATATAAGTTCTTTGGTTTACATGATGAAATCTTTTGACTTAATATTGAACTCAATTAGTTTTATGAGTTGTTTAGAATATTTCATGCTTTGTTAAAAATGCCCTGAAGCTCCTTGGCTTGGCATTCATGGCTGTCCCATAATAATTCAATCTTCCCTGTCGGTGTGGTCCCTCCTTGTTCTCCTACAAGCTGTAATTATACATTCCTCTCTTTAGTTTAATTGCCTAGACCAGAGCCAGAATACAGCACCCCCAAAACTATCTGTTGTTATCATCTTCAAGGCACAAATTGTGTCTAATATCCTTAACCTGACCCCATGATTCACTGATGATCTTTTGCTGACTTATAATTTCATTTCTTCCTTTGTTCAACAAGTATTTATTGAATGCCTACTGTGAAACAGACACTATTATCAGCCTTAGACATATAGCAGAGAACAAAACAAATCCCTGTTCTCAAAGAGACTATATTTGAGCACAGGACACAGACAGTAAAACAAACAAACAAATAAATATATAATATGTCAGGTAGCTGGAAATGCTAGTCCTGGCCGGTATGGCTCAACGGTTGGAGCGTCGGCCTGCGGACCAGAGAGTCCTGCATTCAGTTCCTGCTACGTCCTAGTGGCTAGGGGCACGTACCAAAAAAAAAAAAAAAAGAAAGAAAAGAAATGCCAGTGAAGGAAAATAAAGCAGGGGAAGGGGAACTAAACATGATGTCATAGTGGGGAGAGGGTGTTATTTTACGCACAGGTGGTCAGAGAAGGCCTTATTACGAGGAGACATTAGAGCAGTGTTCAAGAAGTCTGAGAGACAGGAATTTCAAGATAAAGTATTCCAGCAGAAGGCATGTCAAGGCCTGCATTCTCTATCTGTTGTTGAAAAACAAGCTATTCCAAAACTAAGTGGCTTAAAAGTGCAGTAAATATTTATTATCTCTGTTTCTGTGGGCCAAGAATTTGAAAGTGACTTAACTGGTTGGTTTTGGTTCAGGATTTCTTATGAGACTGTAGTGAAGATGTCAGATAGGGCTCTGAAGGCTTGGCATGGGCTGGAGGATCCAATTCTAAAAAGGTTTGCTAGCATGATGCTGGTTGTTGGCATGAGGCCTCAGAGTCTTTTCACGTGGATCTTTCCATAGGCTTCTTGAGTGTCCTCATGACACAGTGGCTGGTTGGCTTCTCCCAGAGCAATCAGTCTAAGATGGGACAAGGTAGAAGCCATATGTCTTATATGACCCAGCTCAGAAGTCACACATCATTATTTGTGCAAAATCTAATTGTTTCACATGTGGACAGAAAAAAAAGGGGGTTCTATGGAAAGTAACCTCATGGGGTGATGTGATCATAAATTCTTTACTGGGAAGGTCATGGTGAGTAGTCACATCCTAGGCACATAAAGATTTATGTAAAAGATTTATCTTTGCCTTAAGCAAGTCCTTTACAGTGTTGCTGTGCATCTAGGTGAACACACCTTTGAAATAAGCACCCCTAGGAGAGCACATAATCTTCACTGTCCTGTAATCTAATCTCTTCCTTGCTTTCTCGAACCTCTACGCATCCTTCCTTAAGTTCTCTCCCTAATTTCAATGAATAGAAGAAGACACAAAACTGTTATTCTCTGGAGCATTTGAGATCTTGCTCCACAGCATATGTCCTCAGTTTGGCTCAAATAAACTCTTATAAAAATTTTCCATAGGTTTGGATATTTTTTAAATTGACAGAGATCAATTCTATTTAGTGTAGGAGGGGACTATATAAGGACAAAAATACCATGAGATGGGGCTCATTGGGGATCCTCCTGGAGGCTGTGGGATCCTCCCACAGGCTCTGATAAGGAGAAAGGTTGATAAGTTCAAGGAACATGAAGAAGTACAGTGTGATTACAGTGGAATTACAAGGAGATGCAAAGAAAGAGACAGAGTCTGAGGAGGAACAGGAGTGTTCCTAAGGTGGAGATTTTAACAGAGGTCCCAGGGGAAGATCTCAATAGAATATACAGCAGCTTTCCAAGTGTGTCCTTTCAGAGTTGGATCTCCATTGATTGATTTGTTGGCACCAGGGAAGGGGGTTATTATCCAATGCAGGTGGACCTGAGGTCAGCCATGGGGTCACTTGTTTGGTTTTGCTGCTTTTCTAGGCCTGGAGTGGAAATACAACTGAGTCCTAGATGTTATCCCTAGAGAGGAAAAGTCAGGGGGTCCAAATCACACAACTAGCAATATACTAGGGGAGGAAATGTCACCATGGGGATGAGGTCCCACTCGACAATTGTCCTTTGCTGGGCACCCAGGGCTTTTCACTCTGTACCTGGCCCATTGTCCTTGCTCTGCTCGTATCTGTCTAACTGCCTACCATATCCCTTCCTCAAAGATCTTGGCTCTGAATTCTTTCAGAGAAAAGAGGCACAGGGTCTCTCTGCAGCTGCTTCCTGCTGAAGAGGGGCAAAGTTTTCTTTCAGAGCCCAGTGATCCTTGCTCTCTGTCAGAAGAACCATGAGGCCTGGGCATGGAAGGAGGTGGCGATAGTGTCTAGAGGTGATATTCCCTGAGTATGAGTAGGACTTATAACCTGGTGGAGACAAACTGTGTTAAAAATCTTAGTATTATTGGGGCAAAAGCTAGAATGGCAAAAATTATGACAAATGATCCGGTGGAAGGAAAAAACATTTTAGTTCTCGTTAATTCCAAGTCAAAGGATGGGAGAAAAATAAAACATTAGTTTGGACAGTTCTAGTCAAATATTTAAGAAACCTAGATAAATTCAGGATCCAGTTCAATTCATAGGTGAAAAATAAAACTTTGAAGACAATTGAATTTGAGTCTAATATTCATGACTGTATATTATCATCTATTGAAACACATTTTTCCCTCTAAAATCACCCTTATTTTTATTAGTCAAATTAAGACCAATTTATTTACTGCATTAAGTCTAGTTTCAATTTGGCCTGATTATTTATATGAATACAACAAGAATAGCAATTGATTATATAGGCTTTTTAAAAATTTGCTTTGCTGGAATCTTTGATTGAGCTTTAATTAGCACCTCAGGGCAAAGAAGTTGGGCCACATAATTGCCATCAGGTTTGCCTGCAATAGGTTTGGGTAAATTCCTCAAGTTCTCAAGATTCTCAAAATGTCTTGAGGTTTATTCCTTGCCATCTCTCAGGAAATCAACCTTCATTTCTTATCTGGAAGGACTGCCACAAACCACGTGACCAAGCGAGGTACCAGGTCATATCTCCAAGGGGTTCTTAGTAGCATCAAAGACAATTTTTATTTCTTAAGTCTTTCTGGTGACTTCCAGAGTTCAGTCATGTCTCTCTCAGACATGATATTCCAGTCAAAGTCGTGGTTAATAAAAACGATAATTGGAAACTGGTTTTATTTGTCTTATTAGAAAGGAATTAGATTTTTATTGGATTCATGCAAATAAACGTATTGCCATGAATATAATAATACTCAAGTTTACAAATTCTGGAGGAATTAGGTAGGGAGAAAAATATAACATACCAAATAGCTTTTAAAAATATCTCCTTATATCTGAAAGCAAGAGGAAAGTCCTTGTCCTTTTAACAAAGTGGAAAAGAACCACACTCTGTATTAGCATACTTTTAATCTTTCGATTCATTTACTTAATTAAATTTATTATTTAGCTTAATTATAATTTTCTTTCACAAACTTTTTTATAATTTTCACAAACTTTACAACTTTCACAAACCCTTTTTACCCATTCAGAAATAACAAGCTTTAGATCAACTCTCCTTTATTTTAAAAAATATTTTCATACCTTATACCTTCTATCACAAAAAAACATACAATTTCTTTCCAACTAATTAGAATTCTTAATTTTTAGAATTATTAATTAATTTCGTTTTTAGTGACCACTAAAAAGTAAAATAACTTTAGATTGGAAAGTACATTTTATAACTTCTAGTAACATAGGCTCCTCCATTGATAAACACCTTCACATTTTTAAGAGATATATTTCTAATAAAGTATAAGACATTTATTAAGCCTGGTCGGTGTGGCTCACTGGTTGAGCGACGACCTATGCACCATGAGGTTGCCAGTTCAATTCCTGGTCAGGACACATACCCAGGTTATAGGCCTGATCCTCAGTAGGGGACAGGCAGGAAGAAGCCAATGAATGTTCTCTCTCATCAATGTTTCTACCTCCCCTCCCTCTCACTTCCTCTCTCTCTAAAAATCAAGAAAGGTGAAAATTTTTTTTTTTTAAAGAATAATTTACAGGGAATCAATAGTAGAGTATGTGAAGGCCAACAAGCAAATCATCAATTTGGAATATAAGGAAGCAAAAAATACCCAATCAGAACAGCAAAAAGAAAAAAAGAATCCAAGAAAATGAGGATAGTATAAGGAGCCTGTGGGACAACTTCAAGCATATCAACATTTGCATAATGAGAGCGCCAGAAGGAGAAGAGAGAAGGCAAGAAATTGAAAACCTATTTGAAAAAATAATGACAGAAAAATTCCCTAACTTGGTGAAGGAAACAGACATACAAGTCCAGGTCGCATAAAGAGTCCCAAACAAGATAAACCCAAAGAGGTTCACCCAAGACACATTCATCATCAAAATGCAAAAGGGTTAAGACAAAGAGAAAATCTTAAAAGCAGCAAGAGAAATGCAGTTAGTTACCTACAGCAGAGCTCCTTTAAGGCTTTCAGCCAATTTCTCCAAAGAAACTTTGCAGGCCAGGAGGGAGTGGCAAGAAATATCCAAAATATTGAAAAACAAGGACCTACAACCAAGATTACTCTATCCTGCAAAGCTGTCATTTAGAATTGATGGCCATATAAAGATTTTCCCAGACAAGAATAGGCTAAAGGAGTTCCTCACCACCAAACCAGTGTATTATAAAATGTTGATGGGTCTTCTTGAAAAAGAAGATATAGAAATATGAAAAATAAAATGGCAATAAATACATACCTATCAACAATTGAATCTACAAACAGAACGAGCAACTAGAACAGAAACAGACTCATAGATACAGAGAACTTTTTGTTCATTGCTAGATGGAAGGGGAGTTGGGTGAAAAAGATAAAGGGATTAATAAGTAGAAATTTGTTGTTAGAATGATGAACTTCAAAGGGAAGCAGAGAGAGAGGGCAGGAAGAGAGAAACCAAATAACTTCTGTGTGTATATGCATAACTAATAGACACAGACAATACTGTGGGAAAAGTAGGAGGGGGTGGATTTGGGGAGGAGTGGGTCAAGGGTGCAAAAAGAGGAACATATGTAATACATTTAACAAAGATAAGTTTAAAAAATAATAAATAATTTCTGGAGAGCTAAAAAAGAAGGATGTGTCTATCATTTTACATTAAAAATGTTTATATATATATTTTTTAGAGAGAGAGGAGGAAGGGGGAGAGAGAAAAAAACATCAATGTAAGAGAGAAACATCAATTCGCCATCTCTAACATGTCCTCCACTGGGGATTGAGCACACAACCCAGGCATGTGCCCTGACTGGGAATCAAACTGGGACCTCTCAGTCCATGGGATGACCCTTAATCCACTGAGCCACACCACGCAGACTTATTTTACTATTTATTCAATCCCTGAGGTTTCCCCACTTTGCTTTATCCCACCTCCATAATCTATCACCATTGGATTTCATGTAACCCACTTACACCTTTTCTTTTGATTGTAATGTATAAGTTAAGGTGCAAAACTGCCATTCTCTGGAGCACTATCTCAATCCATTGAGGTTTTGCCTTCTGATATTTCTCAACAGTTTGGCTCAAATAAAGTCACAAACTCTTAAAAAAAAAAAAAAAAAAAAAAAAAAGACAGAGTAGAAAAAATTGCCCAGAGAACCAAAGAAGAAAAAGCAATTAAAAAACAGGAAGACAGCCTAAGAGAACTGTGTGACATTATGAAACATAACAATATCTGCGTCATAGGAGTTCTAGAGGAAGAAGAAGATGAGCAAGATTAGAGAATATATTTAAAGAAACAGTGACAGAAAATTTCCTTAACTTGGTGAAGGATAAAGGCATACAAGTACAAGAAGCAGAGAGCACCAAATAAGAAGAACCCAAACAGACAAAATGTCAAAAATTAAAGGCAAAGAGAGAATCCTAACAGCAGCCAGAGATTCGCAACGGGTTAACTACAAAGGAATCCCCATAAGGCTATCACCTGACTTCTCAACAGAAACACTAAAGGCCAGAAGGGAATGGCATGAAGTAATCAAGGTCATGGAAAACAAGGATCTGAATCCAGGACTACTCTATCCAGCAAGGCTATCATTCAAAATAGAAGGTGAAATACAGAGCTTCCCAGACCAAAGAAAAAAAAAGGCTCAGGGAATATATTAGCACCAAAAGGCTAAGGGAATATATTAGCACCAAATCAGCACAGCATGAAATGTTAAAGGACTGCTGTAACTAGTAGAAGAAACAGAAAGAAAAATATAATCACAATAAACAAAAATGGCAATAAATAAGTACATATCAATAATAACCTTAAATGTAAATAAATTAAATGCTCTGATCAAAATACACAGAGTAGCTGACTGGATAAGAAAGCATGACTTATACATATGTTGTTTACAAGAGACCCACTTCACAACAAAAGACTCACATAGGTTGAAAGTGAAGGGATGGAAAAAAATCTTCCAAGCAAATGGAAAGAAAAAAGAGTTGGAGTAGCAGTATTCATATCCAATAAAATAGACTTTAAAATGAAGGCCATAACTAGAGTCAAAGAAGGCCACTACATAATATTGAAAAGACTTATCCAACAGGAAGATATAACCTTGGTAAACATATATGCACTAAACATAGGAGCTACCTGAGAAGATCAGAAATTCTCATCCCAAAGCTCATCTTAACATAGTGCAGACTGAGGTTTTTATAGGGAGAGAGAGGGATAGCAGTGTCCTGTCGCCCCAATATGGGTTCTCATGATTAGCGTCCTTGAGTCGGCCATCTAGTCTTTTGTCAGTGAATTCCTGTGTCTGGGCAATTGGTGTTAACCAGAGCTTCTGAAGTCAGGCTATTCCTTCGGTTCACATAGGAACTGAAACTGCTAATTCTAGTAAAGCATACTGAGAAAAGAAACTTTTAACATGTAAGCTCTAGTTTCAACAGAACAATATCAGGTTAAAGTAACAAGTTGGGTATAACATCCACCAAGATTACTATGGGTTGCTTTGTTAGTACATTCTTATTTTAGTTCTATTTTATAGTTAGTTAGACTAATATAAACTGTATAGGGTATTCATTTCTCATTATAACCAGGTTGAAGGGGTCTGTTTGCCTGTGTGCATCAAAGTCTAATAAGACAGGAACAGAAGTTTGCAGCCAAGAAAGTAAGAATTTGTTAAGGAGATAGTTCTATGCCCAGAGTCACAGGTAGCTCATGCACAAAGATCTGGCTTCTCAATGGTTTCTAAGGGATGGATTATAAAAAGGAAACATCATTAATCATCATGATTAAAGGAGTTAGGACTGTGGTCTCTACTGATTGGTTGGTGCTAGGATAAGGGGTAATTGATAATTGTATCTGGTCCTGACATCAGCCATGGAGTGGTTCTGTCTAAATTCACAAGTTTATGTTTTGTGGGATTGTTCTGCTTTCCTGGGTCTGGAGCTAAAACAAAACTGAGGCCCACATAGTGTCATTAGTTTGATTGAAAATTCTGTCTCTATAGTCAATAGACCAAAGAACTTGTTCCTAAGTCATTGTCCCAAGGGCTTAATGATTAAGCAAGGGAGAGGGTGGTGGGTAAGTTGGAGTGCTGGGTAAGGCCAGTTTGAGTCAAAGGAAAAATGAAGGGCAGATGAAAGAAAATAAGGTTTCTGTGCAGTTACACAGACATCTACTTAAAAGTGACAACTTAAAACAAAATGCAGAACTCTGAACCCTGGCTGCATAGTTCAGCTGGTAAGAGTGTCATCTTGATATGCCAAGGTTGAGGGATTGATTCCCAGTCAGAGCACATACAAGAATAAACCAATAAATGCATAAATGAATGGAACAAAAAATTGATGTTTCTCTCTCTCTCTCAAGTCAATAAATAAATAATTTAAAAATGCAGAACTCTGGCTTACATAAAGCCCCCCCATGTCGAGATGTCTTGTTTGATAGCCATACCCACTCTAGAAGGACATTCTTTGGTCCATGGATGGACCTTGTACTCTGCTGCAATTATACCTTTACTGTATCTATCTGGCCAGTGATAGCAGAAGTTCAAATATACACTGGTAAATGCAGCTGAGAAGGTGGTTGCTGCTTTCATAGGTCATTGTCTGTTCTAGCAAATATTATCCATGTTTGTACTAGTGAAGGCTATTGAAATTGAGCTGCCTGAATTCACTAGTGCTGATGACTGACTTACATTTTGGAAGAGGAAGTTTGATGACTGTTAACTTAAGTCTGGCAAGAACTTTCAGAGATGTTGAAGGAAGGGTGATAGGAACAGGTGGCTGGATTGTCTTATTTGACACAAGAGCCAGTGAGTTCTTTGTTGTGTTCCCAGAGAAAACACTGGGAATCTGAACTTTTCATGTAGAAATTTTATGCTAGGAGGGAGGGGGCTGCTGTTAGTATAATAGCTATGGGTGAGTGAGGAAAACAGGGATAAGCACAGGGAAAAAATAAATTGCTATCCAGTCACAACCAAGAAGCCAACTGTTCTCTTAATGGGCACTGGACCTATAGATTATCCTGGTGGAAACAAGGGCATCTTCATTCCCATCATCCTCCCAGCCCATGTTTAGATGAGGGTTGCCTCCAAAGCAGGGAGGGACCTTGGATGGGGCAGCTCTCTGGTGATTCAGCTGAGAGCTTTCACTATTCCCAGTAGCTAGAGAAAGGAGGGCTATATTCCTGAGAAGACAGTGCTGGGGGAAGGGTGAGACGGATCCTGCAGCACACAACCACATCCACCACAGTGTTTTTCATGTTAGAAAGAACAGATAGGAGGTGTTTATTTTAAGTTTACAAAATTAGGCAACCCAAGAGACAATGGAGACCTCTAGGCAGTTGATGTACTGTCCACATGTGAAATCTAATATTATTCTGGATTCAGCAATTATTGTGTTGTCTAATAAGCTTGTGGCCACCTCAGAAGCAGACACATTGCTCCCACTTTTGTGACTCCAACATAATTGCAATTTAGGTTTCCTCTCTGTACAGATCTCTTTCTAGTAAGCCTCCATTTCAACTGTTTGCTCTTTTCACATCCTCCAACTGCTCTTCCTTTTGCATTCATATCTTCCTAAGAGAGAATCTATTTGGGTCCATGAGTTGCCCTCTAAAATTGATCATCCCAGTTGGATTAATTTAGGGGCAGGGCTATTTCAACCTATAAATGGGTTGCTTTGATCAATGAACCAATTTTTGCTTTATTTCAGCTGTGGCCAAATGGCAAAGTAAGTCAAGATATATTCAAGGACCAACCTAGAGTTGTTCTGCTCAGAAGGAACCAGGAGCCTGAGTTTTGAGTGCTTAGACTCTTGTGACACAAGGGTTTCCAACTTCTCTCCCTGAGGGCAAATTTAAGATAGCAAAATAGAAATAGGTACATCCTTGCACAAAATTAAGGTGTTTAGTTAATAAATGCATTTTTTATGATATTTTTAAAGCTTATTAATACAGAGCAGGGCCTGGATATGGTTGAGATAAAATGGACCAATGACATATTTCACAGAACTAGACAAATACTCCAAAAGTTTATATGGAACCAAAAAGGACCCCAAATAACTACAGCAATCTTGAAAAAGAACAAAGTAGGAGGGATCACAATACTGGATATCAGGTTATACTACAGAGCCATAGTAATCAAAACAGCCTGGTACTGGCACAAGAACAGGTACATAGATCAATGGAAGAGGACAGAGAACCCAGAAATTGACCCAAGTCATTATGCTCAATTAATATTTGAAAAAGGTGGCAAGAGCATTCAGTGGAGTAAACACAGCCTCTTCAATAAATGGTCTTGGGAAAATTGGACAGCTACATGCAAAATAATGAAGGTAAACCACCAACTTACAACATATACAAGAATAAACTCAAAATGGGTAAAAGATTTAAATGTGACTCATGAATCCATTAAAATTCTAGAAGAAAATCCAGGCAACAAAATTTCAGGCATCACACACAACAGAATTTTCACTGATATAATGCCCAAGGCAAGAGAAACAATGGAAAAAATAAACACATGGAACTACATCAAACTAAAAAGCTTCTACAAAGCAAAAGAAACAACCATCAAAATGAAAAGGGAACCCACTATATGGGAGAACATAATTGCCAATAATACATCAGGTAAGGGGCTAATTTCCAAAATATATAGAGTACTCATACAACTAAACAAAAGGAAGACAAAGAACCCAATTAACAAATGGGCAGAGGAACTAAATAGACACCTCTCCAAACAGGACATACAAATGGCCAGGAGACATATGAAAAAATGCTCAACATCACTAATAATCAGAGAGATGCAAATTAAAATGACTATGAGGTATCACCTCACTCCTGTCAGAATAGCTGCCATCAACAAATCATCAAACAAGTGCTGGCGACGGTGTGGAGAAAAGGAGACTCTAGTACACACTGCTGGTGGGAATGCAGACTGTTGCTACCACTGTGGAAAACAGTATGGTGTTTCCTCAAAAAAATAAAAATTGAACTGCCATTTGGCCGAGTGATCCCACTTCTAGGAATACACCCTAAGAAGCCTGAAACACCAATCAGAAAGAATATATGTACCCCCATGTTCATAGCAGCACTATTTATAATTGCTAAGATCTGGAAACAGCCCAAGTGTCCATCAATAGATGAGTGGATAAAAATGCTGTGGTACATATACACAATGGAGTACTATGCAGCTGTAGGAAAGAAAGATCTCTTATCCTTCCAGAAGATATGGAGGAACCTGGAGAGTATTAGCCTAATTGAAACAAGCCAATCAGAGAAAGACAAATATCACATGATCTCACTTATTTGTAGACTATAATGAACAAAACAAGCTGAGGGACAAATAGACTCGAAGACATGGAAGTGGGGTGCAGACACAAACCTCAGAAGAGGTGGGCGTGGGGGAGAGAAGAGATAAACCATAGAACTTATATGCATGTATGCATAAACAAGGACATAGACAATAATGCTGGGGTAGGGGAGGAGCAGGATTGGGAGGAGGGTGTCAATGGGGGAAAAAGGAGACACATCTGTAACAAAAATAAGTAAGTAAACATTTAAAAAAGACAAAATGGAAGCACTGGAAAAATCATCATGAAGAATACACAAAAAATAATTTAAAAAGCAACTGAATATACACATATGACTCTTTTTGAAAGGTAGCAGAAGTAGCAAAAGGCTTAAAGGTTTAGAATAGCAGAGAAATGATCTATGCCCTAAGAAAAACAATAGTACTCTATTCATACTCACCACTGTTCATGCTGTGCTTGTGACCTCTTAGCTGTTTATTTTGTTTGTTACAGATCATACCACTGTTTCTTCATTTATCAATTTTAGACAGTACCTGATTTTTAATGTGGTATATGGGGAATGAGTTCTCTTAGCTCTTCTTTTGATTGGGGAATTATATTAAATTCAACCATCCTTAAAGAGTTTTGAATATTAAGTTACTATTAGACATTAACACTTTAATATGACTAAACCTTTAAAATTTTTCCATGTTTGACAGCTAACAGAAAATTTTGGATAAAGTTTGGTAGGTACACAGAAAAATAACCTTGGCAGAGAGACACACAGTGAAGAAAGACATGGGAGGAAAATTTGGTGACTTCTAGTCTTTTATCTGATGCCTTGGTGTTTACCTACAAATCTCTAAGTAATTTATTATAATCTTGGACATGGTTACAAGCTCATAGCTTCCTATAAAGGGAGGGGGACAGAAAATACAGCCTTTTAGCTGGGTACACTGTCGCTGTGAATAAACCATTGGTTCTACTGGAATGAAAGGACAGAATGTATATTGAGTAAGCAGCCAATAGTCACTTCCATGTCCATGTCATTTAAAATATTTCTTTCTATTTAAAAAAATGATAGCACCTGATTTCCTAAAAAAAAAGTAGTGGACAATACTAAAGAGATTGGGAACGGAGAAGATGCCTTTGTCATAAAAATAGCTCTATATTTTTGTTAAGAAAGACTTTTTTTTTTTATGTATGTAGAATACTACATCTAGTGAACATACTTAAAGAGAGCTATAAAGTTTTCACAGTGGTGTTAGAGAACATTATACACATTGATAGCCCTGAGAGTCTCATGAGTTTGAACAGAGACTGCAATCGTTATTACGTAGATGATGAAATCAAGACACAGAAAGAATAAGTTCTTTCCCAAGGTCATGTGGCTATGACTTCTGATTTATTCCCTAGTTTTCTTACTTCGGCAACATATGAGAACATTGTGGGA
This sequence comes from Molossus molossus, assembly GCF_014108415.1. Classification (NCBI taxonomy): domain Eukaryota; kingdom Metazoa; phylum Chordata; class Mammalia; order Chiroptera; family Molossidae; genus Molossus; species Molossus molossus. Next base: position 16,152,033 of record NW_023425346.1, read on the forward strand.
AGGAGAATCTTGGTAGTGTTGGAAGTTGGTGCATGCTAACATGGCACCAGTGTCAAAGTCATTTGGCTTCTCCTCAAGCTGTTCTTTCTCGGAATCGTTGGGACTCCCATTCACTGTAGTGTAGTAATCAATCTTGGCATCAAATCCTGTTGTACAGGCACCGTGTGCATTTCCATAAGGCACGATATTAATGTGGAAGTTATGCACACTTGGCCATAAAGTTAGTAACGTAAAGGAGAGTGACCTGGTCTCTGTTTTTATACATAGAGAGATCAACAAGATCAGATTACTTAGGCTGCAGATTGTTCAATCAATAATAGAAATAGTGAATATAAAAATAAGTAGTTACAGACTTTATTTTAGTGAAATTGAAAATACTATGTGCATTTTACACATCCTAATGTCATGCAATTCCTGCTTTCATTTAGTTATTTATTTGAATTGTATGTGGATTAAAGACTTTTGAGTGAGAGGTCTAAAGGAAAGGGAAAGCTAGTCATAGTATCATGCCTTAAGAAAAGTGTGGTTATTAAAAGAAGTTAATTTTAAACTGAAAAATATAGTTGACTGTTTTTCTGAAATAATGATATTATAATGATTTAAAAGTAAACTTTTATAATCATATAGTCAAGTACCCAGTTGAGGTTGTGTTGTACTAGGTATCAAAAGCACTTTCAGGCCACTAAAATTACTGACAATATTTCAAATATAAGATATCTGTAAATTCATACTGTACATAAAATTGCACATCAGTAATGTAAGAAAATTAAAATTTCTCCTTCAACTATTAAATACCCGAGTTTCTTCCACAGTAGTAATTTATTAGTCTAATATCAGTAAAGATACACCAAGTACATAGTACCAGAGGTATTTCTGGTGGTCTTTTCTTTCATATTACAGAGGTGTTGGGGGTAGGCTTAATTTTTAAATTTATTTTTTGGATAATTTCAAACATCTATGAACTCCCAGGTACCTATCATCTAGATCTAGCCATGATACATTCATGGTTTATCATGTTTCATCTGATCCATTATCCCCTCCTGACTCCAATTATTTTGAAGTAAATCCCAGACATTATACCATTCATCTGTAAATACTTTTGTAAGCACGTCTAAAAGATAAGGCATAGCCTTTAAAAAACATAACCACTGTTGTAGATTACGTATAATCAACCCTACATTTCTACCACTCCTTGCATTGAGAGGTGGAGCCCAATTCTCTTCACCTTGAATCTCAGCCATAGTGATTGCTTGACCAATAGAAGGTGGCAAAGTATCATTCTGGCATTTCCAAGGTTAGGTCTTAAGAAGCCTTGAAGCATCCATCTGGATCTCTTGAGACACATTCTCTGAGAGCCCTGAGCTGCCAAGTAAAGTCTGACCATACTGAAACAGCCACATTGAAGAGGACTCGCATAAGTGCTTTGGTCAAAAGTCTCAACTGATCCCAGCTTTTCTTTCTTCTCTCCATGAAACATAAGAATAAAATTATCTTGTACACTCTAGATTTGCCCATCTGCCAACTGAATACCACCGAGTGGTTTCAAGTGGTGCCACGTGAAACAGAAGAATCATACAACTGAGCCTTGCTCACATTCCTGATCCACAGGTTTTAAATTTGCTGTTTAAGCCACTAGCTAACCTTGGGGTTATTTATTATGCTGCAATAGAAAAAAGTGGAACAATCACAAAATCATGATCACTTCTAAGATAATTAGCAATGATTCCCTAAAATATCAAAGAGCCAGTGTTCAAATCACAAGTAATCTTTATTGTCTCATAATTTTTTTAACATTTTGCTTCATCCTGTATCTAAGTAAGGCCCATACTTAGGCAATTGATTTTAATATCTCTAAAAGTCTTTCAATCTATGATTTTCCCTTTGTTTTCTTTTCAAATTATTTGTGTAGAAAACTGGATTATTTGCTTTCAGAGTTTCCTACAATCTGGATTTTAGTATTATTTAATTTGTTCTGCTATCACCTGTGTTTCCTGCCAATTACTAGAGGCTTGTTCAGTTTCAGGTTTGATTTGTGGCAAAGCTCTTTCATAGGTGGTGGTGTATACTTCTCTCAGGAGATACGTTACATCAGTTTGTTTCTTGTTTTGTGATGTTAGCAGCCATTGACAATCATTGCCTGGATCCATTAATTAATTTTGAGTTGCTAAATGGAAATTGTATCAGTTAGCTATACTATATAAGGATCACATAATCTCAGTGGCATACAGTAACTATTTATTTAGCTTATTTACCATCACTTGCACTTCATTTTGTTGCCAAAGCAAGTTGTATGGCCAAATCCAAAGTTAAGAGGAGGCAAAGTAGTTCTACCTCCAGTGGCAGGTGAGGAGTTAGGCTCTAGGCCAAAACCTTTATGTGACCTTTCAGGACTGATCATGGGCAATCACAAGGCTTTGCCTGGTAGGCCTCATGGGCAGAAGCTGTCCTTCCCATGCCGGACTTAGTACCAGATACAGCATAGTCTCTGGAGGTGCAGTTAAGGACTCATACCTTCCCTGCTGTGACCAGCCATGCATTTAAGCATGTCCTCATTCCTAGCCCAGGTGCCTCTACTAAGAGTTCTCTTTATTGGGGACCTCAGCTAGGGCACTTCCAAGGCACATCCTCCAAGCTCTCTTTGTCGTGGCCTTATCTGAGTCATTTTACTCCCCTTTAACTCAGTACTTTTGCACTCTGAGCCTTTCTCTTTTCTCCTTCCTCCCAGCTCCTGGGTCCAGGAACCCTTTGCTCAGAGGTCCTCTGAAGAGACATGATCATGCCCACCCACAACATATCTGTTACAGCTGAGTCCAGTGCTGTTCCACGGGGAAATGGAACACTGGGGTAGCATTCTCTTTTGCCTTTGCCTGCATTGTTGCAGTAAGTGAATAAGGCTTCATTGTTCTTTCAATTTGACTGTCTTGACACCTAATGGCTCAACAGGAGGGCATTGCAATGCTCAATCCACTGAACCACACCAGATGGGCAACATGCTAGTCTTTCAAAATAGATTCTTAGCATTTAGAAGTTTTAAATGAGTTTTTAAACATTTTTAAAAATTGACATGAATTTCAAACATATTGGGTATTTCAAAATGTATTGCAATTACTATTCTGATTTTGCCCAAATTGTCCCATCTTTTGTTGGTAGGAACTTTGTGAAGTTGCTTCTGGATCTTTTTATATGACCAAGTAACCTCTGATAGCTTCCTTTCTTCTGGTATGACAGGATGCTCCAGACCTGAAGTTAGGCATTCAACACTTACTTTTATGATATATAGAAACATCTAGTGATGGAGAGTCAACTTAATTTTTAATGTATCTGAAGAGTTTATTTTTAGTTGTTGAAAGATTAAGTAATTTTGTTACACAGAAAATTTATATATGGAATATGTGTTAAAAATTCAAATTGCTTAATATAGTGGTGTGATTTTTTTTCACTGTATTTCTGAAGAAAAGCCAAGCCATATTTAGAGAGGGCTGACTTCAGAGGGAATAGGGAGGAAAATCACCACCAAGTGTCATGCCAGCTCCATCCCCTCTGCAATCCAGAAACTAAAGCAACATGACATCTTCTATCGATGCCAAGAATTGGAATTCACCTTTGGCTTTATCCAAACCTTAAAGACACTGCTACATCTCTCATGCAGCCAAATATATTTAATTCATCGCTCAATTTGATTCAACAAATACTAATTGAGCTCTAGCATTCTGTAAAAGCAATCAGATGGGCTCTGTGTGAAACGTAGAAGAAATACATGAGAAAAATAAAATATGTTCCCTGATTATACAGTCAATCTGGAGAGACAAGATTAATGCAGGAAAAATTAGATTATGATCTGGGATATGGAATTATCTATTTAAACAACGGGTACTAATACTTATTGCTATAGAATTTCAGAGGAGAGAGAGATTAGTTTAGCATGATCTGAGATGGATTTATGGAGGAGCTATTCCTGGATCCAAACCCAGAAGAATGAGTGTTATTTCCATGGGCTGAGAAGGAAGGGGTGGAGCAGTTACAAAGGTGAGAGTAAAAATGATACATAAGACAGTGGGGAGGCCAGTCACCTTGCAACGGAAGGCTCAGGCCAGGACACTGGACAAGTACGTTTGGAACACATGGGCCAGAATCAGCCCCTCGCAAGTCTGAATGTTAGACTGAAGAGAGTAGATTTCAGAAATGCAACTGTGCCCTTCATTTTAGACTGTCGAGGTATTTGCCGTTAACCAATTGCTAGCATACTTGTTTCTGGAAAAAAACCCAGGCATATAATACAATTAGGGAAAGAACTATCAGAAATCGAAGTGGTAAAAATAAAATATGCAGAGACTTAAGTGAATGGCAAGAAAATAAAGTAGCAAACTCAAAGAGGGGGAGTCCACTCATTTATTTAACAAATGTTTATTGAATACACATGTGCACGTCGTATACCGGGCACTGAGGACAGAGAAAAACATTATTCACTAAGAACTTTACTAATAGCCTGAATAATTAAAGAAGAATCAATACCTTGATGTAGATGACTTAATAACGTAATCATTAAGAACAGAATTTCAGGCTATATAAGTTTAGTGGAGAAGGTATTTTTTGTCACAGATGCCTTTCCTACCATCTCCGATGATCTCATGTGTTCGGGGATCTACTCCACTACCGATGTGCAATGCCAAAACTGAAAAGTGAATGGATCTCCTTCAAATTATTTATCTCTTCCTCCACTCTCTCATATTCCTGGCCTATATGAGATCCCAGGAGGACAGGGGAGCAGTAAAAGCGAGTCTTCTGAAGAGCTGGGGAAAGGGGCTCCAACAGCATTCACTGCGGGCCAGCTACTCTGGAACACGGGGCTTCTTTAAGGAAATGTATCAGGGAGAATCTGCCGTACATTTATTCCATCAAAAAGTATCAATTTAGTTCCTTCTACGCTTTAAATACTGATCTAGATCAGTGATTTTCAACCTTTTTCATCTCATGGCACACAAAAACTAATGACTAAAATTCTGCGGAACACTACAAAATATATTTTTTGCTGATCTGACAAAAAAGGTATAATTTTGATTCATTCACACTGGATGGCTATTGTTGTGTTGGCTGTTGTCATTTTTTTAATTTGCCAATCTAAGGGACGAAGAGGTCAGTGTCCCTGACTAGTTAGGTGTTGCATGTTTTAAAAATTCTTGGGGTGCACCAAATGAAAATAGCTGATGTAGATGCTGGGGGTGCAGCAGTGAAAAAGTTTTTGGGGTTGATATTCTGGTGAAAAACAAATGAATAAATAAATACTCTATTTTTAGTTAGTGTTAAGTGCTAAGGAAAAAAGTTTATAGCCAGGTAGGAGAATAAAAAGTGGTAAGACTGTGTGTGTGAGGGGGCTGAGGGAGGTGAATGGTAGGCCCATTTATTGAGATGGTCAAAGGCTGGGAAAGGAAGAGACTGGCATTCATTAATTTTAGTTTGGAAGAATTGTAGAAAATCTCTCTGAGGAGATGACTTGGAACACTTCAGGGTTAGGGTTCCAGGGGAAGAAGGGAATGCAAAGGCTTTAAGGCAGGAGGGGCTGGGGGTTATGGAGGCACAGCAGAAGGTGGTGTGGCTGGACTATTGTGTGCTGGGTGGTAAATGGTAGAAGAGATAGCTATGAGCCAGTATATTTAGGGCTTTGTAGGGCTCAGGAAGAATTCTGGATTATTGTGATGGGAATTGTGATGGTTTTGAGAATGGGAGTGATAGAATTTGATTTATATTTTTAGAAGATCATTCTAAATGAAATTTGGAGTATATACTGTATAGGGCAAGAATAGAAGCAGATTCATAAGAAGGCAGTGTTGGTGGTCAAGGTGAGAGGGTATGGGGATGGAGGTTGAGAGAAGTGTCTAGACTCAAGACGTACTTTGAAGCAGGAGATGGCAGAACTCGTTGATGTACTTGGGTGTAAGGAAAAGAGGTGAATAAAGAGTAATACTCCTCCACACCCCAGGGTGAATGGTAGGTCCATTTCCTGCGATGATGAAAGGATGGGAGAGGGGGAGGTTTGGCACTCGTTAAGTATTCATTAAATGATCCAATGAATTAATGCTGCTCCAAATTTGGGGTGATGGGGATGATGAGTAGTTAGTTTCTTTGCTATTATGAGATGAAAAGAATATATAATGGTTTGAAACCAGTCTAGAGAATGATAGAGTTTTTAGAATTCCAGGTATTGATAGTATAGAAACCTTCGAAGAAATACAGAATATTTTGGAGTGCTATGGCAGAAAAAAAATAATCTAGCCTGGCTGGTGTGGCTCAGTGGATTGAGTGCTGTCCCATGGACTGAGAGTTTCCGGGTCAATTCCCGGTCAGGCCACATGTCCAGGTTGCAGTCTTGGACCCCAGTAGGGGGCGTGCAGGAGGCAGTTGATGGATGTTTCTCTCTCATATCGATGTCTCTCTCTCTCTCTCTCTCTCTCTCTAAAAAATCAATAAAAACATATTTAAAGAAATAAATAAAAATAAACTCATCATCTAAAAGAATTAGCACTGGGCCAGCTGGTGCGGCTCAGTGGTTGAGCATTGGACCCATGCACCAAGAGGTCACCAGTTCAATTACCGGTCAGGACACATGTCCAGGTTGTGGGCCAAATTTCTGGAGAGAGGCATGCAGGAGGCAGCAAACCTATCTTCTCTCAATGTTTCTATCTCTCCCTTCGTCTCTCTCTCTCTCTAAAAATCAATAAAGAAAAAAAAAAAGAGAATTAGCACTGGATTAAAGGTCAGAATATTTTCAGGGCTTGGGATGAGGGATGGGAAAAAAAAAGAATTAGGCACTCCCCCCCCACAAAGACCCCTGACTTTCACCTTGACCATGTTCCTCCACTGACCTACCACTTTACAGGTTCAAGGGAAAATGGAAAAGTAAAATTTTTCTATTTTAAATATTTTATTGACAACCAGGAATATAACCATAAGAGAGGGAAGCACACAGGACTGCAAACTAAAACCCAGTAGCCAGCAAGGGCCCTTTGGGCCAGGAACACTGCACACTGTCTTATCAGTAGACACACAAGACTGGACATCCAGGCCGGAGGTGGGGGGGGGGGCGGGAGCAGTAACTCTAGTGTCCCAGAGAGTGACCGGACATATGATGCCTCATTACAAGAGACAGGGTAAGGAGGTAAAATGGAGAGAGGGTTCATCACCGCCTAAGACCACCTCCTCCTCTTAGAGCCAATACCAGGTAGAGGACTGAACCTCCTAGGATTTTGTAATCAGCTGCTGTCTTCTTATCATTCGTCTGTCTACCACTGTAGATGAGCTGCTGCTGCTGCTGCTGCTGCTGCTGCTGGGGGGACTCACTCTTTCTGTTCCACCTGTTCCTTGATTTGTTCCACCTTGTCTGTGGATTCACTGTCAATGTCAGCCTCCTTTCCAGTCAGCATCTTCACTTTAATTAGCATCTTCTTCCAGTATTGGATCTACACGCAGATAAATTGCTGCTTCTACCGCTGCAGTGGCCACTGCGGCTCCCCAGCACTCTTCCTGTGGGAGTGTCCATTTTCTTGGATAGTGTAGGAATAAGCCAATGGACACTGTCTCTTCAGCTGAAGCAGGAAGTTAGAAGATCTCTCCACCCAAGTGTTATAGGTTTTTTGCCAAATGTAGCTTCAGCATATGTTGCCTAATAAGAAAGCACAACCCTTTCTTACTTGGCTTAATCCATCTCATACATGAATCTTGCTGTAGCTACATAAGAAAATCATATTTATGCCCTGGCCAGTTTGGCACAGCAGTTAGAGCATTGGCCTGCGGTCCAGAGAGACCCGGATTCGGTTCCTGCTAAGGGCATGTACCTCGGTTGCAGATTGTTCCTGGCCCTGGTTGGGTTGTGTGGGTGGCAGCCACTCGATGTGTCCCTTTCACATCGATGTTTCTCTCTCTCTTCCTCTCTCTCCTTCACACTCTATCTGAACAAAAAATGGAAAAATGTCCTCAGGTGAGAATAAAAAAAAAAGAAAGAAAGAAAATCATATTGATAGCAGTGGCAAATGTGTACTTTCCATTCTAGGAAATTATCTTTCACTTTTGTTTGCTCTATACATTCAAGCACCTGCCAAGACAAAGCTAATTTTCTGAAAAATATTTTATGTATATAATTTTAAAATTCTTTACTTTAAAAAATTTAAAGTTATAAAACAATTGCCAAGAATAGTACAATACACTCTTCCTCTGGATTCTATAATTATTATTATTCTGTCATATTTGCTTTACCATCATCTCTTCATAGCTATATATATGTAACAATGCACAGACATATATTATTAATATAGCTATTTTTGTTGTTGAACCACGTTTAAAATATTTTTTCTTTATTGATTTGAGAGAGAGAGAAAGGGAGAGGGAGAGATAGAAACGTCAACGAGAGAGAACATCAATTGGCCACCTCCAGCATGCACCCCACTGGGGATCAGGCCCACAACCTGGGCATGTGCCCTGACTGGGAATTGAACCAGCGACCTCTTGGTGAATAGGTCAATGCTCAACCACTGAGCCACACCAGCCGGGATGCATGACAATTTAAAAAACTTTACCCATCCCCATGGTATTTATGCAGTTATTCTAGCCTAATATTCACATGTGTTATTCCCATTCTAAGCCCCATTTCACAACACTGCAAAATCCATGTCTGTGTCCAAGAGACCATGGCATGTGTTTCTTATGTCTCCTATTCCCTGCTTCAGTATCCTTTTAATTTCTGTTTTCCTTTATTTTATAATAATATTAACCAAAAAATCCAGTGTTGTCTTCACTCATTTAAGATTTAAACTCTTTTAACCCTAGCTTCTTTCAAACTGGACATGTGGTCTTGAAAAAGTCCCTGCATCTCTTGGGACTTTGTCTCCCTCATTCAGTGAAGGAATTGAACCAGGGTACTCTTCTACTTGGACATCTGCACATTCTGTGGTAATGAATTATCATATGAGACTGCTCTTGAAATTCACTCAAGGTCCTACTTCCTGAGCCCCTGTTTCCTGAGCTAAAAAGTAGCCTAGTGCCCAGACAAGGACCCCAAGAAAGAGGATATCTGGTCCTAGGGATTTTTTTCTTACTTTGTCTCTTCTTTACATTCTCATTTTATGGAATGAAAATAAGCGGTAAAAATTTCACCCAAGGCCATGGGATCAATGCCTCAGTTTTCTGAAATGTGAGAATTAGAGTAGCACCTACCTCGTGAGTTGTGAGGACTGCATGAGAGAAGGCATGTAGGGAGGTGTACACAGCGCAAACACTTGACAATGTTAGATCCTGTGTTGTTATTTTTTATTGTTGCTAGTAAGTGGATAACTGAAACCAGTGTTCTTTTTTCCTTCTTCGTGGGATTTGAACAAAGTACTATAGTATAGAAAGAATGGTGCTGGAAGGGCTGGGGCAAGATCAGAAAGAACAGAATATGGCTCAGGAATCATCTTTGAGCCCATAAAATGCTGTCTTGGGGACAGTAACCTGACCAACAAGTCCTGATGGCAGGGATGTTAATGAGAACAGTCACCATGACTCTAATGCTGTAGGCAGGTGCTACCTACACCCACTTAGTAATCTGCCTTGTTTTAAAGATCTCTGAACACATTTTGAACCTCAAGAAATGGTACAGATACCAAGATTATTACATGATAATGATTGTTATTCCCACCCAAAATTTTATTTGCTCCTCTTATCAGAAACTATGATAAATATAGCTTTTAATTTGAAACACACACTTTCAAAATAATATTGAACAGCATATATAAGGTGTTCAAGTTATATTAACACATAAGTATCAGTTAATACTATAAAAATTAGAAAGTGAAGCATTTAATAGTATAATCTTAGGTTCTTTATTTTATTCTGAAGAAAATTTTTACAGAAAACCTACGTAGAAAAAACATGTGTGGCCCTGGCCAGTTTGGCTCAGTGGTTGGAACATCAGCCTGCGGACCAGAGATTCCCAGGTTTGATTTCTGCTAGGGGCACTTATCAAAAAAAAAAAAAAAAAATGTGTGAAAAAGATACTTGTAAGAAATTATGTTCCCAAGATACAACCTAGTAACAGTAAAAAAAAGAATAATTTGTACTATCACAAAAACTAAAGAAATTCTCAGGATGTATTACACAGATAATAAAGAAACAGCCCTGGATGAGTAGCCCACTTACTTAGAGCATCATCCCAATACCCCAAGGTTGTGGGTTTGATCTCTGGTCAGAGCATATACAAGAGGCAACCAATGAATGCATAAATGGAACAACAAATTGATGTTTCTCTCTCTCTCCCTCCCTACCTCTCAAATCAATAAATAAAAATTTAAAACAATAATAAAGAAACAATATGAGATGACATTAATAAAAATGGTGGCATATTGGTTTCTGAAAATTATCTCCTTTTTTTTTTTAATCCTTATCTGAGGACATTTTTGCATTTATCTTCAGATAGAGCGGAAAGGAGAGAGGGAGGAAGAGAGAGAGAAACTTTAATGTAAGAGAGACACATCAAGTGGTTGCCACCCACACGACCCCAACCGGGGCCGGGGACAAACTGCAACCAAGGTGTGTGCCCTTAGCGGGAACCAAACCTGGGACTCTCTGGTCCGCAGGCCGATGCTCTAGCTGCTTAGCCAAACTGGCCAGGGCTCTCCTTTTTTTTTAATCGTCACCTGGGGATATTTTCCCACTGATTTTCAGAAAGAGTGGGAGGAAGGGAAGAAGAGAGAGAGAGACACATCGACCGGTCGCCTCGTGCCTGGGATGGAACTGCAGCCAAGGTACATGGCCTTGATGGGAACTGACCCACAACTCTGTGGTCCATGGTCCAACAGTTTAACTTCTGAGCCTAGCCAGCCAGGACTCTCTCCTCCTTAAAAGCAAACACAATAGACTTTAAGATAAAAATTATGATAGAGAAAAAGAGGACATTTTATAATGATAAAAGGGTCAATCAAGAAAAAGATGTAACAACTATGACCTTATATGTACCAAGAAACACAGCTCCAACATATATGAAGCCAAAGGGACAGAACTAAAAGGACAATTCAAAAATAATAGAGACTTTAATATCCCACTATCCATAATGAGACAGAAGAGCTACAGGAGATAGAAGACTTGAAAAACACTGCAAAGCAGCTGGACTTACAGACATCTACAGAATATTTCACACGACAGCAGCAGAATACACATTCTTCTTAAGTGCACAAGGAACATTCTCCAGGAGAAGCCATATATAGCCCATTGAATAAGCCTCCATCAATTCAAGAGGTTTAGAACTTTAGCACAGTGTAATAAAATTAGAAATTAATAATATAAGAAAATATGTAAAATTCACAAATATGTGAATATTTTAAAACACACTCAAATAACCAGTGAGTCAAAGAACAAGTTACAAGAGAATTTAGAAAATACATCGACATGAATAACAATGAAAACACAACATACACAAATGTATAAGATGTAGGAAAACAATGTTCAGAGGGTAGTTTATAATGATAAATGCTTACATTAAAGAAGAAAAAAGATCTCAAATAAAAAGCCTATCCATCTACCTTAAAAAACTGGAAGTAGGAGTGAGAGGTGGGTTATCAAACTAAAATAAAAATAAGTAAAATCAATAAAAACATATTCTCAGGTGAAGATTATAAAGAAGAAAAAAACCTCCCCTTGTGATTCTACATTGGTCCCTAGGTTGATAATCATTGTGTTAGATTCTGAAAACATCACAGTAAGCAAAACCAGGTGGATGGACCTATTTCTGTTTGCAGCTTTGAGATGTCTAAATTGACCTAAAACACTTCATTCTAAAGAAGATTTAGTTTTTTGTTCAGCAAATCTGGGAGCAACATATTTCCATTCAGTAGACTAAGGTATCACCACCTCAGGATTACCGACATTTTGGTCTGGGGCTATTTTTGACACTTTTGGCATTCTTTGCTAGGAGGCTGTCCTATGTACTAAGAGTATTTAGCAGCATCCCTTGCTTCTTTTCACTAGATACCAGTGGCACCTCCCCACTTGTTACAACCAAAAAAATGTCTCCAAATGTCCTTTGGTGGGGAGCGGTTAAAATCAGCTCATTGATAACCAGCAGGTAAGACTGAGCTCCTCAGAGATAGGGATCATTTCCAATGTATCTATTATTGTGCGGCAAGCAGCACACCTGGCACAGAGCAGGTATGTGATGAAAAGCAAGCTAATGAACCAAGGTGCTAGATTCCTTCAACTGTGCTCTGTACCTCCACCAGTTCTCACAATAATGTCTCACAGACATTCCCCGGAATGGAACAAAAAAGGGTTGGGTTAGCGCCACGTAATCTTCATAATGAAACAACATTTCAATCAAAGGTCAAAGCCCTACCCAGCAAAAAATGCAGACAGATAAATCCAGCACAGCATGCAATTTGTTTTTTAAAAATTATTTTTCATTTATTTAAGGAAAAGAATCATTGGCAGTTTAAGTCCGGCAGGGAAGGGAGAGGGATGAAGACAACTGCCGCATCTCACTGAAAATAGAAACAGCCTTTCTGGAATATGCGGAGGGACTGGTGTTCATTTCCCTGGGGGAGTGATCAACTGGTTAAGTGAAGAAAATTGAAGGGTCAGTCAAGCTAAACTGTGAGAGACTCCATCTTCACTGCAATGAATACATACTGTGAAAGACAACCTTTTAACTGGTTTATTTTTGTCAGACAAGAGAGGCTTGGGAAAATTGTGTGTATGTAAAACCATCACAGTTAAAATACTGTCTTTTGGCACGGGGTGTTGGTAGAGGGGGAGGCTGTGGGTGGAGGGCAGGGAATATATGAGAAGTCTGTACTTTTCACTCAATTTTGCTGTGAACCTAAAATTGCTCTTTAAAAATAGTCTATTTAAAAAAAAAAAAAATACTATCTTAGCCCTGGCCAGTGTGGCTCAGTTGTTTGAGCGTCACCCATGCACCAAAAGTTCACCAATTCCATTCACAGTCAGGGCACATGCCTGGGTTACAGGCTCAATCCCCAGGAGGGGGTGTGCAGGAGGCAGCCGATCTTTCTGTCTCTCACATCCATGTTTCTATTTCTCTCTCTCTCCTTCTCCCATCTCTCTAAAATCAATACAAACATATTTTTTAAAAAATACTATCTTAACATTTGCTAAAACATTAATGCTACTGACTCTAAACACATTTTTCAATATTTCCTGTGTTCTTCTCATACTTAATGATCTCAAAAATCATACTGGTCCAGTGATAACAGCTTCTCCAAGGGAACATTAATGCGGCAAACTCCTGCAGGGGGAGAAGCTGGAGTTAAGATCATTCTAAAATGAGGACTTCCTGAGAGCTTTGACTTCTTGGTCTGCTCAACCACCCACAAATTTCTAACTTTGAAAGTCCCCAATTTGTATCTTAATTGAACTTTGAAAGCACAATATAGAGGACTTTGGAAGGTGAAGCAGCATTTTAGGTATTTTCAATTTTGCAAGGCAGTGCTTTTAAAATCTATCCTAACAACATCCACATACGCAATCGCTCACTTGAAGAGGCAAATGAAGAATACTATCAACAGGATTTATATTGCTCTACTTCCTGCAAGGGAGTTTTTGGTTGCTAAGCCCTATCAGTAGTTGGTTCTTAACTCAATCCATTTCTCAACATCGAGCAGCATCTGCCCCATATTAATCATATTCTCTGGCTCACCTGCCCCCAACCTGAAATAACTAACCCCTAGTTTTATCTTTGATATTCTTTACTGGATCTTATAGATAACATACAGAATTCTATATTAATACAGTACAGAATACATCATAAATTGTGATAATACACTGTATTTCTTGTTTGGTTCCTACATTTCTACATGCTCAACCAGTTTTATTCATTCAACAAATATGTGCATGTTCCGAGTACTTGGGCATGAAAGCTATGCAGATTGTCTCTGCTTTAGGGATGATATTTAATACTCTTCATCTCAGTATCACATTCAATTTGTCAGCAAGTTCTATTTTCAAAATCTATCTCAAATCTGTCCATTTCTCTATATTTTCATGACTCCTTATCAAATCCAAGACACTGTCATCTCACTTAGGGCTCCCACAATAACCTTCTGATTTCTCCTTTTCCTCATTATTTTCCCTTCTATTCATTCTTCATGTGGCAGCCTGAGTAATTTTTTTTTTAATCACCCAGAATATTGTCAGTTCCTTGGTTAAAATTGATCAATAGCTTCCCTTTGCACTAAGAAGTAAATTTAAACATTTTACCAAGACGCTCAGGACTCTGCATGTTGGCTGCTGCCCACCTCTCCATAGAATACTTCTTGCCTACTAAGGCTTTAACCATCTCTGGTCTTCTATTTTGAACCCACCTGTTCTTCCCTCTGTTGGGCTGCTCTCCCCACAGCTGTTTACATTACTGGCTCGATCTCAGACTTTAGAACAAAAGTCACCTCCTTAGAGGCCTTCTCTAAACAGAACAATTGAAAACTGGCCTCTCCCAGTTACTATCACAGCTCCATGTTTCTTTCTTTCAGAGTATTTATCACAATCTGTATTTACTTATTTATGTAGTTGTTTGTGTATTTAATGTCTACCTCCCCTCTCTAGAAAATAAGCTCCAAAATATAAGGGCCTTATTTGCTTTGTTTATTGCAATATCTCCAGTACCTAGAAGTTAAGGTCATTCTAAGATGGTCCAGTGTCTTGAATGAAAGATGGAATGTAGTAGACACTCAATAAATATGGGCAGAGTCAATGAATATGTCCCCCACAGTGTCTAGCTCTGCTTATACAAGAGAGCATCAGTATATACTTTTTGATCAATTGCCACAGAAGGGCCTATGCTTGGAATCAATACCTTTGCAGACTTACATGTTTTGAGTGATAGTTCTATAACATTTTGGACTTCAGAGTTATTAGGAATTACAGTGTTATGAACTTATGGTGTAAAATATTTAGAACAGTAAATAATATATATACAGACATTTGTACAAACATGTATTGCAACACTTTCTAAAGGATGTGTTCTGTGTGCAAAAACAACACTGTTAAATATTTTAAAAATATCATATCATGAATAAACTTCACCTGTTAACATGTCTTTTTTATGAGCTCCAGGAGCAAAACAAGGCCCTTGAAGTCTTGCCTGAAGCAAAGATCCCAGAGTCGTCTTAAGATTTCTTAGAAATATAACCTTAGCCACAGAGGCAAGCCACCTTCCTAGGAAGCCATCCCTTACTCGGTTAGGAGGAAGTAGAGAGGTGAGAGAGTTGTTTCCTATACCCATCAAATACTCTTGGGAATAACCCAAGCAAATTAAAGTGATGAGTGGCTAATGGAGAACTGCTAGCCATTGAGGAACAGTTTTCAAGTATAAAAATCTTCTTTTTCTTAGGGTTCTTAGTGTTAGTAGGTTGAATCTTTTTATAAAGTATGGCTCAGTTGGTTGGGTGTTGTCCCACACACTGAGAGGTCACAGATTTGATTCTTGGACAGGACACATGCCCAAGTTGTGGCTCAATCCCCAGTAGAGGGTGAGCAAGAGGCAGTCGATTGTTGTTTCTCGAAGACGTTTCTCTCTCGCTCCCTTTCCCTTCCTCTGTCTGTCTAAAAATCAATAAAAACACATTTTAAAAAAAGTCAAATGGGGAATGGGCAAATTCAGCATCTGTGACATGAACTACTAAGCATAGAAAACTTGTATCTAGGTACTTTCTGCTTATAACCTGCATTTTCCCAGGCTTTGGAATGTCTACAAGTTCATAAAGAAGCTGTACCTCTAGTTTCACTGACTTGTACTCCCACCTGCACATGTGTGTAATGCTAGATTTTATGCCTCAAAAGATGTGTTCTCCCTCCAGTGATTTCTGGAATTTCTAGTTCCTCACATGTGCTCACATATAAGCCTTCTCTTTCTTTCTCTCTCACTCTCAAAATTATTTTCAAACATTAAAAAAAAATTTTCTTTATTGATTTTTAGAGAGAGAGGAAGGGAGAGTGAGAGAGAGATAGAAACATCGATGAGAGAACATCGATTGGCTGCCTCCAGCATGACCCCACTGGGGAGTTAGCCCACAACCTGGGCATGTGTCCTGACCAGGAATTGAACTGGTGACCTCTTGGTGCATGGGTCGATGCTCAACCACTGAGCCATACTGGCCGGACTTTTTAAACATTTTTTTTTTTTTTTATCCTCACCCGAGGACATTTTTCGATACTTTGTTCAGATAGAGTGAGAGGGAGAGAGAGAGAGAGAAGCATCGACGTGAAAGCAACACATCGAGTGGTCGCCACCCACACCACCCAACCAGGGCTGGGGACAAACTGCAACCAAGGTATGTGCCCTTAGCGGGAACTGAACCCGGGTCTCTCCGGACCGCAGGCCGACGCTCTAACCGCTGAGCCAAACCGGCCAGGGCTTAAACATTTTTAAAGTACACAATTCAGTGGCACTTAGCACATCCACATTACCTCCTAAAAAGCTCTCTATCCATTAAGCAGTCGTTCCCCATTCTCCCTCCTTCCAGCCCCTGGAATCTACCAATTTATGTTCTGTCTCTAGGGATTTACTTACTTTTTTTTTTTTTTTTTTTTTTTAAGAGAGAGAGGAAGGGAGGGAGGGAGGAAGACATACACATACAATTTCTTGTTCCACTTACATATGCATTCATTGGTTGATTCTTTTATGTGCTCTGATAGGAACTCGAATCTCCAACCTTGGCGTATTGGGATGATGCTCTAACCAACTGAGCTACCCGGTCAGGGCAGATTTACCTATTCTGGATATTTCATGTAAATGGAATAACATAATACGTGGCCTTTAGTGTCTGGTGACTTTCACTTAGTATGATGTTTTTGAGGTATAGCATGTTATAGCATGAATTAGAACTTAACTCCTTTGTATGACTGAATACCATTACATTGTATCTATGTGCCACAATTTGTTTATCCATTCATTTGTTGATGGACATTTGGGATGCACAATGGTCTGAATGTTTGTTTCCCCCCATGCCAAATTTTTATGTTAAAAATGGAATGCCCAGTGTGGTGGTATTACTAGGTGGGGCCTTTGGAAGGTGCTTAAGTCATGAGGGTGAAACATCATGAATGGATTAGTGTTTTATAAAAAAGGGTCCAGAGAGATCCCTTGCTTCTTCCACCACCTGAGGACATAGCAAAAAGGTGCTGGCTATGAGCCAGGAGAAGGTTCCTCACCAAAACATCACCATGCTAGTGTCCTGACTCCGGACTTCCCAGCTTTCAGAACTGACAGAAATAAATGTCTGTTGTTTATAAGCCACCCTGCTTGTGGTATTTTGTTATAGCAGCCTGAATGGAATAAGACAGGTTGTTTCCCTTTGGGCCATTGTAAATTATGCTGCTATTAACATGTGTGTATGCACGTAAGCCTTTTCTCACTGGGTAAAGCCACTACATTCTGGGTCACAATAAAAGACTTTCATCCCTCAGCATTGTTGTTGAACTGCTGGGCACCTCCACTGATGTCCTTGATGGTACCAAGGATGTTTGGCTTTTATTTTATGTTTTGGGTTGTGTTCTTATAGAATGTTACTTGTTCTCAATTTCTTACAGAATTTTCAAAGGAAGCAGCCCTTTGTTACCTTCTCGCCTCTAGTCTTCAGTGAGGCTGAGATGACTAGAAAGAGACTAATACAATGTTTTACTTAGAACTGCTCCTCTTTTCGGAGACCCAAGATTTTCTTACAGGGTCACAGTCTTGCTACTGATTGTTTGTTCTGTGTTTAGGGGCCTCTGCTCAAGCAGGAGACAACAGGAAGAATCACATCCAATAATCTGTTACACATATTAAGCCTCAGTGGTATTTTTTTCCCTCAAATTTTCTCACTTGGGAGTTAGGCAACCTGGGCCAACAATAGGCCCCATGGGTTAAAGAAGGGTTCCAGAGACTGTGAACCTGAGGCTAGGTTGTACACTTAGTGCCTAGCAGCAGATGGGAGCTCAGGTGTTGGTGCAAATGATAGCAGAGGAAAGATCCAAGGTTGTACTGGGTGACAGGTATCAGGTATTAAGTAGCATGAGCAGAGCAAAAGCCAAAGATGGAAGATAAAGAGAGCAAGTTAGAAGCTCCAGGGGGGTGGGTAAGATGGTGTTGAGAACAAGATGAGGTTGTCAGTGAACGCCTCACTACCATGCTCAAGGCTGCTGCAATGGCCATATAGCTTACAGGGAACTGGTCAGCTTGTAAAGCCACAGGATTGGCATGGATGGTGCCATTTGAAATTATGCAGGATCAACTGGATGGGCCTTATACTTTCTCATCTAGTTTTTTGTCAATTATGTCTTCAACAATAAGATATAAAACGAAGTAATACTCAAGTGAGAGTATCAGTTTGGTGTCCAGCATGGTACAGAATGCTAAGACAATACTAGAGAAGTAAATTTAGATTCCGTATCTTCTAGCTTAGAAAATACCTGTTTGGAACTTTTATTTAAATCTCTGTTGGTATTTTGCTCCTCCAACCTGTCTGTAAAATCTTTTAAAATCTAGGACTTAATTGTATACAATAAACTCTTAGTGCCTTGGTATATAAGGATCTTCAAAGTTTATGACTTCTATTATAACATATCATTTACCACATAAAATTCAGTGAAGGTCAAACTCAAAGCATTCTTTTATACACAATAATTTTTTTAAATTGTGACCCATGAAAAGATTCCAAAATGATGGTGGAGTAAATGGAAGCTACAAAAATGTTCTCCCAGGACCAAACTGGAATTACAACTAAAATAAAGACAAATCATTGGGAAAAAACAACGGAAAAGCAGCTGGAGAGGACCATATAATGAGGGATACTGAATAAAGCCTGGTAGGTCTGCAGACGCACTAGAGGGCAGGCTTGGAGCCCATGGACAGCAGCAGCTTTAGCTGTGAGAAGCTACCTTGGGGTTAAAATCCCAAGCCAGCTCCACAGCCCAGAGGGTTGGGACAGAGCACTAAATTAGCTACAGCCACTCACCTTGGGCTCTGCAGAGGGAGGGCAGACTGAACTGGAACTGAGTGGGAAAACTTGGGATTTGGAGGGCACTCAGAGTTTTGGCTGAGTTGTGGCCACATAGGATGGTGGCCATCATGCTCCTTCCTGGAGCTCTGGGGAGAAGCAGCAGCCCCTTTCTCATAGATTTAACCCAATGGGCTGGGCCAAAGAAATGCAAATTGAGGCTCATTAACAAGCAGCATCTGCCCTACTCTTGAGAAATCCTCTTATGTTGAACACCTGAGGAAGTTTTTCATTTAGCGAAGGGCTACAACCCAAGGCTTATCAAGTAACTAAGACTAATAACCACCAGGCAAAGAGCTATAGGATAACTGAACTTTTCCTGGGCTTGCAAATCTACCCAGGAAAATAAGACTTGACAGTGGTGTTTAACGTGGGTCCTCCCACGCTTATCCAAACCCAACAGAGGGAGCCACAAACAGCAAAGCACGAACAGCCACAGGGACAATTTGGCAGGCTTCAAAACACGCTGAGATAGCCAAAATGGTGAAACCAAGAAACAAATCTCAAAGGAAAGAACAAGAGAACTCTACTGAAGATGAAATTAATGAAATGCAGTTGAGCAAGTTATCAGCAGTAGAGTTCAGAACAATGATCTTGAGTAATCTCAACAGCATGGGTAAGGACCTCAACATCATGAGTTAAGATATAGAAACATTATAAACTAACCTAATGGAAAGGAATAAGGACATAGCAGAAATAAAGAACACATTGGAAGGAATAACCAGCAGAGTAGATGAAGCTGAAGATGGGTTCAGTTGAATTAGAAGACAGAGTAAAAAAAATCAACCAATCAGAAAATCAAAAGGAAAAAACAATTTAAAAAACAGGAAGACAGTGTAAGAGAACTGTGAGACAACTGCAAACATAAAAATATTTGTAAAATAAAACTTCCCAAAAAAGAAGAAAATGAGCAAGGGCTAGAGAATATATTTGAAGAAATAGTGACAGAAAACTTCCCTAACTTGGTGAAGGAAGAAGGCATTCCGGTTCAAGAAGCACAGAGAATCAAAAGTAAGAAGAACCCAAAAGGCCCACACCAAGAAACATAGTAATTAAAATGCTAAAAATTAAAGACAAAGAAAGAATCCTAAAGGCAGCAAGAAATAAGCAATAGGTTACCCACAAAGGGACCCCCATAAGGCTATCAGCTGATTTCTCAACAGAAACACTACAGACCAGAAGGGTATAGCATAAAGTAATCAAGGTCATGAAAAACAGGGATCTGAATCCAAGACTACTCTATCCAGCAAGGTTATCATTCAAAATAGAAGATATTATTTGAGCTTCCCAGACTTAAAAAAAAAAAAAAAAAAAAAAAAGGCTAAGGGAATATATTACCACCAAACTAGCACTGCAAAAAAGTTAAAAAGACTGCTGTAATTAGTAGAAGAAACAGGAAGAAAAATATAACCACAATAAACAAAAATGTCAATAAATAAGTACATATCAATAATCACATTAAATGTAAATAGATTAAATGCTCTGATAAAATGACAAAGAGGAGCTGATTGGATAAGAATGTATGACTCATATATATTTTGTTTACAAGAGACCCACTACAGCCCTGGCCGGTTTGGCTCAGTGGTTAGAACATTGGCCTGCGGTCCGGAGAGACCCGGGTTCGGTTCCCGCTAAGGGCACATTGCAGTTTGTCCCCGGCCATGGTTGGTTGTGCGATGTGTCCCTTTCACATTGATGTTTCTCTCTCTCTCTCTCTCTCTCTCTCTCTCTCTCTCTCTCTCTCTCTTTCTCTCTCTCCCTCCCACACTATCGGAACAACAAAAAAAAAGAGACCCACTTCACAACAAAACACTCACATAGGTTGAAAGTGAAGGGATAAAAAATATCTTACAAGCAACCAGAAAAAAAAAAAAAGTGGAGTAGTAATACTCATATCTGATAAAATAGATTTCAAAATAAAGACCATAACTAGAGACAAGGAAGGCCACTATGTAATATTAATAGGATCTATCCAACACGAAGCTATAACCTTGGTAAACATGTATGCACCAATATAGGAGCACCAAAATATCTAAAAATCTTCTGGAGGACTTCAAAGGAGAAAATGACAACAATACAATCATAGCAGGGGACTTCAACACCCCACAGAAATAACTGGATAGATCCTCCAGACAAAAAATTGACAAGGAAACAGAGACTCTAAATGAAGCACTAGATCAAATGGATTTCAGAGATATGTACAGAGAATTACACCACAAAACTAGAGAATTCAAATTCTTCTCAAGTGCACATGGGACATTCTCTCTCTTTTTTTATTTTATTTTTATTTTTTATTTTTTATTTTGTTACAGATGTTTCTCCTTTTTTACCACATTGGCACACCCCGGCACACCCCTCCCCACCCCGCACCCGCCCCGTCCCCGGCGTTGTTGTCCATGCCTGTTGGTTATGTATACATGCATATAAGTTTTGTGGTTTATCTCTTCCCACCTCCCCCACCCCCTCTTCTGACGGATGTCAGTCTGTGCCCTGCTTGCATGTTTCTGGGTCTACCGTATTCCTCAGACTGTTATGTTTACTATATTTTGTATATAAGTGAGATCATGTGGTATTTGTCTTTTTCTGCTTGGCTTCTTTCACTTAGGATAATACTTTGCAGGTCCCTCCATGTCGTCCCAAAGGATAAGAGATCTTTCTTTCTTACAGCTGCATAGGACTCCATTATGTATATGTACCACTGCTTTTTTATCCATTCTTCTACAGATGGACATTTGGGCTGTTTCCAGATTTTAGCTATTGTAAATAGTGCTACTACAAACATGGGGCTACATATATTCTTTCTGATTGGTGTTTCATGTTTCTTAGGATATATTCCTAGAAGCGGGATCATTGGGTCAAATTGAAGTTCAATTATTAATTTTTTGAGGTAACACCATATTGTTTTCCATAGTGGCTGCACCAGTCTGCATTCCCACCAGCAGTGTATTAGAGTCCGCTTTTCTCCACACCCTCACTAACACTTGTTTGATGATTTGTTGATGGTGGCCATTCTGACAGGTGTGAGGTGAAGCCTCATTGTAGTTTTAATTTGCATCTCTCTGATGATTAGTGATGTTGAGCATTTCTTCATATGTTTCTTGGCCATTTGTATGTCCTGTTTGGAGAGGTGTCTATTCAGCTCTTCTGCCCATTTTTTAATTGGGTTCTTTGTCTTCCTTTTGTTGAGTTGTATGAGCACTCTATATATATTGGAAATTAACCCCTTATCTGATATATCATTGGCAATGATGTTCTCCCATACAGTGGGTTGCCTTTCCATTTTGATAGTTGTTTCTTTTGCTGTGCAGAAGCTTTTTAGTTTGATGTAGTCCCATGTGTTCATTTTTTCCATTGTTTCTGTTGCCTTAGGTGATGTATCAGTGAAAATTCTGCTGTGTATGATGTCCGAAATTTTGTTGCCTAAATTTTCTTCTAGAATTTTTATGGATTCACGGGTCACATTTAAGTCTTTTATCCATTTGGAGTTTATTTTTGTGTATGGTGTAAGTTGATGGTCTAGTTTCATTTTTTGCATGTAGCTGTCCAATTTTTCCAACACCAATTATTAAAGAGGCTGTCTTTACTCCACTGTATGCTCTTGCCACCTTTGTCAAATATTAATTGAGCATATTGCCTTGGGTCCATTTCTGGGTTTTCAGTTCTGTTCCACTGGTCTATATGTCTGTTCTTGTGCCAGTACCAGGTTGTTTTGATTACAGTCGCTTTGTAGTATAACCTGATATCTGGTATTGTGATCCCACCTACTTTGTCCTTCTTTTTCAAAATTGCTGTGGCTATTCGGGGACTTTTTTGGTTCCATATGAACTTTTGAAGTATTTGTTCTAGTTCTGTGAAATATGTCATTGGTATTTTGATGGGGATTGCATTGAATCTATAGATTGCTTTGGGTAGTATGGATATTTTAATAATGTTAATTCTTCCATCCATGAACAAGGTATATGCTTCCACTTTTTTATATCTTTCTTTATTTCTTTTTTCAAAGTCTTGTAGGTTTCTGCAAATAGGTCCTTTACTTCTTTGGTTAAGTTTATTCCTAGGTATCTTAATTTTTTTGCCTCGATGGTAAATGAGATTGTTTTTTTGGTTTCTCTTTTTGTGAGTTCATCATTGGTATATAAGAATGCTATCGATTTCTTCATGTTAATTTTGTATCCTGCTACTTTTCCAAATTAATTTATTAAGTCTAGTAGATATTTGATGGAGTCTTTAGGGTTTTCTATGTATAATATCATGTCATTGCAAATAATGACAGTTTCACTTCCTCCTTTCCAATTTGGATCCCTTTTATTTTTTCCTCATGTCTGATTGCTGTGGCTAAGACTACCAGTACTATGTTAAATAGGAGTGGCAAAAGTGGACATCCCTGTCTTGTTCCTGTTCTTAATGGAAATGTTTTTAGTTTCTACCCATTGAGTATGATATTGGCTGTAGGTCTTTCATATATGGCCTTTATTATGTCTAGACATGATCCCTCTATTCCCACATTGCTGAGCGTTTTTATCAGAAATGGATGCTGGATTTTGTTGAATGATTTTTCAGCATCTATTGATGTGATCATGTGGTTTTTATTCTTCATTTTGTTTATGTGGTGTATCACATTTATTGATTTACGAATATTGTACCAGCCTTGCATCCCTGGGATGAATCCCACTTGGTCATGGTGAATAATATTTTTGATGTATTGCTGGATCCGATTTGCTAGTATTTTGTTCAGGATTTTGGCGTCTATGTTCATCAGGGATATTGGCCTATAGTTTTCTTTCTTTGTAGTGTCTTTTTCTGGTTTTGGAATTAGAATTATGCTGGCCTCATAGACCGTGTTTGGAAGTCTTCCTTCTTCTTGAATTTTTTGAAATAGTTTGTGGAGAATGGGTTATAGTTCTTTTTTGAATGTTTGGTAAAACTCCTCCGTGAAACCATCTGAGCCTGGGCTTTTGTTTGCTGGGAGAGTCTTGATTACCTCTTCAATTTCCTTAGTTGTTATTGGTCTGTTCAAGTTTTCTATCTCTTCCTGGTCCAGTTTCGGGAGACTGTGTGTTTCTAGAAATTTGTCCATTTCGCTTAGATTGTCGAATTTGTTGCCATATAGTTGTTCATATTAGCACTTAACAATCTTTTGTGTTTCTCTGGTGACGGTTGTTACTTCTCCTCTTTCATTTCTGATTTTATGTATTTGGGTTCTCTCTCTTTGTTTCTTGGTGAGTCTAGCTAAGGGTCCATCAATCTTGTTTATCTTTTTGAAAACCAGCTCTTTGTTTCATTGATCCTTTGAATTGTTTTTTTTTGGTCTCTATGTCATTTATTTCTGCTCTGATCTTTACTATTTCCTTTCTTCTACTTGCTCTGGGGTTTTCTTTTTGTTTGGTTTCTAATTCTTTAAGTTGTGAGGTTAGACAGTCAATTAGAAATTTTGCTTGTATCCTGAGGTAGGCCTGTAGTGCTATGAACTTCCCTCTTAGAACTGCTTTCGCTGCATCCCATAGATTTTGTGTTGTTGTGTCTTCATTTTCATTGGTTTTCAGGAAGTTTTTAATGTCTTCCTTGATCTCCTCAGTAACCCACTCATTGTTTAATAACATGCTATTTATCCTCCATGTGTTGAAATGTTTTTGCATGTTCTTGTTGCCATTGATTTCTAGTTTCATGTCATTGTGATCTGAGAAGATGCTTGATATGATTTCAATCTTCTTGAACTTGTAGAGAATTAGTTTGTGTCCTATCATGTGGTCTATCTTTGAGAATGTCCCATGTGCACTTGAGAAGAATGTGAATTCTCTATATTTGGGGTGTAATTCTCTGTAGATATCTATTAAATCCATTTGGTCTAGTGCTTCATTTAGAGTCTCTGTTTCCTTGCTAATTTTTTGTCTAGAGGATCTATCCAGTGCTGTCAACGGGGTGTTGAAGTCCCCTGCTATGATTGTATTGTTGTCGATTTCTCCTTGGAAGTCCTCCAGAAAATTTTAAATATATTTTGGTGCTCCTATATTGGGTGCATATATGTTTATCAAGGTTGTAGCTTCCTATTGGATAGATCCTTTCAATATTATGTAGTGGACTTCTTTGCTTCTAGTTATGGCCTTGATTTTGAAATCTATTTTATCAGATATGAGTATTGCTACCGCAGCTTTTCTTTGCTATCCATTTGCTTGGAAAATTTTTTTTCATCCCTTCACTTTCAACATATGTGAGTCTTTTGTTGTGAGGTGGATCTCTTGTAAACAATATATAGATGAGTCATGCTTTCTTATCCAATCAGGTATTGTGTCTTTATGGGAGCATTCAATCCATTTACATTTAAAGTGATTATTGATATGTACTTATTTATTGCCATTTTTGTTTAGTGTGTTTCTGTTTTTCTTCCCATTTCTCCTGCTAATTACAGCAGTCCTTTTAACATTTCTTGTAGTACTGCTTTAGTGCTAATGTATTCCCTTAGCCGTTTTTGTCTGGGAAGCTCTTTATTTGACCTTCTATTTTGAATGATAGCGTTACTAGGTAGAGTAGTCTTGGATTCAGATTGTTGTTTTTCATGACCTTGATTAGTTCATGCCATTCCCTTCTGGCCTGTAGTGTTTCTTGTGAGAAGTCAGCTGAGAGCCTTATGGGGTTTCCTTTGTAGGTAACCTGTTGGTTATCTCTTGCTGCTTTTAGGATTCTCTCTTTGTCTTTAATTTTTGGCATTTTAATTACTATGTGTCTTGGTGTGGGCCTGTTTGGTTCTTCTTACTTGGGACTCTCTGTGCTTCTTGAACTTGAATGCCTTCTTCCTTCACCAAATTAGGGAAGTTTTCTGTCACTATTTTTTTGAATATATTCTCTATCCCTTGCTCGTTTTCTTCTTTTTCAGGGACTCCTATGATGCGAATATTATTATGTTTCCAGTTGCCCCACTGTTCTCGTAAGCTGTCTTCCTGTTTTTTAATCGTTTTCTCCTTTTGGTTTTCTGATTCGTTGATTTTTTTCTACCCTATCTTTTAATTCACTGATCCGGTCCTCAGTTTCCTCTACTCTGCTTTTTACACCTTCCAATGTGTTTTTCATTTCTGATATGTCATTTTTTATCTCTTCTTGATAGTTTTTAATTTCCAATTGGCTTATTTTCAGTGTCTCTGTGTCCTTACTCATGCTGTTCAGCTTCCTCAAGATCATGGCTCTGAATTCTAGCTCTGTTAACATGCCTAACTGCTCCACATTGATCTCATCTTCAGTGGAGGTCTCTTGCTCTTTCATTTAGCTTCTGTTTCTGTGTTTCACCATTTTGGCTATCACAGTGGGCTTTGGAGCCTGTCAAGTTTTCCCTGTGGGTGTTGGTGTTCTGCTGTTTGTGGCTCCCTCTCCTGGGTTTAGATGAGCGAGGGAGGACCCACGTTAAACATCACTGTCAAGTCTTACTTTCCTGGTTAAAGTTACTAGCCCAGGAAAGGTACTGTTATCCTCTAGTTTTTTTCCTGGAGGCTAGCAGTTGAGTTTACTTGATGGGTTTTGGGTTGTCAGTTGATTGAAAAACTGCTTCAGGTGCTCAGCGTAAGGCAATTTCAAGAGGGTGGGGCAGATGCTGGTTGTTAATGAGCTTCAATTAGCACCGTAATGGCCCACAGGGTGGGGTTGTATCTCCAACGGAGGGGTTGCTGCCTTCCTGAGCCCTGGGAAGAAGCAATATGGCCACCGTCCTGCATGGTAGCAACTCAGCCAAAGCTCTGAGTGCCCTCCAAATCCCGAGTGTCCCCACACAGTTCCAGTCCAGTCTGCCCTCCCTCTGCCGAAGCCCAAGGTGAGTGGCTGTGGCTGTTTCAGCCTCTGTCCCGGCTCTGCGCTGTGGAGCCGCCTGGGAGTGTGACCCGAGGGCGCTGCTCCCAGCTAAGGCCGCTGCCGAGGTGCCGACGGTGGGCTCCCAGCCCCCGTCTCGCCCCTTCGAAATCCTACCAGGATCGAGTCAGTGTCCCTCGTTATATGTCCTCGCAAGCTGCTTTTCTGTTGGTTTTTCCCGTCGATTTGTCTGTGTTATAGTTGTAATTCCAGTTTGGTTCTGGGAGACGGGCTGTGTAGCTTCCGTTCACTCTGCCGCCATTTTGGAATCCCCCCCCCCTTTTTTAATATTAAATCTTTATTGTTGTACGTATTACAGATGTTCCTCACTATTCCCCCATTAACCCCCTTCTCCCCTGTTCTGCCCCCCTCCTACCTTTTCCCATACTATTATCTGTGTCCACTGGTTATGCATATAAGTTCTTTGGTTTATTTCTTTCCAACCACCCCCCCGCCAGCCCCTTTCCCTTTGAGGTTTGTCAGTCTAGCAATGAATTTGTACTTCTTTTTTTTTTTTTTATCCTCACCCGAGGACATTTTTCCATTTTTTGTTCAGATAGAGCGGGAGGGAGAGAGAGGAAGAGAGAAACATCGATGTGAAGGGACACATCGAGTGGCTGCCACCTTCATGACCAACCAGCACCCGGGACAAACTGCAACCGAGGTACATGCCCTTAGCGGGAACCGAACCCGGGTCTCTCTGTACCGCAGGCCGACGCTCCAACCGCTGACCCAAACCGGCCTGGGCAAATTTGTACTTCTAATTCCTTTCACCTTTTTCATCCATTCCCCTAACCCCCCTCCCATCTGGCAACCAACAAAATGCTCTCTGTATCTATGAGAATGTTTCTGTTCTGCCTGTTCATTTTGTTTGTAGATTCCATTGTCGATAGATATGTATTCATTGCCATTTTGTTTGTTCATATATTTTATCTTTTTCTTCAAAAAGACCCTTCAACATTTTATCTAATAACGGTTTGGTGGTGATGAACTCCTTTAACTTTTTCTTGTCTGGGAAACTCTTTATATGGCCATCGATTCTAAATGACAGCTTTGCAGTATAGAGTAATCTTGGTTGTAGGTCCTTGCTTTTCATTACTCTGAATATTTCTTGCCACTCCCTTCTGGCCTGCAAAGTTTCTTTTGAGAAATCAGCTGACAGCCTTATGGGAACGCCCTTGTAGGTAACTAGCTGCCTTTCTCTTGCTGCTTTTAAGATTCTCTCGTTGTCTTGAACCTTTTGCATTTTGATGATGAGGTGTCTTGGTGTGGGTCTCTGGATTCATCTTGTTTGGGACTCTCTGTGTTTCCTGGACTTGTATGTCTGTTTCCTTCACCAAGTTAGGGAAGTTTTCTGCCATTATTGTTTCAAACAGGTTTTCAATTTCTTGTTCTCTCTTTTATCCTTCCGGCACCCCCAAGATGTGAATGTTGGCATGCTTGAAGTTGTCCCAGAGGCTCTTTACACTATCCTCATATATTTGGGTTCATTTTTCTTTTTGCTGTTCTGATTGGGCGTTTTTTACTTCCTTATATTCCAAATCAATGATTTGTTCCTTGGATTTACGTACTCTACTATTGAATCTGTGTAAATTATTCTTTATTTCAGTTAAAGCCTCCTTTGTTTCTATCTAAGCATCCATCATTTCTGCCTGGTCCTTTTTTATGCTCTTGCGGCCCTCACTAAGTTCAGTGAGCATCCTTATAAGCATATTTTGAACTCAGCATCTGTTAGGTTGCTTATCTCCATTTCGCTTAGTTCTTTTCTTGGGGTTTTGTTCTGTTCTTTCATTTGGGACCTGTTTCTTCCTCTCCTCATTTTGGCTGCTTCTCTGTGTTTGTTTCTGTGTATTACTTAATAAGATGTATGGGGCTATCTGAGACCAGATGCTGCTTGTTTGAAAGAATTTAGGAACACCTGAAGCAGGATCCAAGACAGGCCAATCCTATGGTGAAGCAACTGGCAACAGCTTGGGTGGGCCTGAAAGTTGGGTGGGGCAGGGCCTCAGGGAATCACCAGGGTGGAGCTACCAGTGTGAGCCAGGTTGCTGGAGTCTCAGATATGGCGACTGTCTGCTGCCCCAGGGAAGAGCTCACCAGAGGAACAAAGGCCTCTGACAGCACGTTTGTCCCTGAGAAAGTCCCTCTCCAGCCCTTGCTCCAATGCCAAACAGCTCAGTTTTTTCTTGTATGTCTCTGGCACCCCTTGAGCAGGCTCCCCTCCAAGCTTTGAGGGAGTGAGTCTGATAAGTACGTATGCAGGCCCTTAAGAGGAGTTGGCTAGGGATCTAGGCCCGTCAGCTTCCCTGAGCCTCAGTTCCCGCTGGTTTTTCCAGCCAGAAGTTATGGATACTTCTCTTCCTGGCACTGGAACCCTGAGCAGGGAGCCTGGTGTGGAACAGGGACCCCTCAGTCTTCAGGGAGGACCTTCCCAGCCGAGGTATCCTCTTGTTTTTTATCTGCCACATGTTGGTGTGGACCAACCTATTGCACCTCCGCCCCTCCTACCAGTCTCGATGTGGCTGCTGCTTTAATTCCGTAGTTGTAGGACTTCCATTCAGCTCGATTTCAGGTGGTTTTGAATAATGGTTGTTCTATAGTTTAGTTGTAACTTTAATGTGGTTGTGGGAGGATGCAATACCGCATTTACCTATGCCACCATCTTGACTGGAAGTCACATGGGACATTCTCAAAGATAGACCATATATTAGTGCACAAACTCAGTCTCTACAGGTTCAAGAAGAATGAAATCATATCAGGCATCTTCTCAGATCATAATTTCATGAAACTGGAAATTTATTGTAACAAGAATATGCAAAAACATTTGAACACATAGAGGATAAATGACATGTTATTAAACAATTGGTTACCAAGGAGATCAAGGAAGAAATTAAAAATTTCCTGGAAACCAATAAGAATGAACACACAATAACACAAAATCTATGGGATGCAGTGAAAGCAGTTTTGAGAGGGAAGTTTATAGCACTACAGGCCTACTTCAAGAAATAAGAAAAATTCCTAATTGACTATCTGACCTCACGACTTAAAGAACTAAAAAGCAAACAAAAATGAAACTCCAGAGCAAGTAGAAGGAAGAAAATAGTGAAGTTTAGAGCAGAAATAAATGACATAGAGACCAAAAAAAAACAATTTATAGGATTGATGAAACAAAGAGCTGGTTCTTTAAAAAGATAAACAAGGTTGATGGACCCTTAGCTAGACTTACCCAAAAACAAAGAGAATCCAAATACACAAAATCAGAAATAAAAGAAAAGAAGTAACAACTGCCACCACAGAATTACAAATGATCATTAACAAATTAGACAATGTAAGCAAAATGGACAATTTTCTAGAAACACATAGTCTCCCAAAACTGAACCAGAAAAACATAGAAAACTTGAACAGACCAATAACAACTAAGGACATTGAAGATGTAATCAAGACTCTTCCAGGAAAGAAAAGCCTAAGCCCAGACAGCTTCACAGGGGAGTTTTACGGAACATTCACAGAAGAATTAACACCCATTCTCTTCAAACTATTTCAAAAAATTCAAGAAGGATGACTTCCAAACTTGTTGTATGAGGCCAGCATAATTCAAATTCCAAAATCAGAAAAAGACACTACAAAACAAAATAAAAACAAAACCAAAAATATCCCTGAGGAACATAGATGCCAAAACCCTGAACAAATTGGATCCAGCAATACATTAAAAAATTATGCACCATGACCAAGTGGAATTCATCCTAGGGATGGAATGCAAGGCTGGTACAATATTCGCAAATCAATAAATGTGATACACCACAAAAACAAAATGATAGATAAAAACCATATGATCATATCAATAGATGCTGTAAAAGCATTTGACAAAATCCAGCACTCATTTCTGATAAAAATGCTCAGCAATGTGGAAATAGAGGGATCATATCATGACATAATAAAGGCCATATATGAAAGACCTACAGCCAACATCACACTCAATGGGCAAAAACTAAAAGCATTGCCCTTAAAAGATGAACAAGACAGGGATACCCACTTTTGCCCCTTTCATTTAAAATAGTACTGGAGCCCTGGCCAGTTTGGCTCAGCAATTAAAGCGTCAGCTCCAGACCAGAGAGGCTTGAGTTTGGTTTCCGCTAAGGGCACGTATCTCAGTTGCAGTTTGTCTCCAGCCCTGGTTGGGGTTTTGTGGGTGGCAGCCACTTGATGTGTCTCTGTCACATCAATGTTTCTTTCTCTCTTTTCCCCCCTCTCTCCCTCCTGCTCTATCTGAAGATAAATGCAAAATATCCTCGGGTGAGGATAAAAATATTAAATAAATAAAATAGTACTGAAAGTCTTAGCCACAGCAATCAGATATGAAGAAAAAATATAAAAGGTTCAAATTGGAAAGGAGAAGTGAAATTGTCATTATTCACATATGACATGATATTACACATAGAAAACCCTAAAAAAACTCCATCAAAAATCTACTAGACTTAATAAATTTGGCAAAGTAGCAGGATACAAAATTAATGTCAAGAAATCAACAGCATTCTTGAGAAGATTCCAAAATGGCAGCAGAGTGAATGGAAGCTACACAGACCATCTCCCAGGACCAAACTGAAATTATAACTTGCATAAAGACAAATTGTTGGGAAAAAGCAACAGAAAAGGAGCTTGCGAGGACCATATAACTAAAAATACTGACTTGATCCTGGTAGGATTGTGGAGGCACAAAAGGGGGGCTGGGAGCCCACAGACAGCAGCGGTCTTAGTTGTGAGCAGTGCCATCGAGTTTACACTCCCAAGCAGCTCCACAGTGCAGAGCTGAGACAGACGCTAAAATAGCCACAGCCACTCACCTTGGGCTCTGGCAGAGGGAGGGCAGACTGGACTGGAACTATGTGGGTACACTGGGTATTTGGAGGGCACTCAGAGCTTTTGCTGAGTAGCAGCCACACAGGACGGTGGCCATCTTATTCCTTTCTAGGGCTCTAGAGAGAGGCGCCAGCCCCTCCCTCAGAGATTCAACCCCACCTGTGGGCCATTGAAATGCAAATTGAGGCATATTAACAACCAGTATCTGCCCCACCCTCAGGAAATTCCCTTATGCTGAGCACCTGAGGGAGTTTTTCATTCAACTGAGAACCCAAGGCTCTTCAAGTACCTGAAACCGATAGCTTCCAAGCAAAAAGCTAGAGGATAACTGAACTTTTCTTGGGCTTGCAACTCTACCCAGAAAAGTAAGACTTGACAGTGGTTTTTAACATGGGTCCTCCCACTTTCACCACTTTTATTTAACAGTTTTAGAAGTCTTAGCCACAGTAATTAGACATGAAGAAAAAATAAAAGGGACCCAAATTGGAAAGGAGGAAGTGAAACTGTCATTATTTGCAGATGCCATGATATTATACATAGAAAACCTGAAAAACTCCATCAAAAACCTACTAGACTTAATAAATAAATTTGGCAAAGTAGCAGAATACAAAATTAATGTCAAAAATTGATGGCATTTTAATACACCAATGATGAACTCACAAAAAGAGAAACCAAAAAAACAATACCATTTATCATCATGGCAAAAAAATTAAGATACCTGGGAATAAACTTAACCAAAGAAGTAAAGGACCTATTTGCAGAAAACTACAGGACTTTGAAAAAAAGAAATAGAGGAAGATATAAAAACGTGGAAGTGCATACCTTGTTCATGGATTGGAATAACATCATTAAAATGTCCATATTGCCCAAAGCAATCTATAGATTCAATGCAATTCCCATCAAAATACCAACAACATATTTCACAGAACTAGAACAAATACCTCAAAAGTTCATATGGAATCAAAAAAGACCCCGAATAGCTACAGCAGTCTTGAAAAAAAAAAAAGGACAAAGTAGGTGGGATCACAATACCAGATATCAGGTTATACTATAAAGTGACTGTAATCAAAACAGCCTGGTACTGGCACAAGAACAGGCATATAGACTAGTGGAATAGAACAGAGAACCCAGAAATGGACCCAAGATATTATGCTCAATTAATATTTGACAAGGGAGGTAAGAGCATACAATGGAGTAAAGATAGCATTTTTAATAAATGGTGTTGAAAAAATTGGACAGCTACATGTAAAAAAATAAAACTAGACCATCAACTTACACCATACATAAAAAGAAACTCAAAATGGATAAAAGACTTAAATGTGACTTGTGAATCCATAAAAAGCCTAGAAGAAAATGTAGGCAACAATATTTTGGACATCATACACAGCAGAATTTTCCCTGATACATCACCTAAGACAACAGAAACAAAGGAAAAAATGAACACATGGGACTACATCAAACTCAAAAGCTTCTGCACAGCAAAAGAAATAACCATCAAAATAGAAAGGCAACCCACTGTATGGGAGAGCATGCCAATGATATATCAGATAAGTGGTTAATTTCCAAAATATATAGTGCTCACACAACTCAACAAAAGGAAAACAAAGAACCCAAATAAAAAATGGGCAAAGGAGCTAAATAAACACCTCTCTAAACAGGACATACAAATGGCCAAAAGACATATGAAGAAATGCTCAACATCACTAATCACCAGAGAGATGCAAATTAAAACAACAATGAGGTCTTACCTCACACCAGCCAGAATGGCTGCCATCAATAAATCATCAAACAATAAGTGCTGGCGAGAATGTGGGGAAAAGGAGACTCTAGTACACCCCTGGTGCAGCCACTATGGAAAATAGTATGGTGTTTCCTCAAAAAATTAAAAATTGATCTGACATTTGACCCAGTGATCCCAGTTTTAGGAATATATCCTAAGAAGCCTGAAACACCAGTCAAAAAGAATATATGTACCCCCATGTTCATAGCAGCACTATTTACAGTCACCAAGATCTGGAAATAGCCCAAGTGTTCATCAGTAGATGAGTAGATAAAAAAGCTGTGGTATATATATATATATACAATGGAATACTATGCAGCTATAAGGTAGAAAGATTTCTTATCCTTTGAAACATCGTGGAGAGACCTTGAGAGTATTATGCTAAGTGAAATAAGCCAATCAGAGAAAGACAAATACCATGTGATCTCACTTGTCTGTGGAATATAATAAACAAGGTGGGCTGATGAAAAAAATAGACTGAGAGACATAGAAAGGAGCATGGTTCAGACTGACAAACCTTAGAGGGGGGTGAGGGGGGGGATTAATGAGATGAACCAAAGAACTTAAATGCATGTATACATAACCATTGGACATAGACAACAATGCTAGGGGGGTAGGTGGGCAGGAAGGGGATGAGGAGTTTTAAGGGTAAAAAAAAGAGAAACATTTGTAACAAAAATAAATTAATAAAAATTGGAAAACAAAAAGACTCTCAGTTCATTAAATCCTGTCTTCGAAACAATGCAAATCAAATCAAATATTTATTGAACTATGTGTCCAGTAGGTACTACGGAGTAGATACACAGTAGACTCTTGTGAAAAACTGAATATACAAAAGGACAATGGCCAGAGCATATGTAAAAATAAAACTCTGACCCACAACCTTTGCAGCAATCATTCCAGAAAGACAACCTCAACTTGTGTGACAACTGACCCAAAATGACTAGGACTTAACAATAATTGCAAACTTTCTTAGTATTTCTTCTATATACAACTTAGAACCAAACAAAGGCAAATATGCACCCCTAACCAATTACACAGACTGCCTTGCTCTGGTTAGCATTCTCCATACCAACAACCTCCATTAGGGCATACCTGAGGACTTCCCCTTTTTCTGCTCTGAAGTTTTTCCAGTCTTCTGTCTGACTATGAGTCATCAAATGCAAGTGATGGTGGCTGATTGCCTTGCTACATTAATCTCTAAATAAATATCTCTTTTAAAAAATATGTTTTTGCCCAGCCAGTGTAGCTCAGTGGTTGATCATTGACCCATGCACCAAGAGGTCACTAGTTTGATTCCTGGTCGGGGCACATGCCCAGGTTGTGGGCCAGACTTCCAGTGTGGGGCACGCAGGACGTGGCCAATGTTCTCACTCATCAGTGTTTCTATCTTTCTCTCCCTCTCCCTTCCTTTCTCTCTAAAAATCAATAAAGAAAAAATAATTTATTGATTTTTAATTTTAATTTTTTATTTATCCGCACCCGAAGACATTTTTGCATTTACCTTCAGATAGAGTGGGAGGGAGAGAAGGAGGAATAGAGAAAGAGAGAAACACTGATGTGAGAAAGACACATTGACTGTCTGCCACCTGCACAACCCCAACCAGGGCTGCAGACTAACCACAACTGAGCTACGTGCCCTTAGCGGGAACCAAACCTGGGACTCTCTGGTTCCTGGGCCGATGCTCCAACCGCTGAGCCAAACCAGCCAGGGCTTTATCGGTTTTTTAAAGAGAGAGGAAAGGAGAGATAGAAACATTTATGTGAGAGAGAAACATCAATAGGTTGCCTCCTGCATGCTCTCTACTGGGGATGGAGCCCGCAACCTGGGTGTGTGCCCGGACCAGGAATTGAACTGGGAGCTCTCAGTCCAAGGGAAGATGCTCAATTCACTGAGCCACACCGGCTGGGCTGAATAAATATATGTTGCTTGTTCTCATTTGGCTATTATTTCTACACTTGAAACTTACAGGATTTTTATAGGTGGTTTTTTTATCGGTTGAAGTGGAATTCTTGGGGTGCTATGAGGAAAATAAGTTCCTGAGGCTCCCATGGGAGGATGGGCTTTCATGAAAAGCCCTATTACAAATTATGTAAAATTAAGAAGTTTCCCCTCCAAGTTCCCATCTCTCTCCACCTCATCATGGAAAAAGTCCAATCTTGTCTTTAGCAGGGTCAGAATTTAGGCCACTTCCCAGAATTTCTGTTCCATATTAAAATCCAATCCAGTTCAGCATCTGGCGAGCTTAGCTTGTGTTCTATGCTGCAATCTATTGCATGTGGGGTCTGTAGAGCCATGGGCCATGCAGCTGCTTCAGGCCACGTGGCCATGGGAGAAAGCCCAGGAGCACAGGGGCCAGTGTGGGTCATGGAGCAAGAGGGAGGGAGAAGGAACTCTTTTGGGATTTTAATCTTCCAAGATTTTGCATGTTTGTGATGGGGTCTACCCCTAGCCAATCCATTGTTCCCCAGGCTAGACTGACAGGTAAACACTTTGCCTACATTACCCTGACTTCATTGTGCAAGTGCCCATCTCCCCCTTTGTTTGTTTCCCTCCCCCAGTAATCTGTAGAGAATGGACTGGTGGTTCCCTGTGGAGCATGAAGCTGTATCTTCCTGGTGAAGCTGCCCAGATCACCATGCTTATAATGTCTTTGCCTTTGCTCTTTTCCTGTTATTAATATTGACTAGGTAATTATGACCATAACAGTTTCAGCTATTAACTAGAGGCCCCAAAAACTCATGACATAGTCATTTGTAATTTTACTAAGGCTTGAATTTGAAATGTATTTTTTGACATTGGTGTACAGATTTGTTAGCTTGTGACTGCTCTGTACACACATACAACATTGCTTTTATATTCATGTAATGGCATATGTACTTTACTGGGAAAATTATGTTCTCTATATTTCAGGAGAATTATTTTCATTAATTTATTTTGTTATAAATGTTTCTCCTTTTTCCCCATTGACACCCTCCTCCCCAACCCCACCCACACCATCCCCAGCTTTGTTGTCTATGTCCATTGGTTATGCAGCATATAAATTCTGTGGTTTATCTCTTCCCTCCCTGCCAACCCCTCTCCTGAGGATTGTCAGTCTGTACCCTACTTCTATGACTCTGGGTCTATTTTGTTCATCAGTTTCTTTAGTTCATTATATTCCAGAAATAAGTGAGATCATGTGACATTTGTCTTTCTCCGCTTGGCTTGTTTCACTTAGGATAATACTTTCCAGGACCCTCAATGTTGTCCCAAAGGATAAGAGATCTTTCTTTCTTGCAGCTGCAGAGTACTCCATTGTGTATATGTATCACAACTTTTTTATCCACTCATCTATTGATGGATACTTGGGCTGTTTCCAGATCTTAGCTATTGTAAATAGTGATGCTATGAACATAGGTGTACATATATTCTTTCTGATTGGTGTTTCAGGTTTCTTAGAATATATTCCAAGAAGTGAGATCACTGGGTCAAATGGCAGTTCAATTTTTAATTTTTTGAGATAACACCATAGTGTTTTCCATAGTGGCTGCACCAGCCTGCATTCCCACCAGCAGTGTACTACAATCCCCATTTTCTCCACACCCTCACCAGCACTTGTTTGATGATTTGTTGATAGTAGCCATTCTGGCAGGTGTGAAGTGATACCTCATTGTTGTTTTAATTTGTATCTCTCTGATGATTAGTGACACTGAGCATTTTTTCATATGTCTTTTGGCCATTTGTATGTTCTATTTGGAGAGGTATCTCTTTAGGTCCTCTGCCCATTTTTTAATTGGGTTCTTTGTCTTCCTTTTGTTGAGTTGTGTGAGTAGTCTATATATTTTGGAAAGTAACCCCTTATCTTATGTATCATTGGCAATTATGCTCTTCTATACAGCAGGTTCCCTTTCCATTTTGATGGTTGTTTCTTTTGCTGTGCAGAAGCTTTTTAGTTTGATGTAGACCCATATGTTCATTTTTTCCTTTGTTTCTCTCACCTTAGAAGATGTTATCAGTGAAAACTCTGCTGCGAATCATGTTGGTAATCTTGTTGCCTACATTTTCTTTTAGGATTTTTATGGATTCACGAATCACATTTAAGTCTTTTATTCATTTTGAGTTTATTCTTCTGTATGGTATAAGTTGGCAATCTAGCTTCATTTTTTGCATGTAGCTCTCCAATTTTTTCAACATCATTTTTTGAAGAGGTGTCTTGACTCCACTGTATGCTCTTGCCACCTTTGTCAAATATTGAGCATAATATCTTGGGTTAATTTCTGGGTTCTCTATTTTGTTCCATTGATCTATGTGCCTGTTCTTGTGCCAGTACTAGGCTGTTTAGATTACAGTGGCTTTGTAGTAAAACCTGATACCTGGTATTGTGATCCCTCCTACTTTGTGTTCTTTTTTTTATAAGATTGCTGTGACTATTCGGGGCCTTTTTGGTTCCATATAAACTTTTGGAGTATTTGTTCTAGTTCTGTGAAGTATGTCATTAATATTGGGATGGAAGCTGCATTGAATCCATAGATAGCTTTGGATAGTATGGACATTTTAATGATGTTAATTCTTCTAATCCATGAACATGGTATATGCTTCCATTTTTAAATATCTTCCTTTATTTCTTTTTTCAATGACCTGTAGTTTTCTGTGAAGAGATCCTTTACTTTTTGGTTAAGTTTATTCCTAGGTATCTTAATTTTTTTGCTGCGATGGTAAATGGGATTGTTATTCTAGTTTCTCTTTCTGTGAGTTCATTGTTGGTGTATAAGAATGCCATCGATTTCTTGACATTAATTTTGTATCCTGCTACTTTGCCAAATTCATTTATTAAGTTTAGTAGTTTGTTTTTTTGTTTTTGTTTTTTGTGGTATGTGCCCTTAGTGGGAACCAAACCCGGGACTCTCTAGTCTGCAGGCTGATGCTCAACCACTGAGCCAAACTGGCCAGGGCAAGTCTAGTAGATTTTTGATGGAGTCTTTAGGGTTTTCTATGTACAATATCATGTCATCTGCAAATAATGACAGTTTCACTTCCTCCTTTCCAATTTCGATCCCTTTTACTTTTTCTTCATGTCTGATTGCTGTGCCTAAGACTTCCAGTACTATGTTAAATAAGAGTGGCAAAAGTGGCCATCCCTGTCTTGTTCCCGTTCTTAAGGGAAATGCTTTTTTTTTTTTTTTGCCCATTGATTATGATGTTGGCTGTCGGTTTTTCACATGGCCTTTATTATGTTAAGATATGATCCCTCTGTTCCCACATTGCTGAGCGTTTTTATTAGAATTGGGTGCTAGATTTTCGTTGAATGCTTTTTCAGCATCTATTGATATAATCATATGGTTTTTATCTTTCATTTTGTTTATGTGTTGTATCACATTTATTAATTTGTGAATGTTGTACCATGTTTGAATCCCTGGTATGAATCCCACTTTGTCACAGTGAATAATTTTTTTGATATAGTGTTGGATCTGATTTGGTAATATTTTGTTAAGGATTTTGGCATCTGTATTTATCAGGGATGTTGGGCTGTAGTTTTCTTTTTTTGTAGTGTTTTTATTGATTTGCGGGCCTTATAAATTGAGTTTGGAAGTCTCCCGTCTTCTTGGATTTTTTGGAATAGTTTAAGGAGAATGGGTATTAGATATTCTTTGAATGTTCTATAAAACTCCCCTGGGAAGACATCGGGGCCTGGGCTTTTGTTTGCTGGAAGTTTCTTAATTACATCTTCAATTTCTTTAGTTGTTATTGGTCTGTTCAAGTTTTCTCTCTCTTCCCATTTCAGTTTTGGAAGACTGTGTGTTTCTAGAAATCTGTCCATTTCACCTAGATTGTCCAATTTTTTGGTGTATAATTGTTCATAGTATGTTTTGATGATCCTTTGTATTTCTGTGGTGTCAGCTGTTACTTCTCCTCTTTCACTTCTGATTTTGTTTATTTGGGTATTCTCTTTTTGTTTCTTGGTGAGTCTGCCTAAAGGCCCATCAGTCTTTTTTATCTTTTCAAGGAACCAGGTTTTTGTTTCATTGATCTTTTGAACTGTTTTTTTTTGTGTGTGTGTTTTGTTTGTTTGTGTTTTTTTTTTTTGGTCTCTATGTCATTTATTTCTGCTCTAACCTTTACTATTTTCTTTCTACTTGCTGTGGGTTTTTCTTTTTGTTTTCTTTCTAGTTCTTTAAGTTGTAGGGTTAGAGAGTCAATTAGGAATTTTTTTTTGTTTCTTGAGGTAGGCCTATAGTGCTAGGAACTTCCCTCTCAGAACTGCTTTTGCAGTGTCCCACAGATTTTGTGCTGTTATGTGGTTGTTTTCATTGGTTTCCAGGAAGTTTTAAATTTCTTCTTCTTCTTTTTTAATCCTCACCCAAGGACATTTTTCGATATTTTGTTCAGATAGAGTGGGAGGGAGAGAGAGGAAGAAACATCGACATGAAAGGGAAACATCGAGTGGTTGCCACCCACACAGCCCATCCAGGGCTGGGGACAAACTGCAACCGAGTTACGTGCCCTTAGCGGGGAATTGAACCCAGGTCTCTCTGGACCGCAGGCCGATGCTTTAACAGCTGAGCCAAACTGGTCAGGGTGGAAGTTTTTAATTTCTTCCTTGATCTCATTGGTAACCCATTTGCTGTTTAATAACATGCTATTTAGCCTCCAAGTGTTTGAATGATTTTGTGTGTTTTTGTTGTAATTGACTTCTAGTTTCATGCCATTGTGTTGTGAGAAGATGCTTGATATGATTTCAATCTTTTTAAATTCATAGACTTAATTTGTGTCCTAACATGTGGTTCATCTTTGAGAATGTCCTGCGTGCACTTGAGAATAATGTATATTCTGCAGCTTTGCGGTGAAATGTTCTGTAAATATCAATTAAGTCCAACTGATCTAGGTCACCATTTAAGGACTCTATATCCTTGTTAAGTTTTTGTCTGGAAGATCTATCCAGTGGTGTCAGTGGGGTCATCCACTATGATCGTATTGCTATTGACCTCTCCCTTAAATTCCTCCAGAAGTTTTTAAATATATTTTGGTGCTACCATATTTGGTGCTCCCATATTTGATGCATATATGTTTACCAGGGTTATAGCCTCTTGTTAAATTGATCCTGTTAATATTATGTAGTGACCTTCTTTGTCTCTTATTATGGCCCTCGTTTTGAAGTCTATCTTGTCATATATGAGTATTGCTACACCAGCTTTTTTATCATTTCCATTTTCTTGGAAAAATTTTTTTCATCCCTTCACTTTCATCCTGTGTGCTTTGTTGTGAGGTGAGTCTCTTGCAGACAGCATATATATAAGTTGTGTTTTCTTATCCAATCAGCTACCCTATGTCTTTTGATTGGGGCATTTAAGCCATTTACATTTAAGGTTATTATTGATAGTTATTAGTTGCCGATTTAATTTTATGCCTGTGTTCCTCTATGTTTTTCTTCTTCTTCTCCTCCTCCTCCTCCTCCTCCTCCTCCTCCTCCTTCTTCTTCTTCTTCCTCCTCCTCCTCCTCCTCCTCCTTCTTCTTCTGCTGCTGCTTCTTCTTCTTCGCCCCTTCAGCATTTCTTGTAGTTCTGGTTTGGTGGTGGTAAACTCCTTTATCTTTTTTTTTTTTTAATCTGTGAAGCACTTTATTTCTCCTTCAATTTTGAATGATAGCCTTGCAGGATAGAGTAGTCTTGGATTCAGACCCTTGCCTTGCATTACTTTGTACACTTTATGGCACTCCCTTCTGGCCTGCAGTGTTTCTATTGAGAAATCAGCTGTCAGTCTAATGGGAGCTCCCTTGTAGGTAACTTTGTCTCTCTCTTGCTTCCTTTAAGATTCTTTCTTTGTCTTTAATGTTTGCCATTTTTATTATGATGTGTCTAGCTGTGGGTTTTCTGGGTTTCATCTTGCTTGGGACTGTCTGTGTTTCTTGGACTTGTGTGACTTTTTCCTTCACCAGTTTAGGGAAGTTTTCTGTCATTTCTTCAAACAGGTTCTCTATTCCTTTCTCTGATTCTTCTCTTTCCGGTACCCCTATAATGTGAATGTTGTTACATTTTGTATTGTCCCACAGCTCCCTTAAACTCTCCTTCTGCTTTTTAAATTTTTTCCCTATTTGCTGCTCTATTTGGGTGTTTTTTTTCTACCTTGTCTTCTAAGTCACTGATTCGGACTTCAGCTTCTTCTAATCTACTATTGAACCCTTCTAAGGTATTTTTCATAACAGCTATGTCATTCTTTATTTCCTCTTGATTTTTATGCATAGCTTCTACCTCTTTTTTAAAGCTAAAGTAGTTTCCATGAGCTCTTCATATTTCTCATTAAGTTGCGTGTAGTTCTCACCAAATTGTTTGAGCACCCTTATAATCATTGCTTTGCATTCTTTATCTGACAAGTTACTTTCTTCTAGTTCCTTTTATGGTGATTCCTCTCTCTCTCTCTCTTTTTTTTTTTTTTTTCATTTGGGTGTTGTTTCTTTGTCTCACCATTTTAGCAATCTGGTAGTTCTAAGCCCGATGAGGGTTGTTGGAGTGTGTAGGCAGGTTGGTGTGTATCAGTTAAGGTTGCTGTGCCTCCCAGCCTGTTTTGGTGTATGGCACCTCTTGCTTGCTGTAGGTTCTGGAGGATTGACACCTGGAGGCTGGTATTGGTCTGTCATGCAGGTCTTGGCTCCCTGAGACTTACTGCTGCTTGGGCTGGGGCACCACTACTAATCAGCTTCTGCTGATGCTGCTGGGGATGGGTCTCAGCTGCTGCTGCCTGGGGTGTGTTGATCTGGCTGGTGTTCTGCTGGGGTGTTTGGGTCCTGCTGGTACAGTGCCGGGGTGTGTGGGGTTCTACTAGTACTCTGTTGGGGTGCGTGGGTTCCACTGGCATGCTCCTGAGGTTTGTGGGTTCCTCTGGTACGCTGCTGGAGTGTGTGGGTCCAGCTGGTGTTCTTCTGAGGTTCGTGGGTCCCATTGGTACCCTGCTAGGGTTCATGGGTTCCACTAGTGAGATGCTGGAGTTTATGGGTCCCTCTGGTATGTTGCTGGGTTTTGTGGGCCCCTCTGGTATGCTGCTGGGGTGCACGGGTCCCACTGGTGTTCTTTTGGGGTACTCTTCTGCCTGGTAGGGCTCAGCTCCTGATCAATTGCTGCTGGGGGCAAGTGTTAGCTCCTGGCTCGCACAGCAACTACTGCTTCTGTTGCCAGGGGGAGCTCTCAGGTCTCAATGCTTTATTGCTGTTGGGGGCAGAGGATGCTTTGCACTGGGACTTTGCTGCTGCTGGAGGGAGGGGCTCCACTCCAACTCTGCTGCTGCAGGTGTCAGGGGCAGGTCTCATCTTCCCTAGCCCTGCTCCTTGGGTGGGGGCACTGCCCCTGATCAGTCTTTGCTGATGCCGCTGGGGATGGGTTTCAGCTGCCAATCTGAGCTGCTAATGCCTGTTGAGGTGGGGCTCTACTCCTGCCCAGTCCCTGTTGCTGTGGGGGGAGGTGCCAAGCTTTAAAGCTGGTGCTAGTGCCCCCCAGAGCCTGGGCAAGCTGCCGCTGCTGTTGGGGGTGGGGCTCTGGCTCCCAGCCGTTTCGGCTACTGCAGCAGGTGCCTTGATAGCAATGCTGCTGTGCACTGACCACGATGACAGAGCTGAGCCCACTGGACCCATGGTGCAGAGCACTCTGGTGGACTCAGGTCACTCGGCCCTAGCCACTCCGTTTCCTCCTCCCAGGTAATACCCAGGATCTTCCAAAATGGTGGGGCCTCCCGCAGGGTAAGTTTGCTGATGTTCCGCTTACCTCGGTAGTTGAATGTTTTTCATCCACAGCAATGGAACCTTCTGCCCCATGTCTCTGCACTGCTTAAGGTTGGTCGTCCACACTCACATTCACTCATACTCTCTCACACTCTCACACACTCACCCTCACTCTGGTACTGCCTGCCACCATATTTTTTTTTTTCAGGGGAATTTTTTTTATTTTTTTATCCTCACCGGAGGAGACTTTTGCATTTATCTTCAGATAGAGTAGGAAGGAGAGAGGAAGAGAAAGAGAGAAACATCGATGTGAGAGAGACACATCGAGTGGCTGCCACCCACACGACCCCAACCGGGGCCAGGGAGAAACTGCAACCGAGGTACATGTCCTTAGCGGGAACCAAACCCCAGACTCTCTGGTCCACGGGCTAACGCTCTAACCGCTAAGCCAAACTGACCAGGGCAAGGGGGAATTTTTTTAAAGGTGAAAACTTCATACCTGTTGAAACTTAAGGGTCTACTATTGAGAGACCTATTGAGTTTGAAGATTAAAAAGAAAATTAATGAACATGAAAGATCAACCTTCTAAACCTGTGAGACTAGGAAAATATGATCGACAGAAATAAAGACGTGGGAAAGCCTTGGCCAGTGTGACACCATAAGGTTGCCGGTTTGCTTGCCAGTTAGGGCACACGCCCAGGTTGTTGGTTTGGTCCTTGGTTGGGATATGTATGGGAGGCAACCAATTGATGTTTCTCCCTTACATAGATGTTTCTCTCTCTGTGTCTTCCTCTCCCTGCATCTCTCTCTTAAATCAATAAAAACATACTTAAAAAATGTGGGAAAGGAATTATGTTTTTAACAGTCAAGAAACAAGAGGATATCCATTCAACAAATACTGACTACCAGCACTATTCTAGATGTTAAGCGGACAGTGGAGAACAACAATATAGGCAAAAATTCTTGCACTTGTGGAATTTATATTTGTAGACAGTTGGGATTTGGTAGGGAGAGAAAGGTAAAGATAAGACTTATTCACATTCAGATGAGTTCAAGTTATCAGATCAGAAAGCAGTTTTCAAAGACTTTGAAGTTACTGAGGATTTAGCTTTGGGCAAGATACATGGGGACAAAAGAAAGGAATGCCTGAGGTCAGGATGGTGTCACAGCACAGAAATCACAACAAGTCCTGTTGTCCAGCAGAATTTTCCTCAGAGTGGTGGGAAAAAAATTTAATGGAAAATGAATCTAGGATTAGAGACTAATTAAAGAATGTCTAGAATTACTTCATCCATCATAGGAATGTCACAGCGCTGTCCTTCAGTAGATACTTTGGAAATAGGTGGTAATAGTGGTAATTTATATTTACATACATTTACAACGTATTATCATTTGTATTTAAGAAACATGACAATATCAGCATATTCATAGATGGGAAATTGAGGCAAAGTACAGAGAATAATAATCCTCAAAATTACATAACAAATTGTGGTCAGATTAAAAATGAGAACCC
The DNA here is from genome assembly GCF_014108415.1 of Molossus molossus. Taxonomy (NCBI): domain Eukaryota; kingdom Metazoa; phylum Chordata; class Mammalia; order Chiroptera; family Molossidae; genus Molossus; species Molossus molossus. The sequence continues at coordinate 16,196,712 of NW_023425346.1, forward strand.
AGTATTTCTAACTGGTAGATTCTGGGAGTTATTCATTATGCTATTATTTTTTCAGTTTACATATCATAAAGGTAGCAAAATAACTTTAAGCATATTAATAAGTCTGACACTTAAAGAAGTTAAAGAGTAAAGCAGATGCTGAAATAATTTGATTGTCATACAACTAAATTTTCCCTAAGTAGATGGTTAAGATTTTTCTAGTCTACATGATAGGTTTCTAAATGATTTATCAGAGATGCTTCATGCTGATAATTTATTAGAAACTGGTAATTTATTGACAACACAAATGTCCACTGGTATGGTCTTCATTTGAGTATGTATTCAATTTCATAAATACAAAATTTAAAAGGTAAGAAATACACTACACATTGTAACTACAGACTGTAAGAAAATTTAATTTCTTCCCATCATCTGATAAACACGTTACAAATGGTTAAGCTATAGAACCTTTTTGTGTCGTTCTTGTTTTCTAAATACAAATCAGGACACTGGCCAAGCCTTTTCTCTTGTGGGATATTCAAAAGATGATTAAGAAAAACCTATAGTTTAATTATTACTATCATTTGTGGAGTTCTTACTATGTGCCATGAAATATCTAAGCTTTTCACATTTGTACACATGTAATCCTGGCACATATCTGTAAAAAACAGATGTGCCAGGTGCTATCATTATGCCCACTTCTCAGATGAGAAAACTGAGGGCCAGGGAGGTGACACAGCTTCTAACGTCAAGAACTGGGCTCTAGATTACACACAAAAGCAAAAATCCTCCCAAGCCACTTTGCTTTTAGGTCCTCTACCCAAGGAAGAAATATCAAGAGTGTCACAGCCGACTTTTGTAAGAAATACCGTGGCTAGCTCTTCCTCTGGTGCGAGGTCATGGTGCACCTCGGCCACTTCCCGGGCCTAAGCTCCGCCCAGCCGCCCGCTTCCCTTTCTCCTAGCACAGCCCAGCTCCATTTCTTCCTAACACCCTCTTCCCCTGCGTCACCCCCGTGTCTCCTCGCTCCGCCCCTCGGCCCGCGCCCGGCAGTAACCCGCAGCCGCATCACCAGGGAGACACACCCCCAGGTCCGCGTGACGTAACCGGTGCGCCGTGGCCGCGGGCCGGGGGCGGGGCCGCGGGGCTGGCTGGCCGGCCGGGGGTGGGGCCGGCGCCAGGGTCCAGCTCCGGGCCTCCGCGGCCATCGCTGCCTGCGCGGTTCCTTCCCCTGCCCGCTCCCGCCCTCTCGGGCCGAGTGGAGCTGGGTGGCGTCGGCAGCCTCGCTCAGAGGGGCACCGCGGCTTCAGGGGCTGGGCTCCAGCGCAGCGCAATGGCAGGCGCCGCGACAGCTGTGTGAGTCCGAGGCCGGGCCGTGGCGCTGGGCGGCGGCAGGGCCGGGCCGGGTCCGCTCATGGTGCCGCCACGACGCCATCGTTGGGCAGGAAGGCCAGGTAGGCTGGCTGGGGAGGGCCTGGAAATCACCCGGAGCCCACACTGGGACCGAGTGCCCGGGAACAGACCCACCCCCAAGCTTGGTGCCTGGAGCGGAATGGTAACGGTCCGCCTGCGCAGCGAGGGGCCGGCCGACCGGGCGTGCGAGCCGGTGCTCACGGGCGGTCGAGGAAGCTGCTCGCGCCCAGCTGCGGGCTTGACCTCGCCCCCCCCAGAGGCGTCACTGGTTTAACACTTTTGTTCCTCCAAGAAAGGGAGGCGGACTCCCTTTAGCAGCTGTTTCCTCTGCGCTCTCGTGAATGGCTATTTCGTTCTAAAATATCTAGATCTAATGACAGGGGTGGGTGGAGGAGGGTGGAGGATCCTTTCTCTTGACCACGCGACTGGTCGGAAACTTGCCCCCAAGACTCACAACACATACTTCTTTTCAGCGAACCGCAGCCGAGATCAGGGGCAGAAAACTCAGCCTGAAAGAGGCTCGTGTCTAGACGCTGACCCGCGGGGGTGGATTCTTCTGGAGAGAGTGGGGAGTCGAGTTCTCTGAACCCCGAGAAGCTATTTAGCAGTAGTTAGCTCTTCTTATGCGTGCCGTTTGTGGACTGTCGCCTTTGTTTTTTTTTTTTTTTTTCTGTACCATGTATTTCTCTGATTATAATTTGAAGTCTAGAGAGTAGTGGCAATTATGGATAACACACTTTAGTATTTTTCTTTCATTTGCATTCATTTTAAAGACAAGTAAAAAAGATTCAATGACTCTTATTCTAAGCTCTTCACCTCCAATTAGGTGCGTTGAGTTCTTCACCTCCGTTTAGACTCAGATCTGCCAACTTTTCAGACATTGCTCTTGAAGATCTCAGGAAGGCCTTTAAAATAAGGTAAATTAAGGAAACTTTTAATTACTGTGTGACTTTCAAACTGAAGATTAGCTAACAAATGTCAGATGTTTCTGCTATACTAATTTTCTCATTTTTATATGGTTCTTATATTTTAAATCCCCTGTGTATTTTCTAAACAGACTGCAAATGGTGTGTGTATTTATCATGAACCGAATGAACTCTCAGAGCAGTGGTTTTACTCAGCGCAGGCGAATGGCTCTTGGAATTGTTATTCTCCTACTTGTTGATGTGATATGGGTCGCGTCCTCAGAACTTACTTCGGTATGTAGTGCTTGTCTTGGAATGATATTGCATCATAATAATAATATTCCTGTTAATCTAGAGTATCTCTGGTCATTACTATTTCTCATGCTTACTTAAAGCAGTATTTCGAATATTGTTGAATTATTTGTTTTTTCTTTGATACTGAATTAGTGTCAATTCAATTTGAAACGGAAAGGATACTCTGTTGTTTTATACAGTTTTCTTGTATTTTTTAGGGGTTATTTAGAAAGGGAATATATGCATATTTTATTAATATTTGAAAGTGTTTCTGTTTTTTTCCTAAATTCAGTTTCTTTCTCTGAAATACTATTTTCTAGGGGAACAGCCATCCAGGGTGCAAAAGCATTTGTCATCATTTAGTAGAAAGTAAGAATGCTTTTGGACAAATGAATGAAAGTGACCAGAGATTTCAAATGGTTACATGCACATTTCTCTGTTTGCTGATTAATACATTACTGTGAAGCACAGTGATTGCCTTTAGTTAAATTTTATTGATGACCTATTGGTAGTAATGTGGTATTTTGAATTCACAAGCTAGTTTTTCTTTCTGCTTGTGTAGTTACTTTATTCTGTTTGGTTAATGATCCCTATAAAAAGACAAGCAATTTTATTTTCAGAAATTACTGCATTTAAACTTACATGTTGCAATCATAAGGCTAATATACAAAAAAAACCTAGCATTTATAAAATGAACTTAAATGTCAAAAGAAGCAGTTTGATACTTCTTGTCCTCTCACGTCATATTTAAGTAAATAGTTGACACTGACACTATCTAATAAATAAATTTTACTCTTTTTGGATTTAGGCTCTGGAATAAAACAGAACATTTATTTTTAACTGTTCTATAACCTTTCACTCTTCTATAACCTTTTTTTTTTTTTAGATTAATCTGTGTTTTAAATACAAAGAAATCTCTTTTTTTAATTTTTTTTTCTTTATTGATATTAGAGAGGAAGGGAGAGGGAGAGAAAGAAACATCGATGAAAGAGAACATATATTGGCCGCCTCTGTCATGCCCCCACTGGGGATTGAGCCCACAACCTGGGCATGTGCCCTGACTGGAAATTGAACGTGTGACCTCTTGGTGCATGTGTGGACGCTCAACCACAGAGCCACACCAGCCGAGCCAAAGAAATCTCTTTCATGTTGACAGAGAAATAAGCCTATCTTTAAAATTTTATTTTAGTTTTAAATAAGTAGTTTGGTTTTTTATTTATCAGGCAATAAAATTTATGGCAAAAGAGCACCCGATTAAATTATAATTTAGCAGTTTGTATCTAAGCAAACTAAAAAAATACCCCACAAAACTTGTCCCTATTTTTAGAAAAGTAAAATCTGTTAGTAAGAGGATATTTTATAATTTTATTATCCAAGAGAATATGTAATGTGTCTAATTCTTCAGCCAAATATGCTTAACAAACTTTTGAGATTGTGTATTTCAAAAAGAAAATCAGTCTTTTTATTATGGAAAATATCTAATATATACAAAGTAGAGAGAGTAGTATAATGAATGTTCATGTTTCCAACAGTTGTCAAATTTTGCCCATCTTATTAAGCTCACCCTAAACATTTTTTCCTGGAGTATTTTAAAGCAAATTTTAGCTACTGTCATTTCATATAAAAATTCTTATACATTCATCTTAAACTGAAAAGGACTTCTAATTTTTTAAAATATAATCACCATGCCATTAGCATATCTAACAAAGTTAATTGTATGCCTTAAATAGGGATATCTGGTCCATATTTAAATTTCTCTGATTATGTCAAGGACATCTTTTTAGCTTAAGATCTAAACAAAGATCACACATTGCATTTGTAATAACTTTTAAGCCACTGTTATTCCTTAACTGTATTCTTCCAATCCCCTCCTTTTATCATGCCATTGATTTGTTGGGGAAACTGTATCATTTTTCCTGTAGGATATATCACACTATCTTAATCTGTTTGGGGTGCTTTAGCAAAACTACCCTAGACAGGGTGGCTCAAACAGCAAACATTTATTTCACAGTCATAAAGGCTGGAAAGTCCATGGTCAAGGTGCAGGTAGATTCCATGTCTGGTGTGGAGCTGCTTCCTTGATCTCGGATAGCAGTCTTTGCACTGTGTCCTCACAAGGCAGAAGGGGTGGGAGAGCTCCCTGGATTCTTTTTTAGGTGGCACTAATCTCATTCATGAGGGCTCTACTCACAGGCCCCACCTCCTAATATCAGCACATTGGGGGTTAGTTAGGATTTTAACATGAATTTGGGGAGGGGGACCCAAACATTTAGTCCATAACACACACATTCTGGATTTGGCTAATTGCTTCCTTGGGGTATCATTTAACTTGCTCCTCTTTCTCTTTTATTTCCTATAAAATGGTAGTTAAGTGTAAAGTCTTAATTTGATTCAGTTCCAGTATTTAAGAAAAAATACCTTGGTGGTACTGGGCTCTTTCTTTCGCATCACAGCATAAGGCACATAATGGCTGCAAGTCTTACTTTGGGTGGTGCCAGTTTGAGAACTAGAAAGTTCCTTATCAACCTATAAGTATTAGTTGAATATCTTTATTATTATTGCCCAGACAGAGTATTTCATTAAGAGTGGTAAAATGGTGATTTTTCTAAGGGTCATTCCTTTTGCATTTATTAGCTGGAATTCTTTTTTTTTTTCTTTATTGATTTGAGAGAGAGAGGAAGGGAGAGGGAGAGAGAGAGAAACATCGATGAGAGAGAACATCGATTGGCCGCCTCCTGCATACTCCCCACTGGGGATTGGGCCCACAACCTGGGTATGAACCCTGACTGGGAATAGAACCAGTGGTCTTTTGGTGCATGGGTCTATACTCAACCACTGAGCCACACCAGCTGGGCTACCTGGAATTCTTTAAGGAGAACTTTTCCACAACTGCTGTTTATTTATCCTGAAACATGGTTTATATAGGAAAGGTTGGCTAAGTCTTGATTCTTTTCCTTTATTCATTTCAGAGTAATGTTGCCTAGCAACTTCCAATAGTAAACATTGAGGGTTTTTTCAGTATCATTATACATTCATGGATTTTTGTATATTTGATATTTCAGATAATTGTAGTTATTTCTTTTGAAGCTTAAACTGTCCTATCTTTGACTACTAGGAGCCCCTTTATATGGTCTCTAAAACCCTTTTAACATGACTCCATTAATCTTTAACATCCTATCTGCTTTCTGGCACAAGATACCCCAGGTTCATCTGGTATATTTTATGCTCCATACTTGGATGTAATTATTTTTTCAATAATCAACCCATGGGGTTTTTTTATGCAAAATGGTTTAGATCACTATGTGGATTCCAGAGGTGCTCATTCCTCCAGGGTTGCCATTTTTTTCTGGGTATTTTAGTGCACGTAATGAGAAAATTTTTAGGAAAGATGGAATCATGAGTTCATACTGATCTTTTCAATTTAAACAAAGATTACATGTTTTGTATAATTTCCTAAAAGCATTAAATTTCATGTCGTTTTCTTCAGACACTATTCTATTTTATTGCTTTTACTCTGGTTGAGCTAACTATTCAGACAGCTTAAGAATAGCTTCTCACCCAGCCGGTGTGGCTCAGTGGATTGAGCGTTATGCCATGGACTGGGAGGTCCCTGTTTGATTCCAGATCAGGGCACTTGCCTAGGATTTGGGCTTGATCCCTAGTAGGGGGCATGCAGGAGGCAGCCAATCGATATATCTCTCTCATATCAATGTTTCTATCTCTTTCCCTTCCCCACTCTCTAAAAAAAATCAGGAAAAACATATTTTTAAGAAAAGAGTAACCTCTCTTAGGAAACTTCCATAACTTTTAAAATGGTCTCCCTCACTTTGGTACTCCCATGGTTCCTGCTTTCTGTACCCCTATCATGGTATCTAGCACATTTATGCTGGATACTCTCTCTCTCCTTTCAGGAAAGTCCGTCTTATTTTTCCTTAGCCTCTAGCAAAAATACTGTTGCATAGTAGGTTTTCAGTGAATGTTGAACAGAACTTTTTTTGCAAGTTGTTCATGCTTTGTTTAGGTATATTAACCTTTTTTTTGCAAGGCAAATATGATATTCAGAAATGAATCTAAAACATTTTTATAATCCTTTTAGAGTGTCCCCTTCCATATGAACTTCTGGAGTTAAAAATCATGTAATGGCCTTGTTTTATTAGAGATAAGTAGTAAGGTTTAAAGTCGTCTCATAGTTTATGTAACTTTTTTCTCTACAGTATGTTTTTACTCAGTACAACAAACCATTCTTCAGCACCTTTGCAAAAACATCGATGTTTGTTCTGTACCTTTTGGGCTTTATTATTTGGAAGCCATGGAGACAACAGTGTACAAAAGGATTTCGAGGAAAGAATGCTGCTTTTGTAAGTTTAAATATTAAGTGTTAGAGAGGGGGTATATTTTGTCAAAGTTTAAAGATGTACTAGTTTCTTGAAGGACATTCCAATTTTAAGTTGTTAAGTGAATGAACTTAGCATGTTATAAGAAAAACATACTTTTGTCCAAAATTTAAAATGTATTTTTTTAATCACCTTGAAATCAGAATATCTTGTGAGAAATCAAAGATACATAATCACCTTCTTTTTCTTACCTCATGACATCCTCTGAGTTGTTAAAAATTTTTGAACTAGCCAAAGTCAATTAATGTGGAAAAGATGGTGAAAGTAAGGAATAAGAAGAATATCTGGATCTTTGATCTTTTGCAGACTAGATGAGTATCATCTAATTGGTTGTAAAGACTGTAAAAGCAAAGTAACTCAAGCCTATATATTAAAATGAAAATATATTTCGGGGGATGTTTCAAGCGCTTGGCTAATTAATTAGATTATGTTATTTCAGTGATGCAACATGCTCATTTATAGAAATAAATTGAATTTTTGAGAATGAACAATGAATATAAAACTGTCTCTTATATCAAGCATTTATTTTATTCTCCCTTTTTCTCTTTTTAAAATTGTGGTAAAGTATATATAACATCATGTTTATTATTTTAACCATTTTTTTCTTTTCTCCTTTTTGTTGTAGGAAATATATATAATAAAATTTCCCATTTGAAATGTTTTTAAATGTATATAGTTCAGTGGCATTAAATGTATTTATTTTGCTGTGCAGCCATCCCCATTATCCATCTCCAGAACTTTTTCATCATCCCAAACAGAAACACTGTGCCTATTAAACAATTCCCATGTCCCTCCTCCCCTCAGCCCCTGCTAACCACTGTTTTACTTTTTTGTCTGTTACTCCTTTTCTTTTGTCTACTATTTTTTGTGGGTTAAAATACTATGATTTCTTGTCTTATCTTATGAGTACATTGAGAAATGTACTCATTTCAGGGGCTTTTCAGTAACTGTTTTTGAGGTAAAGCCTTTAAGTACATGCTTATATGTGCATAAAAATTTAACTTATGATAAATATGTGTGTGTATGTATATATGTATATTACTTTTTAAGAGTAATACATGTATGTTATAGAAATACACATACATTGTAGTATTACATGTAGGAATGTTATGTGCGTATTAATACATGTACATTGTTGAAAATTTAGAAAATATAGACAGACGAAAAGAATAAAAGAATAAATTCTACCATTCAAGGAATAACCATTGATAGTTTTTGGCATATATCCTGCCATTTTTTTCATTTGTGCATTTTTGTTTTATTTTTTGCAGAAGTGAAATTTACTGTTATGTTCTGTTTTATAACTTGCTATTATGAACAACTTTCTATGTAATTTACTATTATCAGATCATTTTTAATGTTAAGTATTTTTTAATTATAGTAATGATAAATGTTCATTGTTAAAGACAAATTTTAGTAAAAACAAGAATAGTCTATCCACCATCTCACCATTCTAATGCCTATAAATATTTTCTACTATATATTTATGTAAATATATTTAAAATTACTTACAGCAGAAATAAATTTAGTCTTCTAGTTATGCCTAATTTATATCTCTGTTACCAGTATATGAGATTGAGCCCTTACCAAGACCCCAACATTTGCCAACTTGATAAGTGATCAGTGGCATCTTTTTTAATATGCATTGTTTTATTTACATTTTCATATATTTATTGCACAATAGAATTCTTTTGTCAGTTGTCTATATCTTGTTCATTTTTCTACATTGACTTTCTTATTGATTTACAAGCATTCTTAATAGTGTAGGCTCTGGTATTTGAATCTTGTTCAGTCACTGCTGATTATATGACCTTGGGCAAGTTATTTAACTTCCAGAGATTGAAGCAGGGATGATGAAAGGGTAGCTGTGGATATGAATAAAAGCATGCTTATACAGCCCTAGCACAGTGGTTCTCAGTGTGGTCCAGTCACAGATCCACTTAGGAAGTTCTTAATACTATTATCATGATTCTTTCCTTCCCCTACTAATCTGAAATGTTGTAATAGTATTGTGAAAGGGGCATATGTTTTGGAGTTAGACTAACTTGAGTTTGAGTCCTAACTCTGTTGCTTAGCTAAAATCTCTCAACCTCAGTTTCTTTAAAATGAAGATAATACTGTAATACCTACATCACATGGTTAATACTTGGCATTAGCTGCTATTATTGTTATTAATAATTATATTCTTACAGGTCTACTCTGGAGTTTTTATTCTAGTTTTTTGAGCTATGACTGACACTAGTCCTTCTTTATAACAGGAGTTTAATTGAATGTTTTGTCCTATTATCTGTAGTTTGCAGATGCTGAAGGTTATTTTGCTGCTTGCACAACAGATACAACTATGAATAGTTCTTTGGTAAGTGCTGCTTTTCTTGGCAGGAATGGAGCGGGTGGAGTTCAGCCATGGTGGGAAGGACTAAAACTGCTTTGATAACACCACAGCTATATTGGCATATATATATATATCACTATTGGGTGCCCTCCATGATTATTTTAGTTTGGTACCCTCTTTCCTTAGGGATACCTGGGACCAGAAAGTAAGCAGTTCAGCCACCACAGGGGAGAGAGGGAAGGGAAATAGCTAAGGAGTGGAAATAGTAAAGGACAGACTTTTGTCCTTTGTTTCTTACCAACTTTGTTACTTCCTTTTATTATGATTATCACTTAGAAACACATGTATTTGCTTGACACTGAGAATATATAAGCAGATTTGTTTCATTCATTCCACAAATTTTTAAGTGTTTAATATGTATCAAGCTCTTGTTTTTGACTCTGGAAATACAGCTTATGTTCCAGCGCAGGAGAGCATGTATTTGGGACGGAGAAGGAGACAGATAATAAGCAAATAAAGTAATGAATATATTCACTTATTTTAGGCATTTGTAATCTAATTGGAGAGAGTATATAAAAATCTATTCTTTTTGGCCTAGCTGGTGTGGCTCAGTGGACTGAGCGTGCATTGATTCCCAGTCAGGGCAAATGCCCAGGTTGCCGGCTCAATCCCCAGTGGGGGGCATGTAGAAGGCAGCTGATTGATGTTTCTCTCTCACACTGATGTTTCTCTCTCTCCCTTCTCTCTCTAAAAAATCAATAGAAACATAAAAAAAAAAATCTTTTTAGACCACCGCTAAAACATCTTTTTTTAAATGTATTGTTAGAAATGTGGCATTCTGTCTGAGAAGAATTTTAAAGTTCTAAAATTTAATACCAATTTATGAAGCATTAGCTTGGTAGACCTATTGACTACAGTTTTTTATTTGTTTATCTGTCTTCTAGGACTATGTTTATATGCAGTATAGGTTATCAGGTACTGGGAAAAGTTTATGAAGCTTAGAGAAAATGTCATTTCTTTTCTCTGGGATCTCAAGCATCAACAAGATTATCATCAGTTGTCTCTTTTGGTGTAGAAGTCAGAGCTGCTATGACAGCCTACTTTCTAATTACTCTTCTACTAATTTTTGCTATTATCTTTAAAATGGATATGTCATATCATTCTAAGCCAAATGCTGTAATGAAAAGTTCAATGTAACAAAGAGACTGCATTTATTTCCAGATCCTATTGTCTCTTCATTTACCAAATACTTTTCATTGGCAGAGTTCTATTAGGAATAGAAATCAAAGATATAAAACACAATTTTATATTTATTTATGAAATAGCTTAGTTGGAGAAGTGTTCCTTAAATCTGAACAATATTTGCAGAATCGGTTGAGGAATTTAGAACCACTTAAAAATACAGACCTTTAGAACATGGTTAGACAAACCTGGCTTTAATTTTGTTGTCTACCACTGAGTTATTATATCTTAGCTTCTAGAAAAGTTTCTTTAAAATACCATTTTATAAGGTTGTTGCAAGGACTAATGAGAAATGTGTGTTTAACTGCTCTTGGTACCTGGTACATAGTAAGAACTGGTAAGTGGTAGCTATTTTTTCTTATGTACTGATGCCAAAAAAGTTTTCAGGAACTTTTGGTGTGTGTTTAAATCTTAAGTAATAAGAGGAAACAATTTGGCAAATATATATACATAATATATGGGTGATTTTCTATTCATTGTCTCCCTTCCCTTTTGCAGTACATGATCACTGAGGACACTTGGTCTTTATTCACTCTTATATCCCCAGGACCTAGAACAGCACCTGACATTGTGGGACTCAATATGTATTTGTTAAAATAGTGGAAAAAAAGGAATGGGAGATAATCTGTTAGTTGAGAGAGAGGTCTGCTTTAATGACATTTAAATACTAAGTATCGTAATGTTCCAATGCTGTATTGTTACACTTACAAATTTTAAACTGATTCTTTTCTATCATTGTACCTGTGTGGATTATTTGAGTTTCCTTTTTAAGTCTTGAAAATGCATTTTGGGAAAATTATGCTGTAAAAACATGTTTTGGGTGGTATCTGTGTCTACAAACCATCTACTTAAATTTTAGCCAATATATCAGCTATAATACTTTTTGTTTACATTTATTTCTGTTTCTGTTATGTTCCAGAGTGAACCTCTGTATGTTCCTGTGAAATTTCATGATCTTCCCAGTGAAAAACCTGAGAACACAAGCATTGATACTGAAAAAAGTAAGCAAAACTTAGACTTTTGTTATCTTAGGAATGGGTGGAAATCTTAGCTTTGTTCAAGCCATCCCAAAACTTAGTGATTTCTTTTAGATTACCTGGCAGTTCTTCTGTTCCTTGTGGTATTGGCTTGGCCTGTAGTCTTCCAGAAGTTTGACTGAAAGTTCTTAGTAATTCAACTGGAAATTATTTCCAAATACCAGAAATCTCTATGCTCTTTCTTTCTCTCTTTCTTCTTTCTTTCTTTCTTTCTTTCTTTCTTTCTTTCTTTCTTTCATCTATCTATCTATCTCTGTCCATCTATCTATTTATTTAATGAATAATATTTTCTTCAACCATGCCATCAAAGTACTTGATAGCAAATTATAGGTGTTTTGCTGGTTCTGTGAATTGAGTAAAGAATGCCAGCTTCAACACAAGGCACAGTATATATCCATAATGTTCTTTCGCAAGGAATGGACCTATAAAGAAATATTCTGTATGCTTGACTGGAAAATAATTCTTATAAATTGAATATCTATGAGGAAAAATCCAAAGTTTTACTGTAAATGCTAAAATAATAATCATACTATAATCCTGAACTAGGCAGTTACGTGTGTATACAGTTGTAGAAATCTTGTTTGAATATTGGTCTTACCTTAAACCTTTAAAACATTTTTATAGATGAAAACATTTATTCTGTTAATTTTTTTGAATGAGCAGAGTTGCCTCAGGTAAAATAACTTCTTTGACTGTTCAAGTCTCATCATAGATGGATTAAATAATACGCATTTATTAGTAAATTAAGACTTGTGAGTTTTGTTGGATGTGAGGAGAAACATTTAATGAATTGTACTATACTTTTTCTTTTAAGCTCCCAAAAAGTCTCGTGTAAGGTTCAGTAATATCATGGAGATTCGACAGCTTCCATCAAGCCATGCATTGGAAGCTAAGTTGTCTCGCATGTCATATCCTACTGTGAAAGAACAAGAATCTTTACTCAAAACTGTGGGGAAACTTACTGCAACTCAAGTAGCAAAAATTAGCTTTTTTTTTTGCTTTGTGGTAGGTCTTCTCTTTATTATATGTTTGGAACTTGAATTTTAAGACAGTATACATACCAACTATACTATTGAAGTGTAAGACTATTAGGTTGCTTAATCATGGCTTTAAACTCTGCTATCTGGAATCATTGGGGAATTAGAGAATTGAACTTAAATGCTTGTCATACCTCAAATAATTTAATAATACTTTACTACTACAATTATTCATGTATTCAGAATTGGTCAGTGCCTCATGGTCAGAATAATGAATAGAGTTGCTGTGTACAGGGGCTAGCAAATATCCAGATATGAGTTTACTGTATATATTGATTTCTTCAAATAGTGTTTTGACAATTTTATATATTAAATTCATGTAAATATGGTTAAATATTCTAGTAAGTACTCATAGTAAACATTTTTATGGAATTTCTTGTAATATTGTTGATAGCTTCTCTATTATTATTTTTTTGAGAGCGAGAGGAAGGGAGAGGGAGAGAGAGAAACATCGATGAGAGAGAACGTCAACTGGCCAACTCCTGTGTGTCCCTCTTTCCCCCAGGAGATTGGACCCACAACCTGGGCATGTGCCCTGACCGGGAATCAAACCAGCAACCTCTTGGTGCATGGGTCAATGCTCAACCAGCTGGGCATGGTTTCCCTATTATTTTAATAAAGAAACTGAAAATGTCTTAATATTTCACAAAGAATAATCATAGCAAAATATTATTTGGGGATTAGAGACTTATCTGAGTTTGTGAAAACTCTGAAGTTTAAAATTTTTATTTATTTATTTTTAATTCTCATCCAAGGGTTTTTTTTCCAAAATCTTCAGAGAGAGTGATGTGGGGGAGAAAGAGAGAGAGAAACATTGATGTAAGAGGGACACATTGACTGGTTGCCTCTTGCACGACCCCGACCAGGGCTGGGGATGAACTGCAACTGAGGTACGTGCCCTTGGCCGGAATCAAACCCACGACTTTTTGGTCCACGGGCTGATGCTCTAACTGCTGAGCCAAACCAGCCAAGACTGAAGTTTAGAATTTTAAAAATATATTTCAGTATGCATATAAATAATTGAGATTAGCCTAATCCAAGTTTACTTAGTATGAGCCTTTAAGATTTAAATTTATACTGAGCATTTTTACACACTAGATAATGCAGTGCAATGTTAATGTTATTAGTTTGATTTTAGGTTTTTTACAGTTTGCCTCTCGTGCTTACTGCGTAGCCTATTTTTCTCCATCCTTTGCCTGAATAACCTCTATTTTCGTGATACCTTGATTAATTATATTCAACAATACAAATCAAGAAATCTTTGGGAGGTTGAATATGGTAATTATATATATAGTAAAATTTAAAGGCTCATATTTTGATTATGCTATTTGTTGTGATTTCTTAGTTTAAACGAGTAAGGCAAGACTAAGATTTATTAATTATATGTAACCTAATTTTCAAAGGAAACTTGAAATATAATAAGAGATCTATACTGTAAAAGTTTAAAAAGGCATGGGGGAGGAAGATAAGAGCCAGATTAAACAGTTAATATGTGTCTGGGTGGGGGTGGGGGGCGTCATGGAGGAAATTGGCTGTAGAATGGGACGACTATATCAGGAACTTTGATTTAAAGGAAGAAAGCTAATTCAGCTCAGCACACAATTCATCTCTAGGCAAATTGGCAAGACAAAAAGGAAAACATCCGGAGTCTCACAGCTTACTCTCTATTAAAAGGAAGTATCTGTCTTCATTGGATAAAGCAAATTCCTAATTCAAAACTGAGATAATGCATTGAGGCACTACAGTCAGCCCTTGTTTATTGCAGTTAATCTGTTCCAGACTCTACTGCAATAAATGAATTTCCGCGAAGTAGGATTCTTTATATGCAGTCGTCCCTCGCCACGTTGCGCTTCGACTTCCGCGTCTTCACTCTATCACGTATATAGTATAGTATTTGAAAAAATTGCGATAGAGTGATGTCATGAAAGTCGAAGTGTGACGTGGCGAGGGACGACTGTATTCTGTATGGCCCATTTACATATAGATAAGTGCAGATAATAGCCTTTTAAAAATATTGTGGTAAAATATGCACACAATAATATTTACCGTCTTAATCACTTTTCAGTGTACAGTTCTATGGCATTAAGTACATTCACATTGTTGTGCAACTATCACCACCATCTATCAACAGCACTTTTTTTTATCTTACAAAAAAAACCTCTATACCTGTAAAATGATAATTCCCCTTGTCTACCTCCCCTATCCACTGATAGCCACCGTTCTGCTTTCTGTCTCTATGAATTTGACTAAGTACCTCAAATAAGTGGAATCATACAGTATTTTTTCTTTTGTGACTAGCTTATTTCACTTAGCATAATGTCCTTGTGGCATGTGTCAGAATTTCCTTCCTTTTTAAGGATGAATAATATTACATAGTGTGTGTGTGTGTACATATATGTATATGTATGTATGTATATATACATACCACGTTTTGTTTATCTGTTTATCTGTTGATGTACACTGTGTTGCTTGCAGCTTTAATAGTCTTTTTAAAAAAAAGCAACCTTAAATAAATTACAAGAGCAGAGAGTTATGATAATATTTAGTAAGGGCATTTCTGTAGAAAGTTAGAGTAATCTAGTCCAGCTCTATTGCTTCTTTGGAAACCTAACTTAATGGAGTGATAAGCTTAGATGAAGTCTAGAGCAGACCTTATCTGCTATTCAATAGAAATATAACGTGAACCTCAAATGCAGGTTACATTTATATTTTTAAGTATTCTAGTAGCCAAATTAAAAAATAAAGAAACCAGTGAAGCTAATTTTAATACAATAATTTTGTTTAACCCACTATATAGAAAATATTTCAACATATTATTAATATAAAATTATTGATGAGATCATTTACATTCTTTTTATACAAAAATCTTTTAAACATTTCAATTTCTATTTCATTTCAGTTTTAGCTTTTATTTCAATTTCTACTTTTTAAAAAAATTAAATTTATTAGGGTGACATTGGTTAGTAAGATTATATAGATTTCAAGTCTACATTTCTATGATACATGATCTGTATATCATTTTTGTGTGACCACTACCCAAAACCAAATCATCTTCCATCACCATATATTTGATCCCCTTTACCCTTTACTATCCACCCGTTCCCCCTTCCCTCTGATAACCACCATACTGTTGTCTGTGTTTATGTTTCAGTTTTCTATTTCATATAAGTGAAATCATATGGTTCTTAGCTTTTTGTAACTGACTTATTTTGCTTAGCATAATATTTTAAGGGTCCACCCATGTTGTCACAAATGGCAATATTTCATCTTTTCTTGTGGCTGAGTAGTATTCCATAGTATATATTAAAGGACACTTTGGTTGTCTCCATGTCTTGGCTACTGTGAATAATGCTGCTATGAATGTATGAGTGCATATATCTTTGTGAATAAGTGTTTTCAAGTTTTTTGGGTAGATACCCAGAAGAGGGATTGTTGGTTCATATGGTAATTCTATTCTTAATTTTTGAGGAATTGCTATACTGTTTTCTATAGTGGTTGTACCAGTTTCCATTCCCACCAGCAGTGAATGAGGGTTCTTTTTTCTCTGCAACTTCTGCAATACTTGTTATTACCTGTCTTGTTGATGATAGCCATTATAACACTTGTGAGGTAGTATCTCATTATAGTTTTGATTTGCATTTCCCTAATAGATAGTGAAGTTGAACATCTTTTCATATATCTGTTGGACATTTGTATGTCTTCCTGGAAGAGGTGTCTGTTCAGGTCCTCTGCCCATTTATTTCTTTTTGTTGTTGTTGTTAATCCTCACCCGAAGATATTTTTCCATTGATTTTTTTTTTAGATAGAGTGGGAGAGAGAAAGAAACATTGATGTGAGAGAGACACATTGATTGGTTGTCTCCCACATGGCCCCAACTGGAGCTGGGGATCAAATCTACAACCCAGGTATGTGCCCTTCACTAGGAATAGAACCTATGACCTTTTGGTTCGTGGATCAACACTCTAACCACTGAGCCAGAGTGGCCAGGGCCTCTGCCCATTTCTTAATTGAATAGTTTGGTGTTGAGTTGTATGAATTCTTTATGTATTTTGGATATTAACTTCTTGTTGTAGCTGTTGTTTACAAATATCATCTCTCATTTCATTGGTTGCCTTTTTGTTTTGTTGGTGGTTTCTTTTGCTGTACAGAAGCTTTTTAATTTGGTATAATCCCATTCGTTTATTTTTGCTCTCCCCTTACCTTTGAGATCAAATTTATAATGTTCTATAAGACTAGGGTCTATAAGTTTAATACCTATGTTTTCTTCTATGTAATTTATTATTTCAGATTTTACATTTAGGTCCTTGATCCATTTTGAATTAATTTTTGTACTAGTTTCATTTTTTTGCCCGTGGCTTTCCAGTTGTCCCAGCACCATTTACTGAAGAGGCTTTCTTTTCTCCATTGTGTGTTTTTGGTTCCTTTGTCAAAAATTATTTGACATATACATAGAATTTTATTTCTAGTCTCTCAATTCTGTTCTGTTGGTCTGTGTGTCTGTTTTTCTGCTGATACCATGCTGTTTTGATTATTGTAGCTCTATTGTAGTCAGATAGTGTAATAGCTCCAGCTTCACTCTTTTTTCACTCTTTTTTCTCAGGATTGCTTTGGCTATTTGGGGTCTTCTGTGGTTCCAAACAAATCTGATTTTTTTTTTTTTTTTCTATTTCTTTAAAAAATGACCTTGGGCCCTGGCCGGTTTGGCTCAGCGGTTAGAGCGTCCGCCTGCGGTCTGGAAAGACCCGGGTTCGGTTCCCGCTAAGGGCATGTACCTCGGTTGCAGTTTGTCCCCAGCCCTGGTTGGTCGTGCGGGTGGCAGCCACTCGATGTGTCCCTTTCACATCGATGTTTCCCTCTCTCTTCCTCTCTCTCCCTCCCACTCTGTCTGTGCAAAAAATGGAAAAATGTCCTCGGGTGAGGATAAAAAAAACAAAACAAAACAAAAATGACCTTGGGCTTTTGATGGTGAGTGCATTAAATCTGCATATGACCTTTTTAGCTATGTTGATTCTTCCAACGCATGAACACAAAATATCTTTCCATTTCATTGTGTCTTTTTCAATCTCTTTTAATAATGCTTTTTAGTTTTCAGTACATAAGTTCTTCACATCCCCTGTTCAGTTTATTCCTAGATATTCTTTTTGTTTCAACTGCAAAAGGAATTTTTTTTGTTTCATTTCTTAAGTTTTATTGTTAGTATATAGGAAAACTGTAGATTTTTGTACGTTGATTTTGTGTCCTGCAACTTTACTATATTTGTTTCTTGTTTCTAATAGTCTTTTGGTGGAGTCTTTAGGCTTTTCTGTATACAAAATCATGTCATCTGCAGAGAGGGACACTTTTACCTTTTTATTACCAATTTGGATGCCTTTTATTTCTCTTGCCTGATTGCTCTAGCTAGGACTTCCAGAACTATGTTGAATAAGAATGATGAGACTGGGCACCTTTGTCTTTTTTCTGATTTTAGAGGAAAGGCATTCAGTTTTTCACCATTGAGTGTGATATTGGCTGAGGGTTTGTCATATATGGCCTTTATTATGTTAAGGTCCTTTACTTCTATACCCATTTTATTGAAGGTTTTAATCATAAGTGGATGTTACATGCTTTTTCTTCATCTATTGATAAGGTCATATGATTTTTATCCTTTGTTTTGTTAATGTGGAGTATTGCATTGATCGATTTTTGTATGTTAAACCATCCTAATGCTCCTGGACATGAACCCCATTTGTTTGTGAGGTATTATTTTTTAAAAGAATTTTTTCCTTTTTTTTAAAAATTTAATTAATTAATGAATTTTTGCTACAGATGTTTTTCTTTTTTCCCCCACTGATTCCCCCCTCTCCCTCCCTCCCTGCTCTGTCCCCAGCTTTGTTGTCCATGTCCATTGTTCATGCATACATGCATATAAGTTCTGTGGTTTCTCTCTCCACCGCCACCTCCTCTTCCGGGGATTATCAGTCTGTACCCCACTTTCACGTCTCTGGGACTACCCCATTCCTCAGACTGTTATGTTCATTATATTCCATAAATAAGTGAGATCATATGATACTTGTCTTTCTCTGTTTGGCTTGTTTTGCTTAGGATGACACTTTCCAGGTCCCTCCATGTTGTCTCAAAGCATAAGAGATCTTTCTTTCTTATAGCTGCATAGTACTCCATTGTGTATATGTACCACAGCTTTTTTATCTATTCGTCTATTGATGGACCATTGGGCTGTTTCCAGATCTTAGCTATTGTAAATAGCGCTGCTACAAACATGGGGGTACATATATTCTTTCTGATTGGTGTTTCAGGCTTCTTAGCGTATATTCCTAGAAGTGGGATCACTGGGTCAAATGGAAGTTCAATTTTTAATTTTTTGAGGTAACACCATAGTGTTTTCCACAGTGGCTGCGCCAGTCTGCATTCCCACCAGCAGTGTACTAGAGTCCCCTTTTCTCCACTCCCTCGCCAGCACTTGTTTGATGATTTGTTGATGGTGACCATTCTGACAGGTGTGAGGTGATACCTCATTGTTGTTGGTTTTTTTTAAATCCTCACCTGAGGACATTTTTCCATTTTTTGTTCAGATAGAGTGGGAGGGAGAGAGAGGAAGAGAAAGAGAGAGAGAAACATCGACATGAAAGGGACACATCGAGTGGCTGCCACCCGCACAACCCAGCCAGGGACGGGGACAAACAGCAACCAAGTTATGCACCCTTAGCGGAAACCGAACCTAGGTCTCTTCGAACTGCAGGCCGACGCTCTTACTGCTGAACCAAACTGGCCAGGGCCCTCATTGTTGTTTTAATTTGCATCTCTCTGATGATTAGTGATGTTGAGCATTTCTTCATATGTCTCTTAGCCATTTGTATGTCCTGTTTGGAGAGGTGTCTATTTAGTTCCTCTGCCCATTTTTTATTTGGGTTCTTTGTCTTCTTTTTGTTGAGTTGTATGAGCACTCTATATATATTGGAAATTAACCCATTATTGGATATATCATTGGCATTTATGCTCTTCCATACAGTGGGTTGCCTTTCCATTTTGATGATTGTATCTTTTGCTAAGCAGAAGCTCCAGTACACTGCTGGTGGGAATGCAGACTGGTGCAGTCACTATGGAAAACAATATGGTGTTACCTCAAAAAATTAAAAATTGAACTTCCATTTGACCCAGTGATCCCACTCCTAGGAATACACCCTAAGAAGCCTGAAACACCAATCAGAAAGAATATATGTACCCTCATGTTTGTAGCAGCACTATTTACAATAGCTAAGATCTGCAAACAGCCCAAATGTCCATCAGTAGACGAATGGATAAAAAAGCAGTGGTACATATATACAATGGAGTACTATGCAGCTATAAGAAAGAAAGATCTCTTATGCTTTGAGACAACATGGAGGGACCTGGAAAGTGTCATCCTAAGTGAAACAAGCTAAACAGAGAAAGACAAGTATCATATGATCTCACTTATTTGTGGAATATAATGAACATAAGTCTGAGGAATGAGGTAGTCCCAGAGACGAAGTGGGTTACAGACTGACAATCCCCAGAAGAGGAGGTGGTGAAGGAGAGATAAACCACAGAACTTATATACATGTATGCATGAACAATGGACATGGACAACAAAGCTAGGGACAGGGTGGGGAGGGAAAGGGAGTGGAGAATCAGGGAAAAAGGAGAAACATCTGTAACAAAAATAAATTAATTAATTTTTAAAAAGTGTTTATTGTCTTGATGGGTATTTCATTTATCATTATAAAATGTCCATTTTTGTCTCTTGTTACCTTTGTTATCTTAAAATTTGTTTTTGTCAGATGTAAGCGTGACACCTGCTTTTCTGTGGATGCTATTTGCTTGGAGAATCATTTTCCACCCTTTCACTTTGAGTCTAACTTTGTCTTTGCAGTCTAGATGTGTCACTGGAAGGCAACATATGGTTGGGTTTTGTTTTTTTGATCCACTGTGCTACTCTGTATCTCTTTTTAGTGATTTCAGTTCATTTACCTTTAGGGTAATTACTGATGTGTGAGGATTTCCTATAGCCATTTTATCCTTAGTTTTCTGGTAGCTCTGTGCCTCCATTATTTCTTTTTCTTTGTGTTTATGCCTGTTTTTTTGGTGGTATTCCATATTTCTTTACTCTGTTTCCTCTTTTTTTCAAGCTATATGTCTCAGTTTTGTTTTTTTGTGCGTGGTTACCATTGAGTTTATGAAAAAGTTTCATAGATACAGTTGTTTTTTTTCTTTTGAACCTGATCTCCATCCTCCTTTGCAAATTTAGACCTTTGCCTTCTCTCTCTTTATGTTGTTGTCACAAATTGTCACTGTTTATGCTGCAAGTTTGTTGGTGACCCTGCTCATAATTTTGTGACCTTTTGTTCTTTGTTTCAGGTAGAGTAAGACCCTTTTGTCTTTTCTACAGTAGAGGTCTTCTGGTGATATATTTTCTCAGCTTCTATATGTCTGGAAAAGTCTTTATTTCTCTTTTATTGCTAAAGGATAACTTTGCTGGATATATTATTCTTGTCTGGTAATTTCTTTCAGTAGTTTGAATATTTGGTTCCACTCTCTTCCAGCTTATGGTTTCTGTTGAGAAGTGTGATGAGAACCTAATGAACTTTCCTTATAGATGACTTTCTTCTTTTCCCAGGCTGCCCTGAGAATTCTTTCTTTGTCATTAATTTTTGACAGTTGTAATACAGTGTGCCTTGGAGCAGGCCTTTCTGGATCAAGGTAATTAAATGTCCTGTTTACTTCTTGGATTCAAGGATCTAGCTCTTTCCATAGGTTTGGGAAGTTCTCCTCAACTATTTGATTGAAGAGGCTCTCCATTCTTTTCTTCCTCTCTCTTCTTGTGGTATGCCTATCATTCTTATATTGTTCTTTCTGATGGAATCAGATAGTTCTTGTAGAGTTCTCTCATTTTTTTATGCTCAAGTCTCTCTCTTCTTCCCTCTGTGTTATTTCTAGATTTCTATCTTCGCTGTCACTGATCTTTACCTGCATCTGCTCTGCTCTGTTTCCCATGCTTGCTAGTTCATTCTCAGTCTTTTTTATTGAGTTATCTCCAGAATTTCTGTTTGGTTCTTTTAAAAAGTTTCAACCTCTTTGGTAAAGTACTTGTTTTGTTTATTGATTTGTATTCTGAGCTCATTAAATTGCCTGTCTATATTTTCTTTCATCTTACTGACTTTTTCCGAACCGCAATCTTGCATTCTTTGTCATTTATATCACATATTTCCATGTCTTTAAATTGGTTTTCTGGAGATTTTTCATTTTCTTTCTGAGCCGCCTTGCTACTTTGGTTATTCATGATATTTGATGGCTTCCTTCTTTATCTAGGCATCTAATATGTATGAGTGGCATTTGTCTAGCAGATTAATACAAAGAGTTCTTTTTTTTTTGCTTTTTATTGTTGAAAGTGTTATAGATGTCCTTTTTTGTCCACATTGACCCCCTCCTTCCTGCTCCAACCCCCTTCCTGCTTTCCCTAAATGAATGTCTGTGTCCATTCGTTATGCATATATGCATATAGTTCTTTGGTTTATCTCTTTACACCCATCCCACCCCCCCATTTTGCTGAGGTTTGTTAGTCTGTTCCCTACTTCCATGATTCTGGATCTCTTGGTCAACAGCTTATTTTGTTCATTATGTTCTGTAAATAAGTGAGGTCATGTGGTATTTGTCTTTCTCTGAATGGCTTATTTCACTTAGCATAATACTCTCTAGGTTTCTCCATGTCATCTCAAAGGGTAAGAGATCTTTCTTTCTTACAGCTGCATAGTATTCCATTGTGCATATGTACCACAGCTTTTTAATCCACTCATCTACTGATGAGCACTTGGGCTGTTTTCAGATCTTAGCTATTGTAAATAGCACTGCTATGTACATAGGGGAGCATAAATTATTCCCAATTGGTGTTTCAGGCTTCTTAGGATATATTCCAAGAAATGGGATCACTGAATCAAATGGCTGTTCCATTTTTAATTTTTTGAAATAACACCATATTGTTTTCCATAGTGGCTTCACCAGTCTGCATTCCCACCAGCAGTGTGCTGGAGTCCCATTTTCTCCACATGCTTGTCAGCACTTGTGTGAGGATTTGTTGATGGCTGCCATTCTGGCAGGTGTGAGGTGACATCTCATAGTTGTTTTAATTTGCATCTCTCTGATGATTAAAGATGTTGAGCATTTTTTCATGTCTCCCAGCCATTTGTATGTCCTGTTTGGAGAAGTGTCTATTCAGGTGCTCTGCCCATTTTTTAATTGGAGTGTTGTCTTCCTTTTGTTGAGTTGTATGAGTACTCTATATATTTTGGATATTAACCCCTTATTCGATGTTTCGTTAGCATATATGTTCTTTCAGAGAGTGGGTTCTCTTTTCATTTTGATGCTGGTTTCTTTTGCTGTACAGAAGCTTTTTAGTTTGATATAGTCCCATTTATTTATTTTTTCCTTTGATTCTCTTGCTCTAGCATTGTATCAGTGAAAATTCTGCTGTGTGTGATGTCTGAGATTTTGCTGCCTACATTTTCTTCTAGGATATTTATGGATTCATGAGTCACATTTAAGTCTTTTATCTGTTTTGAGTTTATTCTTGTGTATGGTGTAAGTTGGTGGTCTAGTTTCATTTTTTGCATGTTGCTGTTTAGTTTTCCCAACACCCATTTATTAAAGAGATTGTCTTTACTCCATTGTATGCTCTTGCCACCTTTGTCAAATATTAATTGACCATAATATCTTGGGTATGTATCTGGGACCTCTGTTCTGTTCCATTGATCTATATGCCTGTTCTTGTGCCAATACCAAGCTGCTTTGATTGTGATCGCTTTGTAGTATAACTTGATAACTGGTATTGTGATCCCTCCCATTTTGTTCTTCTTTTTCAAAATTGCTGTGGCTATTCAGGGTCTTTTATGGTTCCATATAAACTTTTGGTGTATTTGTTCTAGATCTGTGAAATATGTCGGTGGTACTTTAATAGGGATTGCATTGAATCTGTAAATTGCTTTGGGTAGTATGGATATTTTAATGACGTGGATTTTTCCTATCCATGAGCATGGTATATGTTTCCACTATTTTATATCTTCTTTTTCTTTTTTCAATGTCCTGTAGTTTTATGAGAACAGCTATTGTACCTTCTTGGTTAAGTTTATTCCTAGGTATTTTTGTTGCTGTTGTTCCAATGGTAAATGGGATTGTTTTTTTATTTTCAGTTTCTAAGTGTTCATTATTGATGTATAAGAATGCCATTGATTTCTGGATGTTAATTTTGTATTCTGCTACTTTGCCAAATTCATTTATTTTTGATGGAGTCTTTTCCAAAACCAGATAAAGACACTACAAAGAAAGAATACTGCAGGCCAGTAACCCTGGTGAACATAGATGCCAAAGTCTTCAACAAAATGTTAGCAAATCAGATCCAGCAATACATTAAAAAAATTATTCACCATGACCAAGTGAGATTCATCTCAGGATGCAAGGCTTATACAATATTCACAAATAAATGTGATATACCACATAAACAAAACGAAAGGTAAAAACCATATGATCATATAAACAGATACTGAAAAAGCATTTTACACAATCCAGCATCCATTTCTGATAAAATCTCTCAGCAAAGTGGGAATAGAGGGATCATACCTCAACATAATAAAGGCCATATATGAAAGAGCTACAGCCAACATGATACTCAATGAGCAAAAACTAAAAGCATTTCCCATTACAACAGGAACAAGAGGAAGGCACACTTTCGCCAGTGTTATTTAACATAGTTGTGTAAGTCTTAGCTACAGTAATTAGGAAGAAAAAATAGAAGGGATCCAAATTGGAAAGGAGGAAGCAAAACTATCATCATTTGCAGATGACATGATATTGTACAAAGAGTTCTTTCTATTATTTTCTAGTAGGCAGCACTGAATCACAAGATTTTTAACTCTCTTGCACTTCTCTGGCTATTCAGATCTCTGTGGGGTGGTATTCCCTGGGTAGGTGGTTTTCTTCCTTGTGATTTTGTCTCTCAGGTGCCAGGGGACCAACCCTGCAGGGTAATGAAATCCCTGCAGCTAGAAGCCACCATCAGTGTAGCAACAATGTGTAGGGGTAGGGTGGGCTGGAGGATCCCAGGTGGCTTCTTTGTTGTTTTGCTCTTCCAGTAATAGTGACCTTGGGCCTCCACAGGATTCTCCCTGTGCCCTGACCCCAGAACTGGTCACAGAGAGCACCCTTTGCTCAGAGAAAAAAGCAGTTCTATAGTACCAGTTCTTGGGTTCGCAGATGATGTGCTCTGCAACCCCTGCAAGTGCGAGGGGAGGCGAGCTCTGGGAGGTTACAGGGGGTCAGGCTCTATGACTTTGGTTCTCTGACTGGAATGGGGACTGCCGGACAATTGCAGCCTCAAGGTTCTGTGTCCTTGCCCAGGTCTCTGGGCTCAGCCGCAGCTCATGCTGCCCACTCCTACAGGAATGCCCACTGAATCTCTTGCTCCTCCTGGCTACAGGGAGTGCCAGCCACAACCTGACTCCTGTCCTCTCCAGGCTGAGCCCCACTGTGAGCTCCCAGCTCTAGGTCTGTGTTTGTGGTTTGTCTCGGTGTGTCTCCCTTGTCACCTCCCCAGTTGACTCCCACGTGCCCACCTTTAGATGTGTCAGTGTGCAGAACTCTGGTGTGTTTGTTCATTGAGCAGGGAATCCTTTGTTGAGTTATAGCTGTTCAAATAGTTGAAACTTCAAGGGAGGAGGGTAAGGGGTTCTCTCACACTGCCATTCCTCTCAGTTTGAATTTCTAAACATTTCAGTTTAGACATATTTCAGTTGCTCAGTAGCCACATGTGGCTATTGGCTCATACAGTGGTTTTCAACTTTTTTCATCTCATGGCACATACAAACTAATTACTATAATTCTATGGCACACCAAAAAATATATTTTTGCCTAACCAAAAAAATGGGTATAATTTTGATTCATTTACAACATATTATTATGTTGGCTGTTGTCATTTTTTTATTTGACAATCTAAGGGAAAAGAAGTCAGTGCCCCTGACTAAATAGTCAGGTATTGCATATTTTAAAAATTCCTGCAGCACACTGGTTGAAAATCGCTGGGCTAATGTATTAGACAGTGCAGGTCAAAAGGAGTTAATGATTACTATATTTGCCAGTCCTCCTTTAATATCTTTTGTCTCATTAGGGCTTACGGTGTTTTAATTTTTTCTGTAAAATATAATTTAGGTCATAAAAGCTTTACCAAGAATACCTTTTATGGTAACTCAAAAATAAATGACCACTCATGAATTAATTATTATATAAATTATTTGCAATAGATTAAGTATGAGTAAGTGGTTGTCCTTAACTCTGGAGTAATGAAAGGAAACATTGTAAAGATAATTTTTTATTACAGGGTAATTGAGATGGGTCTTTTTTGTGATGAGGGTACTATGGGTTTGAGAGCCAAAGAATGGAGTTTTAAGAGAAGTGGAGAATGGGAAGATCTTTCTGGAAAGACTTCATAGCTAATGATAAGTTGTAATGATATTTGAATGTTTTGTTTTTATTTTTTTATCTTGCATTGGCAGAGACTAGTGAGAGTGTTTGGAAAATGAGCACAATATTTAAGCATTAAAGTGGTAAGGAAAGTGGGTCAAGAAAGCTAATTATCACCCAGTGAGCGTTATCTCTTCTTGCAGAAATTCTCCAAAAGATAATTAAGGCCAGAATCTTTAGCCTCTTTTCTAGCACTTCAATTACAGATAAACTGTGGCCTCTGTTGTCATATAAGTTTGATATTGACCATCTCACCTATTGCTACTTTATTTT
Source organism: Molossus molossus (assembly GCF_014108415.1). NCBI lineage: Eukaryota > Metazoa > Chordata > Mammalia > Chiroptera > Molossidae > Molossus > Molossus molossus. Next base: position 16,223,139 of record NW_023425346.1, read on the forward strand.
CTTATTTAGGTAGTCAAGTGAAATTATCTAGTTAGGTGTTGCATGTTTTAAAAATTCTTGTAATGCATTGGTTGAAAGTCACTGATCTAGGCAGTCAGAAGACTACAGGTAGAATCAGAATAATTTGCCATAGTTTCATCCTGGCTTTAGCCTTAAGGTACAGTTTAGACTGAATGGAAACTACTAGTCTCTCAGCTATCTGCTAGCTTTTAGCAGTGCTCTAAAATCACGTGTCTGTGCTGCTTCATTGAAATGATATGTAAATGCTAATAATTATACTACTCACATAACAAGTTCTGAGAGAAATTAAGAGATGTCCCTCCCTTTGTGGAGACAATACATTCTTCACTTGAATATGATTATCCAGTCAAAGTTTAAGTAACAGAGATGCCAAAAACAGATAAATAGTTAATTTACTTTGATTCATCAATCTGCTTCTTAGTATATATGTTAGTGACATGCATATATATATGCCTCAGGAGGCATACACTAAAATGTTCATAGCAGCATTGTTGTTGTTTTTTAAATGTTTTTATTGATTTTAGAGAGGAAGGGAGAGGGAGAGAGAGAGAAACATCAATGAGAGAGAAATATCAATTGGCTGCCTCCTGTACGCCCCCTACTGGGGACTGAGCCTGTAACCTGGGTATGTGCCTTGAATGGCAATCGAACCAATGACCCCTTCATGCATGGGACAGTGCTCATTCCACTGAGGCACACCTGTTGGGCCATATTAGCATTGTTTGAAATAGTTAAGAAGTATCCATCAACAGAAAAATGGATGAATTGTGGTAATATGCATTAGAATATTAGATAACGGTGAGAATAAATGAACTTTGGGTACACACACATGCAAGACATACACACACACGTACCAGGCTTCATCGAAAGAGGTCTTAGTTCTTATTTTATAGATCAAAGGAGGCACCGGGTTGGGAATATAAGAATATCCTAGCCCACATGTGCACAGGGAAGAAAGAAGAAAATAGAATTCTTATTGCTAGAAAACTTCCTTTAATTATGATGTCTAAAGTTGTGAGCACTCTTCGTATTGTGTCTCCAAACTGAGAATCAGACAATCACAATTCCAGTAAATTCACAATTTTCTTGGACATTTTTACATTTCCAAAGTGAATATAGCCTTTTATCTAGCAATGTAGCTAGGTAGCTGATTTCCATCCATCCCCATAGGCATCATCTTGTTCATTTCTCATCGTGCTGTGTTAGTTTGTACATATTTAATGTTTGAAAATTTTTCCCAACTTAAATTTGATTTATATAAACTTAATAGAGTGCTAGCAGTGCTTGGATAAAGAAAATTTAAAGTTGATTTGATATGAAATTGTATCCTCATTTTTAAAAAGACCTGAATGCTAATTTTTAATCAACTATTGTTAACTTTTAAGGGAAAAGACCTTCGTTTTGATTATAAATGTTTGTCCTCTTTTTGGACATGTGATTTTTCAATACAAAGCAGAGTTTAAAACCTATCATGATAACTGTGTTTAGGGGAAGATAAAGGGGGGGGGGACTATAAATTGTCATGGCAAATATAAACATGCCATCCATTAGGTTTCACTTTGTTTTCTGTTTCTTCAGTGGTTTTTGGCAAATTTGTCATATCAAGAAGCACTTTCAGACACACAAGTGGCTATTGTTAATATTTTGTCCTCAACTTCTGGTAAGAAATGTATCTTCAAATTCTGTATTATGAATTGAGATCTATTTCTAATATGTATATATACATATACACACATCTTTATCTTATAAATTATTTCATTTGTTCTCATTACATTAGTGTATTGTAACTACTTCATCTTTATAGTTTTATGTTATAGCCTTGTGCTGTTTATATTTCTAACAAATAATTGACAGTATTTTTTATACCAATATGACAGCTCTTTTTATTACAGTTGTTTTATCTTTTACATATTCTTTCCAAAGATCTTTTTCTAGACCCTTTTGTTAAATGTAATTGCTTTTCTTAAAACTGTAATTTACCCTATGAAAGGTGTTTTTATTTTTAAAATTGAATCACTATTTAATTCTAGAAGATAACAGTGTTTTGAAGCTGTAAAAATAACTTTAGCACACAAGCTTGATTGTGACGAGGTCAGAGTGTTACTCTGAATGCTCAGATTAACTCTCTTATTCATTAAAAAAAGGACTATACTTGATCTGTATTGTTGAAATAAACATGGTTTAGTGTGGGGGCTGTTTTGTTTATGATACTTGAACATTTTAGCCTAGGTAACTGCAGTCTTATTCTACTTACAAATGACAAAAGTTAGTATACTAGTTAGGTGTATAATTTACTTATTTAAATAATAAAATTGATAGTAAATAATGCGGACAGTATTTAAACCAGTGTATCTTTTTCTCTCCATAGGACTTTTTACCTTAATCCTTGCTGCAGTGTTTCCAAGTAACAGTGGAGATCGATTTACTCTTTCTAAACTATTAGCTGTAATATTAAGGTAAGAATCTAGTGTAATAGCTGTTTTACTCTGTTTAAAAATACAATGTTTAAAATATTTTTGGTAGTGAGAGAGGATAATTTATTATAGTCAACTGTAGAGGCAAAGAAAGATGAGGATAGAAGAAAGTTTTAAATGGACGTTATACTACTCAGCCCAGTGTCACATTCTAGACTAGTTTTCTAAACCTTCCTGAGGTGGGTAACCTGAGGGTAGGGCTCCAAGGCATCTTTGGTTCCCATTCATACGACTTCAGCCTTACTAAGTATTGTACTGATGTTCACACTTAAGTTAATGTGGTAACTTAATGCTCATAATCTTTCACGTTTCCATTTTCTTTTCTTAAAACAAGTTCCCCTTTTTGTTTGTGTCTTGGTTTTTACTTCTCCCGTTTCTGGAAATCTATCATGCAGTCTTCTCTGATTGTCTCAGCCTCAGTCTTTCATTTATATTCTGTATAATTTACTTGGAAATTTTGTATTACTGTATAGGATCAATATTGTCAATACTATATTTGAGTCTTTTATTTTGATTTTGCTTTGTGTATGTCTTTGTATCTTCCCTATGAGATTTTAAACCCTTCAAGGCCAGAACCTTTGTGTCACCAAAGACCTCACATGGGGCTTTGCTCACCAACAGTACTCAAAAAAGATGTGTTGGTTTGATAAGGCTATTGTTTTTGTGAGAGAATATGAGAAATCAGAGAATGTAGCAGAATGACTTAATGAAGAGATTAGTATTAGATATCAGTTAGGTTTGAATCACAACTCTGCCCTGTGTCCCTCAGCATTTCCCTTAAACTCTCTGGGAGGACTCCCTAGATCTCAGCTATGTGATTTTTGTTAAGTACTTCCTCTTTTTGCTTAGTTTTCTTATGTGGAAAGTGGAAATGGTAATAACAATAATACCTTCCTTATAAGGTGATATTGTGCATTTTGTGTGGATTAAATGAGCTAATACTATAGCTCTTATATGATACTGATGATAATGTTAGATATTGCCCTGGCTGGGTGGCTCATTTGGTTGGAGCATCGTCCCTTACACCAAAAGGTTGCAGGTTCATTGCTTGGTCAGGGCACGTACCTAAGGCTGCAGGTTCAACTCCCAGGGGTGCGTATAGGAGGCAATTGATCGATGTTTCTCTCTCACATCAATATCTTTTTCTCCCCCACGCCCCCAAATCAATAACTATATCCTCAAGGATAAAAAAATTGTTAGATATTAATTAAATCATAAATTATTTAACAGTTTTACCCCAAAATTAATCTTGATCACTTATAAATAATTTTTATCTTTATGATTAGTCCTTTTAAGGGATTTATTATTTTGCTCACCAATAATAACTCTTATTCTCATAGCATTGGAGGTGTTGTACTGGTAAACCTGTCAGGGTCTGAAAAATCTGCTGGAAGAAATACAATAGGTAAGTATCTGATGCTGCATTCTTAGAGTATGCAAGAAAATTTTGTCCATATCATCATCACACACCCACACAGAGGGTGGGCACTAACAGCCTTTTTAAAAATCATTTTCTTGGAGATAATGTTAAAAAATTTAAAAATATTTCACAGAATTCTTATATAGCCTTCACCCAGATTTGCTGTGAGCTATATATATAACTACAGTACAGTTATACAAGTTAGGAGTTAACATTGATTAGAATTATATTATCTAGTCTGTAGTCCCTTTCCAGCTTCACCATTTTCCCCACCAATGTTCTTTTTCTGATCCAGAATCATCACTTGTGCATTTTACGTGTCATGTCTCCTTAGTTTCCTTTAATCTAGATACCCCTCAGTTTTCTTTTTGTCTTTCATAACCTTTAACATTTTTGAAGGATACTGTTCAGTTGTTTTGTTGAATGTCCCTCAGTTTGGGTTTTACTGATATTTCCTCATGGTTAAATTTATGTTGTACCTTTTTGGAAAGAATACCATGAAAGTGATATGTTCTGATCAGGACATTGTATCAGAAGACACATTGTTGATTTAACTAGTGATGTTACTAATGATGTTAATCTTAAGGTACTATCTGCCTGGTTTGTCCCTTGCTTTTGATCCATTGTTTAGATTTACAAAAAAAGTTAATCAGAACCCAGCTTAATGGTTTTACTCTGGACACTTCAGATATTTGAAGTTTATTTAATAGAATATTTCTAAACTATTTCTAGTTAATATCCAGTGAGTTGTCTTAAATTGCCTCACTTCTTTCTTACCTACAACAGTTTCGTATGTGTAAAACAATGTACGTATTTGTTGCATGTGAGAGATTTTGTTGACAGGTTTTCCCATTGCTGTTTTTAGAAGTTTGATAATAAACATATTTAATAAAACATTGGACTTCTGGATAATTGATTAAAGTATTGAATATGGTCACTTGGCAGATAAGACATTATTTGGCTGTTTTTAAAAGCTTACTTAAATGTTTTTGAGAATGAGTTACTACATTAAAGAGGATCGATATTTATTATGCATGTACTGTGAGCCCTACTTAATTAGATCGTTTGAAACATTAAAAAGTCTAAATTTGTGTTTGTAGTTTTCAAAGAATTCTTGATTGTAATCAGTAGATGAGATTTACAAAATGAAGCCACTAGAGGATAAAATTATACTACATTTAACTATAGTAAGTATTAATAAATTCAGCAGAGGAGAAAGAAGATGCTTTGTGGCAGAGATGCGAGTTTAACAGGACCTTGAAGTTAATAGTAGAATATATATTGAAAATGACACACGGCCCTGGCCATTTTGGCTCAGTAGTTAGAGCATCGGCCCATGGACCAAAGAGTCCGATCAAGGGCATGTGACTCGGTTGTGGTTCATCCCCAGCCCTGCTTGGGTTGTGTGTGGGAAGCAACTGGTCAGTGTTTCTCTATCACATCGATGTTTCTCTCTGTCTTTCTCTCCCTTTCTCCCTCCCACTCTGTCTAATGATAAACGGAAAAATATCCTCAGGTAGGAATTTAAAAAAAAAAAAGACACATGGCAGTGGGGAGAGCAATATAAGCAACAGCTTAGAGAGGGAAAGAGGCATCGTTAAAGTTGAATGGTGTCAGGTGGCAAAATTGTTTCTGTAGGGGAGACAGGAAGTCTACATTTCAAAATTTAAAAACAGTGTTACTTATATGAATTTTAGTATCATAACATATATAAGTGTTTGTTTAGATCATTGAGGTGAATGTTTTTGCATTTATTTGTTTACACATTAAATGCCTTTCTATACTCCTGGAGGACAAAGATGGGGTGAGCTGTACTTTTCTTATTTGTACACTCATTTCTTGGAATGGGATCTGACACATTGTTAGATTTTAATAAGTGTGGGTTGAATTAGTTGATGAACAGATGCTTTAAATCATTATGTTGATCTTTACAGGTTCCATTTGGTCTCTTGTTGGAGCCCTGCTCTATGCTGTCTATATTGTTATGATTAAGAGAAAAGTAGACAGAGAAGATAAGTTGGATATTCCAATGTTCTTTGGTAAGAATATGTTTAACTTGTGAGGCTTGTTACTCTGAATGATTAACTTAGGGTTTCGTTTTTGGTTTTTGGAGGGAATAGAAAAGGCTTCCCCTCCTGCATATGATTCTTTAAAAACTTCAGATTTTAAAGATTATGAAGTCCAAACTCAATGTTTTTCTCTTACCCTATCCTGCATAGTTGTGTACCTATGAGGGATTGTCCATTTCCTCAAAGTGAAGTAAAGAAAGAAATTCCTTTTAACGCCTTTTTTGTATTAATATCTTCAGCCTGCGAATCAGATATTTTCTTCATTAGTATGACAGAATCATGCTATTATGAGCAAGTGAGTGTATACCTGTTATACATTTTGCCAATTTTGAATCGTCGGAAGCATAGGATTGGGGAAACTGTCCCAAATATATGTTTAATACTGTTCCAGTCTGTGTACTTATTTTCATTAACAACTGTGGGCCATTTAAGGTTTTTCATTTTTATTTTATCTTTAGAAATCAGACTCTTATATGACATAGATTTTTCAAATTATCCAATTATAGTTTCTGGCATCCATTTTTAATTTTGGTAAATAAAATACCTTATATGATTTATAAATTTTCTTTTGCCAAAAATCAGCTCAGTAAAAAAAACTTGTCTTGTCTGTAGGATATCTGTGGATATCTTTCAAAAGATGTCGGAATACCATAGATAAAGAAGCCTGGTGATGAGGGTTCAGAGTACAGCTTAACAGGGAATCAGGAGACCTGAAATATAACTGTTATAACTTCATTTATCTCATACTCATCTGAAAAATGAGGAAATTGGACTAGATGAATAGCTTCCAAGCTGATTTACAAAGGATCCTGGGAAGGTTGGTAGGACACGGAGTTGTATGTGTGGGTCTGCTTCTTGGACTCCTTTGCTGCTTCAGCTGGAACAACTCTGCTTTGTTGGGCTTTTTGCATTATCATTTAAGTTGTAGAAAATATTTTTATTCTAAAAGCAGTTTGATTCTCTTTACCTAAGATTAACAAAAATAAAACGTTTGAAAAGCTACCAAACTGAGTGATCACTCAAGTTCCTTTTAAGTATAGAATTCAATAAATATACCTTAAGTATGATGATCATTTTAATGTCTTATTTTAGAGTCATAGAAAATTTCATATGTAATGGGATGAAATGCTAGTGTGTGTGTGTGTGTGTGTGTGTGTGTGTTTTAAGATTGTCAACTTTCAAGAAAAATTGCTTAATTTAATAGAGTGTACATAGATATGTAACTTGATTGGTCTTCTTCATATGTGATATGGAAAGCAATATTGATTTGACCTGAGCTTTAGAGTGGACAGGATTAGAAAAGAAGAGTCATGATCGGCACATGGAGGGTTCCTCAGGCCTGGGGAAGTGAGAGCGTGGCAGGGACAGTGAGTAGGTCTGTGTGGTTGTGCTGAAGGGTTCACTTTAGGCAAGAGCAGGAAAGTATGTAGACCAGATTCTGGAGGGTCTGGAGAATAAATGAAACAATTTGTAGGACCAAACATTCTTAATTTATGTGGGATTTCATAGACTTGATAGTTCAGGGACCAGAACATAGATTTGGCTCTTGATAATACCAAATTTTGGCATTTTAATTACAGTTTTTTAATGTTATGCAAGCCTTTTAGATCATGAATCCCTTCTGTGTATATGTCCTTTTGTTTGATTTTATTTTTATCACTAGATGTCTTAAATCATCCATCTGGGTTTCATAGATGCAGGATAGGATTTAGTGTGGATGATTTATTGGGGGGGGGGGGATGGGCAGTGCTCTGTAGGAAAAACTGGCAAGGGAAGTGAGAGAGCAGGTGTGGGAGGCAGTGGCAATGTCTGGGCACTCCTCAGGATGGGCTGCCTTGTGAGCGCTGCCCCTGGCTGCCGAGGGTACAGGGTCAGCAGGGTGGGAACTTCCTGGGCAGAGCAGACTTGTTTGCTGTCCAAGGCAGTTCTTTAGAGAAGGTGGTAGCTTTAAGACTTTAGCAGCAGATAGACTGTGGGTGTTCCAGTCTTGTTTAGATTTAACTGGGCATCCTAAATATTAGTTTATTATTTAGCAGCCGTATAAAATATGCATGTACTATAATTTAACTTTTTTTAATAAAAGCGCTATAGTTACCTCATGGATTCCATAGTGGATCCACAGAAAGTGTAATAAAAATTACTATAAAATTATAGTTTTTTCTTTATAGTCTTTACTACATAGTCTTTCATGTATATAGTCATATATAAACTCACATTTTTATAACAATAATAGCAACCTTTATTAACTGTGTGTTTTTTGACAGGTACTGTGCTATAATTTGTTTTATCTAATCTTTTTAATAACCTAATTATATACTATTTTACACTATAGACTAGAAAACTGAGACTTAAAAGAGGTTCTGTTCTTGCCTCAGGTTTACACTACTCATGAACGGTAGAGCTGGGAGCAGAGCCAGGGTGATCAGACTGCAGCACATACTTCTAACCACTAAGCATTACAGCCTTCCTTATAAGTAGTCTGTGCTTAGTTCATATACTGAATAGGTATTTGTGTATGTGTTATCTCACCAAGTAGCTAATGAGCTCTGGGAAGGTGGGAACCAAGAATTGTATCCTTTATTGGGCCCTTCCTCCATTATTCCTAGTATAGCATATGAGCTTTAAACATAACTATGAGTTGAATCAGAGAACAAACTCTGCAATTCCTTAATAATTAATTTAGGTTTGAATATACAAACAGACACACATACACCAGTTATTTCTTTAACTTCTAGGATAATACAGGGTGGGACAAAAGTAGGTTTACAGTTGTTTGTATGGAAAATAATGCAGTAATTAATAAATACTAATTCAAGAATAAATTCTATTTTATATACTCACAACAATAAACTTACTTTTGCCCCATCCTGTATATTATTTACTGCTAAACTTAACTCTTTTTTTTGAATTGTTGTAAGTGGTTTATTCTGCAATGGTTGCTCCCTGCAATGTAGACATTTGAACCTTGAAGATTCAGTGATCACCAATTACTTGATCCAGTTTTTTTCTGTATTGAGTTATCCACAGGACTGACTTCAAAACAAATAAACAGAAGTTCCATTTAAGGGAATCTGTTGGAGCCCTTTGTACAAAATCTGTTTTCTAAGTATAGAGTTATAAGTTTGAAAAATTTAAATCACTGAAACTAACTTTTTCTCTTCATACATGTTTAGGTTTCGTAGGTCTGTTTAATCTGCTGCTCTTATGGCCAGGTTTCTTTTTACTTCATTATACTGGATTTGAGGACTTTGAATTTCCCAATAAAGTAGTATTAATGTGCATTATCATTAATGGCCTTATTGGAACAGTTCTCTCCGAGTTCCTGTGGTTGTGGTATGTACTATTTATTACCCTATGATTTATTAGTTATCAGTTCATGGACTTGTGGATAGTTTAAACATTTATGTTTCTTTTGTCTTCTGATGGCCCTTCCTGTGCATCTTATCACCCCACACACTTAACAATTTAATACAGTAACTCCATTACAGTAAGAGCTTTGGTTTTTAATTTTAACTTATCTATTGTATAGAGTAATGTTTTGCACATTAAAGGAACTCAGTAAATAGTTAATGAATGAATATAAATGATCTAAATTTGTAACGTGTTTTTGGAAGTATAGTGTTATACAAATGAAAGGTGTCATCTAATAGACATCTAAACTTGTAAGATGTATTTCCTAAGTATTAGTGACATTAGTTCTGAGTGAGATTCTGGGGACTTTGTTTAAGAGCCTTTGCTTATTTTAAAGACTTTGTCTCTGGTTGTTTATAGACTTTTTGTTTTGTTTATTCTCAGGACTTCATGTGCTTGAACCACATGTGTAAACCCTAAACTCTGATGAGATATGCTAACATACTTTGAAATGTTATAATATCTAATATGTTGAAATGTGATAATGATCCTCAAATAGTTAGAAGACAATATCATGTATGGAGTTTAAGAAACCTTTCACATATAGAACTTGGTACTTAATCCTGTTTCCACCTAGTAGGAACTTACAAAGAAACACAAATTGTACTTAAACTGCTGAGTGAATTTTATTACATGACAAGACTACTGACTAGTTTTCCTTTGTAAGTCTGCAACAGAAATGGCCTTTTGTATGAAGTCTTTATGCTCTGCCTATACTTCTTCCTCCTCCCCAGTTAAGGAAATATCTCTTATTTTCTTGATACCCTCAACACTCACTCTCTTTCATGTAGTACTTAAAGATTTACGTTATATTGTAATAACTTATGAACTTATCTTAAATTTCTTTGCTAATCTAAAACTCTGATTTAGAATTCATTTACTCATTTATTTTTTTCATCTTTCTTTACATGTATTTTAGGTGCTTACTTTTTTAACCAGAAAGAGTTGCATATTTTGCCCTGGCCAGTTTGGCTCAGCGGTTAGAGCATTGGCCCTCAGACCAGAAGGACCCAGGTTCAGTTCCTGATAAGGGCATGTACCTCGGTTGCAATCTGTTCCTGGCCCCAGTTGGGATTGTGTGGGTGGCAGCCAGTTGATGTGTCTCTCTTACATCAAGGCTTCTCTCTCTTCCTCCCTCTCCCCCTCCCCCTCTGTCTGAAGATAAATGCAAAAATGTCCTTGGGTGAGGATTTAAAAAAGAAAAGAGTTGCATATTTTATTTTATACATTAATATATATCTTTTCCCTTTGGTTCTCTTGTCCTATCACTTGTATTCTGTCATTTGTCTCTCTTCTTGATTCTGAGCAGATAAAACTACTTAGTGGTTGTATTCTGATTTAACTTAGTTGAATCATAGGAATTGTTGATCAGCCATTTTTTACTGTAGTTTGATATGGTTCAACCTCAAATGTGTGCTTTAAATAATTACACATTGTATTTTAATACAAGTTCATAGTCTGTAGATTTCTAAGTTTAGTTTAAATTGGAAATTTTCAAAGCAAAGCATTTTTACATATTTAAAAGAAATAATTAAATTTTTATTTGGATATTAGACTAAAGAAGGGATTATTTTGGTCCTTATTACATTATTATTACATTGAGACTCATAGTAAACATAGACTGTGCCACCTGCATATATTAAAATACTCTTAATTGAGATCTTTATTTATTTATTTATTTTAAATCCTCACCCAAGGACATTCTTCCATTTATCTTCAGATAGAGTGGGAGGGAAAGAGAGAGAAACACTGATTTGAGAGAGACACATCAATTAGTTGTCTCCTGCATGACCCCAACCAGGGCCAGGGACCGAATCACAACCGAGGTACATGCCCTTGACCAGAATCGAACCCATGATTCTTCAGTCTCCAGGTCGATGCTCCAACCGCTGAGCCAAACTGGCGAGAGTGAGAGCTTTATTTTTATTAATTAATATATACAATAGTTTCATTATGTTCAGCAGAATTTAATGTAGTAGGCTTTAAGGCCAATCAAATATGAGTTCTGACATGTAATCTCTCCATTATATGAGAGTTGGTAGTTTTCTCACTTGGAAAATTTTACATTTAAAGAAATAATAAATAGTATGTTCTAAAATATTTTATTCTTTTTATTTAACGTTTTTAAAATTAAAAGAGTAAAATATACAAAAGTGTATAAAAGGAAATCTCTGTTCTACCCCAAATTTCTATTCCTTTTTCTCAGAAGCAACCACTATCCACTTCTAAACCTTCTATAATATTTTCTATACATACAGAAATGTGTATCAGTCTCTGAGTTTTCCCCTCAATTGGTATTATTTTCAACACACAAACGGGAGCATACTGTGGATATTGTTCTGTACTTCTTTCCACAAGCTGTCTTGTCCGTTTTCACATAACAGCACTTAGATTCAATTCATTATTTAAAGCCTGTATTTTAAAATACTATAATCCATTATGTTACATAATGGATAGAACATATTCAACCAGTTTTTTATTGAGAGACATTTTAAGTTTCCAGTCTTTTGCTTTGTGAATAATACAGTATTGAATATTCTTATGTATGTCTTTGCATACATATATTATAGGATACATACCTTTAAGTGGAAAAGACTGAGTCAAACATGTAGACTTTACATTTTGATAGAGAATTACCATCTCATTCTCCACAGAAGGAACACAATTTATATTCCCTACTGTGTATTATGGGTGTTCATTATTGAATAGTTAAATTGGACACTGAAAATCATGTATTATGATCAAGCTATGTTTATCCTTACCTGGGATTGATTTTTCAGGACCTCAAGGTTTATTTTCCAGATACACTTCTACACTCAAGTGTTTAAGAGTACTTAACAGTAATAACTCAGTAGCAATAATGTTAATAAGTAATGAAACAAACATCTCCCTTAAATTCTAGGTATTTGTAACTCAAAACAACCATAACCAGCCTATCAAACTTTTTATGATTGTATTTTGCATTATAAATCTCTTAAGAACATATGCTGCATTAAAAAATATACATATTTAACTCCTAAACCCTCATTTCATAGAGCAGTTTATGAGTAGTGGGACCTACTAGTATTTGCATTCTCTTTACTGCAACTATAAGAACTAATTGTCCAGCCTCTATTGAATACTTCAAGTGACACTTTCAAGGGATAGCCTCTTTTATTGCAGGGCAGCATTATTTTTATTTTTATTTTTTTATCCTCACCCGAGAACATTTTTCCTTTTTTTTTTTTTGTTCAGATAGAGTGGGAGGGAGAGAGAGGACGAGAGAGAGAAAAACATTGACATGAAAGGGACACATTGAGTGGCTGCCTCCCGTATGACCCCAGCCAGGGCCAAGGACGAACTGCAACTGAGGTACGTGCCCTTGGCTGGAATCAAACCCACAACTCATTGGTCCGCAGGCCGACCCTCTAACCGCTAAGCCAAACCTGCCAGGGTAGGACAGTATTATTAATTCTAACATATACTGAACTAGAATTTGCTTGCCCATAATTTCCATGGGTCTGTAGTCCTAATTATATACATTATGGTCTCATCTTGGCCTATAATTCATTTTCTTCTTATATACCCAAATTATCAGTCTTTATAAAAGGCTCATCTATTTGGTATAATGCTTTCTTTTTTTTTCAATTAAACACAATTATATGCAGATTAATGTTTTTACATTTAAAACCAATATTGATAGTTTAAAGTAAAAATGAAATAATTGTTCAAGGTGAAAATAATACAGGATTTGGTTAGGACAATTGCAAGAAAAATGGAAAACAAGGAAATATTTTGTAGAAGTATCTGGAGAGTATTATGCTGAGCGAAATAAGCCAGTCAGAGAAAGACAAGTTCCACAAGATTTCACTTATTTGTAGAATATAATGAGCAAATAAGCTGATGAACAAAGTAGATCCAGAGCCATGGGAGTAGGAAACAGTCGGACAAACCTCAGAGGGAAGGGAGAAGGGGAGGGCAGGAAGAGATAAACCAAAGAACTTATATGCATATATGCATAACCAATGGACACAGCAGTGTGGTGAAGGTAGGGGGTAGGGAGGCAGTGGAGGGGAGGGAGCCTGGGGGGGGGGAGGCAGGGCGGGAAAGGAGGGATATCTATAATACTTTCAAGAATAAAGATAAATCTAAACAAAAAAATTCATGGACACAAACAACAGACAGGTGAAGGCCTGGGGTGGGAGATGGGTGAAGGGGGGTAAGGGGGAGGGATGGGGGACATCTGTAATACTCTCAACAATAAAATAAATTTAAAAACACACACAAAAAACTCAGTTTTTCTTTTTGATTCTAAGCCAAACCAAAAGAGCTACACACATCTAAAGACTTAATTCTCATGAGGTTGAGATGTTTTTGGTTTGATGACAGATTCACATGTTGGCTTATCACTTTAAGTCTGTGTTGAGAGGTGTTGTCCAACAGTTTAATAAAGCTGCCTGCTTTGTTAGCTGAGTATTATCATCACAGCTCTTTTGTCTGTTTTATTTAAAATTTTAAGGAAATATAAGCTACACATTCAAAGTTGAATATCTGTAAGCCGATCTTAAAAATAATGTAAAATACCTCAAAATTTTTATACTTATATATTTGGATTTTTAATATTGGAAAGTAAACCTTAAGATTTATCTTAGTAACTTTATTATTTATTGTATCTCTGTCCATCCTGGGCTTTTATTTTTGCTTTTGATCTTTCATCTATATTTTAGGATAGGTAGACATTGATCATTGTTGGGTTTTTTTTTTTTTTTTGGTCCTTTTACTTTTTAAATATGGAAATGTGTTTTTGTTTTTGTTTTTTCCTTTTTAGGGGCTGCTTTCTTACCTCATCATTGATAGGCACACTTGCACTAAGCCTTACAATACCTCTGTCCATAATAGCTGACATGTGTATGCAAAAGGTAAGGCAAACTGTTTATTAGATATTTAATGTACATTATTACAAACAGAGTTAATGAAAGTTAATAGATATGACTAAATTACAAGGGATATAGTCATGAACAGTACTTGATGCCTTCTTTCCCAAAATGCTTTCCTACACAGAGTTGTAAAACGTACTAAAAGAAATGGATAATTATTTCTTGCATTTTTAGCTTTTTAGTATTTTTATCTTCAGTTAAGCGCAGTATCTTCTTATGTATTCTCCAGTTTTGGAGCAGATTATGTTCTTTATGGTTTTTGGTAGGTCATTGGTATGGAGTAAGGGATACATTTTATCATAAAATAGTAGTGTTTTGATTTCTAAGATAAACTCCTTAATACTGCTAATAACTACTATAGATAAGAGAGGCATATGAGCAGTGTTGTTTCTAAGCAAATGCTCATTTCTATCTGAACTCAGCAGGGTAGGGGTTTCCTCCCTCCTCTGTGAAGTCCTGGTCTGGATATGGGGATCTTGTGATAAATAAATATTGGCAATATTGCAAACATTGCAGAAAACAGAATCTGTGTTCCTCCCAGCAGCCTGAGAGAGGAGTTTCTTCAGTGCTCCTAGGGGTTAACAGGAAGAAAAGAAATGTACCATTGGCTAATACGAAAAGATGTAATGTAGCCATGGATCATTCACGTCAATATTTTTAAGCTTTTAAGTAATAAAATGTGTGTGTGTATGGGGGGGGGGGCGATAATATAATTGGAAGAGGACATACTTGAAAGCCCAAAAGCTTATAATGTGTAGAAGTTATAATCAGATTTTGAAAGCTAATTTTCTTTAGATCTTTTTGCACTTTTCAGGATAAAAGCAAAACACTCTCAATTATATCTATTTATTTACTTTTTCTCTTTAAACTTATCTTTATTGTTGAATGTATTACAGAAGTCTCTCCTTTTTTCTCCCCTTGATCTCCTCTTCCTCACTCCCGTCCCCCTCCTGCCTTCCCCACACTACTGTCTGTGTCTATTGGTTATGCATATATGCATATAAGTTCTTTGGTTTCTCTCTTCCTGCCCTCTCTACCCTCTTCCCTTTGAGGTTCATCAATCTAACAACCAATTTGTACTTCTTAATCCTTCACCTTTTTCATCCAGCCCCCCTTCCACTTGGTAACCAACAAAAAGTTCTCTGTATCTATGAGTTTGTTTCTATTTTGCTTGCTCATTTTGTTTATAGATTCAATTGTTGATAGATATGTATTTATTGCCATTTTTATTGTTCATATTTTTTATCTTCTTCAAGAAGACCCGTCAACATTTCATATAATAACGGTTTGGTGGTAATGAACTCCTTTAGCTTTTTCTTGTCTGGGAAACTCTATATGGCCATCGATTCTAAATGATAGCTTTGCAGGATAGAGTAATCTGGTTGTAGAGCCTTACTTTTTATCACTTTAAACATTTCTTGCCACTCCCTTCTGGCCTTCAAAGTTTCTTTTGAGAAATCAGCTGACAGCCTTATGGGAGCTTCCTAGTAGGTAACTAACTAATTTTCCTTTGCTGCTTTTAAGATTCTTTCTTTGACTTGAACCTTTTGCATTTTGATGATGATGTGTCTTAGGTTGGACCTCTTTGGGTTCATGTTGGTTGGGACTCTGTGCTTCCTTCACATGGAAGTTCGTTTCCTTCACCAAGTTAGGTAAGTTTTCTGTCATTATTTTTTCAAATAGGTTTTCAATTTCTTGCTCGCTTTCTTCTCCTTCTGGCACCCCTATGATGCAAATGTTGGTACACTTGAGATTGTCCCACAGGCTCCTTATACTATCCTCATTTTTTGGATTTTTTTTTTTTGCTGTTCTGATTGGCTGTTTTCTGCTTCCTTATATTTCAATAGATGGATTGCTTCTTAGATTCACCTACTTTACTATTGATTCCCTATAAATTATTCTTTATTTCAGTTACTGCATCCATCATTTCTGACTGGTCCTTTATTATGCTCTTGAGGTCCTCATTAAGTTCCTTGACATTCTCATGAAGTTCCTTGAAATTCTCACTAAGTTCATTGAGCACCCTTATAAGCAGTGTTTTGAACTCTGCATCTGTTAGATTGCTTATCTTCATTTCTTTTAGTTCTTTTCCTGGAGTTTTGTTTTGTCCTTTCATTTGGGACATGTTTCTTTGTCTCCTCATTTTGGCTGCCTCCCTGTGTTTGTTTCTATGTATTAGGGATAGTTGCTGTATCCCCTGGGCTTCGTAGGGTGGCCTTTTGTTGTAGGTGTTCTGTAGGATCCAGTGGCACAGCCTCCCTGGTCACCCTAGCTGGGCCCTCGAGGTGCACCTCCCATGTGGCCTTTACACTTTTCTGTTGTAATTGAGGCTTGACAGCTGTTGGCACATCAGTAGGAGTGTTTTAATCAGGCTGATTTGTGCAAGGACTGGCTGTGCCCACTAACCACCAACCTCTGACTACCTTGGATGATCAGCTGTACAGGGGCCAACCACAGAGAGCAAGACTTACTTCATCAGTGCTCTGGTACCCACTGAGTCCATTCCTTGACTGTGTCACTTGTGGAGGTGATTGGGTGGTGGTGCTTCGATGTGGTCTGAAGTTGTCCACTGGGTGTGCTGGCTCTGGGACAAGGTCAGCCACTGCCTGTGTTCTACCCAGGGCCACCAGGCATAAGCTACAAAGCGATCTGCCAATGGCTGCTTCTTGTGCTGGGCTTGGAAATGCCCAACAAAGCTAAGCTGTGAACCAAGGCTGTCTGCTTTTAGTGCCAGGCCTGGGGCCACTTAGCAAGAGATATGGGGCTTGCTGTGGCCAGCTGCTGCTTGTTTGAGAGAATTTAGGAAAATCTGAAGCAGGAGCCGAAACAGGCCAGTCCTATGGTAAAGTCACTAGAAACAGTTTGGGTGGGCCTGAAAGTTGGGTGGTGCAGGGCCTCAGGGAATCACAAGGGCGGGGCAAACTGTGAACCAGGTTGCTGGACTCCCAGATACAGCGCATGTTTGCCAGCCTCATGGGGGAAGGGCTCACCAAAGGAACAAAGGCCTCCGCCAGCATGTCTGTCCAGGAGAAAACTGCCTCTCCAGCCCTCACCTTGATGCCAAACAACTCAGTTCTTCCCCGTATGTCTCTGGTGCCTTTCAAGCTGCCTCCCCCATGCTGGAGCCTGGAGGGAGCAAGTCCCAGTAAGTCCATGTGTGGGCCCTTTAAGAGGAACTGCCTGGGACTCCAGAAGACTTAGCCTTCCTCAGCCTCAGTTCCCCGCTGGTTTTTATAGGCAGAAGTGATGGGGACACTCTTCCTGGTACTGGAACCCTGAGCTGGGGGCCTGCTGAGGGACAGGGACCCCTTGGTCCTCAGGGAGGATCTTCACAGCTGAGGTGTTCCTCCTAATTTTTATCTGCCACATGTGGGGGTGGGACCAGCCCATCCACACCTCCGCCCCTCCTACCAGTCTCAATGTGGCTGCTTCTTTAATTTCATAGTTGTAGGACTTCCATTCAGCTCCATGTCAGGTGGTTCTGAAAGATGTTTGTTTTGTAGTTTAGTTACAATTTTGATCTCTCTTGTTTTTAATTCTGTACTGATCTTAACTTTGTTTTGTGGTTCAATAAATTCTTTTTTTTTTTTTAATCCTCACCACAGGATATTTTTCCATTGATTTTTAGATAGAGTGGAAGGGAGAGAGGGAGAAAGAGAGAAACATTGATGTGAGAAAGACATCCATTGGTTGCCTCCCACATGACCCCAACCAGGGCTGGGGATCGAATCTGCAACCCAGGTGTATGTGCCTTTGACCAGGAATTGTACCTGCAACCCTTCTTCGGCCCTCACGCTGACGCTCTAACCCCTAAGCCAAACCAGCCGGGGCAATAAATTCATATTTGTCATGGTTAAAACATGGAAATCTCCTTAATTGAGTATGTACCATGCATTTTCAAAGAATATGAATATTATAAAATATATATAACACTAGAGTTACACCTATTCGATTTTTTTACATTTGAATAATATCCAGGTCCTTCTACATCTTGGGGTCATAATCTTGAATATCAGCGAAAATTGTTGTAGTGAAACTGGGGAAGTGCTGCTTATTAAAGGATTTTGTAGACCTCTGTGAAATTGAACTCTAATGTACTGATATTTTGAAAACATCAGCTTCTGTAGATTTGAAAAATAAAAATTGAAGGTTAATTTTAAGAAATGTTTTAAAAAATGTCACAGAGGGTTGAATTTTATTAAATGATTTTATAACTTGTTTAATCAAATATTTTAAGATGAAGGCAGAAAGAAACACAAGAAAAGGGAAAATGTATATATATGTCATTGATTAGAAAAACATAACCAAATGGTCTTTTCTGGATTGTCTTTACATATATTATTAGTCAACTACTTGAATGGATGGGCTGAGTCTTGGGTGGGAATTGAGGGCAGGAAGATACCTTTTGGGAGAAGAAGCAGGGTATGCCTCAGAGCTGTACTAGAAAAGCATGATAGGACAACTTTTTTCATGGTTTTTTAAATTCTGCTAGCCAATCATGTTTATATATGGTTTCGGAAATTTTAGCATCTATTAACGATATTTATTGTGCTTAAAACAAATGATTATCTTAACCTATTTATAGTTGATATTTTGTGTAATAGGAATCTATCTGATGTATTCAGATTTATATTTAGATATATTTAGGAATCAGACTTTTTTATTTATATCGACAATTTTCTTTGTTAATAAATGTCCTCGTTTTAAAAAATTGTCTTCCTAGGTTCTTGGAAATCAAATAGGAAGTTTTTTGTTATGTGGCAACACACAACTTCATTAAAAGTGGAGTTTCTGCCTGGCCGGTGTGGTTCAGTGGTTGAGCGTTGACCCATGCACCAAGAGGTCGCCGGTTCAATTCCCAGTCAGGGCACATGCCCAGGTTGTGGGCCAAATTCCCAGTGTGGGGAGAGGGGGACATGCAGGAAGGGGCCAGTCGATGTTCTCTCTCATTGATGTTTCTATCTCTCTCTCCCTCTCCCTTCCTCTCTCAAAATCAATAAAGAAAAAAATAATAATTAGACTTTGCCTTTAAAAGTCCTCTAGGGTTTTACCTACCTAAAATTTACCTAATTTTATAAAGTCTGCTTTAATTTAGTTATAAAACAGGGTTTTTAGTTGAATATTTGTGAAATCATTTTATCAACTAGATGTACATTTTTACTCTCATCAGTCATAAGTTTTTCATACTTTTCTGGTCTTGGGTCATTTAAGTCATGAAGGCTTTGTATTTTCTCTTACTGACTGATCTTTCCTGGGCATTCTTAGGCTGACTCAGCCTGTGTATGTACCATACAAGCAGGATGTGCATGTTAGTTGTCAGTGATTACTCATGTGTTTTGCATTGTGAGTCTCTCATAAAAAACATTCTCACAAAACCCTCTTGCTCTAATGGTGCTGTGAAGTGAAATGGTATATGTTTGCCACCAGAGGGAGTCTTGCCTATGATTGGAAACTTCTTTTTTTCTACCCTTAAAGAGGGCAAGCAGCTTTTCTCCCTGTTTTAAAGCTTGGAGTTACTATTTTCCTCATTATTTTGAAAGCATACCTCCATTGTGTTGTAGCTAAGTCTCAAGTAAATCAGTGCAGGCTTCTTTAAGAGTTGTTTTTGATTTTAGTTGAATCTAGGTGGTACTGAAAGAGAAGAATGATCTTTTTTTTTGTAACTTTATGGCATCTCATTATTTTTAATTTTCTTGACAACCCTGATAAAATGATAGATTAACAGGTCTGACTTGATGATATCTGAGGGCTCTGCACCGCTGAGGCTTGTCTTGCTGTTTGTCTTCTCTGTCTCACATTTCTTAGTAAAAGTATTCCTTCCTATTTGTAGTTTTTATTTTTCTTAGTCATAATTTCCTTTTTAAAAAAAATTTTTTTCTTTATTGATTTTTAGAGAGAGAGTAAGGGAGAAGGAGAGAAAGATAGAAACATCTATGAAAGAGAACATTGATTGGCCGCTTCCTGCATGCCCCCACTGGGGATTGGGCCTGCAACCTGGGCATGAGCCCTGACCAGGAATCCAACTGGTGACCTCTTGGCGCATGGGTTGACGCTCAACCACTGAGCCACACTGGACGGGCATGATTTCCTTTTGATTTTTAAAAATTTGTTATTAGATATCAATCTCTTTTTAAATGTCAGGATTAAAGTTTGT
This sequence comes from Molossus molossus, assembly GCF_014108415.1. Taxonomy (NCBI): domain Eukaryota; kingdom Metazoa; phylum Chordata; class Mammalia; order Chiroptera; family Molossidae; genus Molossus; species Molossus molossus. The sequence continues at coordinate 16,243,604 of NW_023425346.1, forward strand.
TGCAAATTGTTAATAAAAGGTTTATAAAATTTGCAGTTAAGAGTTTTATCTGTTTTATGGGGTGGGGACTGGACATGGGGGTGGAGTTGTAAGAGGTCATAGAGGGGATAAATGGTCATTGAAAAAATAAAATAAAGAGTTTTATCTTTTTAAGACTGTCTAAAGAAAACTGTGAGAACACCATTAGAGCATAACAGAGTTCTTTTTAATAGGAGTTTTTATGATGATTCAGAAACTGAAGGGAGGGATCGATTTGAGATTAAGCAGTATAATCAGTAATGAAGAAATGGGCAGTGTGATCTGTAAGACAAAAGCTTAAAGGTTCATAATTCTGTTCTCAGCCATACCATGTCTAATAAGTGAAAAGCATGCCTTCCTGGCTTTTTTAAAGGCTGTTTTCGAGTGACAAATGTTTTTCTTGGTAATTTAAGCAAGTGGTTAATATGTTGAAGTCTTGAATTCGCATGTTTAATAATAATGTGCTTAGTAATGTGTTGTCAGTACTTAGTGTAATTATCTTGGTCCTTTAACTTATTCCTGCAACTTTTTATAAATGGAAAACTTACATTAAAGGGGAAAATTGTCTTCATGATAATTGTGGGGTTTTTTTTTCTCTCTCATTTTTAGGTGCAGTTTTCTTGGTTATTTTTTGCAGGTGCTATACCTGTATTTGTTTCATTTTTTATTGTAACTCTCCTATGCCATTATAATAATTGGGACCCTGTGATGGTAGGAATCAGAAGAATTTTTGCTTTTATATGCAGAAAACATCGAATTCAGAGGTAGGTTTAGCTACAACATAATTTTTAAAATTAATGTTTGCTAGATAAACTGGGAATCATATGCTGGCCTAACTTTTAGAGACTTTTGTGAAGAATTATTGAAAGATTACAATTTATATATGTTCTATGCCAGGTAAAATTACAATTATTTATTTAGATCCTTTGAGTGATGAGATAGTTTCTTCTTCACAACTACTTATTATAAAAAAATGTTTTTTTGTTGTCTTTTTTTGTTGCTGTTAATCCTCATCCAAGTATATTTTTTTCATTGATTTTTAGAGAGAGTAGAAGGGAGGGAGGAGGGAGAGAAACATAGATGCATGAGAGATGTACCAATTGATTGCTTCCCACACATGCCCTGATGGGTATGTGCCCTTGACCAGGAATCAAACCCATGACTCGTAGGTGTGTGGGCCAATGCTCCATGGAGCCACACCAACCAGGCCCCCCCTAGTGTTTGATTCACAGGTAAAATCAAAGTTCTTATTGGTCTGCTATAACAAATTTAAATGTAGAAAACTTTTATTGGTTTGAATAAAATTCAATAAAATATAACATTGCCTCAAATTTTCTTTTTCAATTTTTTTAAGAGAGAAAGCTTTCACATTCTGCTATAAAAAGAACTTGGGACAAGTTGTTGGGAAATTTTACCCTAATCTTAGTTCTGACCACACAACTTCAGCCATTTGTATGGATCATTTTAAAGGGTTCCTTTCAGCAATAAAGCTTTCTTTAAAAATTGTCTTCTTTAAAAGGGTTCCAGAAGACAGTGAACAGTGTGAGAGTCTTATTCCTATGCACAGTGTTTCTCAAGAGGATGGAGCTAGCTAGCTGTTGTCAGTCATCCAGGTTTGTATGTTGGCTAGCCTTAGTGGTGACTAAGGTTCTAATTCTTGTATTGCTTAGATACAGAATTGCATTTCCATAATTAGTTGTTTGAGAGGCAATATAGCTTAGATGCTAATGGACTCAAACTGCCTGGGTTTCGGTTCCAGCTTCTTCATGTGCTAGCTGTGTGACCTTATACAAGTTTCTTAACCTCTCTGTGCCTCTTTTTTCTTATTTGTGGAAATGGAATTACAGTAGAACCTCCCTCATAAGGTTGTTAGAAGTATTAAACACTTCATAAGTTCAAAGTACGTATGGTAATTAGTGCCTGACTCAAACTAAGTGATCCTAAGTTTTAACTACTTTATTCATGCTCAGGGTTATTACTTTACTTAATGATATACTATATAAACATATTTTTTCTTTGAGTATAAAATTCAGAAAAAATGTATCACTCTGGTGTACTTGTCTTTTTTTTTTTATCCTCGCCCGAGGACTTTTTTTTTTCCATTTATCTTCAGATAGAGTGGGAGGGAGAGATGGGGGGAAGAGAGAGAGAGAAACATCTATGTGAGAGAGACACACCGAGTGGTTGCCACCCACTGACCTCAACTAGGGCCAGGGACAAACTCCAACAGAGGTACATGCCCTTAGCGGGAACTGAACCCGGGACTCTCCGGTTCGCAGGCCAACGCTCTAACCGCTGAGCCAAACTGACAAGGGCCATTCAGTCTTTTTTTATGCATATGTGTGTTACTGTAACTTGACTTGCAAGTCTTTGGCACAGTGTATATCCTGATTCTCTGTCTATGCTTTTCACTTAACAATGTTTCAAGAAAATTTCCCCAGTTTTTAAAATTTAAGAAATATTTTTATATTTCTTACATGATAGAAAGAGTACGTTATATTTCCTGTTTTACTGAATGAATGCTTAAATATACCTGACATATATCTTTGTCAAGTACAAAAGTGATTATTTAGAATGAGAGATCACAGTAAGTTACTGAAATTCTGAAGATTCAGCCCCTTTCTTCTGAGATGATTTTAGGCAGTTTAGATCGAAATGTTTCCTGATTGCACCTGGGGTTCCTCTCCTCATCTAGAACACTGAGTAACTCCTGTCAACTCCTTGCAATCACACTGACCTTGAAGCTTAGGCAAATTCTTCATAGTAAATTCACATCTAAACTAAAGCTAATTGCCTTGGTTTTGTTTTTCTGTGATTGGTCATTTTTCCTGATACATGCCTATAGTTCAAAAGAGTTAGAGTTCCACAAGACTTCTTATACAAAGCAGCTAACCCTGCTCTTCACCATTTAGCCTGCTTTCATTCTTTCCCATTCTCAGGAATCACTTTAAATCTACATGCTTGTACTTCTATATCCTGCTTTCTCAGTTTTAGGCATATTTAGTTGATTTCCCACTATGGCAAATGAGGATAGATTGCTTTCAAGTGTCCCCCTCCTCTGCTCCCACCCCACTTGCCTATTTGCCAAGCATTGTTTTTGCATAATTTTGGATAGATTATAATCAGTATTTACATTGTTAGGACTGAACAAATGTTGCTTTTACCTGAGCCCTATAGGATTGTGCTTGGCATTTCCCCAATCCAGAGACCCTTTGTTTCTACTTTTTTGGGGGGAATAAACCTCACATTGTCTTCTGGGATAGAGCATAGGCACCCACTGTGAAAAATAAGAGGAGGGGATCTAAGTGTCTAACTGCTTTTCCTATAAAATGTGCACCAATCTGCTTGTTTTCAATACTGTGTCTTCACTTTAGAACATTATCTGGTCATATTTCTCCATTGCAAGCTAAGAATTAGCACTCTATTTTTTGTTTGTTTCTACTCTTCTCTTTGTCCATGTTTATTTCTTTTAAAAAATCCCTTTATTGTCTTTTTACTAAGGTTTTAGGGACAGAGTGGAACTAATATGTGTTTATTTGCCATCTTTAAATTTTAAAAAGTACACATAGTTATTCTTTAAAGGTTTTTATTGATATAACATATGCATTTTCCCTCCCTAGTATGTTGAACATTATTTCTATATTCATGCCCATATCCACCCCACACAAAGTTTCAATATTTTTGGAAGTGAGAGCTGGATAAAGGGGAACTAGTGAAGACTAAAGAAAATGGACTACAATAAAGTAGGACAGGTTAGGCAGGAGTCTGTCTCAACTGGAGTAATGGTGAAATACACCATGATTAAACTTACCACATGATCTTTAAGTAGTATTGGATGTCAGCCTTTGACATTGCTATAGAACTCACTTTCATGAGTTCTCAAGACTCACTTCAAGTTCAAATATCCAGTTATATAAACTATATATATTGTATTTGATATATATTTCAATGTTAAGATAATTTGCTTTTTGAAATATAAACTATAGAAAATGAAAACTATGGTAGTTGCTATCTAATGATGATTCTGTGTTTGTTTTTATTTTCAGCTTGACAGTGGAACATTATATAGCGAAGAGACAATCTCTTGCAAGTCTTTGGAGAACAATGTTTCAGTGCCTAGTCTAAAAAATAACAGTTTCAGTTCTTTGGAACTCTAAAATATATTTTCCTCATATCAGTGTTCTTCATTTTCATAATGAAGTACTTTGCTATGTGGCTATGTACATATCACTACAGTTATAGGAAGTTTCCATCCACAGTCCATCTAAAGGACAACCTTGCCTTATGCATCTCCAGGAATTCAGCTGATGAAGTAATCTGAACTAATCAAGGGATAAAATCTTAATGTCTGGAGACTTTATCATCATATACTGTTTGTTAAATGCTGGACTATATCATGAAAATGTTTTCAAGAAATCGTTTAGTATGTAGATCAGTGTTTCTTACAGGTAAAATGTTAAATTAAGTTGCCTATAATAGGTACAGATTATATTTTTGAGTTTTGTAGAATATTGCAAATTAACACAAAAAATGTTTAATTTATGTAACAAGTATATTCGTGCAAATTTGGTTAGACTCCAGAAAGAATATTTGAGAAAAGATCTGGTTCACTTACACCACATATACTGTATTATCTTTTCATAGCATTAGGTGCCTTGTATTTTTGATCTGTGACAAACCATGACAAATTTTTAAAGGGGAAATATTGTAAAATGAAGAATCATGTATTTCTAAAGGCTGTATTGCTGTAAATTTGATTGATAAAGCTCTGCTTAATTTAGAGTTTTGAAGAAATATTCTCTTCAATTATGACATTTTCATAATGGAATGATTTAAATTGAAGTGATAAAGAGTATTATTAAAATAAAATGTTTATATATATTTGTGTACTATAGATTTATCACTTGGTTTCTGATTTTTTTTTTTTTTTTTTACATATAAATGTGCCAAATTACTATAGAACTGGATGCCTCTTCTTTATATAATTCTAGTTGTTTTTTTTTTTTAAATAATTTTTAATGGGTAAAATACCAAAGAAGGAAGGCAAGCAGACATTCTACTTTATTTATTTATTTTTTTTAATTTAATTTTTTGAGAGAAAAGGCAGAAGTTTATTACTTTCCCCACCGTCAGGGAAAGGACCCATGCATTGACGGGCAATACAAGGGCAGGGAACAAAGAGTAAGTTGCTCTTTTTTGGGGGGTTTCAGGGAATAAAGGGAAGTTTGGGTCAGGGAGGGGACTGTGTTGAAGGTGAACAGATGCAGAATGAGGGTTGCCTTGAGCATTTGCAGTATGTTTGTTTTCCAGGAAATAGTCCGGCAGTTGTACCAGAAAGGTGTCTTTATCAGTATCTTAGTTTTATCATGCTCAGTGAAGCCTATACAATGGTTAAATCTCTGGCCAAATTCTTTTTATTTTTATTCTTTCTCTTTAGATTGATTCCTCCAATGTTGAGGAAGTTTGAGAACGGGTTAAAGGCTTTGCCACATTCTCTAATTTGCTAAGATTTCAGCCCAGTATGATTTTTTTGTATTAAGACACGACTGCTGATTAAAGGCTTTGGGACACATACTACATTTATAGGGCTTCTCTCCAGTATGAATTCTCTCCCGTACAATAAGACACCAATGGTAACTCAAAGTTTTGCGTCATTCTTCACATTTGATAAGACTCCTCTTGACAATAAAGTATCTGATGTTAAATAAAATCCCACTGCCAAGGAGATAACTGTAAGGCTTCTCTTCAGTATGAACTCTCTGATGCACAGTAAGTATTTAACACTGGCTGAAGGCTTTGTCACATTTCCCACACGGTAAGGCCTTCCTTCCTGCACTATGACTTTTCTGATGTTCAGGAAGTTTTGAGAAGTGGATAACGGTTCTACCACCTTCTTTATATTTGTGAGGTCTCCACGGTATGACCCCTCTCAGGTACAGTAAGACATGAATGTCTTTTGAAGCCTTTTCCATATTTTTCACAAACATAGCACTTCTTCCCAGTATAAATGTTCAGTAAGTGCTCAATGCTGGTAAAGGACTTCTGCTCTCCTTGCATCTGTAGGATCTCTCTCAAGTATTAACTCTGATGTACAGTAAGGTGGGAACACTGGTGAAAGGCTTTGTCATATTTTCTACTTTTATAAAGTTTCTTTCCAGTGTGAGATTGCTGAAAATAAGTAGGGCTGAGAACTAGCTAAAGGCATTACAACATTCCAAGCACTTCTAAAGTCTCTCGAATATGTATTCTCTGATGGTCAGTAAGGGTTGACATCTTCCTGAAGGAGTTGCCACATTCACTGCATTTGTAAGGCTTCTCTCCTGTATGAACTCTGATGTGCAGTAAGAGCTGAAGAATGGCAAAAGGCTTTGCCACATTCGGTGCATTTGTAAGGTCTCTCTCAAGTATGTGCTCTCTGATGGTCAGTAAGGGTTGAGGACTTCCTGAAGGTTTTACCACATTCTCTGCAATTATAAGGCCTCTCTCCAGAATGAACTGTTTGATGATAAGTAAGGGTTGAGGCTTTTCCACATTCTCTACATTTGTAAGGCTTCTCTCCAGTATGAACTCTCCAACGCCGACTAAGGCTTGAGGAGTGGACAAATGTTTTGTCACATTCTCTACATTTATAAATCTCTCCAGTATGAACACTCTGGTGTCGAGTAAGGCTTGAGGACTGGCTAAAGGCTTTGCCGCATTCTATACATTTGGTCTCTCAAGTGTGTATCTCTGATGATCGATAAGGGTTGAGGACTTCCTGAAGGTTTTGCCACATTCTCTACAATTATAAGGTTTCTCTCCAGTATGAACACTGGTGTTGAGTAAGGCTTGAGGACTGGCTAAAGGCTTTGCCACATTCTATACAATTGTAAGGTATCTCTCCAGTGTGTATTCTCTGATGGACAGTCAGGTATGAGGACTGGCTGAAGGCTTTGCCACATTCTCTACATTTATACTGCTTCTCTCTAGTATGAATTCTCTGATGTTTAGTAAGGCCTGAGGAATGTCTAAATGCTTTGCCACATTCTCTACATGCATAAGGTCCTCTCCAATATGAAGCCTTTGATGGAGAATAAGGGCTCCATACTGGTTGAAAGCTTTGCCACATTCTCTCCATTTATAAGGCTTCTCTCCAATATGAATTATTTTATGGACAGTAAGGCCAGAGGCCTTGCTGAAGCCTTTGCCACATTCTGTACATTTGCATGGTTCTTCTCCAGTGTGAACTCTGCTGTTGAGTAAATTCTGAATGGCAGTTAAAAGCTTTGCCACATTCTGAACATTTATAAGACCTCTCCTGTAGGAATTCTTTGATGTTGAGTATGTTTTGAGCACTGACTAAATCCTTTTCCACATTCCCTCCATTTGTAAAGTTTTCCCCAAGTGTGAATTCTCTGCTCGTGTACAGTAAGACATGAATGAAATTTAAACGCTTTGCCACATGTTTTACATTTGTAAGGCTTCTCTCCAGTAAGAATTATCTGATTTAGAGTAAAACCTGAAGAACTATTAGATGTTTTACCACCATCTTTACATTTATGAGGTTTTTCTCCAGTATGGATTCTTTTAAGTGTACTTACACTGAATATTTGACTGGAGACTCTACCACATGGATTCGATTTGTAATCCTCCTTGCCAGTAAGAATACTCTTGTTCAGTGTCATTTGAAGACTGCTTCAAAGACTTGACACATTTACTTTGTTTGTCTTCTCCACAATATGAATAGCCTGATGTATATTGTGACTTGCCATTTGGTCAAAGACTTTTCCACTTTTATATTGGTTCTCTGGAAGCTGACTTCTCTGAGGAGTATTAGAGTTTGACTCCTCCTTAAATTTCTTCCAATGTTCATTCCATTGATAAACTCTGTTGCCATTTTATGTTCTCAGTATTATTTCTGAGAATAAATCTTGTAGTCCAGGTTTTCACAAAAAGGCCTGCTTGTCTCCAGATGACATGGCCAGGGAGACCAAGCTCCTGTAGTTCTCCACCATCACATCCAGGTACAATATCCACTGATTCCAGGCATTCCCTCTCCTCCTGAGAGATCTCTACGGCCACATCCTTGAAGTCAATGGTCCTGCTGCAGGAGACGCTGGTGCGGGGACTTCCGTGCCCGTTCTGACCCTCGGCCTCACTTGTGTAGGAATCTGGACAGAGAAGATCGGTTTGAGGAACACCGAAACCGGGAAGAACAGCTCAACCTTGCGTAAGCCAGACCCCTTTCTGGGTCTAATTTTTTTTTTTTTTTTTTTTTTAATCCTCATCCGAGGACATTTTTCCATTTTTTGTACAGACAGAGTGGGAGGGAGAGAGAGGAAGAGAGAGAGAGAAACATCGATGTGAAAGGGACACATCGAGTGGCTGCCACCCGCATGACCAACCAGGGCCGGGGACAAACTGCAACCGAGGTACATGCCCTTAGCGGGAACCGAACCCGGGTCTCTCTGGACCGCAGGCGGACGCTCTAACCGCTGAGCCAAACCGGCCAGGGCTCTAATTTTTTTTTAACTTATCTTTATTGTTGAATGAATTACAGATGTTTCTCATTTTCCCCTATTGACTCCCTCCTCCCCACTCCCACCCCCCTCCTGCCTTTCCCCACACTGTTGTCTGTGTCCATTGGTTATGCATATATACATATACAGTGATACCTCGGTTCTCGAACGCCTCGGTTTTCGACCAAATCAGGATTCGAGAAACTTTTGTCTCGGAATCCGAACAAATATTTGGAACTCGAACTTCCGAGTTGAGCCGAATGGCGTTCATTCGGCCCAGCGCGCCTTGCTTGCGTCATCAGTGTGAGTGCAGAGAGAGAGTCACGCTTTGTGGAGTCCGCTTTCCTATTGGGTTTCATTGCTTCGGTTCTCGAACAATTCGGTTCTCGACCGTCCTCCTGGAACGAATTATGTTCGAGAACCGAGGTATCACTGTAAGTTCTTTGGTTAATTTTTTCCCCACCCCCATGCCCCCTTCCCTTTGAGGTTTGTCAGTCTAACAACCAATTTGTTCTTAATCCCTTCACCTTTTTCACCCATTATTACCCCAACACCTCTCCCATCTGGCATCCAACAAAATGTTTTCTGTATCTATTAGAATGTTTCTGTTCTGCTTGTTCATTTTGTTTGTAGATTCAATTATCAATAGATATGTATTCATTGCCATTTTGTTTGTTCATCTTTTTCTTCAAGAAGACCCTTCATCATTTCATATAATAACGGTTTGGTGGTGATGAACTCCTTTAGCTTTTTTTTTGTCTGGGAAACTCTTTATATAGCCATCGATTCTAAATGACAGCTTTGCAGGATCGAGTAATCTTGGTTGCAGGTTCTTGCTTTTCATCACTCTGAATATTTCCTGCCACTCCCTTCTGGCCTGCAAAGTTTTTTTGTTATTGTTGTTTTTTGTTTTTATCTTTATTGTTGAATGTATTACAGATGTTCCTCATTTTTTCCCCCATTGGCCCCTCCTCCCCACTTCCGCCCCCCTCCTGCCTTTTCCCACACTGTTGTCTGTGTCCATTGGTTATGCATATAAGTTCTTTGGTTTATTTCTTCCCACCCCCCAACCACCTTCTTTTTGAGGTTTGTCAGACTAGCAACCAATTTGTTCTTCTTAATCCCTTCACCTTTTTCACCCATTCCCCAACCCCCCACCCATCTGGCAACCAACAAAATGTTCTCTGTATCTATGAGAATGTTTCTGTTCTGCTTGTTCATTTTGTTTGTAGATTCCATTGTCGATAGATATGTATTCATTGCCATTTTGTTTGTTCATGTATTTTATCTTTTTTTTTTTTTTCAAAAAGACCCTTCAACATTTCATATAATAACGGTTTGGTGGTGATGAACTCCTTTAACTTTTTCTTATGTGGCCATCGATTCTAAATGACAGCTTTGCAGGATAGAGTAATCTTGGTTGTAGGTTCTTGCTTTTCATCACTCTGAATATTTCTTGCCACTCCCTTCTGGCCTGCAAAGTTTCTTTTGAGAAATCAGCTGACAGCCTTATGGGAACTCCCTTGTAGGTCACTAGCTGCCTTTCTCTTGCTGCTTTTAAGATTCTCTCTTTGTCTTGAACCTTTTGCATTTTGTTGATGATGTGTCTTAGGTTGGACCTCTTGGGGTTCATCTTGTTTGGAACTCTCTGTGCTTCCTGGACTTGTATGTCTGTTTCCTTCACCAAGTTAGGGAAGTTTTCTGCCATTATTGTTTCAAATAGGTTTTTCAATTTCTTGTTCTCTCTCTTCTTCTTCTGGCACCCCCAAGATGCGAATGTTGGTATGCTTAAAGTTGTTCCAGAGGCTCCTTATACTATCCTCATTTTGTTGGTTTTTTATTATTTTTTTCTTTTTGCTGTTCTGATGGGGTGTTTTTTGCTTCCTTATATTCCAAATAGATGGTTTGTTTCTCAGCTTCACCTACTGTACTACTGATTCTCTGTAAATTGTTTTTTATTTCAGTTAGTGCATCCTTCATTTCTGACTGGCCCTTTTTTATGCTCTTGAGGTCCCCACTTAGTTCATTGAGCATCCTTATAAGCAGTGTTTTTAACTCTGCATCTGTTAGATTGCATATCTTCATTTTGTTTACTTCTTTTCTTGGAGTTTTCTTCTGTTTTTTCATTTGGGACATGTTTCTTTGTCTCCTCATTTTGGCTGCCTCTCTGTATTTGTTTCTATGTATTAGACATAGAGTTGCTATGTCCCCTAGGCTTCATAGGATGGCCTATTATAGTAGGTGTCCTGTAGGGTCCAGTGACACAGCCTCCCTGATCACCCCAGCTAGGTCCTCAAGATACATCCCTCATGTGGACTGTACATCCTTCTGTTGTGGTTGAGTCTTGATTGCTGTTGGCATATCGGTGAGAGGGTTTTACTCAGCTTCAAGGACTGTCTGTGCCCATTTACCACTGACCTTTGACTGCTTTGGAGGATCAGCTGTGCAGGGGCCCACCACACAGAGCAAGACTTACTTCAGCAGGGCTCTGGTACCCGCTGAGTCCGCTCCTTGAGTGTGTCACTTGTGGAGGTGGTTGGGTGATGGTGCTTCAACATGGTCTGAAGCTGTCCACTGGGCATGCCAGCTCTGAGGCAAGGTCAGTCACTGCCTGTGTTCTACCATGGTCACCCAGCATAAGCTAAAAAGTGATCTGAAAATGGCTGTTTCTTGTGCTGGGCTTGGGGGTGCCCAACAGAACCAAGCTGGGAACCAAGGCTGGCTGCTTCTAGTGCTGGGCCTGGGGCCACTTAGCAAGTGATATGGGACTCGCTGAGAACAGATGCTGCTTGTTTGAGAGAATTTAGGAAAATCTGAAGCAGGAGTTGAGACTGGCAATTCCTATGGTAAAGCCACTGGAAACAGTTTGGGTGGGCCCAAAAGTTGGGTGGGGCAGGGCCTCAGGGAATCGCTAGGGTGGGGGCAAACAGTGTGAGCCAGGTTGCTGGAGTCCCAGTTATGGCTCTCCTCTGCCAGCCCCATGGGGGAAGGGCTCACAAAGGAACAATGGCCTCTGCCAACACATCTGTCCAGGAGAAAGCTACTTCTCCAGCTCTGGCACAGATGCCAAACAACTCAGTTCTTCCCCGCATGACTGTGGTTCCTTTCAAGCTGCCTCCCCCACACTGGAGCCTGGAGGGAGCCATTCCCAGTAAGTTCTTGCATGGCCCTTTAAGAGGAGCTGCCTGGGGTTCTAGCAGCCTCAGCCTCTCTCAGCCTCAATTCCCACTGGATTTTACAGCCAGAAGTAATGGGGACCTCTCTTCCTGGCACTGGAACCCTGAGCTGGGAGCATGGTGTGGGACGGGAACCCCTCACTTCTCAAGGAGGACCTTCCCAGCCGAGGTTTCCCTCCTGATTTTTATCCTCTACATGTGGGTGTGGGACCAGCCCGACTACACCTCCGCCCCTCCTACCAGTCTCAATGGGGCTTCTTCTTTAACTTCATAGTTGTACTTCCATTTAGGCGGTTCTGAATGATGGATGTTCTGTAGTTTAGTTGTAATTTTAATATAACATAATTTTTATAGCATGTAAATACTCAGTGTTTTATTTTAAAAAACAAAAACAAAAAACAGTTACTAGCATATTCACTATTGTGAATATGTAATCTTAAAATTTGGGGATGCTAAAGAAATGCCATTAGAGTTTTTCATCTTTTAATTCTGTCTTGTTAAAATAATCACCACTAGGGTCCTTTGGCCTTTCCCTTGCCATCTAAGTCTGCTGTGCTCTAAATATGGACAAGAGCTGATGCCATAGGAAGTGTATGTAACTCATTGGCTTGAATAAAACATTTGAATCCATCAAAATGGTCTCCTTAAAATACTGACTGCCGAGTGCCTGCAGAATGAGCGCGGGGCATGGCTGGGATGGCGTTCCCCACACATGGGATACTGCATTTGAAATATCCATTTTGAAAAACCTGAGCAGAAATGGGCTAGAAAAAATGCAGACAGGACACTGAAAATATTAAATCCTTTTAGTACAACATGATAATAGAAAAAAAAAAAAAAATCAAATGCCAGAATACAGTATAGGGTAAATTTTAACTAGTAAAATCTAAAATGAGTCTTAATATTCAGACCAGTGTTAGAGGTTAGGCAGCAGAATCTGTGTGAGACCAGGTATAGACAGGTTGGGGCAAAAGTAGGTTTATGGCTGTTTGTATGAAAAATAATAATAATACAAGCAAAAACTGTGTATGTCTGGCCAGTGAGGCTCAGGGGTTGAGCATCTACCCATGAACCAAGAGGTCACCAGTTCCATTCCTGGTCAGGGCACATGCCCAGGTTGTGGGCCCAAATCCCCAGTGAGGGGGCATGCAGGAGGCAGCTAATTCATGGTCTCTCTCATCGATGTTTCTGTCTCTCTTTCCATCTCCCTCTCTCTCAAAAATCAATGAAGAAAAAAAAAATTTTTTAAAGAATAAACTGTTTTATGTACTCACAACTGTAAACCTACTTTTGCCCTTATATATTTAGCTTGCATTTCTTTTTTTTGTTTGTTTAATTTTTCTTTATTTTTGTTAAACATGTTACTCCTTTCCCCCCCAAACACCCTCCTCTCCACTCTTCCCCTCCCCCAGCATTGTTGTCTATGTCCATTGGTTATGCATACATGCATATAAGTTCTTTGGTTCATCTCATCCATCCCCCCTGCCCCTCTACTCTGAGGTTGGTCAGTTTGAACCATACTCCTTTCTATGTCTCTGGGTCTATTTTATTCACCAGCCCACCTTGTCCATTATATTTCACAAATAAGTGAGATAATGTGGCATTTATCTTTCTCTGGCTTATTTCACTTAGCATTATACTCTCAAGGTCTCTCCATGTTGTCTAAAGAAATAACAGATCTTTCTTACAGCTACACAGTATTCCATTGTGTATATGTACCACAGCTTCTTTACCCACTCATCTACTGATGGACACTTGGGTTGTTTCCAGATCTTAGTGATTGTAAATTGTGCTGCTTTGAACATGGGGTACATATACTCTTTCTGATTGGTGTTTCAGGTTTCTTAGGGTATATTCCTAGAAGTGGGATCACTGGATCAAATGGCAATTCAATTCTTAATTTTTTGAGGTAACACCATAGTGTTTTCCATAGTGGCTGTACCAGTTTGCGTTCCCACCAGCAGTATACTAGAATCACCTTTTCTCCACACCCTCGCCGGCACTTATTGTTTGATGATTTGTTGATGGCAGCCATTCTGGTAGGTGTGAGATGATACCTCATGGTTGTGTTAATTTGCATCTCTCTGATGATTAGTGATGTTGATCATTTCTTCATTTGTCTCTTGGCCATTTGTATGTCCTTTTTGGAGAGGTGTCTATTTAGGTCCTCTGCCCATTTTATAATTGGGTTCTTTGTCTGCCTTCTGTTGAGTTTATGAGCACCCAATATATTTTGAAAATTAATCTCTTATCTGATGTATCATTGGCAGTTATGCACTCCCATACAATGGGTTCCCTTTCCATTTTGATGGTTGTTTCTTTTGCTGTGCAGAAGCTTTTGAGTTTGATATAGTCCTATGTGTTCATTTTTCCTTTGTTTCTGTTGCCTTAGGTTATGTGTCGGTGAAAATTCTGCTGTGTATGATATCCAAAATTTTGTTGCCTACATTTTCTTCTAGGCTTTTTATGGATTCACGAGTCACATTTAAGTCTTTTATCCATTTTGGTTTCTTTTTATGTATGGTGTAAGTTGATGGTCTAGTTTTATATTTTGCATGTAGCTGTCCAATTTTCCCAACACCATTTATTAAAAATGCTGTCTTTACTCCATTGTATGCTCTTACCTCCCTTGTCAAATATTAATTGAGCATAATGTCTTGAGTCCATTTCTGGGTTCTCTGTTCTGTTCCACTAGTCTATATGCCTGTTTTTGTGCCAGTACCAGGCTGTTTTGATTACAGTCGCTTTGTAGTATAACCTGATATCTGGTATTGTGATCCAACCTACTTTGTCCTTTTTTTTTCAAGATGGCTGGGGCTATTCGGGGACTTTTTTGGTTCCATATGAACTTTTGAAGTATTTGTTCTAGCTCTGTGAAATATGTTGTTGGTATTTTGATGGAGATTGCATTGGGTAATATGGACATTTTGATGATGTTAATTCTTCCAATTCATGAACAAGGTATGTGCTTCCACTTTTTTATATCTTCCTTTATTTCTTTTTTCAATGTCCTATAATTTTCTGCAAATAGGTCCTTTACTTCTTTGGTTAAGTTTATTCCTAGGTATCTTAATTTTTTTGCCGCGATGGTAAATGGGATTGTTTTTTTACTTTCTCTTTCTGTGAGTTCATCATTGGTGTATAAGAATGCTGTCAATTTTTTGATGTTAATTTTGTATCCTGCTACTTTGCCAAATGCATTTATTAAGTCTAGTAGATTTTTGATGGAGTCTTTAGGGTTTTCTATGTATAATATCATGTCATCTGCAAATAATGACAGTTTCACTTCCTCCTTTCCAATTTGGATCCCTTTTATTTTTTCTTCATGTCTGATTGCTGTGGCTATTACTTCCAGTACAATGTTAAATAAGAGTGGCAAAAGTGGACATCCCTGTCTTGTTCCTGTTCTTAAGGGAAATGTTTTTAGTTTCTGCCCATTGAGTATGATGTTGGCTGTAGGTCTTTCATATATGGCCTTTATTATGTCGAGATATGATCCCTCTAGTCCCACATTGCTGAGCGTTTTTATCAGAAATGTATGCTGGATTTTATTGAATGCTTTTTCAGCATCTATTGATATAATCATGTGGTTTTTATTCTTCATTTTGTTTATGTGGTGTATCACATTTATTGATTTGCGAATATTGTACCAGCCTTGCATCCCTGGGATGAATCCCACTTGGTCATGGTGGATAATTTTTTTGGTGTATTGCTGGATCCAATTTGCTAGTATTTTGTTCAGGATTTTGGCGTCTATATTCATCAGGGATATTGGCCTGTAGTTTTCTTTCTTTGTAGTATCTTTTTCTGGTTTTGGAATTAGAATTATACTGGCTTCATAAAATGAGTTTGGAAATCTCCTTTCTTGAATTTTTTGGAATAGTTTGAGGAGAATGGGTGTTAGTTCTTCTTTGAATGTTCAGTAAAACATCCCTGTATCACCATCTGGGCCTGGGCTTTTTTTTGGCTGGCAGAGTCTTGATTACTGTAGGGCCTAGTTGTTATTGATCTGTTCAAGTTTTCTATTTCTTCTTGATTCAGTTTTGGGAGACTATGTGTTTCTAGCAATTTGTCCATTTCACTTAAATTGTCCTATTTGTTTCTGTATAATTGTTCATAGTATTTGTTAATGATCCTTTCTATTTCTGCGGTGTCAGTTGTTACTTCTCCTCTTTCATTTCTGATTTTGTTTATTTGGGTTCTCTCTCTTTGTTTCTTAGTGAGTCTAGCTAAGGGCTCATCAATCTTGTTTATCTTTTCAAAGAACCAGCTCTTTGTTTCATTGATCCTTTGAATTGTTATTTTGGTTTCTATGTCATTTATTTCTGCTCTGCTCTTTACTATTTCCCTCCTTCTACTTGCCCTGGAGTTTTCTTTTTGTTTGGTTTTTAGTTCTTTAAGTTGTGAGGTTAGTCTATTAGAGATTTTTCTTGTTTCTTGAGGTAGACCTGTAGTGCTATGAACTTCTCTCTCAGAACTGCTTTTGCTGCATCCCATAGATTATGTATTTTTGTGTGTTCATTTTCATTGGTTTCCAGGAAGTTTTTAATTTCTTCCTTGATCTCCATGGTAATCCATTCATTGTTTAATAACATGCTATTTATCCTCCATATATTCAAGTGTCTTTGCATGTTCTTGTTGCAATTGATTTGTAGTTTCATGCCATTGTGATCTGAGAAGATGCTTGATATGATTTCAGTCTTCTTGAACTTGTAGAGACTCAGATTGTGTCCTAACATGTGGTCTATCTTGGAGAATGTCCCATGTGCACTTGAGAAAAATGTGAATTCTTCATTGATATTTTAGAGAGCAAAGGAGAGAGAGAAATATCGATGTGAGAGAGAAATATTGATCAGTTGCCTCCTCCATGCTCTATATTGGGGATTGAACCCAAAACCCAGGAATTGAACCAGGACCTCTCAGTCCATGGGATGATGCTCAATTCACTCAGCCAAGCCAGCATATCTTTTGATTTATTTGTTTCTTCTTTAGTTTCTTTTGTCAATATCTTACAGTTTTCAGTGTACAGGTCATTCAACTCTTTGGTTAAATTTATTCCTAAGTATTTTAAATTTTGATGCTATTGTAAATGAATAGTTTTCTTTATTTCTTTTCTCAATATTTTGTCGTTTAGAAAGACACTTGATTTTTGTACATTGTTGCTCTGTTTAATATGTTCCTGTGAGACTCTGAATGCTGAGCCCTGTTGGCTGTCAGAGGTAGATGACTGTGGGCCTGTCCCTGTGTAGCAGCCATAAAAGTCAGGCACCAGATGTGTGGTCCAAAACCTCTGCTCTCAGTGAGAAGCTGGGAGTTTGGGGTTTCCTCCTGATTATAAGGTGCTGTACTGGTGGTAGGGTTACTTGTGAAAGTATGTCTCAGCCTTTTCTTCCCATTTTGGTGTACTTTTTCAATCATTGAAGTACAGGGCACATTGAGTATAGGAGTCACTCAATGAGTTCTGGATTTCACTCAGAAGGAATTGATTTATGTGTAGTTATTTGGCGTGTCCAAAGTGGGAGGGGAAGTCACAAGCCTTCTATCCAACCGTCTTGGTGATGATGTCCTTGGCATGATATTCTTCAGTGGCAAATATCTTCTCCTTTGGGCCACACAAGCCTTCCTCTTATCTGAGCACCCCCGTTTAAATATTGCTGAATACCAAAAACATTTGGTTTTAAATTGGCATTGAAGAGAAACACTTAAAATCAAATCTGGTTACATGGACCCAAATCACCTGCTAAGGAAATCTAACATATATAACAGATATCACTTTCATATTAAAGAAAAAGCCTGAACAGGTAAGTTACTCTAACTTCAGAAAATAGCAGGTAACCATGCTTTTGATAAATGAGCACCTACTGTAATCTCTTAGTGTCTTGAATTCCAGTAAGACCTGAAACCTAATCAAGATGGTGAGTCATGGTTGCAGTCACTCCCAGCTCAGACTCCGGCCTAGTCGGCTCAGGGAGGACTTCTGCCAAATGAAGCACCCTGCGGCGTGGCGGCGGGGGCCTGGGGGTTGGCACAGACGAGGCCCGCACATTGTCCCCGCTGCCCCGGCCACCAGCCCGTGATGCTCAGAGGTCGCCCAGTTGCTAGGAAGCGGCATCCGGACGCTGGGGTGGGGTGGGCGAAGGACCAGTAGTGCATCCTGGGCCACATCCGGGAGGGTGCGCACAGCATTGTCTTCAAGGCCAAACACGTGGAGACTGGAGAGATGGTTGCCCTCAAAAAGGTGGGCCTGCAGCAGCTGGAGGATGGTATCCCCAACCAGGCCGTGCGGGAGATCAAGGCCCTGCAGGAGATGGAGGACCGTCAGTATGTGGTGCAGCTGAAGGCCATGTTCCCTCACGGGGCAGGCTTTGTGCTGGCCTTTGAGTTCATGCTGTCAGATCTGGCTGAGGTGGTCCGCCACGCACAGAGGCCGCTTGCTCAGGCACAGCTCAAGAGCTACCTGCAAATGCTGCTCAAAGGTGTCTCCTTCTGCCATGCCAATAACATTGTGCATCGGGACCTGAAACCAGCCAACCTGCTCATCAGCGCCTCAGGCCAGCTCAAGATAGTGGACTTTGGCCTGGCCTGGGTCTTTTCTCCAGATGGCAGCCGCCTCTACACGCACCAGGTGGCCACCAGGTGGTACCGAGCCACAGAGCTCCTGTACGGTGCCTGCCAGTGTGACCAGGAGGTCGATCTGTGGGCCGTGGGCTGCATCCTGGGGGAGCTGTTAAATGGGTCCCCTCTTTTCCCAGGGGAGAACGACATCGACCAGATTTGCTGTGTTCTTTGTGTCTTGGGCACCCCTAGCCCTCAAATCTGGCCGGAGATCACAGAGGTGCCTGACTAAAATAAGATCTCCTTCAAGGAGCAGGGGCCCGTGTCCCTGGGGGGGGGGGCGGGGGGGCTGCTGGACGCCTCTCCCTATGCCTTGGACCTGCTGGGGCAGTTCCGCCTCTACCCTCCTCACCGGCGCATTGCGGCCTCCCAGGCCCTCCCACACCAATACTTCACAGCTCCCTGCCTGCCCACCCTTGGAGCTGCCAATTCCTCAGCACCCAGGGGGACTGGCCCCCAAGACCCACCTGGGGCCCCCCAACATCCATGACTTCCACATGGACTGGCTCCTCGAGGAGTTGCTGTTGAACCCAGAGCTGATTCAGCCCTTCATCCCAGAGGGCTGAGATGCTGGACCAGGCCCCACCAGCCTGTCTTCCAGGGCCTCTGTTCCTCTGCTCCAGCCTGAGTCAGCTCCCATGGCCACACTACGCCCACTCTGGGCTCACTCCACACCTGGTCCCGCCCCAGCAGAGGACACCTGAGTCCGTGCCCTTGGCCTCCCATCTATGTGCTGCGAACATACCCAGCAGAGAGACAGTGAACCCACAACCAGGCTGGCCCTGGTGCCGCTTCTCCAGGCGCTGCCTTAGGTCAGGGACAGTCCTGGTAGAGCCACCTGTGGGAGCACACAGACGTCCTTGATTCGGAAACCCAGGTGGGAAGGGAGGCTTGGTTTGTTTTTGTTCTCAGTAATATTAAACACTAGTTCTGTTTCGAAAAAATTGAAGGAAAAAAAGATGGTGAGACATATATACACACATATATATGACTTTGGTGGGTGCATTTTAAAATTGCTGTAATGAGGGAGCAGTTATCACTTCCTGGAACAGAAAACATTTCTGGTATATACCCAAAAAGAATGCAAATAGTTAGGCCTATGTAGGGAATAATAAATCACATGAGCATAGGAAAAGAAAGAATGTGCTCAGTGAGCAGTGTGAAAATGTGATCAGATGCTTTAAAACATCAATTATGAAAGTTCTGTAAATGTGATGGAGAGAAAAGGAGACTGACCTTGACCAACAACATCAGCTGGACCTGAAAAAAAATCCCAGAAGTTCAACTAAGTGCATTGAAGCACTTCACCAGTTAAAATAGGGCATAACTATGACACCTTTCCTTTTGGGTGCATTTAATTCAGAACTATAGTATTAGCTAGCCCTACTTTCTTGGTTAGTGTTGAGAAACCACTCAATCTTGGATGTGCTTATGTGAATCTGAATTTTCAACTCAGATAACTTTCTCTTGATACTTATCTTAGATGGATTATTTAAATGTACCTGCCTGAAACTGTTTCTCAGTTCAAGTTCTACTGAATACTAGTGTCCCATGAGATTAATTTAATGGGTGTCCCATACAAAATAAATAAACTGGGAAACATGCTCACATATTCCTGTTTCACCTTAGGATCATGTGACATACTTAATGTCCTATGTAAACAATGACTCCTTAAAGGGGATGAGGTTCAATTTTCAGTTTTCTTCAAATATATTTGAACACTGATCCCCACCATAAGCCCTAGCTTTTTTGCTAAACATCTATCTATATATGTAGAGACACATTTGTTACAAAATATGGTTTAGAGAATGCTGATATTAAAGATGGCAAATGGCTGACAAAAGGTCAGGAATCTTTATATATTTTTGTGTCATTTTGAGTTTGTGGTAGAAGAAATGTGTCCTTTCCTGAGATAATGAAGAGGCTGAATAGATGACATGTTTTCCCGGCACAGATGGCCGATTTCAGGTGTTCTGGCAAGCTACTTTGCATCCCTAACAAATACAAAGTATTTTTTTATCTTCAGCTTGTGGTGAAATGTCACACATCATGAGGTTGATACGCATTTCAAATATAGTATCTCCTATTCCTTTGAAACTAAATCCAGAAAAACCTGAAGAACCTTTGCAATTCCGACCAGAATGTTTGCGAGGGCATTAGGTGGCTGGAAACGGAGAGGGCTGGGGAAGGAGACGCTGGTCCCAAGAACCAGGGCTCTGTTCACCACGAGCATTGGTAGCACAGCACTTTCCTATTAGTAAGTGTATTTTTTTTAAATTGGAATTATAATTTGTTTAATTTTAATGATAAGCAAAGTACATTTTCCTGAATGTAGGAATATAAATCAGCTAATTTGAGCCATAATTGTAAAAAATATTACCCTTAGCATATGGAATGTAACAACAGAAACAATAACTTCATAATACATTATTTTTCTTTGAAGTTTTGCAAGGGGAAAAAAAGGATGAAAATCAGGACGGGGGGGTAGTCATTTGTTTATTTGTTTATTTTTTATTTTTTGCAGATGATTATAAAACACACACACGGTAATTAATTTTTCAGCTAGATTTTATTCACCAGAAACTTCAGCTGTTAGAAGTAATTCTACTTGCATCTTAATTTTGCTTTCTCAACAAGTATGTTAAGCATTCTTTCTTTCTTAATTTATATATTTTTTCTGTCAGAAGTGGGATTTGAACCCACACCTCCATGGGAGATGTTAAGCATTCTTTAAAATCTACCTTTAAATACACCGAACATCTATTAAACAGCAGTTCTCTAATTGAAAGCACCAATTCAATTCAGCAAATACTTGTATGGATACCTACTATTTGTATTTCAGTGAATACATTCATAAATAAGATTGTCTTTAATCTCAAGTTTATGATCTTTGTGGGGAGATGATAAGAAAAATATATTTAAGAAAACAACAAAAATAAGTGAGTTACAACAGTTGCCATTAGAGTTGTTGAAAGGAAGGGTGTTCCTAACCTTCCAGGGACGAGAAAGACTTTTCACAGAAAGTAGCATTCGAGGTGGACTTTGAAGGCTGAGGTCAAATGTTGAGAGGTGTGGTTGGCAGGCAGGAAACAAAGCAAACACTGTATAGAAACTGAAAAATCTGTGAGTGAGGAAAAGCCAGCCATTCAGTTTGGCAGGAGCTGGAATACTTGTTAGGAGTAATGGGAAATAGAGTTACAAAAGCAAATTGTGAAGTACTTTGTATCAGACTGCAGGAACAAAGGACTTTCCAAATCACAATTATACAACAAGCTATTTTTCATTTATATTTTGTTTCCATTGTGGGTTGCGCAGCTCTGCTCCATAGCATGGTCCAGGCTGAAGATACCATCAGTTCTGGCTGAGGGAAAGAGAATATGGCACAACTGCAATAGCCCTCATAGTATGTTTGAAAGTGGCATGTATTATAAGCAAGTCACAGGGCCAAGCCTGCCATCAATGGAGCAGGCTATAAAGGAAGGGACAGCAGATATTTTGAACAATTTACCAAAAGCTTTGGAAGCCAGTGTGAATCTTTTGCACTTAATTCTTTAGATGGCAAATTTCTAGACAACAGCATATGGTTTGGTTAAAAAAAAAAAATCAGGGTAGATGTTAGCGTGTGTGTGTGAGTGTGTGTGTGTGTGTGTACATAATAATTCTTAAGGGTAATTGTTATAAAAAATGTAGGTTCCAGGATTCCAGGAGGTCTGATTCAGTGTGCCCAGAAATCTACACTTTTAGCAAGCTGCCAGTTGAATAGTATGTAGGTGGTACACAGACTTCATTTTAAGAAACCCCGGATTAAGGAAAGAATGGAGAACAAAGGTAATAATCAGGAAGAAACAGGAAATGCAAAGAGCATAGGACAGTTATTGAAAAAGTGTTGACTAAAACCTACTACATAAATCAATATTTGCACTGGGCCGGCAGGGGGCACTATGGTAGCACATTACACTGGTTATTTGGGCTCAGCTCCTAGACTCAGTAACGCTAGCTCTTGTTGAATTGGATTATTAACCCAACCTACAGTGCAGTATTTCGGGAGCTTCATTTATTACTTTTATAGCTGTGCACCTTCATAAAAAGAACTTTCAAGGTTTCTCTTTTAATTATTAAGGCATGTTTTGTTTTGTTTTGTTTTTTAGTGCCAGTTCCTATAGTCAAAAAAAATTAATTTGTAGAGTTTAAGGGAATTGTTACCTTTTTATTGATTTCAGCTGAGGCATAGAATGGAGATTAAAAGAGAGAGGAGAAAAGAGAAAAAGAGAAAGTGCATCTGTAGCATGACTCCTAGAAGGGACTCTCTGGTCACAGGCAACGGACTTTGTGCATTTTGTTAGATGCTGTCCGGACGTCTTCCAGAAAGACTGGGCCAGTTCACTTCTGCAGCAAGCATAGCTCGAGGGTCTTATTTCTTAACACTTCTGAAAACCCACCGCATATGTAAGCTTTTAATAGTTGCTGTTCTGACAGGGAAAATATGGACTTTTAAGGTAGTTTAAACTTTCTCTTGTGGGAGGAGGATGGGTAGTTTTCACATTTAAATCTCTTTTTTTTTCCCCTGTGAACTATATTTTCACGTTTTTTCCCCCTATGGGTGGTTTACTGATCTTTTACTTATTGATTGATAGGAGCTATTTTTATGTTAACAATAGAATAAAATAGTTGACAATAGATTAAATAAAGTGTGCTTTTTCATAGATGAATAAATGATAAATGATGAATGGCCTTCAAAGCAATCCCCTCCCCTACTTGCACACTTCATTCACAAATCACATAACTTATTGGCATGCATCTAAAAGTACTATTTTATTTTTTTATTAATTTATTTTTGTTACAGATGTTTCTCCTTTTTTCTCAATTGACACTCTCCTCCACATCCCCCCCACCAGGCCCCCAGCTTTGTTGTCCAAGTCCACTGGTTATGCATACATGCATATAAGTTCTGTGATTTATCTCTTCCCTCCCCTACTACTCCCTCTTCTGAGGGTTGTCAGTCTACCCTATTTTCACGTCTCTGGGTCTATCCTGTTCCTCAGACTGTTATATTCATTATATTCCACAAATAAGTGAGATCATGTGATTTTGTCTTTCTCAGCTTGGCTTGTTTTGCTTAGGATAATACTCTCCAGGTCCATCCATGTCCTCTCAAAGAATAAGAGATCTTTCTTTCTTACATCTGCATAGTACTTCATTGTGTATATGTACCAAGGATTTTTTTACCCATTCATCTACTCATGGACATTTGGGCTGTTTCCAGATCTTAGCTATTGTAAATAGTGCTGCTATGAACATAGGGGTACATATATTCTTTCTGATTGGTGTTTCAGGCTTCTTAGGGTATATTCCTAGAAGTGGGATCACTGGGTCAAATAGCAGTTCAATTTTTAATTTTTGAGGTAACACTATAGTGTTTTCCATAGTGGCTGCACCAATCTGCATTCCCACCAGCAGTGCACTAGAGTCCCCTTTTCTCCACAACCTCGCCAACACTTGTTGTTTGATGATTTCTTGATGGCAGCCATTCTGACAGGTGTGAGGTGATACCTCATAATTGTTTCAATTTGCATCTCTCTGATGATTAGTAATGTTGAGCATTTCTTCATATGTCTCTTAACCATTTGTATGTCCTGTTTGGAGAGGTGTCTATTTAGTTCCTCTGCCCATTTTTTAATTGGATTCTTTGTCTTCCTTTTGTTGAGTTGTATGAGCACTCTATATAGTCGGAAATTAACCCCTTATCTGATGTATCATTGGCAATTATGCTCTCCCATACAGTGGGTTGTTTCTTTTGCTGTACAGAAGCTTTATAGTATGATGTAGCCCTATGTGTTCAGTTTTTCCTTTGTTTCTGTTGTCTTAGGTGATGTATCAGTGAAAATTCTGCTGCATTCTGATGTCTGAAATTGTGTTGCCTATATTTTCTCCTAGGATTTTTATGAATTCACAAGTCACATTTAAGTCTTTTATCCATTTTGAGTTTATTCTTGTGTATGGTGTAAGATGATGGTCTAGTTTCATTTTTTTTTTTTGCGTGTAGCTGTCCAATTTTCCCAACCATTTATTAAAGAGGCTGTCTTTACTCCATTGTATGCTCTTGCCACCTTTGTCAAATATTAATTGAGCGTATTGCCTTGGGTCCATTTCTGGGTTTTCAGTTCTGTTCCACTGGTCTATATGCCTGTTCTTGTGCCAGTACCAGGCTGTTTTGATTTTAGTAGCTTTGTAGTATAACCCAACCTCTGGTATTGTGATCCCACCTACTTTGTCTTTTTTTTTTTTTTCCCCAAGATTGCTGCAGCTATTCGAGGTCTTTTTTGGTTCCATATAAACTTTTGAAGTATTTGTTCTAGTTCTGTGAAATATATCATTGGTATTTTGATAGGGATTGCATTGAATCTATAGATTGCTTTGGGTAATATGGACATTATAATGATGTTAATTCTTCCTATCCATGAACAAGGTATGTGCTTCCACTTTTTTATATCTTCCTTTATTTCTTTTTCCAATGTCCTGTAGTTTTCTGCAAATAGGTCCTTTACTTCTTTGGTTAAATTTATTCCTAGGTATCTTAATTTTTTGCCACGATGGGAAATGGGATTGTTTTTTTACTTTCTCTTTCTGTGAGTTCATCATTGGTGTATAAGAATGCTGTCGATTTCTTGACATTAGTTTTGTATTCTGCTACTTTGACAAATTCATTTATTGAGTCAAGTAGGTTTTTTATGGACTGTAGGGTTTTCTATGTATAATATCATATCATCTGCGAATAATGACAGTTTCACTTCCTCCTTTCCAATTTAGATCCCCTTTTTTTTTTTCTTCATGTCTGATTGCTGTGGCTAAGACTTCCAATATTACGTTAAAGAAGAATGGACAAGTGGGCATCCCTGTCTTGTTCCTGTTCTTAAGGGAAATACTTAGTTTCTGCCCATTGAGTATGATGTTGGCTATAGGTCTTTCATATATGGTCTTTATTATGTTAAGATATGATCCCCCTATTCCCACATTGCTGAGAATTTTTATTAGACATGGGTGCTGGAAATTGTTGAGTGCTTTTTCAGTGGCTATTGATAGGATCATGTGGTTTTTATCTTTCATTTTGTTTATGTGGTGTATCACATTTATTGATTTGCAAATATTGTACCAGCCTTGCATCCCTGGGATGAATCCCACTTGGTCATGATGAATTATTTTTTTGATGTATTGCTGGATCCAATTCACTTGTATTTTGTTCAGGATTTTGGCATCTATGTTCATCAGGGATATTGGCCTGTAGTTTTCTTTCATTGTAGTGTGTTTTTCTGGTTTTGGAATTAGAATTATGCTGGCTTCATAAAACAAGTTGGGAAGTCTTTCTTCATCTTGAATTTTTTGAAATAGTTTGAGGAGACTTGGTGTTAGTTCTTCTTTGAATGTTCAGTAAAACTTCCACATGAATCCATCCAACCCTGGGCTTTTGTTTGCTGGGAGAGTCTTGATTACATCTTCAATTTCCTTAGTTATTATAGGTTTGTTCAAGTTTTCTATCTCTTCCCCGTCTAGTTTTGGGAGAGTATGTGTTTCTAGAAATTTTCTATTTTGCTTAGATTGTCCAATTTGTTGCCATATAATTGTTCATAGTGTTTGTTAATGATCCTTTCTATTTCTGTGGTGTCAGTTGTTACTTCTCCTCTTTCATTTCTGATTTTGTGTATTTGGGTCCTCTCTCTTTGTTTCTTGGTGAGTCTAGCTAAGGGCCGATCAATCTTGTTTATCTTTTCAAAGAACCAGCTTTTTGTTTCATTGATCCTTTGAATCATTATTTTGGTCTTTATGTCATTTATTTCTGCTCTGATCTTTACTATTTTCTTCCTTCTACATGCTCTGGGACTTTCTTTTTGTTTGGTTTCTAGTTCTTTAAGTTGTGAGGTTAGATAGTCTATTAGAAATTTTTCTTGTTTCTTGAGGTAGACCTGTAGTGCTATGAACTTCCCTCTCAGAACTGCTTTCACTGCATCCCATAGATTTTGTGTTGTTGTGTGTTCATTTTCATTTATTTCCAAGAAGTGTTTAATTTCTTCCTTGATCTCCTTGGTAACCCATTCATAGTTTAATAACATTCTATTTAGCCTCCGTATGTTCAAATGTCTTTGCATGTTCTTGTTGCGATTGATTTCTTGTTTCATGCCATTGTGATCTGAGAAGATGTTTGATATGATATCAATCTTCTTGAATTTCTAGAGACTTGGTTTGTGTCTTAGCATGTGGTCTATCTTTGAGAATGTTTCATGTGCATTTGAGAAGAATGTGAATTCTGTAGTTTTGGGGTGTAATTCTCTGTAGATATCTATTAAATCCACTTGGTTTAGTGCTTCTTTTAGAGTCTCTGTTTCCTGGTTAATTTTTTGTCTAGAGGATCTATCCAGTAATGTCAGCACGGTGTTGAAGTCCCCTGCTATGATTGTATTGCTGTTGATTTCTTCTGTGAAGTCCTCCAGAAGATATTAAATATATGTTAGTACTCCTATATTGGATGCATATATGTTTACCAAGGTTATATCTTCCTGTTGGATAGATC
The DNA here is from genome assembly GCF_014108415.1 of Molossus molossus. Lineage (NCBI taxonomy): Eukaryota > Metazoa > Chordata > Mammalia > Chiroptera > Molossidae > Molossus > Molossus molossus. The sequence continues at coordinate 16,270,474 of NW_023425346.1, forward strand.
CTTTCAATATTATGTAGTGACCTTCTTTGTCTCTAGTACAGCCTTCATTTTGAAAACTATTTTATCAGATATGGGTATTGCTACCCCAGCTTTCTTTTTTTTTTTTCCTGTTTGCTTGGAAGATTTTTTTTCCATCCCTTCACTTTCAACCTCCTTGAGTGTCTTGTTGTGAGGTGGGTCTCTTGTAAACAACATGTATATGAGTCATGCTTTCTTATCCAGTCAGCTACTCTGTGTCTTTTTTTTTTTTTTTGAGCATTCAATCCATTTACATTTAAAGTAACTATTGATATGTACTTATTTATTGCCATTTTTGTTTATTATGGTAATATTTTCTTTCTATTTCTTCTACTAATTACAGCAGTCCTTTTAAAATTTCTTGCAGTGCTGGTTTGGTGCTAATTTATTCCCTTAACCTTTTTTTTTTTTTTTTTTTTTTTTTTTTTTTTTTGGTCTGGGAAGCTTTATTTGACCTTCTATTTTGAATGATAGCCTTGCTGGGTAGAGTAGTCTTGGATTCAGATCCTTGTTTTTCATGACCTTGATTACTTCATGCCATTCCCTTCTGGCCTGTAGTGTTTCTGTTGAGAACTCAACTGATAGCCTTAGGGGGGTTTCTTTGAGGGTAGATCCTCTAGACAAAAAATTAACCAGGAAACAGAGACTCTTCTGTTGCTTATCTCTTGCTGCCTTTAGTATTCTCTTTTTGTCTTTAATTTTTGGCATTTTAGTTACCATGTGTCTTGGTGTGGGCCTGTTTGGGTTTTTCTTACTTGGGGCTCTCTGGGCTTCTTGAACTTGAATGCCTTCTTCCTTCACCAAATTAGGGAAGTTTTCAGTCGCTATTTTTTCAAATATATTCTCTAACCCTTGCTCATTTTCTCCTTCTTCGGGGGCTCCTATGATGCAAATATTATTACGTTTCCAGTTGTCCCATACTTCTCTTAAGCTGTCTTCCTGTTTTTTAATTGTTTTTTCATTTTGGCTTTCTGATTGGTTTATTTTGTTTACCCTGTCTTCTAATTCACTGATCCAGTCCTCAGCTTCCTCTCCTTTGCTGTTTAGTCCTTCCAATGTGTTCTTTATTTCTGCTATGTCATTCTCCATTTCCACTTGGTTGGTTTTCAATGCTTCTATATCTTTACTCATGGTATTGAGGTCCTTACTTATGCTGTTGAGCTTCCTGAATATCATGGCTCTGAACTGTACCTCTGATAAGTTGCTTAACTGCATTTCATTTATCTCATCTTCAATGGAGGTCTCTTGTTCTTTTATTTGAGATGTGTTTCTTTGTTGCACCATTTTGGCTATCTCAATGGGTTCTGGAGTTTGCCAAATTTTCCCTATGGTTGCCGGTGTTCTGCTGTTTGAGACTCCTTTACTAGGTTTGGATGACTGTGGGAGGACCCACATTAAACACCACTGTCAAGTCTTATTTTCCTGGGTAAATTAGCAAGCCCAGGAAAGGTTCAGTTATCCTCTAGCTTTTTGCCTGGAGGCTATTAGTCTTGGTTACTTGAGCCTGGGGTTCTCAGTTGAATGAAAAACTCCCTCAGGTGTTCAGCATAAGAGGATTTCCCGAGGGTGGAGCAGATGCTCATTGTTAATGAGCCTCAATTTGCATTTTTGGGTCCACCTGGGTGGGGTTGAATCGCTGAGGCAGGGGTCACCACCTCTCCCCAAAGCCCTGGGAAGGAGTAAGATGACCACCGTTCTGCTGGCCACAACCCAGCAAAAACTCTGAGTGCCCTCTAAATCCCAAGTGTCCCCACACAGTTCCAGTTTAGTTCACCCTCTCTAGCTGGAGCCCAAGGTGAGTGGCTGTGCCTAATTTAGTGCTCTGTCCTGACCCTCTGCTCTGTGGAGGTGGTTTGGGATTTTAACCCCAAGGGTGCTGCTCACAGCTAAGACCACTGCTGTCCGTGGGCTCCCAGCCCTCCTCTCACGCCTCTACAATCCTACCACGATCGATTCAGTGTCCCTGGTTATATGGTACTTGCAAACTGCTTTTCTGTTGCTTTTTCCCGATGATTTGTCTTTATTTTTGTTGTAATTCCAGTTTGGTCCTGGGAGATGGTCTGTGTAGCTTCCATTCACTCTGCCGCCATTTTGGAATCCCTAAAAGTACTATTTTAAATCATCTTTGGGTAGTCTTCTGTGTAGAATTGTTTGCCTCGATTCTTTTCATTTTTTTAGTTCATTTCAATATGATGAAAAGCCAAAAGTTAAATGATGACAAATCAGGTGCATGTGGTGGTTGGCACATTTTTACTGGCCTGCAATGACCAAATGTCAGGTTTTGCTTTCAGATTCCTCGTGCTTCAAATGGAGTATTTTCAGAAAATGTGCTGGATGTGCTAGATTCTGATGACTATCAAGAGTCAATGGGCTCTCGAGTGAGGGTAATCATAAGAGCCCAACCACTGATATCCCCACTACTGCCAGCCACCCACTCCTTAGTAATCACATTTATTTTGTAACAGCTTGAGATATAATAATATACCACACAGTTTACACATTTAGAGTGTAAAATTCAATAGTTTTTAGTGCATTTACAAACTTGTGCAACAATCACCACAATTTTAGAACTTTTTTTCCTCCCAATTTTTTCCACCTCCTTCACTGTTACCACAACCTCCCCTTCCTCCCCAGCCCCGAACAACCACTAATCTATTTTCTGTCTCTATATGTTTGCCTATTTGGAATACTTCGTAGAAATGGCATCATATAATATGTGGTAGTTTGTGACTGGCTTCTTTCATTTACCATAAGGATTTTAAGGTTCATCCATGTCGTAGTGTATCTGTACTTAATTTTTTTTCCTATCACCAAATAATATTCCCTCATATAAATATGCCAAATTTTGTTTATTCACTAATCAGTTGATGGACACTTCAGTTGTTTCTTTCTTTTGGCTATTGTAAGTAATACTCCTAAATATTTGCATACATGTTTTTGTGCGGATGTATGTTTTCATTCCTCTTGGGTCTATAGCTGGAAGTACAATTATAAGGTCAAATGGTAACTTTGTATTTAATGCTGTGAGAAACTACCAACTGTTTTCTGCATTGGTTCACCATTTTACATCTTGACCAGCAATGCAGAAATTTTCCAATTTCTCTATATCCCTACCCATATTTGTATTATTTCTTTTTTATTTTTATAGCTATCCTAGTAGGTAGAAGTGATAGCTCATTGTGTTTTGTTTTTAGGGTTTATGCTCTAATTTTCTTTATTGTGGTAAAATAAGCATAACAAAATTTACCATTCTAACCGAGTTTAAGTGTACAGTTTGGAGTATTAAGTACATTCACATTGTTGTGAATCAGATCAGTGTGGCTTTAATTCACATTCCCTGATGACTAAAGATGTTGAGCATCTTTCCTGTGCTATTGGCCATTTGTATATCTTTCTTGCAGAAATGTCTGTGCATGTTTTTAACTCATTTTTAAATTGGATTGTCTTTTTTGTTGTTGACTTTGAATAATTTTTTATATATTCTAAACAAGGGATCCTTATCAGATATAAGGTTGGCAAATATGTTCTCCCATTCTGTAGGTTGTCTTTCCACTTCTTCTATAGGTTTCTCTTATGCATAGAAGTTTTAAATTTTTATAAAGTGCAATTTATCTATTTTTTTCTTTTGTTGCTTGTGTGTTTGGTATCATATCTAGGAATCCACTGCTAAATGTAAGATCATTAAGAGTTATCCTGTGTGTTCTTCTAAGAGTTTTATAGTTTGATTCTTTCATTTAGGTCTTTTTTTTTTTTTTTTTTTCATTTTGAGTTAATTTTTTTAAATGGTGTGAGGTAAGGGTATACCCATTTAAAAAATTCCATGTTAATATCAAGAAAGCAAGCAAACCCTATGAAAAGCAATTTGGTGATATCCAATCCCTCTTAATTCCACTTCTAGAAAGTTATCTCAGAAACATGCTAAGGGTGTATTTGAAAGGATACTTATTGCACTTGTTTTTTGTGCAAAGCATTGTGAATAATCCAACTGTCTACCAAAAGAAACTATTAAATAAGTTGTGTAACAAATGGAATACTATAAGGCCATGAAGAAGAATGAAGCTCTCCACGTGCTGATTTGGAAGGCTCTCCAAAAAAAAAAAAAAAAAGTGTTTTCCAGTGAAAAAAATAACAAGATTCAGGACAGAATAGTTTTATGTGTAAAATCACTGGGACAATAAGTATCTGTATCACATATTTCTTATATAGGTATGAAGAGGCTCTGCAAGGATTCATTAAAAATCAAGAATAGTAGATTCCTATGGGGCTGTGGTTACTGTGTACATAAGGCAACTGAAGGGAGTTTTCCTATGTACATTTGATTTTTTGTGGTTAAAAGATGGAAATATATCACCAAACAATTGAATAAATATATGTTAAAATTTAAAAGTACCTTCTGGGAAAAAAAAAAAAGTGGTGTTGGGGTAACAAAGCCAAACTTTGTTACCAGTGGGTATTGCACACATTTTTTTCCCCAGTTGACACATAAGGGTTTTCTTTTTTACCCACTGTGTATGATATTGACCATGGGTTTGTCATATAGTCTTTATTACATTGAGGTATGTTCCCTCTATTCCCACTTTGTTGAGATATTTTATCATAAATGTGTATTGTATTTTATAAAATGCTTTTTTTTGCATCTATTGATATGATCATGTGGTTTTTATCCTTCATTTTGTTTATGTGATATACCACATATATTGATTTGTGGACATTGTATCAACCTTGCATCCCCAGAATAAATCTCACTTGGTCATGGTGTATAATCTTTTTATTACTGGATCCAGTTTGCTAATATTTTGTTGAGGATTTTAGCATCTATGTTCATCAGGAATATTGAACAAAAACTAAAAGTGTTTCCTTAAGATCAGGAACAAGACAGGGATGTCTTCTTTTACCACTCTTATTCAACATAGTACTAGAAGTCCTAGCCACAGCAATCAAACAAGAAGAAGAAATAAAGGGCATCCAAATTGGAAAGGAGGAAGTAAAACTATCATTATTCACAGATAAGATGATATTTTACATAAAGACTCCACCAAAATCTAATAAATTAATTTGACAAAGTAGCAGGATACAAGGTTAATATTTAGAAATAGGTGGTATTTCTTTTTTTAAAAATTTAGTTATTGATTTTAAAGAGAGAATAAGGGAGAGAGAAACAGATTTGTTTTTCTACTTAGTTATGCATTCATTGGTTGATTCTTGTATGTGCCCTGACCAGAGATCAAACCCACAAAATTGGAGTATTGGGAGGAGAGGCTAACCAACTGAGCTATTCAGCCAAGACTAAGTGGCATTTCTATATACCAATAATGAACTATCAGAAAGAGAAACTAAGAAAACAATCCTGTGTATTATTGCAACAGCAAAAAATAAGGCACCTAGGAATAAACTTAACCAAGGAGGTAAAAGACCTGTACTCAGAAAACTGTAGAACATTGAAGAAAGAAATAGAGGAAGATGCAAACAAGTGGAAGCATATACAATGTTCATGGATTGGAATAATTAACATCATTAAAATGTCCACACAACCCAAAGAAATCTATAGATTCAATGCAATTCCTACTAAAATACAATGGCATAATTCACAGAACTAGGACAAATGCTTAAAAAGTTTATATGGAACCAAAAAAGACCCCAAATAGCCTCAGCAATCTTGAGAAAGAAGAACAAAGTTGGAGGGATCACAATACTGGATATCAAACTATACTACAAGGCCATTATAAACAAACTATCCTGGTAATGGCATTAGAACAGGCATATAGATGAATGGAACTGAACAGAGAGCCCAAAAGTTAATCCAAACCTATATGATCAATTAATATTTGACAAAGAGGCAAGAGTAAACAATGGGGTAAAGACAGTCCCTTCAATAAATGGTGTTGGAAAAATTGGACAGATACATGCAAAAAAAAAAAAAAAAAAAGAAGAAGAAGAAAGAAACTAGACCACCAAATTTACACCATACACAAGAAGAAATTCAAAATGGATAAAAGACTTAAATGTAAGTCACAAAACCATAAAAATCCTAGAAGAAAACATAGGCAGTAAAATCTCAGACATCTCTCATAGCAATATTTTTGCCAATATGTTTACTAAGGCAAGGAAAATAAAAAATAAAGGAATAAAATAAACAAATGGGACTCTATCAAACTAAAAACTTGTGCACAGCCAAAGAAACCATCAAAATGAAAAGGAAACCCACTGTATGAGAGTACATGATACATACATCTGGTAAAGGAGTTAATTTCCAAAATACATAAAAAAACCCCACAAAACTTATGTAACTCAACACCAGGAAAACAAACAGTCCAATTAAAAAATGGGCAAAGACACTTCTCCAAAGAGGACATACAGATGACCAATAGACGTGTGAAAAAAATTGTCAACATCACTAATTATCAGAGAAATGCAAATTAAAACCACACTTGCCAGAATGGCTATCATCTAGAAGGATATGGAAAAAAGGAAACCCTTGTGCACTGTTGGTGGGAATGCAGACTGGTGCAGCCACTGTGGAAAACAGTATGGAGTTTCCTCAAAAAATTAAAAATGGAATTGCCTTTTGACCCAGCAATTCCACTTCTGGTAATATATCCTAAGAAGCCTGAAACACCAATTTGAAAAAATATATGCACCCCTATGTTCACAGAGGCATCATTTGCAATAGCCAAGATCTGAAAACAGCCCAAATGCCATCAATAGATGAGTGGATAAAAACCTGTGGTACATTTACGCAATAGAATGCTACTCGGCTATAAAAAAGAAGGAAATCTCGCCCTGGCCGGTTTGGCTCAGCGGTTAGAGCGTCGGCCTGCGGTCCGGAGAGACCCGGGTTCGGTTCCCGCTAAGGGCGCGTACCTTGGTTGCAGTTTGTCCCCGGCCCTGGTTGGGTCGTGTGGGTGGCAACCACTCGATGTGTCGCTTTCACGTCGATGTTTCTCTCTCTCTCTCTCTCTCTCACTCTCACTCTATCTGAACAAAATATCGAAAAATGTCCTCGGGTGAGGATAAAAAAAAAAAAAAAAAAAAAGAAAAAAAAGAAGGAAATCTTGCCTTTCACGACATCATGGATGGACCTGGAAATAAGTGAAATAAGCCAGTCAGAGAAAGACAAGTACCATATGATCTCACTTATGTGTGGAAACTAATGGACAAAATAAACTGACAAACAAAATAAAAACAGAGGTATGGCTACATGGAACAGACTGCCAGCTGCCAGGGGGATGGGGGACTGGATGAAAGGAGACAAAGGGATTAGCCAAAGGATATATATGCATAACCCATTGAAACAGACTACAGTGTGGTGATGGCCTGAGGGAGGGGGGAATGGGCTGGGTGGAGGTGGGCAACGGGGTGGGGGTGGGGGGGTAAAATGGGGACATCTGTAATAGTGTCAACAATAAAAATAAAGAAAAAAAAGAAACACAAGTGACTACTAACCTACTAAATACGGTCACACCACAGCTAAATGAGGTGAGGGTTGTGGTTTGTAGCCATGAAGCAGAGCAGCAAACTGGTCCCTAAGATGCTGAACTAATGGCCCTGACCTCATTCACACAGTAAAGAGCCAAGGTCACACGGGAAGGTTTGCACATTAAGGATTCTAAAGAGAAAGGCTGTTGGAGGAACATGAACCTGTGTGAGAACAGTGTTCACTGTTTTATTACTAATAAGGACCTTGACACTAGATTTCTTACTTTTTTACCCCTAGGCAATGTGTCCTTGGAAAGAATGACGCTCCTTAGCACATGCACAGCTGTTCTTCAGCCTGGGGAAACCAGACAAAGCTGGACACATCACCACGGCTGTTCCACCCAGGCTGAATGGAATAGCACTTTTGGAGAGCTTGCTCTAGTCTTTCAACATTTCTAAAGTTGTCTCTTGGCAGTTTATTCTCAACTCTTTGAAAAACAGTTGTGGTTGTAGCCTGTTTTTGCTGAAAGAGTGCACCTCTTCAATGTAAAATGACCTAGTGAAAGTATATTTTCCTTCTCTGACTCCTGTGGTTACCACTGCAACTAGAGCAAAACTGGGCTCAGACATGAGAACTTGGGGCAGGAAACCTAAAAACACACAGTGGTTCCTTTAACCTTTTCAGTGTGTACTAGACAAGAAGACCTGTGCTTACGTGTGACTCTGAAGGGCTCCCAAACGGGACTGGCATTCTGAAAACAAGTGTCATGGGTTCAAAAAATGGAGGTTCATAGTGTGAAGAAGGAGGTGATTTGAATTCCTTCTGTTTTTAATCCTTCTTCGAGTATGAGCCAAAAATATCAATTCCCTTAGTGGGACACTGAGCTGAGCTATTTTAAAAATTAAACTCCATTCTGACCAGTTATTCCTGCAGTAAACACTGGAGTTTTCTAAAAAACCCTGGGACCAACACGCAGAGGAACCATACAGATAAGGGGGTAATGATGCCTTGGAAACTTGGAGGGACCATAAAGAGAGATTAACGATGGCCCTGACCCCTGCAATGGATTCCCCGTCTCTGGAGCAGTCTGCACCAGCCCGACACCAATTAAGCGGCACCAAGAAGAATGTAGGTATTTTTAACGTAGTTTTTTCTGTAGTTTGTGTCTATATAAGCAAAGAACAAAGGAGGCTCGGGGCTGCAGTTTGGGGAGACTATCCCCCGTAGCCCGCCGGTGAATAAAGTGCTCCTCACAATGCGGCTGTGCGTCTCTGGTTATCTTGCTGACACGTCACAGCGACACCATGAAGAATCACAGTCCTGAGAGGAGTGGTTGAGGAAGGGGCGGTGGGATGGGGAAAGAAAATATCAGCATAATAAAATCAAACTTGAGAAAGCAAAAGACCACCAGCAGAAAGAAACTAGTCTTAGAATATGATAAAAATAATATATTATGGGGGTGGGTGGAGGTGGAAGAGGGGAGGGCATAGAAGGGATAAATGGTGATGGAAAAATACTTTAATGAGAAATATGGGGAAAATACAATTGTGATATCTATATATATTATATATACACATATGTACATATATTATATATATTGCACACAGTCCTTTCCTAACTCTGGATAAAGATGTCTTTAAAAAGACAAACTCCGGAACAAAACTGGGTCACCTGAGAAGCTCTCAACAAATTAATGCAGACCTAGGATGAGTGAGCCCAGGTGTGACTAGAAGCTGAGAGGAAAGCTGTCCAGCTGAGCCCGAAGATGCTGACCTCGTGGTGGAGGCCCTGGGTGCCCTTCATTGCCCTCCACGGGGCCATGAGGGCAGAGATTGGCAGGAGACTTGGAAGTCCCGGCTTGCTGCTGTTAGGAATCTCTCTCCTCTAACGGTGCAGGCGCCATGAAGGAAGGAGTCCTGTGAGCAGCTGGCCGCTTGAAGCTCCATCCTGAAAACTGGGAGTGAGCTCTGGATGGAAGTGAGGCGACACCAACGGTGTTGCTTCTGCCCCGTGTTCGCACGAGGCCCAGTGGGCATCGCTGCAACTTCGCCTGGAAGTAGAGTCAGACCTCCTATTTTATTGTTTAAAAAGAGACCAATCATTAGGCTTTCACATTGTTTTGCTAACTGCATTCCATCCTCTGGGCTTGAAAACTTGGAGGCAAGTAAAAGTCACTAAAATGTAGCCAGTTCTTTTCTGGGAGAGGTAAATTTTCCTTTTCATTTTTGCAGAAGGCTTGAAGGGAGATTAAAGGACCTCCAGTTTAACCTTCTACTCATTGCTGCCTTTCTCTTGTTTTTAATGAGAAACCATCAGCCTCTTTATAATAATCTCCAAATACGTGTGCTCACCTCTGCTGAAGGGATGTCCAATTTGTTGTTGGAAAGCGCTCTGGTTTAACGTGTCTCCTTGTATTTTACTGATACTTGCTCTAGAATAGCTTGGCATTGCCCCACTGAGCAAAACCAGTTGCTCTTTCTCATGATAATCCTCCAAACAGGTAAAAGGTCTGAGCCGGCGGGAGATCACATCCACAACACAAGGCCAGTGTAGAACCAAATGGCTTTATTGCATAAGCCTGGGTGCAGGTGGGCTGACTCCTTGAAAAAGAGCCCAGCCTTGAAATCTCTTTGTTATCTGGTTTTTATAGGCCCAAACTACAGAAACTAAAAAAACAAAAAAAACAAAAACCCGACATTAAAAAAAAACCCACATTCTCCTGGCACCGTGTAATTGGTGTCAGGGCTGATTCAAATTGTCTCAGAGGTAAGGAGCCTGCTCCAGCAGGGGTCAGGGCCATCATTAATCTCCTTCTTCTTTATGGTCCCTTCAAGTTTCCCAAGGCAGCATTAACCCCTTATCTTTATGGTTCCTCTGGGTGTCAGTCCCAGGTTTTTTAGAAAACTGCTAGGGTGTTAACGTGCAGGAATAACAGGTCAGAATGGAGTTTAATTTTGTTAAAACATCATTAACCCTTTCAGTAGGGAACATGACTCTCGTGTCCACCCCAGGAGCTATTTGCAGCCTGCACCCGCCACGCCTTCTCCCAGGACTGTGGCCCCATCCGCATGCTGGTCTGCAAGCCGCCAGTCTCCCTGAGACGGGTGTACCTTGCTGCTCGATTTAACCAGACGCAGCTTTAACTCTGTCAGTCACCTGCTGAAGAATCACCACAAGGCCCCTGTTTTGTTAAAATCAAATTCAAGCCAAGGCTCCCCCCCCAACCAGCCCTAACTGGTCTATGAAACCTTGCGTCCCTATTTCCCGGTAAAGCCATTCTGCTTTGCAAGGACCAGCCTTCGCAATGGCCCCCCGCTCACTTTGCCCACCGTGCTTCAGCCTCAGGCTGCCTGGTGCTTTCTTACCCGGGAAGCTTTAAGTTGGCTTCTCCAAAATCATAATTCTGTGTGGCCTTCAAGTTTCAACTTCTCCATAACGCCGACTCTGGCGGAAGCTGGTTTAAATGAAGTGACCTGTATTTTGAATTCTTTCCAAAAAGTGAATGTTTCAAGTCAGGTCCCCTGGGGGAAAACTTTAGAATGGAGATTTGTGTACAGGAAGTGTATGGGGCGTATTCTCAGACACAGCCCCTGGGAGAAAAAAAGAAAAGCAAGATTAGACAGAGGGAAATCTAACTGTGATGCAGTTTCAACAGAGGCTTCAGTCAAACCTCAGGAGCTGTGGTGGCCTTCAGAGGTGTCCCCACGGAGGCAGGAGGCAGCCTTTGTACCCTTGTGTGGACCCGTCCCTGGGTGTGGGCTGCCCTGGGAAGGAATATAACCGAGTGGACAGGTCTGCTGAGAACAATTCCTGGGGAGGGACTCTCTTGAGTCATTAACAGGCAACACTTTCAGCAGCTGAGAAAATGAGTCTATCAGGTCTGAGGCAGAATCCAGCTGGCAGGCCATGGTATCTCCACAACATGCAATTAGTGACAGCATCGCGGGCACTGGTCTAGATGCACAGAAAGCAGGTGATTCTGATGCACCCTCCTCCCTGGTAAGAACCACCGTGCTAGCCCTTCGGGGTGGCTCAAGGGCCAAGGGTTGGGATGGTATTCATTAATTAACAGGGCAGTGCATCCTGAGAGGACAGGTGGATATGGGTCAAAATAGCTGGAAAATGTTTAAAATAAAAATGATATTAATATTGCATGCAGTTTGGATGTAGTTTTTGTCTTAAATGTTAGAAAATTCCTATAATTTGATTGTGAGAAAAAAATGTCTAAATGTAGTCCAATTGCTTCCAGGCTTTAGAGAGTTGATCAGTTTAATTTTATTAGTAGAACTACTGTGTATAGTATATTTATTGGCATACATACAGAAAAATACACAGATACTAAGAGCACAGCTTGATAAACTTTCATCTAATGAAGAAAAAAATATATCCAACCCCGAGACTGGGAGAGCACTTTACATGCTCTGAAAGTCCCCATGTACTCCCTTCTAGTCCCGAGAAGGGTAGCCTTTAGCCTGACTTCACCATAATTAGTCAGCTTGTTCTTGATATTTCTATCAATAGATTGCATAGTGTAAAATAATCTGTGGCTGGCTTCTTTTTTTTTTTTTATTCTCACTTGAGGACATTTTTCGATATTTTGTTCAGATAGAGTGGGAGGGAGAGAGAGAGAGAAACATCCATGTGAAAGGACACATTGAGTGGTTGCCACCCGCACGACCCAATCAGGGCCAGGGACAAACTGCAACCGAGGTACGTGCCCTTAGCGAGAACCGAACCCAGGTCTCTCTGGACCACAGGCTGACACTCTAACCACTGAGCCAAACCGGTCAGGGCTGTGGCTGGCTTCTTTTTCTCAACATTATGTTTGTGAGAGTCAACCATGTTGTTATCTGTATTTAAGTTCCAGCTACAACCAAGATTGCTCTATCCCGCAAAGCTATAATTTAGAATCCATGAACATATCAAGAGTTTTCCAGACAAGGAAAAGCTAAAGGAGTTCATCACCACCAAACCAGTATTATACAAAATGTTGAAGGGTCTTCTTGAAGGAGAAGAAGAACAAAAATATGAACAATAAAATGGCAATTAATACATACCTATCAACAATTGAATCTACAAACAAAATGAGCAAGAAACAGACTCATAGATACAGAAAACATTTTGTTGGTTGCCACATGGATGGGAGCTGGAGGGATGGGTTAAAAAGATGAAGGAATTAAAAAGTACAAATTGGTTGTTATACGGATGAACCTCAAAGGGAAGGGGGCAGGGAGGGCGGGATGCAATAAACCAAAGAACTTCTATGCATATATGCATAATCAATGGGCACCAACAATAGTGTGGGGAAGGCAGGAGGGGGGCGGGATTGGGGAGGAGGGGGTCAATGGGGAAAAAAAGGGGGACATCTGTAATACATTCAACAATAAAGATGACTTAAAAAAAACATCCATTCATTCTCATGATCACATAGTCTTCCATGATAGGTATACCATTATTTATTTATCCCTTCTACTGTACATGGACATTTGGTTGTTTCCAGTTAGGGGCTATTATGAATAATGAGTCTAATGACATTCTTTTTTTTTTTTTGGTACATGCCCCTAGCAGGAACCGAACCCAGGACTCTCTGGTCTGCAGGATGATGCTCCAACCACTGAGCCAAACCGGCCAGGGCTTGAAATTCTCTCTTTTTTTTTTTCCTTTTTTTTCATCATCATTTATCTCCCCTATACCCTCTTCATCCACTTCCACTGCATCCCCCACAATCACCACACTGTTGCCTGTGGGCTATGGACATTCTTGGACCTATGTTTCAGTCAACATGTATATTTTGGAAATATACCCAGAAATAAAACTGCTGAACTCTACCTATGTATACGTTTAGTTTTTATAGGTATTGCCAAACACTCTTCTAAAGTGATTGTACCAATTTATAATCAACCAGAAGTTCTAATTGCTTTACATTCTTAATACCATGTGTTTTCATTTGTCTCTTTCACTGTATTGTTATTTTTTTTTTATTAATCCTCACCAAGGATATTTTTCCATTGATTTTTAGAGTGGAAGTGGGGGTGGCGGAGAGAGAGTGATGCATTGCTTGGTTGCCTCCAGAATGACCCAACCAGGGCCAGGGATTGAACCTGTAACCCAGGTACATGCCCTTGACCAGGAATCAAATCTGAGACTCTTTGGTCTGCAGGCTGACGTTCTAATCACAGAGCCAAACTGGCCAGGGCTGTCTCTTTCATTTTAATTGTTCTAGTGGATGATCATGGTTTTAATTTGAGTTCTCCTGATGACTAATGAAGCTGAGCATTCTTTTAATGCTTATTGGGCATTACCCACAGAAGCCTGCTAAAGTCCTTTACTCATTTTTCTACTGGGTTGTCTAGGAAAAGGCTTCTTTATGGTATGATGTCTTTAATTTATTATTATATGTAAATATAGATAAAAATATATAAAAATATACTATATATATTTATATTGAGAGATGTGCATGATATACTAAGAGAAAAATAAAGATAATGGTTATAATATAGCTAAATTACAAAAATAATTATATTTTTACTTGTATTTATGTAAACTTGAAGGATGATATTCTAAAACACTAATCAAATCTCTCTTTGAGTGGGATGATTATGGATAATTTTAACTTTCTACTTTATAGCTACCCTTATTTGTTTTTGTCTAAATTTGTTTGGATAACAAGCATAGATTACTTTTATAATCTGGGAAAACAACGAAGCTGTTTTCATTTGGAAACAACAATCAATCTCAAAATTAAACCAAAGCTTGTCAGCATTATAGGGGTTTGGCTCAACCACCAGCCTCTTTCCATCTGGGACATTGAGTGGCACTGAAGAAAAGTGTCCTCTCTGGGCACGCTTTGAAAGTCTGTGTTAGAAGAAGAGAGTGTAAAAATGAAGAATAGTGTTTATCGCACCACAGCCATGTGTTCTCTTGCACCCTGTTGAGCCAGGGAGATGATCCTGCCTAAAGACTGAGCTAATTACTTAAATTGCCTTTCTTTGTGGGAGGGATCCTTTCTAGCACCATTGACTAGGTTTGTCTGGGCTGATTACTGGAGCCCTGCTGGTAGCCGGGATGAGGAAAGCACATTATTGCACTGTGCAAATGTAATGTCTTTGTTTACATTTTGCAAGGCAAACAGGGTTACTTCCAGTCTCACGTAAAGGTAAATACAAGTTCTACAAAAGAACAGGGACTGGGAACCAGAAGGCATCTGCCCTCCTTCCTCCCTTCCTTTTCATTTTGTTTTGTTAGTCCCTAAGCCATAAACCAAAATTAACCTATTCCCTAAGGTATAGGTATAAAATTGTTTCAAATTTATAGAAAATTTATGAGTATAGTACAAACCCCCCCATCCCACCCCACCCCCAACGATTTGAGGGTAAATGGCGACTACTCCAAATGTTTTCCAAGTTCCTACAAAGAACAGCATTCTCCTACATAACCACAATACAACCATTAAAACTGGAAAATTAACTGACACACTAACATCATCCAAATTCAGGTTTCTTCAATCGTCCCAATAATATTCTTTATTTATTTTTTATCCTCACCCGAGGACATTTTTCCATTTTTTGTTCAGATAGAGTGGGAGGGAGGGAGGGAGGGAGAGAGAGAGAAAGAGAGAGAGAGAGACATTGATGTGAAAGGGACACATCGTGTGGTTGCCACCTGCACAACCAACCAGAACCCAGGGACAAACTGCAACCAAGGTACGCGCCCCTAGGGGGAACCAAACCGGGTCTCTCTGGACCGCAGGCCGACGCTCTAACTGCTGAGCCAAACTGGCCAGGGCACCAATAATGTCCTTTATAGCACTGCCTTGTTCATGGGTCAACTGTATTTTCAAATAATAAAGATGGAAAACATGATAACTTTTGCCCTTCTGTCTAAACCCTAAAAATGATTTTTTCAGGGGGAAGATGCACCAAGGAATGTCTTGGTTTTGGTTTGGTTCTGTCGTTATTATGTGTTGTTTTTCAAAGTAGGTAATACATTAATACGATTTTAAAAATGAAGATAATATAAAAAGCCATACAGAGCAAGTTTTGTTTCTCACCTCCTTACCTCCCAATAGGTAACTTTTATTAATGTCCTGGTTTTCCTAAGGAAGAAGTTTTGAAGGAAGCAGAGGACTTGAGTAAAATTATGGAAAAGTCTGTGGAAATATATGAAGGGGAGTGAAGGAGAAAGTAGAAGAGACAGGGGAGGGGAACAATGGTAGAAGTGCATGGAGAAGATCAAAAGGTGGAGGTGAGACATTTTATTTATTTATTTATTTATTTATTTATTTATTTATTTATTTATTTATTTTGTTTACCAGCATTTAGGTGGGACATTTCAGATGGGGCTTGGCTGGCATTCTCTGGGTGCTGTCCCTGTCCTAAAGGATTCTCTGGCCCACATCCTGTGTCCACACTGCTTCCCAGAGCAGAGCCTGACCTGGTTTGCTGGACAGCTACACGGGCCCTCTTCCCGTATGTGGGTGCTCCTAAAGAGCACTCAAAGTCTCTGCCTGTGGCCTCCCTCCCTGTGTGGGGGGAGGAGAGACATCTGGGTGAGACAACGGCTGATCAGATTTCAAAGAGTATGCATTTTCAATATAGTCATTCAAACCTCTTGATGGTCATGGTGTCTTTTAAAGATCAAAAGTTTTCAATTTGTAGAAGTGGGTCCTGCCGATGTGGCTCAGTGGATTGAGTGTCGTCCCGTGGACTGAGAGGTCCTGGTTCAATTCCTGGTCAGGGCACATGCCTGGGTTTCAGGCTTGATCCCCAGTGGGGGGGCGTGCAGGAGGCAGCCGATTGATGTTTCTCTCTCACATAGGTTTCTCTCTCTCCCTTTCTCTCTCTCTTAAAAACAATCAATGAAAACATATTAAAAAATTAATAAATTTGTGGAAGTGGAATTTATCATTATTTTCTTTTATGGATCATGATTTTAATGTCAAATCTAAGAATATTTTGCTGAACTCAAGGCCATAAAGATTTTCTCCTATGTTTTCTTTTTAGACCGTTTATAGTTTTAGCTCTACATTGAAGCACATGGTCCATTTTAATTAATTTGTGTGTATAGTGTAAGGTAAGGATTGAAATTCATTTGCGTATTTATATTCAATTGTATTACCACTATTTGCTGAAAAAACTATCTTTTCTACAATGGATTGTCTTGGCATCTGTGTTGAAAATAAGTCATCCATTAATGTAAGGGTGTATTTCTGTAGTCTTATTCTGTTCCATTGATCAATATATCTATCCTTATACTAATATCACACTTTCTTCATTACTGTAGATCTTTTGCATTTTCATGTATGCAGATCTTTTAAACAATGAAGTTTTCAGTGTATGACTCATACTATTTTATTAATATTCCCCTAAGTGTTTTATACTTTTTATCACTATTGCAAATAGACTCTTTTTCTTAATTTTATTTGTAGATTGGTTGTTTGTAGCATATAGAAATTCTACTGATTTTGTATAAATTTGTTTAGTATCATGCAACCTTGATAAACTTATTATTTCTAGTATATGTTTCTGTAGATGCCACAAGATAATTAGGGTGAGCCCTAATATAATATGACTAGTGTCCTTATAAGAAGAGAAAACTTGGTCACAGACACAGGGAAGACCACGTGAAGAAGGCGCAGGGAGAACATGGCCATCTACAAGCCGAGGAGAGGGGCCTGGAACAGATCCCTCCTTCACAGCCTCAGAAGGAACCACTTCTGATGACGCCTTAATCTCAGTCTCCAGAAATGTGAGGTAATATATTTCTCGTTAAACCATTCAGTTTGTCAGTTTGGGGTACTTTGCTAGGTACTATGGCAGCCCTAGCAAACTAATACACATATTTTCGAAGGAGTTTGTGTAGGATTGGTAATACTTTTTCTTAAATATTTGATAAAATTTATCAATAGAGTCATCTGGGTCGGTGTTTTTTATTGTTGTTGTTGTTGGTTTGTTTTTTATCCTCACCTGAGGATATGTTTATTGATATTAGAGAGAGAAGGAAAAGGAGAGAGAGAAAGAGTGAGAGAGAGAGAGAAATTGATGTGAGAGAGAAATGTCAATTGGTTGCCTCTTGCAAGTGCTCTGACTGAGCATCAAACACACAACCTAGGTGTGAGCTTTGACCGGGAATCAAATCCACAAAATCAACACTCCAACCAACTGAGCCACCTGGCCAAAGCAGGACCTGTTTTTCCTTTGTGAGAAGATTTCTAATTAGTAATTTAATTTTGTATTTGTCATTGGTCTTTCCAGATTTTAAATTCTTATTGAATAAGTTTTAGTAATTTGTGTCTTTCTAGGAATTTATTCATTTCATCTAAGTTGTGTAATTTGCTGGAATTAAGTTGTTCAGAATATTCTTTTATAATCCTCTTATTTTGTAGGATCAGTATTACATCCTCTTTTCATTTCTAATTCTGGTAATTTATATTTTATCTCTCTTTTTTTTGTCAGTCTAGTAAAAGTTTAATCAATTTTATTCATCCTTTTAAATAAACAACTTTTGATTTTGTTGATTTTTCTCTCTATCATTTTTATTTTATTAATTTTCACTCTGATCTTTATTGTTTCCTTCTATGTACTTTTAGTTTGATTTTCTCTTCTTATGTTCCTGAGGTACAAACTTAGATTATTGATTACAGATCCTTCTATTTTAAGCATTTAATTCTATAAATGTCTTCTAAGCACTGCTTTAGCTGCACTCACACATTTTAAAATATGTTTTTATTGATTTTTTTAGAGGGAGAGGAAGGGAAAGAAAGATAGAAACATCAATGTGAGAGAGAAACATTGATCAGCTGCCTCCTGCATGCCCCCTACTGGGGATCGAGCCCAAAACCTGGGCATGTACCCTGATTGGGAATCAAACCCGGACCTCAGAGTCCATGGGACAACATTCAATCCACTGAGCCACACCAGCCAGGTGCACTCACACATTTTAATAGATTTGGTTTTGTTTTCACTCTACAGTATTTTCTAATTAGCCCTGTGATTTCTTCTTTGACTCATGGGTTGTTTAGAAATATGTTTTTTAAACTTTTGAAAGTTTTCCTAATTTCTTTCTGTTGTGATTTCCAATTTCTTTTGATCACGGTTGGAGAATATATTTTGTATGATTTTGATACTTTTAAATTTATTGATTTTTTTTTCT
Source organism: Molossus molossus (assembly GCF_014108415.1). Classification (NCBI taxonomy): domain Eukaryota; kingdom Metazoa; phylum Chordata; class Mammalia; order Chiroptera; family Molossidae; genus Molossus; species Molossus molossus. Next base: position 16,289,060 of record NW_023425346.1, read on the forward strand.
TTATTGATTTTAGAGAGAGAAGAAGGGGGAGAGAGTTAGAAACATCAATGAGAGAGAACATCGATTGGCCGCCTTCTGCATGCCCCCCACTGGGGATTGGGCATGTGCCTTGACTGGGAATCGAACCCATGATGTCTTGGTGCATGGGTCCATGCTCAACTACCGATCCACACTGGCCAGGCCTGAGGTTTATTTTATGATTTATTATCATCTGTCCTGAAAATGTGCACTTGAAACCACTGTATAAGTGCTATTGTTAGAGGAAGTGTTCCCGTATATATGTTAGTTAGGCACCATTGGTTAATAGTTGTTCAAGTCTTCTGTATTCTTGTTCACTTTATTTCTAGGTTAATTGCTGAGAGAAGAGTCTTGAACTCTAACTATAATGACCAACTTGTCTATTTCAATTCTGTTCACTTTATGTATTCAGCACTTACTTATTAGCTTCCTCTATATTTATAATTGTTGTAAGTTCCTGATATTTTTATCCTTTTATCATTACATGATGTCCCTTTTTATCTCTAGAAATATTTCTTGTCTTAAATTCTACTTTTTCTGATATTAACATAGTACTTCAGCTTTTTATGATAACTGTTTGCATTACATATATATATAATTATGTGTGTGTGTGTGTGTGTGTATATATATATATATATATATATATATTTCCCATTTGTCTACTTTTAATCTATTAGTGTCTTTGAATCAAAAGTGTTTTTCTTCAAGACAACATATAGCTGTAACTTACTTTTTTATTCAGGCTGACAGAGATTGCCTTTTGATTAAAGTATTTAATTCATTCACTTGTAATTTAATTATTGATGTGAATAGATTTATGTATGCCATTTTGCTTTGTTTTCTGAGTGTCTCATACCTTTTTTGTTTTTCCATTCCTCTTGCTGCCTTCTTTTTGTATAAAACACATATTTTTAGTATGCTGTTTTAACTCCTATGTTGTTTTATTAACTATTTTTAAAAATTAATTTTCTTAGTGGTGCTCTAGGTTATAATATATATCTAAACTTATAGCCTGCTTTAGTTTAATAATGACAATTCTGGTAAAATATAGCAGCTTTGTTCCAATATAGCTCTATTTCTTTCTCCCTCTTCTGTGTTAATAATATTGTCATATATATTGTATCTACATAGGTCATAAATATAACAGTGCAGCATTATAATTATTGCTTTATGAAACCACTTTTTAAAATATTCAGAGAGAAAAAAAGAGCAATACCTATTTATGCAATCTTTTATGCTTACAGTCGGCCCTTGTTTATCGTGGTTAATCAGTTCCAAACTCTACCACAATAAATGAATTTCCACGAAGTAGGATTCTTTATTTATAAATTGAATATTTTCACAGTTAGAGCATAGAAAACCTGTTTATGACCTTCTAAATATGTTGGTTAACATTATTAGAGCCCTCTAGACATGAAATAACACACTTTAGTCACCATTACACTCGTATTACCCAATATATTAGACAAAATAAGAGAAAATAAGACATTAGATGTTACAAATATTATATTATTATTCTTGTACATTTAATTACACACACACAGTTCTTACACACAACCACTAACCTATGAAAATAGTGTAACTTGTTCAATGATGAAGCGATGAAGATGAAGAGATGTACTTGCACAGCAAAGAAGAGCAAGGTTACTGCTCCTCTGAAGGCACGACCTCAGTAGGAGAGTCTTCAGGTGGTGCAGTATTTTCAGCAGGTGCATCGTCATCTTCTGCTGAAGGAGTACTAAGAGTAGGCAGTGGGTGTCTGGGTGCTGAAGAACATCGTGGTAGGCAGTAGATGGCGCTGTCTTTTTATATGCACGAGGAGGCTTTTCTAGGGTTCTATTGCTCCATCAAGTGCATTCTGGAACCGCAATGCACGCATCATTTGTGGGTCCCATTTGCCAATCATGTCCTATACTACCTTAATAGTCCTCATGACGTGTGAGAGACACTCAAGCGTAAGGCCATCTTCCTCCTCCTGACCCCCAGGAACCTCTGGCTGCTCTTCCTCCTCCTCACTCGCAGACTTAGTCATCTCCACCAGATCCTCGTCAGTTAAGAAATCTGAATGTGTCTCCAGCAGCTTATCCACATGTTCTGGATGATACTCGCCCTCCTCAAGGATCTTCTGGAACATGTTGTTCACGTAGTCCTCTGGTGCAGACTGGTCAGCAGAGGCAGCTTCTCCGTGGAGAACAACACTCTTCACATGATACCTCTTCTGGAACTTCTCGAACCAACCCTTGCTTGCGGTGAAATTTATAAACATTGCAGAGAAGGATCCTGGTTGAGGTTGTCTGCTGTAAAGCACTGATAGAGCTGCCTCACCTTCTCCTGGATGGCCAGCGAATCTAACAGAATGTTTTTCTTGTGGCTGTTGCTGATCCAAACAACCAGGGCAGACTCCATTTTCACTATGAACTTATTACGACTTGTTACTATGCGCTTTGCTTCCTTGTTGAGACAGTAGTCACGGATATTATTTTCATCTTTATGGATGGAGTGAACGGTAGACTCATTCAAGTCGTAATGGCGGGCAACCTCCACGATTTTCTTGCCATCTTTTTTTGGTACGTGCCCCTAGCAGGAACTGAACCCGAGACTCTCTAGTCCGCAGGCCGATGCTCCAACTGCTGAGCCAAACATGCCAGGGCTTTGCCATCTTTGATCATATCCAAGAGTTTCACCTTCTCCTGGATGGTAAGCATCTTCATCTGGAGTTTAGTTTCATTGTCAGAAGGCTTATAGAAGCAGCATGTTTAGGAGCCATCTGGGGCTTAGATAAAAGTTCTCAGAAATTGCAAATACTTACAAGAGCAAAGATGCTTCCAATGCCTAGCGATGCAGAAGCATGTATGAGAGAAAGGAACTTGCATGAGGCTGAGCCAATTAGTGGCCAGGATAGGAAGAGGATAGGATAGCCAATCAGTAAACAGCACACTCTGATTGGCTTGGTTTCACCACACCCAATTTTTTGAAAATATTTATTGCCCACACACAAGGAGAGGTTGACAGTTGCACTTGTCATTGAAGAATTTGTGGGGGTGCTGGAATATATAGGCCTCCAGTCCATATATACAGTAATTTTAATTTTAATTGTAATACAGGGGTGTATAATTGACTTAGATGACTGAGCGCATGCTGTATCATTTTCACTATCTTGATCAACTTTTAATTAATATATTTGAAAAAACCATGATAGAGTGAAGTCACAAAAGTAGAAGCGCGAAGTGGCAAGGGACAACTGTACTCACATATTTATCATTACCAGTGCTCACTCTTTCTTTCTGTGAAATCAAGTTACTGCCTGTTATCAGGATTTTTTTTCTTGTTTGTTTTTTCTCAGCCTGAAAGTCTTCCTTTAGTATTTCTTATGGGGAAGTTCTGAATGCTACAAATCCTCTCAGTTTTTGTTTATCTTTGAATAATGTTATTTTTTTCTTCAGTTTGAGATATAATTTGGCTAGATATATTGATTATACTCTTTTTCTTTTAACTCTTTGAACATGTCATTCTACTGCCTTCGGGCTCCATTTTCTCTGATGGGAAGTCATCTGATATACAGATTGTTGTTCTCCTGTACATGACAGTCATTTTTCTCCACTGCATTTAAGATTTTCTCTTAAATTGTCTTTGCCAAATTAAAGTGTCTTTGGCTTTTAGAAATTTGACTCTGATGTATGATTTTCTTTATGTTTATCCTACTTACGTTTGTTGGACTCCTTGAACCTACCAATCAACATTTTTCAGCACATTTTGGAAAGTTTTTAGGAATTATTACTCCAAATTTTTTTCTTCCCCCTTTTCTCTCTTCTCTCCTTCAGTACTCCCATTACATGTATCTTGATATTCTTTATGCTGTCCTAAGTGTCTCTGTGGGCCTGTTCATCATCTCACATCTGTTCTCAAGACCATTTTTCATTTTGTTTGTTACATTTCAACTCTTATTTGTATCTGGTTCTTTTTGTTGTTGTTTTTAATCTTTACCTGAGGATATTTTTCCATTGATTTTTAGATAGAGTGGAAGAGAGGGAGAGAGAGAAAAACATGACATCGATTGGTTGCCTTCCACATGACCCCAACCAGGGCTGGGGATTGAACTTGTAACCTAGGTAAATACTCTTGACTGGGAATCAAACCCTCTACCCTTTGGTCTTCAGGCCAACACTCTAACCACTGAACAAAACCTGTCAGGGGATTCTTTTTATTGTTTATATTTCTCTATTAAGTTCCCTGTTTTCAATGGTTTTAGCACTTTTTAAAAATTTTTTGTTAATCCTCACCTGAGAATATTTTTCCATTTATCTTAAGATAGAGTGGGAGGGAGGGTGGGAAAGAGAGAGGAGAGAGAGAAACGTCAGTGTGAGAGATACATTGACTGGTTGCCTCTCACATGACCCCAACCAGAACTGAGGGCAAACCACAACTGAGGTATGTGTCCTTGACTGAAATCAAACCCAGGATGCTTTGGTCCTTGGGCCAATGCTCTAACCATTGAGCCAAACTGGCCAGGGCAACACTTTTCTTTAATTTTTAAGATAGTGTTCTTTAATTCTTTGTGCATACTTATAATAGGTGTGTCAGTGTAAGTACATCCAAACCTGTAAAAAATTTTGTAAAAGAGTTGCCCTGGCCAGTTTGGCTCAGTGGTTGGAGCATCGGCCTGTGGACCAGAGAGTCCCAGGTTTGGTTCCCACTAGGGGCACATACCAAAAAAAAAAAATTTATTAGAGAGTTTATAAAAGAGTTTATTATTATAAAAGAGGTTCCTAGAGAAGGGGAGACCTGCAGTGCATGGTTTCCTCCAGGCCCAAGGTACCTTCCTCAAGGGTTCTTTACTATAGGCACTCAGAGAAGTATATCTGCTTGCTAGGGCTCCTCTTATTGCTCTTCCCTTTCACTCCCCCATGTTTTCAAGAAGAAATTCTGGTAAAAATGTCCCATAATGTGTCAGGAGTTGAACTGTGGGTGGGGGATGGATGCGTCAAGCAAAGAGTGTGGATGCCCAGATGTATGCCCATGTGATGTTTCTCTGATACTGTTGCTAATCATGCCAGAGAGACTAGCACTGATCAGAACTTGGCCTGAGACTTGAGAAGGTAAAAGTGCCCTGACCTGCCTGGCTTTGCACTGCAGCTTTGTAAAGAGCCACCCTAGGCTCCAGCTGGCCATGTGCATGTGAGCCAGCTCAAGAACACTGCTGCAACTACTCAATAAAATCCAGGATGGGGAGGAAAAAAAAAAAGAATTTATTAGAGCCAAGCAGGACATGCCTGGAAGCAAGATCTCAACACTGAGAAAAATGCCTCCTAGAATGACAGTTTACTATTTCTTTTACACATTTGAAACTAAGGAAGATCAAATAAAGGTGGGAGAAAACAAGGTAGGGATTAGATTACAGCATAGTTAAGGTTATTTGCTCTTGAGGGTAGTTACACTTCAGGGGTCTGAGAAACAGGATCACTCTTTCTCAGGTAGATGCACAAAAACAACGGACAGGGCTTAATTAAGACAAAGACAAACCTTTTACTGAAAAACATTATGCCTGGGCTACACACCCTGCCCAGTTAGGAATTTGTGATCAGACTCTGTGAGGTTACTTTTCATCACTGGTCTGTTGGTTTTATCACAGAACCCTTTATTGTCCATAGCTGCTTTGATGTCTTTGTCTGCTACTTCCAACATCTGGACACAGTCAGAAAAAGCAGAACTAATTTCTGCTTTTATTCCTGAATATGATCACACTTTTCTAATATTTTGTATGTTCCATAATTTTTGTTAAAAATTGATATTTTAAATACTACATCATTGAAACTCTAGACTCTATTCTTACTCCTGAGTTCCCTTCCCTTCCCTTCCCTTCCCTTCCCTTCCCTTCCCTTCCCTTCCCTTCCCTTCCCTTCCCTTCCCTTCCCTTCCCTTCCCTTCCCTTCCTTCCCTTCCCTTCCCTTCCCCTTTATCTTTCTTTCTCTCTTTCTTTCTTTCTCTCTTTCTTTCTTTCTTTCTTTCTTTCTTTCTTTCTTTCTTTCTTTCTTTCTTTCTTAGCAAAAAACCATTAAAATAGTTTTTATTCAATTATTGCAGTATATTCTTTTTTACATGGTTCTAACTTTTGAATAATATAGCTTTTAGTAAATTTTAAAGCAAACTGAATTTAATTGATAACAACAGAAAGGATTTATTTCAAGTGACTTCAGTATATGGTACAGTGCTGAATGTAAATCTTTAATATCATGTAGCTAAAGATACAAGGAATTGTAAAACTTATAACCTTTGTTCAGTGTTTTTATTAGTAATGATATTAGTATCATTATTTAAAAATTATTTTATATGTTGCAGGATAAAGCTAAGAACACTCTAATGGAAAATATCTTATACATTTATAATTCAAAAATTATATTTTCTGTTTCTGACCACTGAAATGACCTAGGAACAAGATCACCTCAGTAGTGATGAGCACCCCTGGCACCCAGAGCTTGGCTTTTATTTTATTTTTATTTTTTTAAAATTAGTTAATTAATTTTTTTGTTACAGATGTTTCTCCTTTTTTACCCCATTGGCACCCCCCTCCCCACCCCACCCCCACCCCGTCCCTGGCTTTGTTGTCCATGTCCATTGGTCATGCATACATGCATATAAGTTCTGTGGTTTATTTCTTCCCACCCCCCCCCACCCCCTCTTCTGACGGATGTCAGTCTGTGCCCTACTTCCATGTTTCTGGGTCTACCGTATTCCTCAGACTGTTATGTTCATTATATTCTGTATATAAGTGAGATCATGTGGTATTTGTCTTTTTCTGCTTGGCTTATTTCACTTAGGATAATACTTTCCAGGTCCTCCCATGTCATCTTAAAGGATAAGAGATCTTTCTTTCTTACAGTTGCATAGTACTCCATTGTGTATATGTACCACAGCTTTTTTATCCATTCGTCTACTGATGGACATTTGGGCTGTTCTTTCTTTCTTTCTTTCTTTCTTTCTTTCTTTCTTTCTTTCTTTCTTTCTTTCTTTCTTTCTTTCTTTCTTTCTTCCTTCCTTCCTTCCTTCCTTCCTTCCTTCCTTCCTTCCTTCCTTCCTTCCTTCCTTTCTTTTTTCCCCTCCCTTCTTCCCTCCCTCCCTCCCTCCCTCTCTCCCTCCCTCCCTCCCTCCCTTCTTCCTTCCTGCCTTCCTGCCTCTCTCTCTCTCTCTCTCTCTCTCTCTCTCTCCCCCTCTCTCTTTCTTTCTGTAACTTTCCTGTACTTAAATTGGAGAATCTCTCTCCTTTGTGGTATATGGCCACTGATGTCTCTGCTCAGTATTTTTCACACTGATTTCTTTTCTTAGCCTAACTTCCTAGGAGTCACTGCTATGTTTGCATAGCTTAGTGATCAACCAGTGATTTAGGCAAAAGGTGTACCCAAGTTATCTCGAGTTGGTGAAAGTTCTACCTTCTGCTGATGGGTCTGTTTATGGGCCAGGGAATGCATTCAAAGTTCAGCCAGTTCTCAACCTGACTCAGCTTTCACTTTACATTAGGCCTCCTAAGTCTCTTCTGCACGTGTGTGTCATTTCCCAGCCAGCCAAGGATGTGTGGCGAGTTTATATAGCCCTTCTGTAGATTTCTCATTTCTAGGTTATCTCCGTAAATTCCTAGCTGGGCTGCCACTTGCCCCAAATGGGACCACAACCTCATGCTAGCAGAGCTGCAGGTTTTCCCAATACCTTTTGTATTAGCTTTGCTATTTTAACCAACAACACTACCAGTCAGTTTTTACTCTCTGCCCCAACTCAAGTATGTCCCCTAGCAATAAGGTTGCTGATTTTCTTAGCCATCCCTGCCCTAGTGGTAAAACCTACTGTCATCGCCAACTGAGCTGGGGTGGGGAATCAAAGCTCCCTAGGCAAGAAGCCTCAGACTTCTGCTATTCTTAAAGGACGTTTGAGTAGGTTTTCATGAACAAACACTTTTCAGTTCATTGATTTTGGGGGAGAGGATTTCCAACCTTTTCAGGCCACCATAACTATAAGTTAATCTCTAGTTTGTTTTTAGTTTTGTATTTTTATGTTTAAATCTTTAATCCTCCTGGAATTTTAAATTTGTTTATAGTTTGAGATAGGGACTTAACTTTATTTTTTCTTCAAATGAGTAGGAATTTTCCAAACTTTTTTCTGACTGAACCCATACGCAGTCTCTAATGTTATTTGAGTATGTGTTTGTGTATGTTGGTGCAGCTGTGGAGAAAATGGCATGGAAGTCCTCAAAATAAACCGAATCACCTCAGTATGTCAAGATAAGGTATAAGAATCCGTATGTGATAGATGAAAGTAATCTGCAGAAAACTTCTCAGAAATTACGAATGTTTAGACTGCATTTGGTGCTGTTTCATGTCTGAAATTGACCCACTTATGACTCTTTGTACTTGGCTTTTACATCTGTCTACATATTTTCCTGTTTAGCTTTCCTACTATCTTGTATATGTTTTGCAACAGTGCAAGACCCTTGGCATGAGCGAATCCAACAGCTTGCCCCAGCTAGTTGAGCTATGGGTTATCGCTCGAGCAAGAGGAATGAGATGGAGCCTCGTGTTGATGCTCAGCTTGCGCTGGGCCTTCTCTACTCTTTGACCAGCATGTTCAGTGTTTCTGTATATACATTTCAAGTGTTTCTAAGGACCCAGAGCCAGTACTTGGAAATATTATCTTTCTCTAGGGGGAATAGAAGGATGGACTTATACTTGTACCTTCACTCTTCTTTATTGTGCCATTTTTTTTTTTTTTTGTACCAATGGCTTCTACAAGAAGTGCCCTGGTTCACTTCTTTGTCATGATCTTTGCTTCAAAGAGCCATCCTAATGAGGCTAAAGGCTGCAAAAGAGTAAGTGGCTATTGTCTTTTTAAAAAATGTTTTTCTTTATTGATTTTTAGAGAGGGAGGAAGGGACAGAGAGAGAGAGATAGAAACATCGATGAGAGAGGATATCAATTGGCCGCCTCCTGCATGCCCCTCACCAGGGACTGGGCCCACAACCTGGGCATGTGCCCTGACCAGGAATCAAACCAGCAACCTCTTGGTGCATAAGTCGATGCTCGACCACTGAGCCACACTGGCCAGGCAAGAGTGGGTGGCTTTTGAGGCACTTGTCTAATAAATTCCTGCCTCTATTTATTTCTATTTATTTATTTATTTTTTAATGACATTGGTCTTGGTTGCTGATGTGGATAAAAATGAGAGGTTGGTGCCACTGTATATTAAGATAGAATAAAGCTCCTTTGGCCTAACACACTGCTTTATTCCCAAAATACCAGGACAAAAAATTGTCAAAATCAAGCTATAATAGATGAGATTGCTTAACTGCTTAAGTCTTCTCAGAGGTCATATATATTATGAGATTTATAAGTATGTTACATGATGACACAGACATGATTTCTCAAAATCTCACCAGATTGCTACCTTAGACATCATAGCATAAGAAGCACCAAAATATAGACACATAACTATTAAGGAGCACCAAAAATATATACATAGAATTAGTCTAGATTTGAGTATTGATTTTATCACCAGTTCTGGTTTTACATTAAGCCTGTCAGATACTTATAACTTATACAAGGAAAATTGACATTTGGCAATGATCTATCACTATAGGATATTCGGCAGGTCAATATAGAATAAGGTAAGTCTCTCACCTCCTTCTGTAACAATTCCTTGTTGATGCTCTTTAGGATATTTTTAAGCATCATGACTCAATATGATGTGTCCTGAATGGAAAATGGGCTTTGTCTCTTAGGTAAGTAGGTTTATCTCCACAGTGATGAGAAACAATAGACATAAAGCACACCATATATAACATATACTCAATAAGTGGTAGTTATCAATATCATCATAATAATTATTATATGATTATTATTTTTGTGATTAGGCTAATTTGAATTGGTTTTTAAGGACATAAGATAGCCCTAAATGAAAGCCAATATGGTCAGGTTTTTGACTCTGATAAGGTAAACCACAGACACTAACACAAAGTCACCTCATTTGGCACCATGTACTGAGAACTCAGCCCTGCCTGGAAGCACAGTGGAGTCTTACCAGCTAGCTGCACTATCATTGGACACAATGACCTAATGCTGTGAAGTGTTCTGTGGGACACAGTAGGCTTGCTGAGTGGGAGTGTCTTGGGTGTTGTATATTTGGGTTGGGAGAATATCTTTGGTTATCTACATGGGCAGCATTGCAGGGGATAGCGTACAGGCTTTGAGATTTGGACCCAGTCCCATCATTTTCTAGCCTGTGAACTTAGCAAGTAGCTTAATTTCTCAGAGAACCTACTCTCTTCTGTAAAATAGGGAGGATGATACCTTGCAAGATTTTTGGTAAAATTGAAGATGCCATATAGGAAGTACTCAGTTTATTGAAAACGATGCATAATGCTATTTAGGATAGTGGCATCCTAAATGCCACTATTATATTATTGAAGCGGCATCCATTAATAATCTTTATCTGAGAGGTTTTATGTGAGGATTAAAGGGGGAAAAATATAACAATACTCATATCCAATAAAATAGACTTCAAACTGAAGGCCATAAGTAGAGACAAAGAAGGCCACTACATAATATTAAAAGGATCTATCCAACAGGAAGATATAACCTTGGTAAACATATATGTACCCAAAGTAGGAGCACCAAAATCTATTTTAAAATTTCCAGAGACCTTCAAAGGAGAAATCAACAGCAATACAATCATAGCAGGGGACTTCAACACCCCGCTGACATCACTGGATAGATCCTCTAGACAAAAAATTAACAAGGAAACAGAGACTCTAAATGATGCAATAAATCAAATGGATTAAATAGATATCTCCAGAGGATTATACCCCAAAACTACAGAATTCATATTCTTCTCAAGTGCACATGGGGCATTCTCAAAGACAGACCACATGTTAGGAGACAAATTAAATCTCTACAAGTTCAAGAAGAATAAAATCATATCAAGCATCTTCTCAGATCACAATGGCATGAAACTAGAAATCAATTGCAACAAAAACATGCAAAGACATATGAACACATGGAGGCTAAAGAGCATGTTATTAAACAATGAATGGGTTACTGAGGAGGTCAAGGAAGAAATTAAAAACTTCCTGGAAACCAATGAAAATGAACACACAACAACACAAAATCTATGGGATGCAGCAAAAGTAGTTCTGAAAGGGAAGTTCATAGCACTACAGGCCTACATCAAGAAACAAGAAAAAGTTCTAATAGACTATCTAACCTCACAACTTAAAGAATTAGAAAGCAAACAAAAAGAAAACCCTAAAGCAAGTAGAAGGAAGGAAATAGTAAAGATCAGATCAGAAATAAATGACATAGAGACCAAAAAAAAAATTCAAAGGATCAATGAAACAAAGAGCTGGTTTTTCAAAAAGATAAAACAAGACCGATGGACCCTTAGCCAGACTCACCAAGAAACAAAGAGAGAGAACCCAAATATATAAAATCAGAAATTAAAGAGGAGAATTAACAACTGACACCACAGAAATACAAAGGATCGTTAACAAATGCTATGAACAATTATACAGCAACAAATTCGACAATATAAGCGAAATGGACAAATTTCTAAAAATATGTAGTCTCCCAAAACTGGATCGGGACAGAAAGAAAACTTGAACTGACCAATAACAACTAAGGAAATTGAAGATGTAATCAAGAATCTCCCAGCAAACAAAAGCCCAGGCCTGGATGGCTTAATGAAGGAGTTTTACTGAACATTCAAAGAAGAACTAACACCCATTCTCCTCAAAATATTTTAAAAAATTCAAGAAGAAGGAAGACTTCCAAACGTGTTTTATGAATCCAGTATAATTTTAATTATAAAACCAGATAAAGGCATTACAAAGAAAGAAAACTAAATGCCAATATCCCTGATGAACATAGATGCCAAAATCCTTAACAAAATATTAGCAAATCAGATCCAGCAATACATTAAAAAAATTACTCACTATGACCAACTGGGATTAATCCCAGGAATGCAAGACTAGTACAATATTCACAAATTAATAAATGTGATACACCACATAAACAAAATGAAAGATAAAAACCATATGATCCTATCAATAGACTTGCTGAAAAAGCATTCAACAAAATCCAGCACCCATTTCTGATAAAAATGCTCAGCAATGTGGGAATAGAGGGATTATATCTTAACATAATAAAGGCCATATATGAAAAACAGCCAACATCATACTCAATGGTAAAAATTAAAATAATTTTCCTTAATTACAGGAACAAGACAGGGATGTCACTTTTGCCACTCTTATTTAACATAGTACTAGTAGACTTAGCCACAGCAATTAGACATGAAGAAAAAATAAAAGGGATCCAAATTGGAAAGGAGGAAGTGAAACTGTCAAATTTGCAGATGTCATGATATTGTACATAGAAAACCCTAAAGACTCCATCAGAAATCATCCTGGCCAGTTTGGCTTAGCAGTTGGAGCATTGGCTTGTGGACCAGAGCGTCCCTGGGTTTGGTTCCCACTAAGGGCACGTACCAAAAAAATAAAATTAAAAAAAAAAAAAACTCCATCAAAAATCTATTAGATTTATTAAGTGAATTTGGAAAAGTAGCAAGATACAAAATTAACATTAAGAAACCAATGGCATTCTTATACACCAATAATGAACTCACAGAAAGAGAGACTAAAAAAAATCTCATTTACCATTGCCGCAAAAAAATTAAGATACCTAGGAATAAACTTAACCAAAGAAGAAAAGGACCTATTTGCAAAAAACTACAGGACATTGGAAAAAGAAATAGAAGCAGATATAAAAAAGGGGAAGCATATATCTTGTTCATGAATTGGAACAATTAGCATCATTAAAATGTCCATACTACCCAAAGCAATCTATAGATTCAATGCAATCCCAATTAAAATACCAATGACATATTTCATAGAATTAGAGCAAATACTTCAAAAGTTTATATGGAATCAAAAAAGATCCTGAATAGCCATAGCAATCTTGAAAAGAAGGACAAAATAGGAGGGATTACAATATCAGATATCAGGTTATAGTACAAAGCCATTATAATCAAACAGCCTGGTACTGGCACAAGAACAGGCATATAGACCAGTGGAACAGAACAGAGAAACCAGAAATTGACCCAAGACATTATGCTCAATTAATATTTGACAAAGGTGGCAAGAGCATACAATAGAGTAAAGACAGCCTCTTCAATAAATGGTGTTGGGAAAACTGGACAGCCACATGCAAAAAAAAAAGTAAGTGAAACTAGATGATCAACTTACACCATACACAAAAACTCAAAATGAATAAAAGACTTAAATGTGACTTGTGAATCCATAAAAATCCTAAAAGAAAAGGTAGGCAATAAAATTTCAAACATCACCTGCACCAGAATTTTCACTGCTACAATGCCCAAGGCAAGAGAAACAAAGGGAAAAATTAATACATGGGACTACATCAAACTAAAAAGTTTCTGCACAGCAGAAGAAACAACCATCAAAATGGAAAGGGTACCCACTGTATGGGAGAGCATAATTGCCAACAATATATCAGATACTGGGTTAATTTCCAAAATATATAGAATATTCATACAACTCACAAAAGGGAGACAATCCAATTAAAATGGGCAGAGGACCTAAATAGACACATCTCCAAAAAGGACATACAAATGGCCAAGAGACTTATGAAAAATTGTTCAATCATCAGAGAGATGCAAATTGAAACAATTATGAGGTATCACCTCACACCAGCCAGAATGGCTGCCATCAACAAATCATCAAACAAGTGCTGGCGAGGGGTGTGGAGCAAAGGAGACTCTAGTACACTGCTGGTAGGAATGCAGACTGGTGCTGCCACTATGGTAAACAATATGGTGTTTCCTCAAAAAATTAAAAATTGATCTGCCATTTGACCCAGTGATCCTATTTCTAGGATTATATCCTAAGAAACCTGAAACACCAATCAGAAAGAATATATGTACCCCTATGTTCATAGCAGCACTATTTATAATTGCTAAGATCTGGAAACAGCCCAAGTGTCTGTCAATAGATGAGTGGATAAAAAAGCTGTGGTACATACACCATGGAACACATTGCAGCAGTAAGAAAGAGAGATTTCTTATCCTTTGAGATGACATGGAGGGACCTGGAGAGCATTATGCTAAGAGAAATAAGACAGTCAGAGAATGACAAATACCATATTATTTTATTTATTTGTGGATTATAATAAACAAAAAAAGCTGATGGGCGACTTCCGGTCAAAATGGCAGTATAGGTAAACACAGAATCGCCTCCTCCCACCACCACATAAAAATTACAACTAACCTACAGAACAAACATCCTTTACAACCACCTAAAATCAAGCCAAATGGAAGTCCTACAACTACAAAATTAAAGCAGCAGCCACATCCAGACTGGTAGGAGGGGTGGAGGCCCAAATGGGCTGGCCCCACACTCATGTATGGTAGATAAAAATCAGGAGAAACACCTAGGCTGGGAAGGTCCTCCCTGAGAAGTGAGGGGTTCCCATCCCACACCAGGAGCCCAGCTCAGGGTTCCAATGCCAGGAAGAGAAGTCCCCATCATTTCTGTCTGTAAAACCAGTGGCAACTGAGGCTAAGGGAGGCTGAGGCTTCTGGAGTCCGAGGCAGTTCCTCTTAAAAGGCCCACACACAGACTTACATGAACTTACTCCTTCTGGGCTTCCGCATTAGGGAGGCAGCCTGAAAGGCACCAGAGACATGGGGAACAACTGGGTTATTTGGCATCAGGGCGAGGACTAGAGAGGCAGCTTTCTCCTGGACAGACATGCAGGTGGAGGCCGATGTTTCTTTGGTGAGCCTTTCCCCCACAGGGCAGGCAAAGGGCTGCCATATCTGGGACTCCAGCAACTGGACTCACACTGTTTGCCCCGCCCTGATGATTCCCTGAGGCCCTGCCCCACTCAACTTTCAGGCCCACACAAGTTGTCTCCAGTGGCTTTACCATAGGATTTGCCTATTTTGGCTTCTGCTTCAGATTATCCTAAATTCTCTCAAACAAGCAGCATCTGGTCACAGTGAGCCCCATATCTCTCACTAAGTGGCCCCAGCTGGGCCTGACACCAAAAGCAGCCAGTGTTGGTTCACAGCTTGGCTTTGCCTGGGCACCTCCAAGCCCAGCACAAGAAGCAACCATTGACAGATCACTTTGTAGCTTATGCCTGGAAGCCCTGGATAGAACACAGGTGTTGGCTGACCTTGCCCCAGAGCCAGCACACCCAGTGGACAGCTTCAGACCACGTCAAAGCACCACCACCCAACCACCTCCAGAAGTGACACACTCAATGAATGGACTCAGTGGGTACCAGAGCCCTGCTGAAGTAAGTTTTGCTCTGTGTGGTGGGCCCCTGCACAGCTGATCATCCAAAGTAGCCAGAAGTCACTGGTTAGTGGGCTCAGCCAGTTCTTGCAGCTGATCAGCCCAAGTAAAACCCTCCCATTGATGTGCCAACAGCAATCAAGACTCAATTATAACAGAGGGTATAAAGTCCACATTAGGGCCCAGCTGAGGTGATTAGGGAGACTGTGCCACTGGGCCCTACAGGACACCTACTACGACAGGCCACCCTAGGAAGACAAGGAGACATAGCAACTGTACCTAATACATAGAAACAAACACAGGGAGGCAGCCGAAATGAAGAGACTAAGAAACATGTTCCAAATGAAAGAACAGAACAAAACTCCAGAAAAAGAACTAAATGAAATGGAGATAAGCAATTTAACAGATGCAGAGTTCAAAACACTGCTTATCAGGACGCTCAATGAACGTAGTCAGTGCCTCAAGAGCATAATAAAGGACCAGTCAGAAATGAAGAATTCACTAACTGAAATAAAGAATAATTTACAGGGAATCAATAGTAAAGTAGATGAATATAAGAAGCAATCCATCCATTTGAAATATAAGGAAGCAGAAAACACCCAATCAGAACAGCAAAAAAAAAAAAAAAATTCAAAAAAATGAGGATAGTGTAAGGAGCCTGTGGGACAGCCTCAAGCATACCAACATTTGCATCATGGGAGTGCCAGAAGGAGAAGAGAGACAGCAAGAAATTGAAAACTTATTTGAAAAAATGATGACATAAAACTTTCCTAACTTAGTGAAGGAAACAGACATACAAGTCCAAGAAGCACAGAGAGTCCCAAACAATATGAACCCCAAGAGGCCCACACCAAGACACATCATCATCAAAATGCTAAATGTTAAACACAAAAAGAGAATCTTAAAAGCAGCAAGAGAAAAGTAGTTAGTTACCTACAATGGAGCTCCTATAAGGGTGTCAGCTGATTTCTCAAAGGAAACTTTGCAGGCCAGAAGGGAGTGGCAAGAAATAATTAAAGTGTTGAAAAGCAAGGACCTGCAACCAAGATTATGCTGCAAAGCTATATTTTGAACCAATGGCCATATAAAGAATTTCCCAGACAGGAAAAAGCTAAAGGAGTTTATCACCATCAAACCAGTATTATATGAAATGTTAACGGGTCTTTTTGAAGAAGAAGATAAAAAAATATGAACAATAAAATGGCAACTAATACATATCTATCAACAGTTGAATCTACAAACAAAATGGGCAAGCAGAACAGAAACAGATTCATAGATACAGAGAACTTTTTGTTGGTTGCCTGATGGGAGGGGAGTTGGGTGAAAGATGAAGGGATTAAGAAGTACAAATTGGTTGTTAGAGTGATGAACCTCAAAGGGAATGGGGAAGGTGAGGCAGGAAGAGAGAAACCAAAAAACTTATATGCATATATGCATAACGAATAGACACAGACAATTGTGTGGGGAAAGCAAGAGGGTGGTGAGACTGGGCAGGAGGGGATCAAGGGGGGGGGGAGAGGGACATCTGTAGTACATTCAACAGTAGAGGTAAGTTTTAAAAATAATAATAATAAAATAAAATGGAAAGATAAGTAAATGAATAAATTATGCCAGAGGGAAAGGGGGTTGGGGGGGGGGCGGTAGAAAAGAGGGTAAAGGCGGGATTAAGGTGATGGAAGGAGACTTGGGGTGGTGAACACACAATACAATATAGATGATGTACTATAGAACTGTACCTCTGAAACCTATATAATTTTATTAACCAATGTCACCACAATAAATTCAATTAAGAAAAGAAAAAAAAAAAGCTGATGAACAAAACAGACCCAGAGACATAGAAAGGAGTATAGTTCAGACTGACAAACCTCAGAGGAGGGGGGCAGGAGGGAGGGATGAGATAAACCAAAGAACTTATATGCACGTATGCGTAACCAATAGATATAGACAACAATACTTGGGCTGGGGGCTTATCGGGATAGGGAGGAGGGTTTCTGCAGGGGAAAAAGGAGAAACAAGTGCAACAAAAATTAATTAATTAGTTAATTAATTAAAAATAAATAAAGATTATAATGGGGCTGGAAAAAATAAATAAAAGGGGGGAAATATATAAAAGATCTAGTCCATAACAGACCCTTAATAATTGGTAGACTTTCATGTGAATTCCAAGGAATGCAGGTATTTAGTGGGCTTCTTTAAGTGTAACTCCCAATGTGATGTTGAGAGACATTTTAGTTTTAGCTCTGGTGCTAATTAGGTTTGTGCTCTTGAGCAATACACTCTGGGCCTCAGTTTCCTCCATGAAAAATGAGATATTCAGATAAATGAGGAACCAAAATGTCCCTTTTTTATACACTAGAAACGATACTTCTTAATGCCTGATAAGGAAGGAGACTTGGAATACTGGGAATATTGCAAAAGCCCAGCTAACACTAACAAATTACGGTCATTAACTTTGCAAAATGAACAAATTCATTACAATTGAAAATGGAAGCCAAATGCTTTACACACAACCAAGTTAATTCACTGAGATATATTTACTGTGCACCTGAATCCTGGAGGGAATTGCACCGTGCTCTTCTGAGATCCTTCAAAGGAGATTTTTGATGGAGTCTTTTATGTTTTGCTTCCTTCTCACATCAAAACATTCAGCACACCTTAAATTTACAAGTAGTCTTTCCTCCTGGTGTTAAGGAAGCAGTGAACACATCACGTCAGCCTTCTTTCTAACAATATTAGAGAGCAGTCTAAACCCACCTGCTGGTTTCATTTCTTAATATAAAAAAATACATTTTTTTTTTTTTTTTTTGCTGGTCAAAAGATCAAGTTTGCCTTGAAGGAACCTTTTGTTTTAATTGAAAAGCTATTAATGACATCCTCTTCAAAGCATTTCTTTGAATTAAATATTGGTCAGGGCGGGGGGCTGGTGAATGAGAAAGCTTTTCTGCTTTGGGGATTTTGAAACAAATGGATTACTTAGGTGCCTTACCCAGCAGACACATTTTCCATGATTAATTTATTCATTTTGGTATGCCTAGTGCCTGGCACATAGCAGCTGCTGAAATGTTTGCTGAACAAATAAGTGGATAAAATAAATATATTCTCACGGTCTGCAATGACAATAGCGTAAACTATCTTGCATGTGTTAATGGTTGAACCTGTTTCTGCTAGAAATTAGCTGGGCAGGGCACCTGGGCTTCGGAAAATTGGGTTTGGAAGTAGTTAGGGAAAAGGAGAGCCTGGCTTAGCATCTGCTGGGTCTCTTCCTTCGGATGGTAGAGATGTGGATGGAGTAATATGGAGAAGAGGTTAACAACCCACTGCTGCGGGCTTAGCATTCAGTCTCCCGCCTGCAGAAGGCCTGGTGGCCTCCTCCATTAGTGGTTCGGTATTGGGTACACACATGGAAGGAGCTGGGCAGGCATGTGTGAGCCCTGCCTGAGCTTTTGGGAAGAAGCGGTGGTTGCAAAAGAGAAGAGTCTGAGACTAAAAATCTTTTATATGAAAACACTCTCATTTAGGACTTGATTCTGCTCTGTACTGGTGACTTTCTTAGAAGGAAAGACACCCCTTCCCTTCTAGGGGACCAGTAGCTTCATTTTATCCCTGACAGTGTGCAGTACCGGAGTCCAGGTGGCATGAAGTAGAAGGAAGAGTACTGGACTAGAGGTCATGGCTCACTGGTAAGCTGTGTGACTTTAGGCAGATTGTTTAACTTCTCTGAGCCTCAGTCACATTTGTGAGGTGAGGAGTTTGAATTAAGCCATATATATTTTATAAAGTAACATACACTGTGCCGGGTGCCAAGCACTAGAGGATGCAGAGCTGAGTCACACCATCCTGGCTCTCATTCTGGCTGATAAAGGTAGGAAGGGTTAATGCAAAATGCTAGAAGGTAAAGAGAAGGAGAAGACTAATAGTGTTTACTAGGCTTGGGAGATGTAATTGAAGAGGAGAAATTCACCAGAAATTAATTAATTCTGTTACCATTCATTCATTCCACAATATTGGCTAGGTGTGAGCAGTATGCAAGGAATGGCGAATTAGCCACGAAGAAAACAGGTAAGACCTTTACCCTCATTCAGTTTAATCCAAACTGGCAGGGGAGAGGGAGGAGAGAGGGCAGGGGAGGTTGGAAAGAGCGACTATTCATATCTAACATTTAGTGAACATTTAGAATTGTTTCATTTCACTCTCAATATACTCACAGCCTAGGTTGTATCCCCATTGCACAATGTGTAAACTGAGGCCCACAGGAATGAAACCACTGGCCAAGCTCACACTAATAAAAAATCATAAGAACTCAAACCCACCTGTCTTTAGAGCTTCAGCATTTAGTTGTGCTACAATTCTGTGGGAGGGGAGGTTTCACAGGTACTGAAAGGACACTTGTCTTCCCAGCATGCCTTCTTCAGTAACAGCTTACCTATTTTTCCTCAGAGACCTAACCCCTCCCACTCTCAATCCATGCATTTAAAATGAAGTTGTGGCCCCTCCCCCTACAGGCTTCAGAGGCTGGAACCTGGCTCAGTGTCCTATCAGAGCACACATCCTCTGGGCACAGTGATTGGCCCAGGGACCTGCACATGGCAAGCTGCCCAAATTGGAATCAACACCTGAGCTTTTGCTGGAAATACTGAAAAAAGAGTCTTGCTCTTATGCTTTAGATTGTAAGGCCAGAGGAGCTGATGGTTATTTTTGCCCCCACATGGACAGAGGGCCCTGACAGAATGCAGCTACAGAGAGGAACACAGGCCACAGCAACATTTTCCAGGCAGCATCTTTTGAGCCCTTGGATCTAATTTTGCCTGAAATGAGGGCTATTCCTGCACTTTTCAGTTATGTGAGATAATAGATTAGTTTTTTTCCCTTAAGGAGTTCTGGATTATTGTCACTTGCAGCCAAGAGTTCTGAAGAATATAGCCTCCAAGAGTGCATGGGAATTTTGCATTTCTCTTTCTCCCCGGTGTGTTCTTCACAGCACTTGCAAAGTCATCATCCATCTCACATAGACTTTGCTCTGGGAGGTTAACAGGATGTGGTCTTTTGAGTGAGGTTTTGCCTTCTACAGTGATTCTGACCTCTGTCCCCAGGGTCGTATACTTCTGCCCACTAAGTGATGCAGGCTTCACACACCCAGGTACGGATGGGGCACTAACCAACATCACTTCCTCTGTCTACTCAAGGGCCTCTGCCACCCAGCGCTGGTTCTTTTCTCACCATGCTGGGACCCCAGACACAGCTCCTTCTGGCTTTGAGGATGTCACAGTGTGACTTCAGGGTGGGAAGGAGGTTGAGGATGACCAGAGGGGACAGCTTCTTTCCTGGTCCTAGTGTCCAGGAATGCCCTCTCCAGGCTCTGCGTCCCAGACTCCCATCCCTAGACAGCCTGCCTGATGCAGCCCTGGATGCTCCAGCCTGAGGAGCAAAGCAGCAGCCTTTCCTGCCTTCACCAGCACAGCTCGGACAGGAGTCTCAACTCTTAAAAAGAAATTATTCTGTCACTTGTAATGGTAACATTCAAGATTATTGCAACGGGGTCAAGTCTGTTGTGATAAGGGTGAGGGATTGAGCTCAACTCTGAATAAAAGAACAAGTGGTGATTTATAACCAACAAGCAGAATGGTAAGGGTCAGTGGATGGAAATTACTAAGAGGAGACATCAAGGGTAGGGGGATTCTGGCTAAACTGATCTCACAACATTCTTGCTAAAGACAGGCCAAGGACTTAGATATCAAAGATGAGTGAACAGGAACTTGATCAGACATCAAAGATTTGTGGGGGTGAGGGGGTGATTTGGCAGGATTCTTTGCTGAGTTTGGTTTAGGCAGGACAAGGAGAGGATCCAAAGAACAAGGCTTAGCTGAAAGAAAGTTTAGAAGAGGCAAATTAAACTTTGATCGAGGAGAGAGTTTTTATCACACAAAATGCTGGGGGAAGTGCTCAGAGTCACAAGCAACAACTGATGTCTCCTGGAAGTGTTTGGGAGCAGAACATTATGGGACCAGAGAGGAAGAGGACCCTGTTGTATATGTCAAGGGTGCTCTAATTTATCTTCCTCACTGGTCTCTTAGGAAACCCCCATTATTAACTTCTTTACCAAGGTCTAAAAGACCTCTATTAAAATGCAAATGAGATTTGCTAAGGATGTCCCAATGAGCCCTTTACCAACAATTAACACCTTAGCTGCTCCTCCTTTCTTAGGTGAGAATTAGCCCTAGGAGAAGGGGACAGAAGGCAGCTAAATTTTGATGGGAGGAGGTGAGAAAATGACCTCTGCCGGAGTTGAAGCTGGGAATGCAAACAAGGCAGGGAAGCCAGAGTAGCACAAAACAGTGGGTTTCTCAAAAGGAAGGGAATGACTTTTCAGAGGATACAGAAGAGAGATAAAGAGGGAAGAACTCAGACCAATTTCACTAGTTTTCACTTTCACTTGGGGTTGAAACTGTCCAGTTACTTAGTATTGATACAGAAGGTCACCAGGACTTTCTGGGTGCCTAGCAACAGGGAAAACAAGTATTGTAGGATGGGACCTCACCCCCAGGGTGATCTTTCCTCCTCTAGTATATCACTGGTCAGGCAGTTGAACTCTCCCCTGACCTTTCCTTTCCTGGCACATCACTAGTAATGTGGTGGAGCCCCTTAGAAGAGGAACAAGGGGTGCTAGAGAAGAGCCTCATGTGACTTGCATAGAAGCCTTTGCAGGACCCCTCCCTTAAGCATTAAGCCCTCAGGACAATGAGCTTCTGACCCACATTATGTAATCTTAAGAATAATCTTGTTGTTAAGACTGTTGACCACAGAGACAGAATTTTAGTCAAATTACAGATAACATCTAGGCCTCAATTGTGTTTCAGCTCCAGGCCCAGAAAAGCAGAAAACCCAGATGAAGCTATGACATCAGGACCAGCTGTAATGACTAATGACTCCCCTATCCTAGCTCCAACCAATCAGTAGAGACCAAGACCCTGAAAGAGCACACCTGGAAAGCTAATGAATATTCTATTAGACCTCCCCAACATCCCGCCTTTAGAAAACAAACTTTCCATTGTATTTGAGTTCTTGGCCCTGAATTTTTTCTTAGCCATATTTAAGGACCAAGGCCTAACTTCATTGTAACACCTGGTGGCGTTCTCAGTTAACAGTACCAGCTTTTCTTAAGGCATGACTGACCAACTCTGGGGTCACAATTTTTTTTCAAAAATACATATTTTCTTTTTAATCCTCACCTGAGGATATTTTTACATTTATCTCAGTCAGAGTGGGAGGGGGAGAGAGAGAGACATTGATGTGAGAGAGACACATGGATTGGTTACCATCCACATGACACTAACTGGGGCTGGGGCTGGGGCCAAACTGCAACCGGGGTATGTACTCTTGGCCAGAATCAAACCCGCGACTCTTTGGTCTGCAGGCTGTCGCTCTAACTGCTGAGCCAAACTGGCCAGGGCCAAATATACATATTTTCAAGTCCAAGGTACACATGTCTTCTGCCCCCTTCCCCTCAACCGCTGTCCTCTGGGCCCATTCAGGTTAACAAGGCTTGTTTCCCGGATGCCCAGCCAGCCTACCTAACTTCAAATTTTTAGCTTTAAACAAAAGGTCTTCTGGAGGCCCATCAGATAGAGAGAATCTCAGGCCTGCTAGCCAACTGCAGCAGGTGATCTATCACAGATATACTTTACTTTATAAGTAATGAATATGAGAAGTGTTCTTTCAGCCCAGAATTATTTTCAGATTCAAATCATGTTTATCAATTTATATTTCCTTTAATTTTTCTGAGCTTCCTGAGCACTTTCCATGAAGGTGTATGTTGCCTAGTGGTGAGTAGTGGAATTGCAGGCTGTAATTTTTCTTTCTTTTTTTATTTTTAGCCCAAATGTCTTTTTATTTATTCTTTTTTAAAAACTTATCTTTATTGTTAATGTATTACAGATGTCCTCCCTTTTTTCCCACTGACCCCCTCCTCCTCAGTCTCACCCCCTTTCTGCTTTCCCCACACTATTGTCAGTGTCCATTGGTTATGCATATGTGCACAGAAGTTCTTTGGTTTATCTCATCCTGCCCTCCCTCCCCCTTTCCTTTTGAGGTTCATCAATCTAACAACCAATTTGTACTTAATTCCTTCATCTTTTTCACCCATCCCCCCAACCCCCACACATTTGGCAACCAACAAAAGTTCTCTGTATCTATGAGTCTGTTTCTGTTCTGCTTGCTCATTTTATTTGTAGATTCAACTTTGATACATATGTATTAATTGCCATTTTATTGTTCATATTTTTGTTCTTCAAGAAGACCCATTAACATTTTATATAATACTGGTTTGGTGGTGATGAACTCCTTTAGTTTTTTCTTGTCTGGGAAATTCTTGATATGTTCATCTATTCGAAATGATAGCTTTGCAGGATAGAGTAGCCTTGGTTGTAGGTCATTGCTTTGCATTGCCTTGAATATCTCTTGCCACTCGTTTCTGGCCTGCAAAGTTTCTTTTGAGAAATCAGCTGACAGTCTTATGGGAGCTCCTTTGTAGGTAACTAACTGCTTTTTTCTTGATGCTTTTAAGATTTTCTCTTTGTCTTTAACCTTTGGCATTTTGATGATGACGTGTCTTGGTGTGGAACTCTTTGGGTTCATCTTGTTTGGGACTCTCTGTGCTTCTTGGACTTGTATGTCTGTTTCCTTCACTAAGTTATGGAAGTTTTCTGTCATTATTTTTTCAAATAGTTTTTCAATTTTTTGCTCACTCTCTTTTCCTTCTGGGACCCCTATGATGTGAATGTTGGCACACTTGAAGTTGTCCCAGAGGCTCCTTACACTATCCTCATTTTTTTGGATTCTTTTTTCTTTTTGCTGTTTTGATTGGGTGTTTTTTGTTTTCTTCTACTCCAAATTGATGGTTTGGTTCATGGCTTTACCTACTCTACTGTTGATTCCTTGTAAATTATTCTTTATTTCACTCAGTGCATCCTTCATTTCTGACTGGTTCTTTTTTATGTTGTTGATGTTCTCACTAAGTTCCTTAGAGTTCTCCTTAAGTTCCTTGAATGTCTCTCTAAGTTCCTTGAGCATCTTTATAACCAGTGTTTTGAACTCTGCATCTGATTGATTGCTTATTGCCATTTTGTTTAGTTCTTTTCCTATAGTATCATTCTTTTCTTTCATTTGGGACATGTTTCTTTGTCTCCTCATTTTGGCTGCTTCCTTGTGATTGTTTCTACGTAGTAGGTAGAGTAGCTGTGTCTCCTATGCTTTGTAGGGTGGCCTATTGTTGTAGGTGTCCTGTAGGACCCAGTGGCACAGGCAGGCTATATTTTTCAAAGCACCTCTTTATCATTGGCTAGGTTTTGAAAGTCACTGTTTGCTACTGCATGGCTTATGGAAGAAAAGTAAAGTATATTTCATACATTCCAAATTAACATTTTTTTCTCATCTCAGGACATCTAAATTGATCCTCCAATTGATTCTTAATTCTTCAAAGGCACAGCAAATGTTTAATGCATAAAGCTGGCATGTTAATTTTATATCAACTTTATAATGGGCTTACTATGCTCTATATAACATTTTATAGAACACAGAACCCTTTGGATAATAGATATAGCAGGCTCATTTATGACAGTTTTATAAGGATAGAAGCATAATTTTGTTCTTTTAACATGTAGACATTTATAGTTACTTCACTGTATATAGCTGATCATATCTATGACTTACTTGATATCAATTTTTTGGCCAGAGTGCTACCCTCCCTCTCCCTCTCCTCCACACTAGGCTCTCCTGCATCTGGCTGAATTCTGTTTTCTGATGTTAGGGTGAAATCAGGGACATCCTAGATAATTCACTCAAATTGGATGTGAATATGAATACATTTTAAGGAATGGAAACCAAGCTGTTAGTCGTTTTGAGACATCCTTAATATCACAGAGCTTGAACACATTTTTAAAATGCATCTCAACCCTCAGCCTTTGGAATTCACCCTCTATGCCGATAGTCTCAGGCAGGGAGAAGACTGGGGTTAGTCTGGACTGCCACCTTTAGAGAGGGAGCATATGCCTCTGCATCTGCCCACTTTGCTGTCCCTCGCTTTCTTTTGTTGGTTTGGCTTCCTCTGTTCTTTCTTTGAAATAGCTGGTGGGTGTGTGCTTGCAAGAAGGAACAAACAAGGAGGCTTGACTGAAATCTTAAAATGAGAATGAACCCACACCCAAACATGGGCCGTTTTCTGTGTGGTCATCTTTGAATTTTGCTTCTGTTTTATTTTCTCATATTAACTCAACAGGGATCCATTTCCATAAGACGGGAGCTGTAAGAATCCTTTGTTCATCCCTGAATCAAGATGGTCCATGAATTTCTCTGGAAGCATGGATGCCATCACTTAAAATACGTTCACCCTGGGGTTTCGTGGCAGCAGTGACAGCTGAAATGGTGAAGCCCTCTGGAGACTAAATTAGGGACTGATATTTAGCAGTGCAGAAAAATATCAAATAGGTTCTTCTGTTCCTTGAAGATTGGTTTTATACAGAAGATTTTCCTACTGCCAGAAACCACACGCTAGGCTCTAATTGAGCATAATTATTGCCCTGCGTGCTGCAAAGTGCTGGACTTGAGGCCTCCTACAGAATCTCATTAATTTTTTGATTGGGCTCTAAAAATTGGTGTCCCCTGACAGGGCCAGAAAGAATTGTGTTTAATCTGTCTGGTCTTCAACTGAAGAAATTGCTGGCTGTCCAGTGGGCTGGTGTTTCCTCCTAACTCTGGGACTTTGATTGTGATCCAAGGCTTCATTGCCAACACACTTTCTTAGAATTCTGTGGTGGTCCCTGCTTAGCCTTGGAACAGTTCTACACACAAAAACTGACGTGAACAATGGAACAATTCATATGAACAATTTAAACACACATCCAAAATACCATCGGAATACAAAGTAAGCCTTTTGTATTTATCTGGTTATTTTAGGTGAGAGGTTTGGAAAAAGCCTATATTATTTGAGCAATTACATTTTCCTTTAAATTCAACATGTGTGATGGCCCAAGTTTCAGAAATGCTACCCAGAAGGCTCTCATGCATCCAAGCTTCTGCTTTTCCCCCTGACATATATGGGAGACTACACGAAAATGTGACCATTCACTCCTAAATAGCATCCTCACAGGTATATTTCTTGAAGACAACTTAATCATGCTAAAATTGTGCCAACTGTAAATGTTAAAAAAAAAAATCTTTCTAAAATGCTTGTGTCTGGCATCCTGCCAGCCTAAATACAATTGGTGAAGAAGTTAATTTTTCAGGTTAAATTTGCCCAAGCTTCCAGGACCATTGTCTTTTTTTTTTTTTTTTTTTTAATGCACCAAACACATCTATTGATACACTAATATCTTTCACTACTCCATACTGAAAAAAATTGAAATTACTTTTGTGGAAGACTCCTCCTGACAATGCTAACTCCAAAGCAGGCTGCCACTGTTTGGTTCACAGTTTAAACACAGTGGAAAGCAGGTTGGTGCTGGTGTTAGTGTATGGAAGTCGCAGCCACCTTGGATTATGTTTAATAAAAAAGCAAAGTGCATGCAGAGATTTACAACAATTTTAAAGATGCTCTCCCCCCCAAATGGTCCTATCATGTGGTTCCAACAATATGCTCAACAGTCTATGACAAACAGGCTCTGGTGAGCTGTGTATAAATACTTCAGATTAGGTACAGTTACACTGAAAGTCAAGTTCGTTTGAAATCTTCAAAAAAATGTTTCTGTAAATCCTCAAATGGTGCTTGTTACAGTCAACATCTCTGCTACAGGCGCCTGTTGAATTACCAGTTATCCGAGCGCAGCAGCTGCTCCTTACCATTTATAGTTAAGGACTTTAACTGGCTGTCTTCTTCGGCTTTTACTCTCTCTTGACCATTCTCAACAATTCTCTTGGTAGTGATTTTTCTTCCGTTAACCATTTTGGTAAAAGTCGGCAGGGATTTGAAGTTGCACATCCCACTACCACCAAGTGCCATGGAAGAGAATGAAGAGAGGCCTTCACAAACTATTGACCCCAAGGAAGTAAATCCTGTTTCAAAAGAAGAAAACCCTCCTCTGAAGATGGAAATCTGCTGAAGGCAGAGATCAGCTTCCCCTGCCCAGTTTCCTGCTCTCACGGGGGCCTTGCCGAGCCCCCCAAAAGTTGTCAAATGAGTCTTTGAAGAACTCCCATGAGAACGGGTCCTTTCCACCAAAACATTCCCTGAACACGCTATCTGGGTTCCAGACTCAAACAGGTTGTCAAAATGACTTCCACCTCCATCATTTAATCCTTCTCTGCCATCTCTGTCGCAGACGGCTCATTTGTTAGCCTCTGAGAGCCCCTCGGACGCCTCGGCTACTTGTTCGCATCTCCTCTCCACTGCTCTATTCTCAGGGTTTTTATCTGATGCCGCTTCAGTGCCAGTTTCCAGTACGCCTGTCTCATGCCCCTGGCGGCGGCACCAAGAAATGAAAACTGAATTGAATGCTTACTCTCCCCAGGACTCTTCTTGACAGAGGCATGTTTTAAACAACTGGGCCTAGATATTAGACTTTGTTTACTGCTAGAGCTGTCTCTTTGTCCTCTGGGTGGAAATGACGCCAAATCTGCAGTCTCTATCACGCGCATCCCAGTGAGTTTGAATGTTCACGGAATTTCAGGTGGCCCAGGAAGGAAATGGATGTGTACTCCCAGTGCCTCCTCGCCTGCAGGGAGTGCATTCCTGTCACTTTTCGCCACTTCTGGCAGAGGCCCGGGAGGGGGTCCTTCTTGCTGACTTGCAGACGCCATGTCTGCTATGCTATGGATTCCATGATTCTTGTGGGAAAATCCACTCCAGTTCCAGCTCTGAGATTGAGGTACCGGGAACTCGTCTCTGACCCAGCTTCTCTGTCGAAGCACAAGAAAAGCTTCCAGTGTATTCCATAGCACCCATGTCCCCCCCCCCCCCTTTGCCTTGTCTACTACAGGACTGTCCATATGCTGCCTTATCATGTCAGGAAGAAGGCTGAGGGCCCCTCTGTTCAGTGGCCAAGTCCATGCCCTCTGTGATTAAGTTGTGTGTGCTGGGAATATTTTCCTCTAACATATTATTGCTGTTTACCACCATGGTGACTTTTATTATAGAGTAGTTAGAGCTGTCTCAGAATTCTCCTTTATAGACTGATTCCGAGTTCTGTGTCTTAGGAAAGACTATCCCCAACTAGGATAATTAAAAGAGTAGAAGGGAATACAATTAATTTGTTTCTGTATGTATTAGTTTTCTATTTCTGTGTAACCGCTAACATAGCAGATTTAAAAAACATAGATGTATTACTCAGTTTCCCTGGATCGAGATTTCAGGCCTGGCTTACCAGGGGCCTCATGTCAGGGCCTCACAGGGCTGTAACCCAGGTGTCAGCCAGGGCTGGGGTCTCGTCTGAAGCTCAGCGTTCTCTTCCTGCCTCCCGTGGCAGCAGTCACTGCCCTGCAGCTGCGGGACTCATGTGGCTTCACTGTTCAAGGCCAGCAGGAGAACCTCTGACCTCCAGACGCCCTTCTAGAGGCTCGCCTGATTAGGCCAGACCCACCCAGGGTAATTTCCCTTTTGATTAACTCAGAGTCACTGATTGACATCCTTAATTATATTTCAAAAATCCTTTTGCCTTTGCCACTTAACAGAACCTCATCACAGGAGTGACATTTCTCATCGTGTGCAGGTCCCACTCACTCTCAAAGGAAGGAGATTATACAGGGTTTGTACACCAGGAGGTGAGAATCTTGAGAGGGGGTCATCTTAGAATTCTGTCTACCACACTGTATTTTATAGCTTCTAAATGAAAGATTAGAATTTAGATCACATGTATATAGTAGTAAGTACGTACAAGAAGTTCTGCTATAACACAAAACCTCATATTCTGCAAAATAACACACTAAAAATAATAGGGCTTATGAAAAAAATTCAGGGAAGGCCACTCAAAGCCTAAGGTACTTTGTAACTAGAGCACTAAAAAGACAACAAGACTCCTAATAAACTTCCTAGCATAGTTTAAAAGACAGTTTAAAAACTCAATAAAAAAATAATACGTTATAGCAAATATAGACCTCTACCTAACAAAGAAAAAAAAATGAGTATAGTGCAATAGTTGGGGGAGTAAGAAAAGCCTGGGACTACTAAATATAGCAATAATGGAATGTTCAAAGACTAGGGAAACCTTACAACAAATGTGTTACTAAGCTGAGCCAAGAGGAAAATCTGGGGTGAACAGGAATTATGTGCAGAATTGTCTTCCTTTTCAGATTGTGCATTGAGCTGTTTTAGCTCATGTTGTGGTCAGCAAAACTTGAACTTGCGAGGGAACATTGACTATGAAAATGACTTCTACATTATACTGACGTGATTTGTTTATTTGTCAATAGTGTTTGAGCTAATTTGTGTTCCAGAAACTCGTGTTGTAGCAGGAGACTGTAAAATGTTTAATTGCTCCTCTATTGTTACAACACTATTTATTGAATAGACTGTCATTTCTCCTCTAGTAATTTTTTAAATGTTGGTTTTTATTTTATTGTTGTATATGTGCACATAGTCAAGTAGTCCTTCAAGACTTACTACAAAAATAGCCGTCTCTGTGCATCTGCACCCATTCCCTGCTCCTTGAGGCAGCATTTAAATTCTTCAGTTGATTCTTTAGGAATCTACTGCTATAGCTCTAACTGCATGCTTATATGGCTGTTTCTTGATTTTTTTTTTTTTTCTCCAGTGTAGCCATTATCATTAACTCTCTAGGGAAGATAAAGATTTAGCTCATGTTCACTCTTCTGCCTTGTCCTATCACACCAAACCACCCATTCTTTCCTCCCCCTAATGTAACTGTACTGTAATTTCTGTTGGAGCTCTGTTCAGGGTATGCACTGGTATGACTATAATACTAATCATACCCGATCCACAAGGTAGTTGGAGATTCTTTTTCCTTTTTGGCCTACCATCTTTTATTGCCTAGAGTGAATAATTGATTAAAACATTTTTGTTCAGTTTTCATGTACATATTAATCCAATTCTAAACTTTCCCCCAGGTATGTAAATCTCTTTGAATACATTCAAACATTCAGATATATTAGACATTCTATTAATTTAATCTTTTAAAATAATCTGCTGTGGGTCCCTCTGACCTGCTTTATTCTAGATTAGCTACTTTTTAGCATTGGCTGCTCTCTCTCAAGAGGTTTTTTTTCCTAATCCTAACCCAAGGACATTCTTGCATTTATCTTCAAATAGAGCAGGAGGGAGAGAGGGAGAAGGAGAGAGAGAGAAACACCGATGTGAGAGAGACACATTGAGTGGTTGCCACCCATACGACCTCAACCAGGGCCAGGGACAAACCGCAACAGAGGTATGTGCCCTTAGCGGGAACCGAACCCAGGCCTCTCTGGTGTGTGGGCCGACGTTCTAACCACTGAGCCAAACCATCCAGGGCTCAAGAGGTTCTGTTGAAACTTTCCTTCATCATCATCCTGGCTGTGTCAATTGGAGCATGTTTTATTTCACCCTGACCCTTGATTGAGAATTTGGCTGGCTATAGAATTTTAGGTTGGAAATAACATTTTCTCAGAAGTATGAAAGCTTTGACCCATTATATTCTTACTTTTAGCAATGCAGTTGAGAAATCCAATGCTATTCTGATTCTTGTATCCAAATCATTTCTATGCAACTAGTTTTTGAAAATTTCTGGAAACTTACAGGATCTTCTCTGACTCTGGTGTTCCATGATTTTATGTTGCTGATATCTTGCTGTGGTACCAGTTTTGATCTCCATACTTGGTGTTTGGTAAGTCCCTTCCGTGTAGAAATACATGTCTCTTTCAGTTTCGAGAAAGCTTCTGGGGTTATTTCTTGGATAATTTCCTTCCCTCCATTTTCTTTGTACTCTTATTCTGGGAACTCTCATTACTCAGATATTGGACCTGCTAGACTGGTCTTTTCATTGTCTCTTTGCTCTCTTCTGGAATACTTTTCTTGCTGAACTTCTTTGCATTCCTTTGCAACTGGTAATGTAGTATGTGTTGGGCTTGACTCCGCAATAGCCACTGCCCCTTTCCTCATCTGCATAGGAGCACAGATTGACCCCTGTGATAGGCATTGGCGTTGTTTTCTAATATTTCTGGTTCCCTCTCCTTCTGGGCAAATGGTCCCCTTGTAGCTGGGTGGGGCAGCATGCTCAGTCCTGGCTAATATGTTGTAGATGAAAATGCTGCGTGTTTTTTAAGCTGGAGAATTGAATCGCCAGTGCTGGACTTTCCAGAACTCTCTTTTCCTCTTGTATGGTGATCAGCACCACTACAGATACCGGTTACTTCATCAGTCTGGGTCCCAGTGCGGATGATGCTGAGCAGAGCCCCCAGTGGACCATAATGGACAAGATCAAAACACAAAGAGGTCGGGAGTGTTTCTTACCAGAGTGAACCTAACCTGTTCTGAAACAATCTCAGCTCCAAAGGAAGTGCCTGGAGTTTCCATCCTGCTTGCCAGAGATTTGTTCATGAATATGGGCCCAAGACAACCAGCATCCTTCTGGTCATCTATTTTCCTAAATTGACTTCTTTAGACTAAAGGAACACAGTTTATTTGATGGTTGAAGGAAAATAATTCCTCTCACTCTCTCTCCTCCTCTAGTCCATCTATTGAGAACACAGATGTGATGATGAGGAGACTCATCCTTAAAATTAAAAATTCAGCTGAGAAACAAAAGGATGTTGGGTCCTTGATGAGCCTGTTGAGCAACTGGACCTACCACTGCTGGAGTCTGCTCCATGCTTTTGACTGTAGTTGTGAAGGGAGCCATTATGCTTGAGCCATTTTGAGGTTGATCTCTTGTTATTTAGGGTCCAAAACATTCTAATGACTATGTGCATAATAATACCACCCTCCAAGTTGATGGAGAGCTAATTAAGATACAATGCCCGTAGTAAACATCCAGTGTTTTAATTTATTTCTTTATCTTGTGCTTCCTGTATTTAAAATTAGTCTTGTCCATTAAAGTCATTAAAGGAGAGACATTGTAGATTCAAGTTAGCGAAGTAGTGCAACTCTTTCACACCTAATTTTTCTGAGTGGCTGGGTGTTATTTTTGTACTGTTCATTTATGATTATGTAATTACACTCATCCTGTTCTGAAAGATTTGAGGCAGCTTGCTATTTGATTATCACAGCCTGAGTTTGGAAAGATTTGTCTAAAGTAAAACCACAAAGAAATCACTAGAGCAGTAACTGTAGTAAGTGTTACAATTCCCAGGGTGCTGGGAAGTTGACATAAATCCACCCTCCCAGATCCCAGTTTTGTGCTTGATTTGTAAACCCATGTCAGAGATGCACCCGGGCAGAGAGGAGAGCTGCTAGCCCCGGGCACAGTCAGACGGAAGTGCGGTGTGAGGACTGAGAACAGGACTCAGCAAACTGTAGCTCGTGGGCCAAATCCAGCTGGTGCCTGAGAACAAAGGATTGTTTTTATATTTTTAAAGAGTTGCGAAGACAAAAACAAACAAACACACAAAAAAAGACATAGTCTGTGTGTGGTCACAAAGCCGAAAAGATGTCCTCTCCTCCCCTTTATAGAAAAAGTGTGCCGACTCCTAGTTAAGCTCCCAGGCTCGAGAACCAGGCAGACCCGGGTGTGAATTCTAATGAGACCCCTGTCACGTTACCCAACATCTCAGGCCTGTTTGCTCATCTGTAAAAGGAGGCTGATGCTTCCAACTTTTCAGACTTTCTGTGAGAACTGAAGGAAATTGGGTTTGCAGAGTGCTCTTCACAGAGTCAGGTAAGTATTTTAAACATACAGCTTATTTATCCTTATGATTTTTAGTTGAGCAAAGCCTCCTGGTCCCTCCTGGAGCAGGCTGCTCCCACCCATGCCGAGCTGCCCCAGAGTCTCGTCTCCCGTGTGTTGATGGCGCCGGGCCTGTCCCACACTCTGCCCCCCGCTGCAGGCAGGCACCCTATATTTTCATTAAGGGTTGATGATAAACTCTAGCACTGGAAGTTTTGCCACGTTTATGAGTAATGACTGTGGGACAGGAGCTGAGTAGCTCTCCTCGCCAGCGCAGGCAAGAATCTTTATCGGGGCAATTTTGGGGCCTTTCAGCAGCACCTTCCAACCCTCACCAGCTTCGCTGCCTGCCCAGAGCCACAGGGAGTGCGCCCTCTTGCAGGGAAGGCTGTGTTGGGGTCCTCTCTGCTCTTTCAGTGCCCTCTGGAGGCGAGTATCCAGGCAGAAGTCCAGTTGTGATGGTAAACCAGAAGGTCCAGAAGTTTGGTCACCTTATGTTTATGCAGTTCAGTGTTAGGATGAAAAATCTGTGGGTTCATTCCTTCTTCCTTCTCTCTCTCTCTTTTTTTTTTGGTTTGTTTTATGTTGTTCCTTTGTCTCTTCCTTTTAAAAAATGCTGACGGGCCCTGGCCGGTTTGGCTCAGCGGTTAGAGCGTCTGCCTGCGGTCCGGAGAGACCCGGGTTCGGTTCCCGCTAAGGGCATGTACCTCAGTTGCAGTTTGTCCCCGGCCCTGGTTGGTCATGCGGGTGGCAGCCACTCGATGTGTCCCTTTCACATCGATGTTTCCCTCTCTCTCCCTTCCTCTCTCTCCCTCCCACTCTGTCTGTACAAAAAATGGGAAAATGTCCTCGAATGAGGATAAAAAATAATAATAATTAAAAATAAAAAATGCTGACGGACACTCTGGAGCCTGAGTATCTTGTATTCTTGAGGACAGGGCAGAAAGAACCCTCTGGAGGTTTGTTCCATGAGCTGGGAGGTGATGGGAGCTGGGAGAAGCCAGAGGCTGGGATCCCACCACTGGGCAAGGCAGTCTTGTGGGGACGGGCTGCTGTGGCCTGGTCACAAGGGCACTGCCACCCAGTGGAAGCAGGTGCACCCATACCTGTGAACTCCAGCTCCAAGCCCGGCCTCTCTTTAAAAGTCACCATCTTACACTAAATCCTAAATGGTTTGGGGAACACTTTAGGGAGCTCTGCCCATTCCCTAGTGAGAGACAGAGCCATTTGACGGGAGGCTGGAGGCACAAGGGAGTGGATGGCACAGAGGATGTCATGGCCACACACGTTCGTCAAGATTATGGGATGGGCCCGGCAGGTGTGGCTCAGTGGTTGAGCATTGACCCATGCACCAGGAGGTCATCGATTTGATTCCTCGTCAGGGCACATGCCCAGGTTGTAGGCCAAATCCCCAGTGGGGAGCAGGCCGATCGATGTTCTCTCTCATCGATGTTTCTCTCTCCCTTCCTCTCTCTCTAAATCAATGAAGAAGAAAAAAAGACTATGGGATGGCAATTGGTACTTTCTGTCTGCGTGCACAGTAAAAGCTCAGAGAAAGAGAGGTGAGGAGTTTGGTGACCCCGAGCAGAGTAGATAACAGCCTGTGAGTGTGGGAGCTGTTCATCTGTGATTTAGGAGATGATTATGTCTCTGGGGGAGCAGTGCTCATTCCCTTCCTGTGACACCTTCTTGGTGTGGTTCATATCATGGGGCCCCACCCTCCTCCGTGAATGGGACTGTGTGCATCGCCTTTACCTCCAACCAAAGGTGAAGGAACCCTGAGGGGGCCAGCCTGGTCAGCCCAGCTGAGGGAATGCATGTCTGGCATTGCCCTTTTGCTAATTTATGCAGACTGTGCTCAGGCAGCTCGAGGCTAGTTAGTGATAGAAACTGACCGGGAGTTGGCGGTCATCAGGAGTGTCCGCTTTTATCCTTCAACATTGGTTATTTCTCAAGGCATTTCAAATGCATCATTTTCCTTTTTCTTTTATTAGACTTTCTCTCATTTGTATGCCGAGTCACATGGCCATAATGTGGCTACCAACTTGTCAAAACAGTTGGCAATTTTATTTCTGCCTTTACTTTCCACATATTCAAAGAGAGGGAAGAGGATTTACTTTTGGTCTCCATAGTGAAACCTGGGCACTGCTCCCAGGATGGCAGTGAACAGTCTCTTACTGCTTCATCGAGAAAAAGCATCAGGACAGGGGGTGCAGGGCAGGTGGGGGAGCCCGACAGCCGCCTGGCAGAGGGAGCCACCGTCTGGCTTTGGGGAACCCGGGTTTGTTGCTTCCCCCAAAGGTTTTTAGACCCAAAGTTCAACCTCACCTTTGCTTTTACCTTGCACATCTTCAGGCTCACCTGGGTCACCCTTCCAGAGTCCCCTCTACTGAGGGGTGAGGGCTGATGACAAACAGAAAGGGAAGGAGTTAAAAACATAAGTTTTTTTCAGTTTGAAAACTGAAAAATCCTTCTCAGTCCTCATATGCTTTCCTCCCCTCTCCCATCCACATCCCTTTTTCTCCACAGCCTACTGGAAGATTAATGTGCTTTTTCTTGCTCATGTACTCACTGAGATTTTTAAATGTTCCTGACACCTGGGGGACAGGATGTCTGATTTGACCTAAAATGTAAACAACTGACAGTTTTGCTTTTGAAAACAAAGACAGATGCTCAGAAGTGCTCTCCTCTGGTGTTGACATTCCTGGGGCTGCTTCTGTCTTATCCCACAGCGATATTAGAATTAAACGAGAGAGTTGCAAAGGGGGACATTTGCTGGACATCTTTGGTCCCTTAGTGGTAACTAGTCTTACCGCTTCCTTCTGTGACATGTAATAATGTTTGTCTTTTTGAGACAGAATGAGATTATGTTCAAACATGGAGCATCACAAACCAAAGAACTTTTCTGGGAGGAATAAAGCAAAGCACGATCCTAACACTGTTTTCTGGTGCTTCTCAGATGCGTTGAAAAGACATCGCATCTCCTGTAGGGCTTGTTAAAGCAGAGATTGCTGGGGCCTGAGCGTGTGAATTTCTAGCAAATTTCCAGGTCTTGCTGATGCCCTGACTAAGGGATCTCACTTTGAGAACCAGAGCATGAAAAAGATTGTGGGTTCTCCATCTCAATTTGTTTCCTCAAGCGCTTTGTTCTCTTAACCGTTTCAGAAAATATTCCCAGGAGCATATCATTTTCTTTCATGAATGTGAGAAATAATGCAAATACCAAATTAAGCATCTGCCTGGCCAGCTTTGCAGCTGCTTGCCAGCCTGTGGCTGCCCCGGGAGGGCCTGGTGCGGGGGTTTGCTGGCGAAGGAACCCGCAGCCGCATGGCTTCCAGACGCCTGAGAAAGGGATGTCTGCTTGTTGTCTTCCCAGCCGTTGCTGGGAGGTCCAGGCATTTCCTGACATTTCTCCTTGCCTTGCCCAAAGCAACTTTCTTTGGTATCAATTCCAGGGAAAATAGGGCCAGCAGAAGGAGGATTCAGTCTTTGCCAAAGTCTCTGGATTGGAACTTTCCTATCATAAGTGGTTGCGTTAGGTTGTGTTCTCCAGGGCTCTGATAAGAAAAGAAAAGACAAGGCTCAAATACTATAACCAAAAAAGGAAAAACGTACCAGCTCAGGTAACTGGGAAGGCCAGGGCAGGGCTCCCCAGCTGTCCTCAAATGAGATCTCTGTGTCTGTCAGCTCACTCTGTGTGTATTGGCACAGCCACCTGGCCCCGAGGGCCCGCCGGAGCGGAGTGTTACGGGCGCTGGGGAGAGGCAGCCCATTCACAGTAGGAAAACAGAGAGAAAAGGAAGAGGTAACACTGCCTTTTTAATGCTTATCCCTTCATCATAAATGTTTTTCCTCCTAATTCCTAACTACCTGTAACCAACCTGTAAATCCTTCATCATCCCCCCCCGTGGAGCCTTCCCTCACCCCCTGAGCAAGCAGTGAGGCCCCTTTTTCCGGGTGCCACCAGCAGTTCCCAGTGCAAGGGGTGTAGTCATATTAAACACGGGGGCACTGCTGGGTACTGCCCAGACACTTACTGGGTCTCTGGCTTCTTTGAGCCAGTTACTTCAGCAATCTGTGCCTTAGTTTTCTCATCATAAATGAACATAATGTGCCCACCTCCTAGAGCTATAAAAGGAACAAATCAAACAATATTAAAAGTGCCAGGATGGTGTCTGGCACAGCAAACGCTCTCAACAAGTGTTTTCCTTCATTCCCTTGTTTCTTCTGCACGCTGCCCATTTTCTACTGCATGTGACTGGTTTTGGTAACAGAGCCCTGCGGCCCTCTTCTCATAGGCTGGGCTTTTTTTTTTTTTAATTGATCTGAGAGAGAGAGATTTATTGTTCCACTTAGTTATGCATTCATTGGTTGATTTTTCTATGTGCCCTGAATGGGGATTGAACCCACAACCTTGAAGTACTGAATGATGCTCTAACCAGTTGAGTCACCAGCCAGGTAGGGTGGGCCTCCTTGACTACAGAAGACGTCCTGAGCCATAAACTGTAGAACTTCATGGTGGGTATATTTTACCACAGGCTTAAAAAAAAAAAAAAAGAATTTATGGTCACATTCTGGTTTGAGAAACACTTTCTTAAAAAGGAACCTTTACTCTATGGACATTTTTCACTTGTTGATTATTGCTATTAAAGAGAAGTTTGGTTTTTTTTTTTTTCTTTATTGATTTTTTAGAGAGAGAGAGAATGGAAGGAAGAGGGAGAGAGAGAGAGAGAGAAACATCAATGAGAGAGAACATCGATTGGCCGCCTCCTGCATACCCCCAACTTGGGGACTTGGCCCACAACCTGGGCATGTGCCCTGACTGGGAATGGAGCTGGTGACCTCTTGGTGCATGGGTCAATGCTCAATCACTGAGCCACACTGGCTGGGCTAAAGAGAAATTTTTTTATTACAACCGGGAAAGGACATTTTAGAAAGATTATCAATGAAACAAAAACACACAGTAGTCCTCTATCCAGAGGGCCATCCACTGTCACTAAGAGAAAGTGCAGATCACAGTGGGAGAGCAAAGCGTTTGCTGGAAAAACAAAAGAAAATCAAGCAGACAGTTATGATGTGAAAGGGACTGTTAAAGGCTGTTAGCCTGGAAGACAATAATGGCTGGACGCAAAGGTCCTTTATTAGAACTCACAAAAAGGTGAAGGGGGCAGAGTCCAGAGCCTTCCCCCACCAGCACCGTTCACTCAAGTTTGGGAGAGGTCGAGTTTCCCTATGGTGACTTTGAAGCCTCTATGACATGTACACTCATTATTCGTGTGCATTTCCTATCTTCCCTACTAGATAGTATTCTTGCGGGCTGGATCTCTATCTGATTTAAACCAAAGCAGGCTCTCCTTTTTATTTTGTTTTGGTGGTGAATTGTGATGGTGATTCCCAGTCAAGGGCACGTACCTGAGTTGCAGGGTCGATCCCCCCCAATGTGGGGGGCAACCAATCGATGTGTCTCGCTCACATCGATGTTTCTCTGTCCCTCCCTCCTTCCCTCCCTCCCTTCCACTCTATCTTAAAAAATCAATGGAAAAATATCCTCGGGTGAGGACAAAAATTACATATTGTCAAAGATTCTTTGCAGAATACATGTTTCAGATAGAACCTGGGGAGCAAAGATGAGAAAGTGGACAAGGGAGACCTAGCAGAAGGAATTGGCAGAGGGAGTGGAGTTAGGGCCGGAGGCTGCTCTGAAGGGCTGGGTCTGGGCACAAGGAAGAATGTGTTCTTTGAAGAAGTAGGTTATATAAACATTCACTTCCCCAGACAGTCCAGGGTATTTTTTATTCTAAATTTGTTAAGAGACTAGAGTTTCCTTAAGGTATAGGCAACAAAGAGGATTGTCAATATGAGTTTGTTGTTTCCTCTCTTTGGTCTTGGTCAGTAGAATTCAATATTTGTCAGGTACTCAGGTGTGTCGGGAACCTGGGGGCTTATAATGCAGTCTGGCTTCTGCACCTCTTCTGAGGTGCCTTAAACCTGCTGTAACCAGTGTCCCTGTAAGTACACTCTAGGAGCAGAGTCCGATGGACATCTTTACTGCCTTAGCTCAGGGTATTGGCAAACTTCTTCTGTAAAGGGCAACACAGTAAATATTCATGGCTGTGACCATGCAGTTTCTGTCGCAGCTCGTCAGCTCTGCCATTATAGTATGAGATCAGCCATGCATGCATATCAAAAGGGCATGGCTGTGTTCCAGTGAAACTTTATTTATGGACACTGAAATTTGAATTTCATATGACTGTCAGTTATGAAATATTAAAAAAAATTTTAAGCTTTTAAAAATGTAAAAACCATTCTTGGCCTTGGGACATACAAAAACAGGTTGTGTTTGCCTGGCCAGTGTGGCTCAGTGGATTGAGGGTCATCCCATGAACTGATAGATCCTGGTTCAGTTCCGGGTCACAGCACATGCTGGGGTTGCAGGCTCGATCCCTAGTGGGGGACGTGCAGGAGGCAAGCAATAAATGGTTCTCTCTCACATCGATGTTTCTATCTCTTTCCCTTCCTCTTTCTCTCTAAAAAATCAATAAAAACATATTAAAAACAAAACAAACAAACAAAAACAGGTTGTGGGCTGAAGTTAGCATGCGGGCCACAGTTCCCTGGCCCTTCTTTTAAGGCGCCCAACTCAGTCTGATGTGCAGCCAACAGTGAGAACCCCTAGCCTACAGTCTGAGTTTCTTGAACTATAGACTTAACTTATCATTGTCTCCCATTTGGTAGGTAGGTGCTTGATAAAGGCTGAATGAATTTATTTTTGTGGATCCCCTGCATCTCCTTGCTGATGGTCAGTAAAATGAGATAACTAGGGAGCAGAGCAAGTTATGATTGCTGCTGGGATTCAGGGGTGACAGAGGTGTGGGGGAGCTGTGGCGGCCATGAAGGTATGCCATTTGGTCCTCCCTTTAAGGTGACCTGCTGTGGGGAGGGTAGCTGGAGGGCAGCTTGTGGGGAGTCATCTGCTGCTGTACTTTTGGATTCATGCTGAGGTCATGCTCTCCCCTCAGCTGCTCCCAGCTAGTACTGAACACAGTGCAGCCCAGAGCTGGGCTGATCCTGCCCAGTTCAGGCCCGTGGGGGTGGGGAGCAGTCTTTGCCCTGGGGCTCGGCTCCAGCCTGGCTGAGGCTTTCTCAGAGCTGCACTGCAGTGTGATGCTCCTTCCATCCCACCCTTCCTCCCCTCTCTCTGTTCGTAGGTCTCGGACCTGCACCGTGGCCTGAAGGTATCCCAGCTATATCTGCTTCCTCTCTCCTTCATTGTTCATAAGCCTTTGCTTCAGTAAATCTCAGAGGACCTGGACCGATGCAAGGGACACTCAGGGGACCCTTTGTGAAAAGTCGACAATCTCATTTTCTCTCAAGTTGAGGATTTTTTTTTTTTTCTTTTATCATCTCTCTCTTTCTCTAAGGAAATGGCTATGCTGATTTTAATGAATTTGATCAAAGAATCACAGTCAATGTGAAATTTCTTCCTGAGCGCTGTTATTCTTGGCTTGAGACTGGTAATTCCTTAGGGAACTTTTATGTTAAACTCATAGCTTCGAGTAACAATTCATCCTCATTCCACTTACTTGTACTAACAGGCGTGGAGTAGTCGTATCCTTGAGGCATGAGGGAGCCTGGGAGCCGCGCTCGGTGTGGGTCTCAGGACGACCCCAGCCAGGACCAGTGAGCAAGGAGGAGAGGTGGGAGGAGCGGGGCCGAGTGGACTGTCCCCAGCTTTTGCCTGTCTTCACTGTCATTCTGTACAATCTATTTGAGAAAAGACACTGAAGTTCATCTGCGGGGCAAATGAGAGCAGACAGACAAAAGCGTCAGGACTCCTTGCCAAGAACCTGAGGCCTCGTGCTAGACTTCCGTCCCGAAAGGGCACTAACGAGGGACACCTGGCCCGAGGGAACCGGGGAGAAGGGCCAGTTGGGAGAAGCAGCTCCACACCGTGGGTAGAGGCGAGCAGCGGCCACAGCTCAGGTCTCACCCTCCCCGGGCTCACTTACTTACAAGCAGAGTGACGGACTGTTCCAGCGTCGGCTTCGCAGGCAGTGAGGGCTTCCGGCAGGGCCCTGGCTGGGTTGGGCTCCGGGCCCGGTGGAGCTGGCAGAGGCCATCGGTAGGACTGCTGTGAGCCAGTCTGGGAGAGGATTCGGTGGGACGTGCCATTCAGCTGCTGGGACTGACCGAGCCAAGGGGGGCTGGGGTCACTAGCAGCTTCCGGCTTATGCGCTGAACTTGCCTGGAAACCCCAGGAGACGAGAGCCACTTCTCACAGGTTCAGTCAAAGTCCTAGGAAAAGTGTTGATTGACCAACACCTTTGAATTTTGTTCCCAAAACTGTCAAAGAGACCCCTTGTGAAAGGGGCTTTTTTAGCAAGGAAGTGGGGGTAATCTTTCCAGACGGGGGAGAGGAAACAACAGCAACCACTCTTCTTTTTGTTAATCCTCACCCAAGGATATTTTTTCCACTTAATTTTAGAGAGAGTGGGAGGCAGAGAAGGGGAGAGAGAGAAACATCGAGGTGAGAGACACATCGATTGGCTGTCTCTGGCATAACCCCAACCAGGGCTGGGAATGGAACCTGCAACCCAGGTACATGCCCTTGACCAGGAATCAAACCCAAGACCCTTCAGTATGCGGGCTGATGCTCTAACCACTGAGCGCACCAGCCAGGTACAACCAGTCTTCTTTGCAATGTGACAGGCAGCAGATCAAAGGCCAAGCCTGCTGAGGAGATGTGAAAGTGAGCTTGTTTGGAAGGTAGCTGTCCAAAGTCTAGGTAAATAGCCAGGAAAGAGAAGACCTGTCTGAAGAGGGCAGAAGAGCTGCCATAAAAGTAATAATATCAAGCTCATTCTGAATGCTGCATCAGTTACGAGGCTTTCACTTAGAATAATGAAAAATCTTACTCAACAAGTTTAAACAATAAAAAGGCAGGAAGCAGCCTCTGATCATCCAAGGTAGTCAGTGGACACAGCCAGTCCTTGCAACTGATCAGCCTGAATAAATTTCTCCCGTTGATATGCCAACAGCAATCAAGACTCAATTACAACAGAATGGTGTAAAGTCCACATGAGGGGTGCATCTTGAGGACCCAGCTAAGGTGATCAGGGAGGCTTTACCACTGGATCCTACAGGACACCTACTATAACAGGCCACCCTAGGAAGCCTGGGAGACATAGCAATTCTACCTAATACACAGAAAATGAGGAGACAAAGAAACATGTCACAAATGAAGGAACAGAACAGAACCCCAAGAGAAGAACTAAATGAAATGGAGATAAGCAATCTAACAGATGCAGAGTTCAAAACACTGTTTATAAGGATGCTCAATGAACTTAGTGAGAATTTCAGGGAACTTAATGGGGGCCTCAAGAGCATGATAAAGGACCAGTCAGAAATGAAAGATGCGCTAAATGAAATAAAGAATAATTTACAGAGAATCAATAGTAGAGAAGGTGAAGCCAAGAAGCAAACCATTGATTTGGAATATAAGGAAGCAAAAAACACTCAATCAGAACAGCAAAAAGAAAAAAGAATAAAAAAATAAATTAAAAAATGAGGATAGTATAAGGAGCCTGTGGGATAGTTTCAAGCATACCAACATTCACATCATGGGAGTTCCAGAAGGAGAAGAGAGAGAGCAAGAATTTGAAAACCTATCTGAAAAAATGATGACAGAAAACTTCCCTAACTTGGTGAAGGAAACAGACATACAAGTCCAGGAAGCACAGAGAGTCCCAAACAAGATGAACCCAAAGAGGTCCACACCAA
This sequence comes from Molossus molossus, assembly GCF_014108415.1. Taxonomy (NCBI): domain Eukaryota; kingdom Metazoa; phylum Chordata; class Mammalia; order Chiroptera; family Molossidae; genus Molossus; species Molossus molossus. Next base: position 16,332,008 of record NW_023425346.1, read on the forward strand.
GCCACAGCATCATCAAAATGCAAAAGATTAAAGACAAAGAGGGAATCTTAAAAGCAGCAAGAGAAAAGTAGTTAGTTACCTACAACAGAGCTCCCATAAGACTATCAGCAAATTTCTTAAAGAAACTTTGCAGGCCAGAAAGGAGTGGCAAGAAATATTTAAAAGTGATGAAAAGCAAGGATTATCCTGCAAAGCTATCATTTAGAATTGATGGTCATATAAAGAGTTTCCCAGACAAGAAAAAGCTAAAGGAGTTCATCACCACCAAACCAGTATTATATGAAATGTTGACAGTTCTTCTTGAAGAAGATTAAAAAATATGAACCATAAAATGGCAATAAATACATATCTATCAACAATTGAATCTACAAACAAAATGAGCAAGCAGAACAGTAACATTCTCACAGATACAGAGAACCTTTTGTTGGTTGCCAGATGGAAGGGGGTTGGGGAAATGGGTAAAAGAGATGAAGGGATTAAGAAGTACAAATTGGTTATTAGACTGATGAACCTCAAAGGGAAGGGTGGAGGGAGGGCAAGAAGAGAGAAACCAAAGAATTTATAAGCATAACCAACAGACATAGACAATAGTGGGGGAAGGCAAAGGGGGGTGGGAGTAGGGAGGAGAGGGTTAAGGGGGGGAAAAAGGAGGGACATCTGTAATACATTCAATAATAAAGACACATTTAAAAAGAAAAAAAAAGTTTAAAAAATAAAGGCAGGAAGCAGAGTGGCTCCAGGCTGCTCGTCGGCAGCCCGATGAGTCTTCCAGGACCGGGGTCTCTCCACCTTCCCCCTTTCCATCTCAGCATTCTGGCTCCAGCCCAGGCGAGGCTGCCTCCAACCCGAACCACGGCTTCAGCAGCTACAAGCGATGACCAAATCCAGCCACTTCTCTTCCTTGAGTCCCTCCCCTTTTTAAAATTGGGGTAAAATGCATATAACATGAAATTTGCCATTTTAACCAACTATACAATTCAGTGGTATTAAGTACACTCACATTGTCGTATAACTGTTATAAGACAGTAAGACGCTAGGAAAATTCCAGGACAAGTGGAATAGAGAAACTAAGACAGATAGTTAAGCAGCAGTTTGCAGACATCAAGTAAATCCTATCTCCCCTAAACCAGGGACACTCACCAAGGACAGAAGTGTAAACCATCCTACTCTGGGAGACACATAGCAGAAATTTAATTAATGCCATTTGCCAACCATACCCAAGGACAGATGAAGTTAAGAGAATAAATCTTATTTTGGTACATCAGCATAAAGCTGATGAATATTCTATTGAGATCCTCCCCTAAGACCTCCCCTGAATGCCCAGGCTTTAAGACCCCTCAAAACAAAGGTCCAGCACGCCCTCACCCTCCCTTCTTCCTGCACAGCCATGCATCTCCTAACCTCGGAGGGACCCCATGAGGCCTGCAACCAGGGCCGCAATGGGCAGGGGCAGTTCATCCCAGGCAAACTCCCTTTTCTCTGACCTCTCAGGGAGCCAGAGCAGACAGGCTAGGCTCATTCCCAGCCCTTCCTTCTTTTACTATCCCCAGCTTTAATAAACGTCTTCTAAAATTTACCTGGACTCGTGCTGTGAGACTTTTCCTGTACGAAGTCAAGAACCCACACACGCCAGCCCGGCCCTAGGCAGACGCACCAAGGGCCAGGTCCCTTTTCTGGTCACAACTATCACCAGCATTAATCTCCAGAACTCTTTTCCTCCTGCAAAACTAAAACGTGATGCCCATTAAATAATACTTCTGCATTCTTGATGTTAGAGAGTAAAATTCAACTGAGTACATTTGAAGATCTAATTGTCTTTATTGAGAGGTTAATAAATTGGGCAGCATCTCATCTAGCAATTAGAATGTGCTCTGAGGGGCTGTACAAAGAAGAAGGTTTAAATTTTTTTTTTTTATTATTGATTTTAGAGAGAGAGGAACTGAGAGGGAGAGAGAGAGAGAAACATCGATGAGAAAGAACATCGATTAGCTGCCTCCTGCATGCCCCCGACTGGGGATCTGGCCCACAACCTGGGCATGTGTCCTGACCGAGAATCGAACCAGCGACCTTTTGGTACATGCTTTGATGCTCATCCACAGAGTTACACCGGCCAGACCAAAATAGAAGGGTTTTATAGGCAGAAAGAGGGTGGGACAAGAAAGTTAAAAGAGTGGATTATCGCCCTGGCCAGTTTGGCTCAGCGGTTTAGAGCGTCGGCCTGCGGTCCGGAGAGACCCGGGTTCAGTTCCCGCTAAGGGCACGTACTTCGGTTGCAGTTTGTCCCCGGCCCTGGTGGGTCATGCGGGTGGCAGCCACTCGATGTGTCCCTTCACGTCGATGTTTCTCTCTCTCTCTCCCTCCCACTCTATCTGTACAAAAAATGGAAAAATATCCTCGGGTGAGGATAAAAAAAAAAAAGTGGATTATCTAAGGCTAGAGAGGATTATCCCTTGGGGGAAGGCAGGAGTTCCTACCAGGTTGATGACCTCACTGGTGCTAACCAGGGATTTCTAGATTGGTCTAACAGTCCACTTCTGGAGGGCTGAAACTGCAGCTGGGTTAGGTATTAAGTTTTGGTTTATTGACATGGCTTAACAAAAGTGATTCAATTTGGCTTAACAAAAAAAAAAACCTCCTCTCTCCCAGCCTCGGGCAACCACCATTCTACTTTCTGTCTCAATCATTTCAACTACTCTAGGTACTCAAAGTGGAATCACGCAGTATTTATTTTTTAATTCCACCTATTTTTGTATGATCTATGATTTAAGAATAATTTTTACATTTGTACATGGTTATGTTCTAAATAGTTATATAAGTACCTACATAATATCCTCAATATTGCCTCTTGGCCTATAAAGCCTAAAATATTGTCATCTTCCCTTTACAGAAAAGCTTGCCAATGCCCAGGGTAATCATGGTTGCAACTTATTCTTTAGTGCCGACCTATGTCTGGTAGAGATGAAAGGGTGAGGGGCCCCTCTCAGCCCCTACGCCAAACTCCAGCTTTGCCCAGAGCAGTTTATTTGCTTTGCATTATGGCTGATCACATCAGCCTTCATTGGAACGCAGTGGTCCTAGCTAAAACTTTGGAAAACCTCTGGGCGAAATGTTTTCTGAAGTTCCTCACAGATCCAACGTTCCATAGTCCTCCCTTTCCAGCAAATTCAATTCCAAGAATTAAAGTCAAAGTTCATCTGAAGACTTTTTAGTCATTAATGTTTAAAAAAATTGGAAGTAATATAAAAAAAATGGAGCAGCCTGGCTGGTGTGGCTCCGTGGATTAAGTGTTGTCCCATGGGCCGAGACGTCCTGGTTCAATTCCTGGTCGGGGCACATGCCCGGGTTGCTGCCTTGATCCCCAGTAGGGGATGTGCAGGAGGCAGCCGATCGACATTTCTCATATTGATGTTTCTACCTCTCTCTCCTTTCCTCTCTCTATCTAGATTTTTTTAAAAATCAATAAAAACATTTTTTTTTTAATTTTTTTTCTTTTATCCTCACCCGAGGACATTTTTCCATTTTTTGTTCAGGTAGAGTGGGAGGGAGAGAGAGGAAAGAGAGAGAGAGAGAAACATCAATGCAAAAGGAACACATCGAGTGGCTGCCACCCGCACAACCGACCAGGGCCAGGGACAAACTGCAACCGAAGTACGTGCCCTTAGCGGGAACCGAACCCGGGTCTCTCAGGACCGCAGGCCGACGCTCTAACCCTGAGCCAAACTGGCCAGGGCAATAAAAACATTTTTAAAAAATGGAACAAATATTAACTTGGTGAAAATAGAAAAAAGATTAAAAAAAATCTTTTTAAAGTGAAGGGAATCAGGGGGTGGTGGGGGGTGGGAAGAGATAAACCACAGAACTTATATGCATGTATGCATAACCAATGGACATGGACAACAAAGCCGGGGACGGGGCAGGGGGGATGGGGAAGAGGGTGTCACTGGGGTAATAAAGGAGAAACATCTGTAACCAAAAAAAAAAAAAAAAGTGAAGGGAATCAGTCTATGTCATACCAAAATATGCCACTTTGGCAAAAGCATTATTTTGAGCTGAAGACATTTGATTCCAGAAATCCCTTATCTGCCTAAAGGCAGAGCCTCCCAAAAGAACTTAATTGTCATAAATCCCCTCCCAGGGAGCAACTCTAATCTCTTGTCAGAGAGAAGGGGGGCACTGTACCCAGACAGATATTGTCCCAGAACTATTATATCTCCCACCTACTCTCCTAAGGGCCATTTATCTTTTAAAAAGGTCATTTGTGTTTCTGGAAGTATCTTCTCTCCTCACCCCTTTTAAGAGGTCACTTGTTCTCCCAGAAGTGTTTCTCTGCCCGTCCCCATTCCCTTTTAGGATGGTGTTGTAGGGAGGAAAATATGTCCCCTCTGCTCTTCTAAATTCTCAGCTGGAGTCCCTGAAACTGAAGTAGGCAGCTAGGCAGCTATGAGCAGAGAAGGAATGATGGGACAGGTCCTGAAGGCCACCAGGGCAGAGAGCCCTAGGTACCTACCAATGGGCAAAACTGGGGTGAGACCTCACCTCCCCCCCCCCCAGGGTGGCCTTTCCTCCCTGAGCATATTGCTGGTCATGTGGTTTGGACCCTCCCCTGACCTTTCCTCCCCTAGCATATCTCTGGACATTGCACAACCACTCCCTTAAGCATTAAACCCTCAGACAATGAGGTTCTGACAAAGCCTTGGGTCTATTGACAACAGAGACAGAGTCTTGGTCAAACTAGAGGTAACATCTTGGCCTCAGTTGTATATCCGTTCCAGGCCCAGAAAAGCAGCAAGGCCAGGTGAGGCTATGCCATGGCTGACACCAGGACCAGCTGCAGTGACTAATGACCCCTGCCCTGACACCGACCAATCAGCAGAGACCACAACCCTGAAGGACACACCTGACAGGAAAGCTGATGCATAGTCTATTGAGATCCTCCCCTGGGATCTCCAGATAAAAGCCATCAAGACAAAGGACTCAGCTCTACCCTGTGACTTTCTAAATACAATTTTGCTTATATTTGAATCTTGGCTCTGAATTCTTTCTTAGCCAAAACTTGAGGACTGAGGTCTAACATCTGGTGCTGTTCATTGTTAACCAAACAAAACACGGTTAACAAGAGAAGAGCACGCACATTTAATTAGTAAAGTTTTTGGTGACACGGGACACTTCATAAGAAAATTAAGACTCAAGGAAGTGGTTAAACCTTGAGCGTGTCTAGACTTGGTGAGGAGTGGAAAGTCTTGGGAAAATGTGGCAGAATGGAAAAGGATGCGAGCTGAGTGCAGTTAGTGGGGGAAACAGCGAAGCAAGTCCTTTCAGATCCCTCTCCAGTGTCTTAGAGACGAGGCTGTCCCTTTCCTCTATTAGCGCACCTCTCACAGGAGGGTTTTATGACCTGCTTCTGGGGAACGTCAAAAAGCCTTTTCTCAAGTAACTTCAGGTGAAAATATTTAATATGCCAAGATGTCATATTTTGGGATAGCTAATCCTGAACCCCATAAATGTATAAACTCAAATCTCACTGTTCATTTAGGTATTTAGTTCCCACCCCCCTACTCTGAGGTTTGTTAGTCTGAACCATATTCCTTTCTATGTCCCTGGATATATTTCATTCATCAGCCCACCTTGTTCATTATATTCCATAAATAAGTGAGATCATGTGATACTTGTCTTTCTCTGATTGGCTTGTTTCTCGTAAGATAATACTCTCCAGGTCGTTCATGTCATCTCAAAGGATAAGAGATCTTTCTTTCTTATATCTGCATAGTATTCCATTGTGTAAATGTACCACAGCTTTTTATCCACTATTTATTGATGGACACTTGGGCTGTTTCCAGATCTTAGCAATTGTAAATAGTGCTGCTATGATCGTAGGGGTACATATCTTCTTTCTGATTGGTGTTTCAGGCTTCTTAGGGTATATTCCTGGAAGTGGGATCACTGGGTCAAATGGCAATTCAATTTTTAATTTTTGAGGTAACACCATATTGTTTTTCCATAGTGGCTGCACCAGTCTGCATTCCCACCAGCAGTGTACTAGAGTCCCCTTTTCTCCATACCCTCACCAGCACTTGTTGTTTGATGATTTGTTGATGGCGGCTATTCTGACAGATGTGAGGTGATACCTCATAGTCATTATAATTTGCATCTCTCTGATGATTAGTGACATTGAGCATTTTGTATAAATCTCTTGGCCATTGGTATGTCCTGTTTGGAGAGGTGTCTATTTAGGTTCTCTGCCCATTTTTTAATTGGATTCTTTGTCTTCCTTTTGTTGAGTTGTTTGAGTACTCTTTATATATTTTGGAGATTAACCCCTTATCTGATGAATCTATCATTGGCAATTATGCTCTCCCATACAATGGGTTCCCTTTCCATTTTGATGGTTGTTTCTTTTACTGTGCAGAAGCTTTTTAGTTTGATATAGTTCAATTTATTAATTTTTTTTCTATTGTTTCTCTTGCCTTAAGTATTGTAACAGTGAAAATTCTGCTGGGTGTGATGTCTGAAATTTTGTTGCCTACATTTTCTTTAAGGATTTTAATGGACTTACGAGTCACATTTAAGTCTCATATCCATTTTGAGTTTATTCTTGTGTATGGTGTAAGTCAGTGATCTAGCTTCATTTTTTTTTTTTTTTTTTGCATGTAGCTGTCCAGTTTTCCTAACACTATTTATTAAAGAGGCTGTCTTTACTCCATTGTATGCTTTGTCAGATATTAATTGAGCATGATGTCTTGGTTCCATTTCTTGGTTCTCTGTTCTGTTTCATTGATCTCTATGCCTGTTCTTGTGCCAGAAACAGGCTGTTTTGATTACAATAGCTTTGTTACATAACCTGATATCCGGTATTGTGATCCCTCCTACTTTGTTCTTCTTTTTCAAGATTTCTGTGGCTATTTGGGGTCTTTTTTGGCTCCATATATACTTTTTGAGTGTTTGTTCTAGTTCTGTGAAATATGTCATTGGTATTTTAATAGGGATTGCATTGAATCTATAGATTGCTTTGGGTAGTATGGACATTTTAATGATGTTATTTCTGATTTGTACATTTTATTTTATTTTATTTTTATGAATTTTTATTTATTTTTTTGTTACAGATATTTTACCTTTTTACCCCATTGGCACCCCCCACCCTACCCCCCCTCCACCCTGTCCCCGGCTTAGTTGTCCATGTCCATTGGTCATGCATACATGCATATAAGTTCTGTGGTTTATCTCTTCCCACCCCCCCACCCCCCATCCCCTCTTCTGAGGGATGTCAGTCTGTGCCCTACTTCCATGTGTCTGGGTCTACTGTATTCCTCAGACTGTTATGTTCATTATATTCCGTATATAAGTGAGATCATGTGGTATTTGTCTTTTTCTGCTTGGCTTCTTTCACTTAGTATAATACTTTCCAGGTCCCTCCATGTCGTCTCAAAGGATAAGAGATCTTTCTTTCTTACAGCTGCATAGTACTCCATTGTGTATATGTACCACTGCTTTTTTATCCATTCGTCTACTGGTGGACACTTGGGCTGTTTCCAGATCTTAGCTATTGTGAATAGTGCTGCTATGAACATGGGGGTACATATATTCTTCCTGATTGGTGTTTCAGGCTTCTTAGGGTATATTCCCAGCAGTGGGATCACTGGGTCAAATGGAAGTTCAATTTTTAATTTTTTGAGGTAGCACCATATTGTTTTCCATAGCGGCTGCACCAGTCTGCATTCCCACCAGCAGTGTATTAGAGTCCCCTTTTCTCCACACCCTCGCCAACACTTGTTTGATGATTTGTTGATGGCGGCCATTCTGACAGGTGTGAGGTGATACCTCATTGTTGTTTTAATTTGCATCTCTCTGATGATTAGTGATGTTGAGCATTTCTTCATATGTCTCTTGGCCATTTGTATGTCCTGTTTGGAGAGGTGTCTATTCAGCTCCTCTGCCCATTTTTTTTTTTTATTTTTTTTATTTTTTTTATCCTCACCCGAGGATATTTTTCCATTTTTTGTACAGATAGAGTGGGAGGGAGAGAGAGGAAGGAGAGAGAGAGAGAAACATCGACGTGAAGGGACACATCGAGTGGCTGCCACCCGCACGACCAACCAGGGCCAGGGACAAACTGCAACCGAAGTACATGCCCTTAGCGGGAACCGAACCCGGGTCTCTCCGGACCGCAGGCCGACACTCTAACCGCTGAGCCAAACTGGCCAGGGCTCCTCTGCCCATTTTTTAATTGGGTTCTTTGTCTTCCTTTTGTGGAGTTGTATGAGCACTCTATATATATTGGAAATTAACCCCTTATCTGATACATCATTGGCAATGATGTTCTCCCATACAGTGGGTTGCCTTTCCATTTTGATGATTGTTTCTTTTGCTGTGCAGAAGCTTTTTAGTTTGATGTAGTCCCATGTGTTCATTTTCTCCTTTATTTCTGTTGCCTTAGGTGATGTATCAGTGAAAATTCTGCTCCGTATGATGTCCGAAATTTTGTTGCCTACATTTTCTTCTAGAATTTTTATGGAGTCACGGGTCACATTTAAGTCTTTTATCCATTTTGAGTTTATTTTTGTGTATGGTGTAAGTTGATGGTCTAGTTTCATTTTTTTGCATGTAGCTGTCCAATTTTCCCAACACCATTTATTAAAGAGGCTTTCTTTACTCCACTGTATGCTGTTGCCACCTTTGTCAAATATTAATTGAGCGTATTGCCTTGGGTCCATTTCTGGGTTTTCAGTTCTGTTCCACTGGTCTATATGCCTGTTCTTGTGCCAGTACCAGGCTGTTTTGGTTACAGTCGCTTTGTAGTATAACCTGATATCTGGTATTGTGATCCCACCTACTTTGTTCTTCTTTTTCAAGATTGCTGTGGCTATTCGGGGTCTTTTTTGGTTCCATATGAACTTTTGAAGTATTTGTTCTAGTTCTATGAAATATGTCGTTGGTATTTTGATGGGGATTGCATTGAATCTATAGATTGCTTTGGGTAGTATGGACATTTTAATGATGTTAATTCTTCCAATCCATGAACAGGGTATGTGCTTCCACTTTTTTATATCTTCCTCTATTTCTTTTTTCAATGACCTGTAGTTTTCTGCAAATAGGTCCTTTACTTCTTTGGTTAAGTTTATTCCTAGGTATCGTAATTTTTTTGGAGCGATGGTAAATGGGATTGTTTTTTCAGTTCCTCTTTCTGTGAGTTCATCATTGATGTACAAGAATGCCGTCGATTTCTTGACGTTAATTTTGTATCCTGCTACTTTGCCAAATTCATTTATTAAGTCGAATAGATTTTTGATGGAGTCTTTAGGGTTTTCTATGTACAATATCATGTCATCTGCAAATAATGACAGTTTCACTTCCTCCTTTCCAATTTGGATCCCTTTTATTTTTTCTTCATGTCTGATTGCTGTGGCTAAGACTTCCAGTACAATGTTAAATAAGAGTGGTGAAAGTGGACATCCCTGTCTTGTTCCTGTTCTTAATGGAAATGTTTTTAGTTTCTGTCCATTGAGTATGAATTTGGCTGTAGGTCTTTCATATATGGCCTTTATTATGTCGAGATATGATCCCTCTATTCCTACATTGCTGAGCGTTTTTATCAGAAATGGATGCTGGATTTTGTCGAATGCTTTTTCAGCATCTATTGATATGATCATGTGGTTTTTATTCTTCATTTTGTTTATGTGGTGTATCACGTTTATTGATTTACGAATATTGTACCAGCCTTGCATCCCTGGAATGAATCCCACTTGGTCATGGTGAATAATTTTTTTGATGTACTTCTGGATCCGATTTGCTAATATTTTGTTCAGGATTTTGGCGTCTATGTTCATCAGGGATATTGGCCTGTAGTTTTCTTTCTTCGTAGTGTCTTTTTCTGGTTTTGGAATTAGAATTATGCTGGCCTCATAGAACGTGTTTGGAAGTCTTCCTTCTTCTTGAATTTTTTGAAATAGTTTGAGGAGAATGGGTGTTAGTTCTTTTTTGAATGTTCGGTAAAACTCCCCCGTGAAACCATCTGGGCCTGGGCTTTTGTTTGCTGGGAGAGTCTTGATTACCTCTTCAATTTCCCTGGTTGTTATTGGTCTGTTCAAGTTTTCTATCTCTTCCGGAAATAGTTTTGGGAGACTGTGTGTTTCTAGAAATTTGTCCATTTCGCTTAGATTTTCGAATTTGTTGCCATATAGTTGTTCATAGTAGGTGTTAACGATCTTTTGTATTTCCGTGGTGTTGGTTGTTACTTCTCCTCTTTCATTTCTGATTTTGTGTATTTGGGTTCTCTCTCTTTGTTTCTTGGTGAGTCTAGCTAAGGGTCCGTCAATCTTGTTTATCTTTTCGAAAAACCAGCTCTTTGTTTCATTGATCCTTTGAATTGTTTTTTTGGTCTCTATGTCATTTATTTCTGCTCTGATCTTTACTATTTCCTTCCTTCTACTTGCTCTGGGGTTTTCTTTTTGTTTGCTTTCTAATTCTTTAAGTTGTGAGGTTAGACAGTCAATTAGAAATTTTTCTTGTTTTTTGAGGTAGGCCTGTAGTGCTATGAACTTCCCTCTCAGAACTGCTTTCGCTGCATCCCATAGATTTTGTGTTGTTGTGTGTTCATTTTCATTGGTTTCCAGGAAGTTTTTAATTTCTTCCTTGATCTCCTTGGTGACCCATTCATTGTTTAATAACATGCTATTTAGCCTCCATGTGTTGAAATGTCTTTGCATGTTCTTGTTGCAATTGATTTCCAGTTTCATGCCATTGTGATCTGAGAAGATGCTTGATATGATTTCAATCTTCTTGAACTTGTAGAGATTTAGTTTGTGTCCTATCATGTGGTCTATCTTTGAGAATGTCCCATGTGCACTTGAGAAGAATGTGTATTCTGTAGTTTTGTGGTGTAATTCTCTGTAGATATCTATTAAATCCATTTGGTCTAGTGCTTCATTTAGAGTCTCTGTTTCCTTGCTAATTTTTTGCCTAGAGGATCTATCCAGTGCTGTCAACGGGGTGTTGAAGTCCCCTGCTATGATTGTATTGTTGTCGATTTCTCCTTGGAAGTCCTCCAGAAGATTTTTAATATATTTTGGTGCTCCTATATTGGGTGCATATATGTTTATCAAGGTTATATCTTCCTGTTGGATAGATCCTTTCAATATTATGTAGTGGCCGTCTTTGTCTCTAGTTATGGTCTTCATTTTGAAATCTATTTTATCAGATATGAGAATTGCTACCCCAGCTTTTTTTTGCTTTCCATTTGCTTGGAAAATTTTTTTCCATCCCTTCACTTTCAACCTATGTGAGTCTTTTGTTGAGAGGTGGGTCTCTTGTAAACAACATATAGATGAGTCATGCTTTCTTATCCAATCAGCTACTCTGTGTCTCTTTATGGGAGCATTCAATCCATTAACGTTTAAGGTGATTATTGATATGTACTTATTTATTGCCATTTTTGTTTAGTGTGGTTCTATTTTTCTTCCCATTTCTACTGCTAATTACAGCAGTCCTTTTAACATTTCTTGCAGTGCTGGTTTGGTGCTAATGTATTCCCTTAGCCTTTTTTTGTCTGGGAAGCTCTTTATTTGACCTTCTATTTTGAATGATAGCCTTGCTGGGTAGAGTAGTCTTGGATTCAGATTCTTGTTTTTCCTGACTTTGGTTACTTCATGCCATTCTCTTCTGGCCTGTAGTGTTTCTTGTGAGAAGTCAGCTGAGAGCCTTATGGGGTTCCCTTTGTAGGTAACCTGTTGCTTCTCTCTTGCTGCTTTTAGGATTCTCTCTTTGTCTTTAATTTGTGGCATTTTAATTACTATGTGTCTTGGTGTGGGCCTGTTTGGGTTCTTCTTACTTGGGACTCTCTGTGCTTCTTGAACTTGAATGCCTTCTTCCTTCACCAAATTAGGGAAGTTTTCTGTCACTATTTTTTTGAATATATTCTCTATCCCTTGCTCATTTTCTTCTTCTTCGGGGACTCCTATGACGCGAATATTATTACGTTTCCAGTTGTCCCATAGTTCTCTTAAGCTGTCTTCCTGTTTTTTAATAGTTTTTTCCTTTTGTTTTTCTGATTGGTTTATTTTTTCTACCCTGTCTTCTAATTCACTGATCCGTTCCTCAGCTTCCCCTACTCTGCTTTTTAAACCTTCCAATGTGTTTTTCATTTCGGATATGTCATTTTTTATCTCTTCTTGTTGGTTTTTAATTTCCAATTGGCTTATTTTCAGTGTCTCTATGTCCTTACTCATGCTGTTCAGCTTCCTCAAGATCATGGCTCTGAATTCTAGCTCTGTTAACATGCCTAATTGCTCTGCATTGATCTCATCTTCGGTGGAGGTGTCTTGCTCTTTCATTTGGCCTCTGTTTCTGTGTTTCACCATTTTGGCTATCACTGTGGGCTTTGGAGCCTGTCAAGTTCTCCCTGTGGGTGTTGGTGTTCTGCTGTTTGTGGCTCCCTCTCCTGTGTTTAGATGAGCGAGGGAGGACCCAGGTTGAACACCACTGTCAATTCTTACTTTCCTGGTTAAAGTTGCCAGCCTAGGAAAGGTACTGTTATCCTCTAGCTTTTTGCCTGGAGGCTAGCAGTCTAGGTTACTTGATGAGTTTTGGGTTGTCATTTGATTGAAAAACTCCCTCTGGTGCTCAGCCAAGGGGCTTTCACGAGGGTGGGGCAGATGCTGGTTGTTAGTGAGCCTCAATTAGCACTTCAATGGCCCACAGGGTGGGGTTGGATCTCCGAGGGAGGGGCTGCTGCCTCTCCTCAGAGCCCTGGGAAGGAGCAATAAGGCCACCGTCCTGAGCGGCTGCACTCAGCCAAAGCTCTGAGCGCCCTCCAAACCCCGAGTGTCCCGATTCAGTTCCAGTCCAGTCCGCCCTCCCTCTGCCGGAGCCCAAGGTGAGTGGCTGTGGCTGTTTCAGCCTCTGTCCCGGCTGCGCTGCAGGGCCGCCTGGGAGTGTGACCCGCGGGCGCCGCTTATAGCTAAGGCCGCTGCCGAGCTGCCGACCGTGCGCTCCCAGCCCCGTCTCGCGCCTTCGCAAGCCTACCGGGATGGAGTCAGTGTCCCTCGTTGTATGGTCCTTGCAAGCTGCTTTTCTGTTGGTTTTGCCCGTCGATTTGTCTGTGTTATAGTTGTAATTCCAGTGTGGTTCTGGGAGATGGTCTGTGTAGCTCCGTTCACTCCGCTGCCATTTTTCGGTTCTCTCCGATTTGTACATTTTAAAACATCTGCCTTCTCTGCAGGAACCACTCATAGATAACATAGCCCTCAGCTGCTGTCCTTGGGCTCCCTGCCTGCCCTCATGCGCCTCTGCAGTTCCTACCAGGCTCAATTTGGCATACCCTTTCTGTCCCTGGTTGTATGGGTTCTCTTCAGATGCTCTTTAATTGTTTTTTTTCCCCTGACAATTTGTCTTTATTTTAGTTGTATTTCCTGTTTGGTCCTGGGAGACGGTCTGTGTAGCTTTCATTCACTCTGCCGCCATTTTTTCCTCTGTGTCTGGTGTCAGTTTAATTCACAGGCCTCTGAGCACTGAACTCAAGAGAGCAGAGAAAAAGTTTTTCATCCCCTACAAAAGCGAAGCATATGCTAAATATCCTTTGACATATTTTGCAAAACTCCCTACAACAGAAGCATATTTTTAGGAAAATCTTGAAAATTGCAAAATATCCTTTAAAGAAATGGACCCTAGGCTGAAGTTTTGTTGTAGACCTGGACTCCCTGCCCACCACCATGGTTGGGTGCTCCATCTCTGTGGGGTTCTCTGGGAAGGGCTGGTGGAGTTCAGGAAAGTGGGATTAGGGTTGTGAGAGTGACTATCCTCCTCCCTATTAAGAAGTGAAAAAATTTCACTTTTAAAAAGAAAATGGATTTTCAGATCATAAGTATTTCTTTTGCCTTAAGGGCAACACTTTTACTTTATCGAGTCTTTTTCGTTTTATTTATTCATTTACTTTCCTGAAATTTCTGACTCTTTTAGTAGGCTGACAAAGCCCATCGCCATTCATATTTAACTTATCTACATAATGGTCTCATTTACAATTGATGAACGCATCAAGGGGGCCGTCCCTGGGCAGTCCTTTCGACTTCAGTCTGCAGTTGAACAGTGTGTGAGTTGCCAGGTAACGGATGGTGGGAGGGAGGCCTCCCACTGTAAAACTCAGCCTTTCAAATACATGAATGGCCCCAATTCCACTCTCTTATCAGACCAGTGACATTATCCTAGAAGCTTCTCACAATAAACTTCTGTACCAAATTAATTAAAGAAATGCTTGATAATTTCATTCCAAGGCATTCCAATGAATGTAATTTTACATAATGTACAACTGGCTTTTCCACTTAACTTCCAAATGAAACATTCAGACTATTTAGTACTGTTTGCATGAATCAGCAAACCATCAGATCCTCAGGCAGAGAGGACAGACTTTGTCAGGAGGGTAGGGAAGAAGGTCAGTGTAAAGTGTGCTGGTCATTAGACTATTTAAATTGAAGATGAGGAAGCTGTGGGGCCACCTACTATCTTTCTTGAAAAAGGAACACTTTTGGAAAAGAATACGATAAGAGCTATTATAAAAGAAAAATTGTTTACTGCATACTTGTTACAATGGTAATAAAGACTTTATTTAAAACAATTGTAATATGAGTCAACCCTGTGGCTGTAGGGGAGAGGGATTGAGCTCAACTCTGAAAAAACAAGGACAGGTGCAATTTATAGCCAAGGAGCAGAATGAGAGGATTGCTGGATGGAAAATTACTAAGAGGAAACCTCAAGGGTAGGAGTATTTCTGTTAAATTGGTCCAACAGGATTCTTGCTAAAGACAGGTCAAGGAGAAGATGGTATCATGGAAGCCGACATCCGCCACAACGAAGACTGAAAGGTTCCACACAAAGACACAGATCTAATGCTGTCGATCAAGCTGTACAGGTTCCTTTTTTTTTTTTATCCTCACTGGAGGACATTTTTCCATTCTTTGTTCAGATAGAGCAGGAGGGAGAGAGGAAGAAAGAGAAACATTGAAGTGAAAGGGACACATACAGTAGTTGCCACCCACATGACCCAACCAGGGCCAGGGACAAACTGCAACCGAGATACATGCCTTTAGCAGCAACCGAACCTGGGTCTCTCTGGACTGCAGGCTGACGCTCTAACTGTTGAGCCAAACCAGCCAGGGCAAGCTGTACAGGTTTCTGACCAGATCAACCAACTCCACCTTCAACCAATTAGTGCTGAAGAGGTTGTTCATGAGTGCCACCAACCAGCTGCCTCTGTTCCTATCCTGGATGATCCAGAAGATGAAGCTTCCTGGCCAGGAGGGTAAAACCGCTGTGGTTGTGGGGACTGTCATCCATGACGTGCATGCCCAGGAGGTGCCCAAACCGAAGGTGTGCACACTTTGTGTGAGCAACTACACCCGTAGCCGCATCCTCAAGGCTGGGGGCAAGATTCTCACCTTCAAGCAGCTGACCCTGGGCTCCCCCCAGGGCTGTGGCACTGTCCTGTTTTCTGGTCATCACCGGGGAGAGTGCACTAGCATTTCAGCAAGGCCCCAGGGACCCTCCCAGCCACACCAACACCTACGTACCTTCCAAGGGCGGGAAGTTCAAGCACATGAGAGGCCGAGGGGCCAGCCCCATCTACAAAACTAACCCCAATCCTACCTTTGTATTAAAAAGATTTTGGATGTTGGAAAAAAGAAAAAAGAAAGAAAGAAAGAGAGAGAGACAGGCCCAGGACTTAGAGCCATCAGGATGAAGATAAGGAATTTCATCAGATATCAAAGGTTGGGATGATTTAGCAGGATTCTTGCTAAATCTGGGCTCACCAACATAAGAAACTAAAGCCAAAGTCAAGGTCTAGACAAGAAGAGGGCTCAGAGGAACCTAACTAAAGTTTGGTCAAGGAAAGTCTTTGCACCTTGGCTGGTTTGGCTCAGCAGGTAGAGCGTTGGCCCTCGGACAGTGGAGTCACAGGTTCGATTTCTTGTCAAGGGCATGTATCTCGGTTGTGGGTTCGATCTCTGGCCCTGGTCAGGAGGCAGCTGGTCAATGTGTCTCTCTCACATTGATGATTCTTTCTCTCTCTCTCTTTCCCTTCCTCCCTCCCTCCCTCCCTCCCTAATGAATATCCTTGGGTGAGGATTAAAAAAAGAAAGGAAAAAAGGGGAAGTCTTTGCCATTGCTGTTGAACTATTTTGTGACGAGCGATAATAAAAAGTGGGCTCCAGGGGAAGTTGGAAGGTTAGCAGTGGGCCCTGGGAAGAATTTTCAGTAACAGATTTTATTTGTGAGAAGACAGGGACCAGTGAAGACCAGAAGTCTCACCTCCTGGGCAGCCTTTCAAACTTGACGTTGCCTCTGCCTGTGTGGATTGGTTGGTGTAGGTGACATCACATCTCTGCAAATCTGGGTTTGGCGCCTCAGGTCAGTTATTGTTGGTATTGTCTTCTAGAAGCCCGTCTCCAGTTCCTGGGCCATCACAGCACAGCTGGCTGAGCTGTTGTGGTTCCTATGCCAGCAGGAGGCACAGAAAAGCTCCCAGGAAAAGCAGGGGCCTGACCCCGGACGTTCCTAATGCTCTAGCATTTCACAGCGATGTCCCCGCGTGTCTGACCCTGACTTGTCCCTTTGGCTTTGCAAATCTCCTATGCCCTGGTTCTCTGTCATTTCTCCAACTACCTGGTTCTTTCTTCCTGAGTCTAGTTTATTCTGTTTGGTCCAGTATTGGCCTGCCAATACTTTTATGAATAGATGTCTGAAGCCTGTAGACTCTGAAAATCTGATGGGTTTCCTCTCAGAAGCCCACAAATGCCTATATGCTCTATTCCTACAATTCCCTCATCAATAAGGCACACGAACGGCCTGAATTTGCCCTGCTGAAATTGGATTGTTACTTGGAGAGAGGCTACGGGGGACAGGTCACAAAGAGTCAAGTAGAAGGCAAGCAAACATTCTGTCTTTAACCTGGCGCTCCGAATCCGGACTGAAAGGTTGGTGACGCTGCTGTTATGTGAGGCTGTTGTGATGCATGATTGCTATGTTAAGCGTCAGACTAAAAGCCTGCATGGAACTCAGCCTGACTTGCTCCTTGCGGCCACCCATGTGGCCTCCAGCAGCCGTGGGGCATCGAGAGCAGCGGCTCTGCAGCTCCCTAAATGCGTCAGGGCGGTTTGGAGAAATACTTCACAGACCTGACCTGTTTTCTTCCAGAACATCCTGCCTGGAGCCTGCCCATCTTGTTCCGGCCCCTGGCTTGACCTTCAGGAAGATATGCTCCAGGTGACACAAGTGGTTTTAAGCTTGATCCCTGTGGATCCCTGTCCTTTCCTTGGGTTTCTCTGTGCCTGTTGTGCATTTCTGATATGATGTGTGTACATAGCTCTTTAAACCTCTGGCTCGGATTTCTCTTGGTAGAGGAAAATTCTCCTTTCTGTGTGGGAATTGCAGTGTTCAGCGCTCTAGCCTCTGCCCCACTCCACCCCTCACCCCCAAACCTTTCAGAGGATGGAAGATGGGTCTTCCTCTAAGAAAATGTGGGAGTAGCTCTCGTTCATTTCTGTGAGTGGCTCTGTCCGATCTGGCACCCTCTGTTCCCTGTAATCTTGACTTGATACCACTGAGGCCTGAGTGTCTGGGGAAGGGGTAGGCATGCACGGGTGTTCCCTGGCTGAGCAGGCTGGAGGGGGAGTAACTGTGTTGCTGGTCCTGGCCTGAGTACCTGCTCACAGTGCAGACTTTAATCACCAAATCTTATCAACTGATTCTACAAAAGGCTTTGATTCACTCCATTTTGCTTCCTTCTGGCTTCTTTGTAAGAATACTGGCTGAATGCTTTAGTCATTCATGAAATTGGCTTCTGACATGGCACCTCTCACTTTCTCTGACCTCAGTGCTCAGTGACTGTGTTCCTTCCAGCTACCCTCTCCTTCAGCTCCTTTCGTAAGTTCAGCATTCTTCACAGCGGTGATCAAAGGGGCATCTTTTACCCTCTTCCTCCATCTTTCAACTTCTCTACTGTGATGGGAACAAGGAGTCCCTCCTGGGTGGCACAGCCATATCTTCTGTGTAATAATATTAAACTTTCCCCATTAACAATTGATCCATGCCCAGTGTCGTGCATGTAAACAAAGACGTGAAGTATCCTAATGAATGAATTGGACCTGGATGGCTACAGTGTAGGACAACTCTCGGTGTCTTCACACAAGGGCATGCACATGGGAGGGTGTGTATCTGCCACATCTGTGGTTATGCTTCATTCGAGGGTGAGACACAGGTCAAGAAATGGATTGAAGTTGGTGATGCTTGGGGAAGGCATCTTCAGAAAATGCTCTCACTCATCAGCAGCGTCAGAGCTAAAGAAGAAGCAGAATTGAAGGCTCTCAGGTGCTGATTTCTTTTCCAATGAGAGTAAGAGTCCCAGCACTGTTCGGTAGCGAAGAGCACACATATCAGCGAATACTTGCAGTTAGGATCCCAGAAGTCAGCTTATATAGTAGGCTTGTTGCAGATTTAGAAGTGCACGGGTATGTTTGGAAAGTCCAGCAGGTTTTATTTGCACAAAGGATGGAAGGGCGTTATGGGAGGGAACTACCCTAAGTGAGCTTGGACAAGCATCAGACTGGGCCTAAACGCAATGCATTAAGGAGGGAGGGAAGGAAGATTTCTTTTGTGTATAATAGCTTTATTGGGATATAATTTACATATGATACAATTCACCCATTTAAAATGTATAATTCAATGCTTTTTCAGTATATTCAGATAATTGTATAACCATCACCACAATGAAATTTAAGTTTTTCATCACCCCCCAAGTAAAACATGTACCCTTTAGCCATCACCCTACAGTCTCCCCAGTCCCGTAGCCCTAGCTAACACTAACTTACTTTCTGTCTCGGGACTTGCCTATTCTGGACATTTTATATAAATGCAGTCAGACAGTATGTGACCTTTTGTGTCAGGCTTCTTTCGCTGAAGATAATGTTTCCAAGGTTCATCCACACTATAGTTTGTATTGGCACTTCTTTCCTTATTATGGCTGAACAATACTGCATTGTATGAATTAGCACAATTTGTTTACTTATCGGTTGATTAAGTCATCAATTTTTTTCCTACTTTTGGTGGCTATTATAAATAAGCTACTATATACATCCATGTACAGCTTTTTGTGTGGACGTGTTATTTCTCTTAGTATATACCTAGGAGTGGAACTGCTCGATCACATGGTAACTGGGAAGAAGGATTTTGAGTAGAGCGTGGTACCTGCCCCTCAGGTAGTTCTCTGACTCCCCTCAGATTCATGCGGAGTCCTAGAAAGAAGAATGTCAGATAAAATGGCAAAGTCATCCACTCAATCTCTGCAAGCCATGGTGAGCAAAGTGCCCTGAACTGTGGACCTGTGTCACAGGTAGAGGTCACTGACTGGGGGACACTGGGACATGAGGAAGTGTCCGAGGACCTAGCACCAGGAGCAATGTGAGCAGAAGGCACACGATAGTTGCTCAGGTAGCGTGCCAGGCCAATGAACCCCAGAGAGGCAGCCGGGAAGCATGGAGCCCCAGGGGGCTGGTTGGAAGTGAGGAGGAAAGGGAACTGAACTGTCTTCAAGGGCTCCCTGGACCCAGATGTGAGACAGCTTCGTGGAGTTCCCAAATGTAGGGGAGGGGTGAGTGGAGATATGTTCTCTTTGGAGCAAGGAGGGAGTTTGTAGTTCCCATGAGTGTAGTCCTACAACAGAACTCTGTGTGTGTGTGTGTGTGTGTGTGTGTGTGTGTGTGTGTTGGGGAATGTTGCTTAGAGGGATGGCAGCTCCCAGGTACAGGACTGCAGCCTGGGTGAAGACTGCAGTGCCTAGAAGAACCACCGGAACCAAAGGGGCCCTGAGAGCCAGGAGAGTGGTTATTTTCATGGTAAATTTGATCATTTTCCATCTCTCCCACCTCTATGTTTTGACAATGTGTAAGTGCCCCAAACCTTAACATCTTTGTAGGACTGGGGAGAGTCCTCAGAATGATGGGGGCCGAATTTCTCACCAGTCTTGCAGGAGAAATAATTAGGGATAGAACTCGTTCATTGATAGGAAATGAGAAAATGTGACATTTCTTACACTCTCAAGTTTATGGACTGAGATTCCCACTGGCTACCCATCCAAAGAAGGAAACAAGTGATGTATTCTGGGGACAGTGAATAGATCTACTCTGTTGGAGTAGAGTGGAGAGAAAAGAGGGGTTGAGGATGTAACAGCAAACCAGAGCCTAATGTGAAGAGCTTTGGATTCAACGAACAAATTTAGACTTTCTTCTGTAGCTATGAACAGGCATTTGAGCCTTTGTCCTGGGCAGGACCCAGACAGAGGCTCTCTCCTGATCTTTCCAGGAGTGGATAACTTGCCAGAGCTCCTGTGTTCTCAACGAGGAGATTCAGGACAGTGAGATGCCCACTTATCTTGGAATTCCAGTGTTATGGCCAAATAAGAACATGAAGAGTGCTCAAAACCATCAGCTATCAGCAAAATGCATATCAAAGCCACAGTGAGTTACCATTCTCTACCTATTAGGATGACTGTAATCAAAAAGACAGATGATAACAAATGTTGGCAAGGATATGGAGGAATTGCAACCATCACACATTGTTGATGGAACGTAACATGTTGCAGCTGCTTATAAAAGTTGGGTAGTTCCTCGAAAAGTTAATCAGACTGACCATCTGACTCAGTAATTTTATTCCTTGATGACCACCTAACAGAAATGGAAACACATGGTCACACAAAAACTTGAGCATGCAATGTTTATAGCAGCCGTATTTGTAATAGCCAAAAACTAGAAACAACCCAAGTGTTTATAAACTGATGTATATCTATATGATGGAATATTATTCATTCACAAAAATGAACGAAGTACTGATGCATGCTACAGCGTGCATGGCCCTTGAAATATTTTTGCTAAATGAAAGAGGCAGACACAAGAGGCCACATACTGCTTGATGCCACTCATGTAAAATGTACAGAATAGTCAGATCCATAGAGACAGAAAGTGGACTTGTTGCTGAGCGGAGGAAAAAATTGGGGTGACTGCTAAGTTATTTTTGAAGTGATGAAAATGTTCTGGAATTAGCTGGTTGTGGTGGTTTCACAACCCTGCGAATATACTAAAAACCCACTGAATTGTGTACCTTAGAAAATTTACAAACACTATAAAGGCCAGCAGGGACCTCACAATCCCTGTAGTCCGGATATATGACAGACAAACCAATTGTCCTGGTTTGTCTGGGACTGAGGAGGTTCCTGGGATGTGGGGGCCACCACTAAACTAAGAAAGTCCAGGCAAACCAAGATGACGTGGTCACCTTGTATGGACTGAGGCGGTGCTCAGGGATGACAATGAAGATAGGCCAAGGTCACGTTTAACAGCAATTTTCCAATTGCAATGCATCTGGCCCTCGCTACCACCTTGTGAAGTAGCTAAAGCAGGTTTTACTTATTTCCTGTTCATTGACAAGGAACAGAAGTGTCAGTGGGCTTAGAGCTGCAATTTTCAACCGGGGATGCCGCAGGAATTTTTAAAACATGCAATACCGGACTATTTAGCCAGGAGCACTGACCTCTTTTCCCTTAGACTGTCAAATAAAAAATGACAACAACCAACACAATAGCTGTCTGGTGTGAGTGAATCAAAATTATACTTATTTTTTTGTCAGATTGGCAAAATACACATATTTTGTTGTGCTGCAGAATCTTAGGGATTGTGAGTGCCGGGAGATGGGAAGACTGACATCACCGGCTTGGAGGTTTGCCTGAGGTTGTGTGGAAAGTAAATGTCGGGGCTGCGAGTCAAGCCTGGCTCTCAGAGCTCTGAGCTCAGGCTCTGTCCCGCCTGTGCACAGTCATTTGTACATGCCGCCGGCACTGCCAAACCTGTGTCTCACTCACCCCACCGTGCTGGCCATCTGCTTCTGAATTCAGGGTGCTTCCCGCTTCTCTTCTTCCCCACCCCCAGAGGCCGCCCCCTGCGGAACCTCTCCCCAACAGGGATGGCCCTTCACACCGTGTCCAAGTCCATCTTCCCTGTTCCTCTGAAACCCCGAGAGGCGTGGGCTGTGGCTTAGTTATCTCCATTTCTGGTTCTTACCTCACCCGGCACGTGGCTGGTGCTCATGACCCTCTACTGTTCCAAAGGACCAGGAAGGAATATTCCAGATAAGAAAGTTACAATTGCTCATCTCTGTTACTGTTACCGTGTCTTCAGACTGAATGCTCCTCCCTGTCTCTCTGTTAGATCTTCCCTAGGCCTCGTTATCTTCCGTAGGCCTCGTTTTCTGAGTTGCTTGCTGGTGTCTGCTGCTTCCCAGGCTGCGTGGTGAGCACACTCCAAAGGTCAAGCCCAGCCAAGATTTCTGTGGCGATTGACACGGCATGGCCTTGTCTGCAGCTGGCTGCCCAGGACAAAGTGCAGTTGCGCCCAAACCGAGTAGATAAGAAAGAGACAGCTCTCTTGGGTTTTAGAAATTCCATGGTTATCATGACAAAGGGCTTCATCTATGCAGGGCCAGGGGCTCCAGCAAGTTCTTCTGGAAAGATCTGTGAAGAAGGAGGCACCAGCCCACCCTCCTGGTTCATCTTCTGAGAAGTGATGTAAACTTCCTGGGCCTCAGAGAGTTTCCTTGCCTTACAGGTGGGGACAATTACAACTTCTGTACTGTCTTCAAAGGCCTTTTGTAATTCAGATTAGATAATGGATTGATGGTTTCTAAACTGAGTTTAATAGAGGCTTAAAATTCTGGAGTTTTGTAAGGGGGATGCTACTTTAATCTGTGCAGCTACCTGTTTGTTTATCTATATTGATACATATCTATATATCTTTATGTGAATATCTATATCTATTTATCTATAGAAGTGCTGTTTGCATTATTCTTCAATAATATTTGCCGCCCCTTCCTGGAGAAGATTATATTTTACTACCTTGGGGATGCCAGGCTTGGTCACAATACTTCCTTCGTCTGGCCAATGAAATGATAGGAAAAGCGACATGTGTTATTTTTAGGCAGGAGCTTTAAGAGCTGGAATATGGGTTGTCATATTCTCCTCTTCCTCTATGGGAGACCAGCAGTGCTCCACAGAGTGGTTAGTCCGTCAGCCTTGGTCCTGTAATAAAGAGGACATGAAGCAGAGCCTCAGCCGACCCATGATGGGCATAAAACATGAATGAGAAATAAACCCTTTTGGTTGTAAGCCACTGGACTGTTGGGCCATTTGTCACTGTAACATAACATTGCCTATCCTGACTGATACAGGTGTCAAATAAGATTATTATTTGAAAATTTGATTTTGCTGCTAAAAATGGTTAGAAAATCAATGTGATAAATGATGGCAGACTGTAAACTCCTTGATATAAGGAGCTTTGTCTTAATATCCTATTGTTCTTTTTTTACACTGTGCTCAGTACGGTGCCTGACACAGTATCTGGGTTATAGTAGGCATTTGGTAAATATCTGTTGAATGAATCCAATGAAAATGGTTTTAAAAAATAAATAGCATCCTCAGGAGAGAGGCTATTGTTATCATCAGCTTCTGCTGTGCCTGCTTAGTGAGTCTTGCAAATTGTATTAGTCGAAATCAACATAATCTGCTCTATAGCATTATAATAATTATTATTCCCTTTGTCTAACAGGAAAGTGTGTGTTTTATATCAAACATTTCAATGTGGAAAAGTACAAATAAAAATAGAAGGAGGAAAGCAGATCTGACTGAGCCTGTGAATTGCTCTCTACGGTATCAGTTCCCCATGGAACTGTGTCAGAACCAGTTATGGTCTGGTTAACTGCATTGGACCATAGTAGCCAGAAAGAGGCAAACATGGAACTTGAACTTAATCATGAGGGTAGGTGGGAGCTAGAGGGGTAGACCCAGCTGCAAGGGCTGGTGTAAGGCTGGGATGAAAAATATTCCTACAGGCAAACTGCAACAGGCAATGAGTGGTACAGTTCATGCAGCAAAAACTGGGGGGCTGTGGGAAGGGTGTGCCCGAAGGCAGGCAGGCGCCCACTGGGCCAGTGGACCATTGCGCTGAGCTGCCAAGGGGAACAATAACATTAAGCATAGGGAAGTCTGTCATCAGTCTTGTCCATAGATTGGGCATAGGTGGGTAGGGGGCGGGAGCTTCTTCCAAAAGTAAGGCAGGATTCCAGATCCACAGAGAAGAAGAGTTGGGAAGGGAACAAGGTTTCAGAACTGAGGCAAAGGTAAGGGTTGCGGGCGACATGAACAACAAGGGTGAGTTGATGTCAAATCCCGGAGTGAGGAGTTAGCAGACTGAGACTATAGGTGGGGTTCGGATGGCCCCGGGACGCTAACTATGGAGGCAGGCAGGCAGAAACCGTGAGCCAGGGAAACCTAACTCATGTTGACTATTACAGCACAGGAAACAGAGCTCCTGGTCTTTGCAAAACCAGTGGTGCGGCCAGGGCAGTGCCGGGGAACTACCTGCCCCCCACAGGAATGTTACAAGTACGGCTTTGAGAAATGTGTGTAAGCACACAGGAACCTGTGCACACACACTCAGAGGAATCCAGAGGTTCCCATTAAATTTGTTTTGCTTGCACTGTGGAGTGATGAAAGTCAGTGGTATCCCATTAACATACCAGATACCAAATGAAAGTGCCCTCAGACAGCCCTCCAGACAGCCAGTTCTCCTTGGTTTACTAAGTGGTGACTATCTTTAGGTGAGTTTTTTTTTTCCCTCTTCTCCTTCCTTCAAAAATGTTTTGGATGGTTCAAAAAGCAGTAACCCAGCATGCACCCATTAAGCGAAAAAGCTAAGAGGGAAAATGAAAGGCTCTTGCTGCCTGGACTGTACTTCTCATGGACTGTTGTCCACGTTTCATCTCTTCTATCCAAGTCCTTGTTCACAAAGTCATTGCAAATGCCCTGTCACTAGCCTTTGGCATCATAGCATGTGTTCCTCATTAGTGCTGTTTTTCTCTGGTATAATCATGATTTAACACCAATTACTTCCCCTGCACATTCTGCTTTGCTTAATCAGACAGTGGCACAGAAATGACATGGGGATTTCCCCCACTAATTTATTATTATTATTTTTTTAATCCTCACCCGAGGATATTTTCCCATTGATTTTTAGATGGAGTGGAAGGGAAGGAGGGAGAGAAAGAGAGAGAAAAACATAGATGTGAGAGAGACACATCGACTGGCTGTCTTCCACATGACCCTGACTAGGGCCGGGGATCAAACCTCCAACCCAGGTATGTGCCCTTGACCAGGAATCGAACCCTCGACCCTTTGGTCCATGGGCCGATGCTCTAACCGTTCAGCCCAACCGGCCAGGGCTCCCTCACTAATGTAAAAAGTATACATGGAAAACTAGCATTTTGCTTTGGGCTCTAAGACTCCCCAGAGCCTGGCGGATCTTTGGACTGATGCTTACATTTTTTGACAATAGAAAGGCTCTTACTCTTTAGAGTCAAGTAGGCAACTGACCTCCAGGCTGCTTCCAAGCTGCTGAACTGTTTTGCTGACAGAACATGACTGAGAATTCCAGCTCCTTTTGGAAAAAAAATATTGGTCTCAGTCAGCTGGACCTGAGTGCTGGCGCCCCTGTGACAATATGGGTCCTCCGGTCTTCACCTCTCCTTGTTGCCTCTCACCAGCCACGTCATTTGGTGATGCTTACCTACCTGGCCCTGGAGGAGGCTCACCCGGTGAGGGTATGAACTAAGCACTTCGCCGAACCTGCTTGATGGATGGTGGACAAATCATTCTGTCAGTTTAAAACCCCATTTGAGAACATCAGAACTAGGGTTACCATGACTGCCTCTCCTTCCCTTCTTACCTTCCTTCTAGTTCTTCTGGGTTCTCTGGATCCTTCTTCCCTTGACTGATAACTCCCCATCTACATGTGGGGCTCCTGCCTTTCCGTCCGGCTCTTCTCCTGAGATAGCGCAGGCGGTCCTGTGGTCCACCCACTGACTTTGGACGGATGACTTCCAAACCCCTCTCCAGCCTCTTTTCCCTCCCGGTTGCATGCCAGGGTTCAACTCCGGGCTTTACCGCCAGGCAGCTCTGAATCAAATGCTGGGTCAGCAGGGTGACCTTGGGCGAACACGGGGCGTCACTGAGCTGGGTCCACCATAACTTCTTATGGTGGTTGAGAGTATTACAGATAGTGTGTAGGACACGCTTGGCGATTGTTTCCTGAGCCTAAAACCACGGGGCGAAAGCACCTGTCCTTCCTACACTCTCATCACCATCACGCTTCAATCCCAGCAGCTGTTCTGTGGAAGTGACTTTGCATGAGGAGCTGTGAGTGGGGTCTCCTTTTCAGCTGCCAGGCATGAGGCCACCGGGGGGCCATCCTGGAAAGTGGGAGAAGTAAACTCTGCTGACCAGGCAGGCTCCCTCAGGCTCTGCAAGTACCAAGAGGGGCAAACTTGCCTGCTGGCAACTTGCGACCCTGCCAGGTCGAACCCGAGCCCTTTGTTTCTATCGGCAGCAGCAGAGAAGCCACTGCGTGCTCCGTCGCGTCCTCCCCAACGCTGGTGGCCGGCAGATAAACGAGGCAGAGGAGCTGGCACGTCGGTGGTGACCTGCAGGCTCCCCACCAGCGTCCACATGCTTCCAAAAGCACAGTGTTCCTCTTCATAATGGCTTACAAACACTTCTGGAAAAGTTTTATTTTATGTTTTTATATACTTGAGTACTCCCCACCCCACCCCCTGCCCCATCCCCAGAAGTTTCAGTTTCAAAGAATTGGGAGAAATTGAGTGCAGGGAAGGGAGAGAAAGGAAAGTCCGGTTTGGTACATTTCTGACCCTGGGCATGGAGCATTGCATCCAGTGTCACTGGATCACTGTGGATTTAGGCTCAGGGTGTGGTGGGTGAGCTGGCCAGAGAGGCTGGGTGTCATAGTGTTATAATGTCACCTGTAGCGGAATGCTGGACAAGAGCCATGGCTCTCCCTGTCTAGGGAGAGAGGCACTGGTCCCCGAAACGGGGCAGCTAGATGTCCTATGCTGGGTTTCCTGGAAAACTCACTGCAACTGAGATTTGTGTGAGGAACAAGACCTGTTGGAGAGTAAAGGAAGATGAATTGGGCAAAAGGAGAAGCTGAACTGGGATACAGTGACATCGAAGGCCTCAGCTGACCCCCCAGAGACCTCTGCAGCTAGGAGAGTCCTTTACAGTTGCCCCTAAATGAGGCAGTGCAAGTTATTGGATGTGATCTGTCTCTGGGGAGGAGGCATTGCCCTGGGTGTAGAAGCTCTCTTTGCTTGAGGTGAACCCCAGAGAGGACGTAACTGTGATCAACCCATCAGCAGTCGACATTGTTGGTAGCTGGGAAATTAGTGCCGTGGTTCTGAGAGGGACCTTGAGTCCACTGCAGTGGAACTGGGTAGACTTTCCCAGAATGTTTCTCGGTGTCATCCCCTATATCTTCGAGGGGAAGCCTCACCCATCAGGGAGTCCATCATTTTCATTTATTGGGCCTAAAATTTAAGAACCAGCTAAAATCTCATCTCTCTTAATTCCTTCTGTAATAACCCATTTAGACTTTATTTATTTATATATTTTGGAATAAGTATCAGCCAAAAGATCTTGATTGCAAGCAACAGAAACCATTTACAAATAACTTAGGTATAAAAGGAATTTATGGAAAAGGATGTAATAGAATATACTTAGTCTTTAAAAAGAATGAAATTTTACCAGTTGTGACTACATGGATGGACCTAGAAAGTATTATACTAAGTGAAATAATTCAGACAGAGAAAGACAAATACTATATGACTTCACTTATATGTGGAACCTAAAAACAAAATAGATGAACAAACAAAACAGAAACAAACTTGTAGACACAGAGAGCTAATTGATGGTTGGCAGGTGGGTAGGGGCTGGGGGCTGGGTGAAAAGGATGAAGGGATTAAGAAGTACAAGTTGGAAGTTCAAAATAATCACAGAGATGTAAATTCCAGCATAGGGAATATAGTTAATACTATGTATGGTGTCAAATGAGTTATAGGGGCAACTTCATAACTTCTATAAATGTGTAACCATTATACTGTATGCCTGAAACTAATATAATATTGAATGTGAAATATAATTGAAAATTTGTAAAAAATTTTATGAAATAAAAAACAAAACATTGCTGAGTTCATACACACACACACACACACACACACACACACACAGCATTTATGGGCAAGATGGCTGGTAGCTCATAGAATCAACAGAAAGCCAGGAGAAATGCCAAGGGATGAAGGACAACAGAAATAATTCTGATGGGAAACTGAAGTGGTATGACCTGCATGTCCTCAGCCCACCCAGCACTGTTCCCCCACCACCCTGAACACAGTCCCTGGCACTCAGTGTGGTGACCGTTCCTGCTGTATATGGCTGGCACTGCACATCTAATGCCGTGGTATCTTCTAAGTGTCTGTCACTCATTTGAAATTCAGAGTCCTTCTGTGAGCTCCCGGTTGCTGAACTGAGGCTATGTGCTCACCCCCTCAATGCCAGGAGGTAGGAAGAGAGGCAGTCTTTCTGTTATAGCAGGCTGTGCCCAGCCAATCACCAAAATCCACACTATGAGGGAGGTAAAGGCCTAGGAAGAAGGCTCACGAGGTGTGTCAGAAAAAAACCTGATGTTATCCACTGCCCGGTGCCTCTGTACCAAGCGAATCTTAGTGAATCATGTTTGTTCTATTGATGTGAGCTTTTCTACGGGCCGTGTCCTAGGAGGTCCCAAGGCTTTGTCCTCGTGTGCCTCTATGGATAGTCAATGGCTGCTCAGTCCAAAATGTGTATCTACTTCTCTCCAAGAGAAGATCAAACTCTATTCCTGACATTAAGGTATGTTGTAGAATATGTGTGAAAAGTTCCTTGGTTCCAAGGAAGGTTCATTCAAGCCAACCAAGGCGGAAGGGGCTTACTGCTAGGAAACACTTGAGCAGCTACTGGATCTGGGAAGACAGGCAAGAAAAGGGTGGCCCCATCAGTGGCTTCTGTCTTTCAGAGTGGATCTGCCTTTCTCTTGTGGCCCACTCAGTCTCTGTTATTTGGCATCCCTTCTTCTCCCCTGCCCTGGCTCATCCCCTGCCGCAGAGATCTGATTCAGATTCTGAAGGAACTAGCCTGATTGATGTGGTTATTACTCAACCACTGGGCAGAAAACCTCGTGGATCTTTGGCCAGACTGAGAAAATGAGTCTGGAGCCCACCAGTCTATTCAGTGACCACAAGGCTTGCATAAGAATCACCTAGAGCTGCTCTCCTGGGCACTTCAATCATAATGGGATATTGGCTATGTTAGGCTCCATGTCTGACATATTTCAGGGTCCTCTAGTTGTGATTCAACTCTCCTCCCAGGTCTTAGGAAGTCATTATCACTTTTTAGTAAATAAAGGAACTAGTAGTTAATAAATGCTATGCTTTTGCGCCTCCTGTTATGTATTATATACTTTATCTCATTGCATCCGTATGTCATTTCTCTGAAGTAGGTATTTCTCCTATTTTATATATGATGAAATTGAGGATCACAATGACGAGGCATCCAACACAAGACAGTAGAGCTGGACTTCAAATCCAGAGTAGTCTTGCTCCAAACCTGTGCTTTATTCCCTACCCTAGGGTATCTCTGTTGACACATTCATGAAAAGGCCAAGACATTCCTGTCCTAGTTATTGATGGCTTTTTGAAGAAACCTTCCAATTAGGAACTTTTCTACTAGGGAACAGTTTAAAAGCAAAGTAGAATAAGGTAAGGGGGAAGATAAAGGAGTGGAGATAGAGGTGTTCACATGCTGAGCACCGGCTGCGATAGAAAGCAGTCTTCTTCGACTGCTGGCCGGAAAATAGCCTCGTCTTCCAGCAATGGGGTGTTGCTTCTGCACAAAGAAGAGAGACTGACTTCACACAGCCTAAGGTGGGTGCTCCCAGTGAGTGGCTTGCCTTGTTTGTCCCAAACCACTTCACAGGCAGAGATAGTTACTAGGAGCCTCTGAACAGAACTTCCCGGCATCTGTAAGATAAAAGTTAAGTCCTTTTGGATGTAGAACTCTAAGCATTTTGTTGTAATAGCTTCATAAAAAGGAAAATTGGACTCATCAGGAAAATTTAATTAATTAGTGTCTAGTTATTCTTCAACCATTCACACGCTCTGCAGAAGGGATAATATTATAGAACTTAGATGGCCGTCGGGAAGGGAAATGGAAGTAGGAACTTGTTCCTGATCACCCGGAGTCACCTATAGTGTTGGTTCCTATTCAGCTTTCTCCTTCAGCCTTTGACACCAATCATAACTTTAATATCTCCAGGAATTTTCCTTGATTAAACGAGCCTGACATAGATGATTCTTATCCCCTTCCTTCCCCAACTCCATCTTTTACAAATGCTGTGCATTGTTGGGAAAGGATGGGTTGAATTACAAGATTTAAATAAGGGCAAATGTATTGTGTCATATACAAGTTGAGATCACATTTTGTTATTCTAACATCCATAGTGCTGAAACTATTGCATGCATTTTTCTTGGTTTGTTGACCACCTTGCTCCAGGCATTGCATCAGCCACTTTTGCATACGAGAAACGTGGCATAGCAGCCAGCTGGGGAAATGTAGCTGGTTCCTGGGGCTCCGCTATCCAAGCTGATGGTCCTTCTGCTGCACCTTCCACAACCCCACGCATCTCTCATATCTAGAATTTAAATTCCACATTACTGAGGATATTTTAATTCTTTTTATCTTTGTTTTACTCTTTAATAAACTTTGTTAAATTATATTTATCCTTCATTGACATATATCTTGTAGCATATTTTTCTTCTTGCTGGAATACTGTCTACAAGAGTCTTCTATTTTATTTATTTTTTATCTTCAATTGAGGAAATTTTTGCATTTCAGAGCAGAAGGGAGAGAGGGAGGAAGAGAGAGAGAGAAACATAAATGTGAGAGAGTCACATTGACGGGCTGCCATCCACACACCTCCAACCAGGGCCGGGGACAAATTGCAACTGAGGCACATGCCCTTAGTGAGAACCAAACCCGGGTCCCTATGGTCCGCGGGCCGACACTCCAACCACTGAGAAAAACTGGCCAGGGCTATAAGAATCTTTTTTTTTTTTAATACCCAAAAACATTTTTTTTTTTTGCATTTATCTTCACATAGAGTGGGAGAGGAAGAGAGGGGGAAGAGAGAAAGAGAAATGTCGATGTGAGAGAGACACATTGACTGGTTGCCACCACACGACCCTGACCGGGGCCAGGGACAAATTGCAACTGAGGTACATGCCCTTACTGGGAAAGGAATCCGGCACTCTCTGGTCTGTGGGCTGATGCTCTAACCACTGAGCAAAACTGGCCAGAGCCAGGGCTACAAGAAACTTTAAAAAAAAAACCCGAGGATTCCAAAATGGCAGCAGAGTGAATGGAAGCTACATAGACTGTCTCCCAGGACCAAACTGGAATTACAACTAAAATACAGACAAATCATCAGGAAAAAGTAACAGAAAAGCAGCTTGCGAGGACCATATAACCAGGGACACTGACTCAATCCTGGTAGAATTGTGGAGGTGAGACAGCGGGGCTGGGAGCCCATGAATAGCAGTGGCCTTAGCTGTGAGCAGCGCACATGGGGTTACACTCCCAAGTGGCTCCACAGCACAGAGCAAGGACAGACACTAAAATAGCCACAGCCACTCACCTTGGGCTCTGGCAGAGGGAGGGCAGACAGGACAGGAACTCTGTGGGGACACTCGGGATTTGGAGGGCTCTCAGAGCTTTTGCTGAGTTGTGGCCACACAGGACGGTGGCCATATTGCTCCTTCCCAGGGCACTGGGGAGAGGCACCAGCCCCTCCCTCAGAGATTCAACCCTACCATTGAAATGCAAATTGAGGCTCATTAACAACCAGCATCTGCCCCACCCTTGGGAAATTCCCTTATATTGAGCACCTGAGGGAGTTTTTCATTCAAGTGAGCACCCAAGGATCTTCAAGTAACCACTACTGATAGCCTCAAGGCAAAAAGTGGGGTGGGAATAACTGAACCATTCCTGGGTTTGCAAATCTGCCCATGAAAGTAAGACTTGACAGTGGTGTTTAACGTGGGTCCTCTCTCCATCCAAACCCAGGAGAGGAAGCCACAAATAGCAGAACACCAACACCCACAGGGAAAATTTGGCAGGCGCCAAGGCCCACTGTGATAACCAAAATGGTGAAACAAAGAAACAAACACCAAATGAAAGAGCAAGAGACCTCTACCAAAGATGAGATAAATGAGGAGCAGTTAAGCAAACTAACAGAGCTAGAATTCAGAGCCCCAATCTTGAGGAAGCTCAACAGCATGAGTAAGGACATCAACACCATGAGTAAAGACATAGAAATGTTGAAAAACAACCAATTGGAAATTAAAAACCACCAAGAAGAAATCAAGAATGACATATCAAAAATAAAGAACACATTGGAAGGTCTAAATAGCAGAGTAGAAGAGGCTGAGGACCATATCAGTGAATTAGAAGACAGGGTAGAAAAAATCAACCAGTCAGATAAACGAAAGGAAAAAACAATTATAAAACAAGAAGACAGCTTAAGAGAATGGTGGGACAACTGGAAATGCAATAATATTCGCATCAAAGGAGTCCCCAAAGAAAAAGAAAATGAGCAAGGGTTAGAGAATAGATTTGAAGAAATAGTGACAGGAAACTTCCCTAATTTGGTGAAGGAAGAAGGCATTCACGTTCAAAAAGCACAGAGAACCCCAAGTTAGAAAAACCCACACAGGCCCACACCAGGACACATAGTAATTAAAATGCCAAAAATTAAAGACAAAGAGAGAATCCTAAAAGCAGCAAGAAATAGCAACAGATTACTTAAAAAGGAACCCCCATAAGGCTCTCAGCTGACTTCTCACAAGACACTACAGGCCGGAAGGGAATGGCATGAAGTAATTAAGGTCATGAAAAACAAAGATCTGAATCCAAGACTACTCTACTGAACAAGGCTATCATTCAAAATAGAAGGTCAGCCCTGGCCGGTTTGGCTCAGCGCTTGGAGCGGCGGCCTGCGGTCCGGAGAAACCCGGGTTCGGTTCCCGCTAGGGGCGCGTACCTCGGTTGCAGTTTGTCCCCGGCCCTGGTTGGTCGTGCGGGTGGCAGCCACTCGATGTGTCCCTTCACATCGATGTTTCTCTCTCTCTCTTCCTCTCCCTCCCTCCCACTCTATCTGAACAAAAAATGGAAAAATGTCCTCGGGTGAGGATAAAACAAACAAACAAACAAACAAACAAACAAACAAACAAACAAAACAAAATAGAAGGTCAAATAAAGAGCTTCCCCCACAAAAAAAAAGGCTAAGGGAATATATTTGCACCAAACCAGCACTGCAAGAAATGTTAAAAGGACTGCTGTAATAAAGAAGAAATAGGAAGAAAAGTAGAACCACACTAAACAAAAATGTCAATAAATAAGTATATATCAATAATCACCTTAAATGTAAATGGATTGAATGCTCCCATAAAAAGACACAAGAGCAGCTGATTGGATAAGACAACATGACTCATCTATATGTTGTTTATGAGACCCACCTCACAACAAATGACTCACATAGGTTGAAAATGAAGGGATGGATAAAAATCTTCCAAGCAAATGGAAAGGAAAAAAAGCTGGGTAGCAATACTCATATCTGATAACATAGATTTCAAAATGAAGGCCATAACTAGAGACAAAGAAGGCCACTACATAATATTGAAAGGATCTATCCAACAGGAAGTATAACCTTGATAAAGATATATGCGCCCAATATAGGAACACCAAAATATATTAAAAATCTTCTGGAAGACTTCAAAGGAGAAATTGACAGCAATACAATCATAGCAGGAGACTTCAACACCTTGCTAACATGACTGGATAGATCCTTTAAACAAAAAATTAGCAAGGAAACACAGACTCTAAATGAAGCATTAGACCAAATGAATTTAATAGATATCTCCAGAGGATTACACCCCAAAACTACAGAATTCGCATTCTTCTCAAGTGCATATGGGACATTCTCAAAGATAGACCACATGCTAGACACAAAATCAATGTCTAAAATTTCAAGAAGATTGAAATCATATCAAGCATCTTCTCAGATCACAGTGGCATGAAACTAGAAATCAATTGCAACAAAAACATGCAATAACATTTGAACACATGGAGGCTAAATAGCATGTTATTAAACAATGAATGGATTACCATGGAGATCAAGGAAGAAATTAAAAACTTGCTGGAAAACAATGAAAATGAACACACAACAACACAAAATCTATGGGATGCAGCAAAAGCAGTTCTGAGAGGGAAGTTCATAGCACTACAGGCCTACCTCAAGAAACAAGAGACATTTCTAATAGACTATCTAACCTCACAACTTAAAGAACTAGAAAGCAAACAAAAAGAAACCCCAGAGCAGTAGAAGGAAGGAGATAGTAAAGATCAGAGCAGAAATAAATGACATAGAGACCAAAAAAACAATTCAAAGGATCAATGTAACAAAGAGTTGGTTTTTCTAAAAGATAAACAAGATTGATGGATTCTTAGCTAGACTCGCCAAAAGAAAGAGAGAGAACCCAAATACACAAAACCAGAAATGAAAGAGGAGAGGTAACAGCTGACACCACAGAAACACAAAAAATTGTTAACAGCTACTATGAACAATTATATGGCAACAAATTTGACAATCTAAGTGAAATGGACAAATTTGTAGAAACCCATATTCTCCCAAAACTGAAACAGGAAGAGATAGAACACTTGAACAGACCAATAACAACTAAGGAAATTGAAGAGGTAATCAAGACTCTCCCAGCAAACAAAAGCCCATGCCTGGACAGCTTCATGGGGGAGTTTTACCGAACATTCAAAGAACTAACACCCATTCTCCTCAAACTATTATAAAAAATTCAACAAGAAGGAAGAATTCCCAACTTGTTTTATGAGGCCAGCATAATTCTAAATCCAAAACCAAAAGACACTACAAAGAAAGAAAACTACCAACAAATATCAGGGGATGAATATAGATGCCAAAATCCTGAACAAAATACTAGCAAATCAGATCCCGCAATACATCAAAAAAATTATTCACCACGACCAAGTGGGATTCATCCCAGGGATGCAAGGCTGGTACAATATTCACAAATCAATAAATGTGATATACCACATAAATAAAATGAAGAATAAAAACCACACGATCATATCAATAGATTCTGAAAAAGCATTTGACAAAATCCAGCACCCATTTTTGATAAAATTGCTCAGCAATGTGGGAATAGAGGGATCATATCTCGACATAATAAAGGCCATATAAGAAAGACCTACAGCCAACATCATACTCAATGGGCAGAAACTAAAATAATTTCCCTTAAGAACAGAAAAAAGACAGGGATGCCCAGTTTCACCACTCTTATTTAACATAGTACTGGAAGTCTTAGCCACAGCAGTCAGACATGAAAAATAAAATAAAAGGTATCTTAATTGGAAAGGAGGAAGTGAAACTGTCATTATTTGCAGGTGAACTGATATTATACCTAGAAAACCCTAAAGACTCCATCAAAAATCTACTGGACTTAATAAATGCATTTGGCCAAGTACCAGGATACAAAATTAATGCCAAGAAATCGACAGCATTCTTATACACCAATGATGAACTCACAGAAAGAGAAACTAAGAAAACAATCCCATTTACCATCGCAGCAAAAAATTAAGATATCTAGGAATAAACTTAACCAAAGAAGTAAAGGACCTATTTGCAGAAAACTACAGGACATTGAAAAAAGAAATAGAGGAAGATATAAAAAAGTGGAAGCACACACCTTGTTCATGGATTGGAGTCATTAAAATGTCCATACTACCCAAAGCAACTTATAGATTCAATGTACTCTCCATCAAAATACCAACAGCATATTTCACAGAACTAGAACAAATACTTCAAAAGTTCATATGGAACCAAAAAAGACCCCTAATAGCCACAACAATCTTGAAAAAGAAGGACAAAGTAGGTGGGATCACAATACCGGATATCAGGTTATACTACAAAGCTATTGTAATCAAAACAGCCTGGTACTGGAACAAGAACAGGCATATAGACCAGTCGAATAGAACAGAGAATCCAGAAATGGACCCAAGACATCATTCTCAATTAATATTTGACAAGGGAGGCAAGAGCATACAATGGAGTAAATACAGTCTTTAATAAATGGTGTTGGGAAAATTGGACAGCTACATGCAAAAAAAAAAAAAAAAAAAAATGAAACTAGACCATCAACTTACACCCTACACCAAAATAACTCTAAATGGATAAAAGACTTAAATGTGACCCATAAATCCATAAAAATCCTAGAAGAAAATGTAGGCAACAAAATTTCAGACATCATACTCAGCAGAATTTTCACTGATACATCACCTAAGGCAACAGAAACAAAGGAGAAAATGAACACATGGGACTACATCAAACTCAAAAGCTTCTGCACAGCAAAAGAAACAACCACCAAAATGGAAAGGCAACCCACTGTATGGGAGAGCATCGTTACCAATGATGCATCAGATAAGACAATAATATCCAAAATATATAAAGTGCTCATACAGCTCAACAAAAGGAAGACAAAGAACCCAATTAAAATATGGGCAGAGGAGCAGAGTAGACACCTCTCCAAATAGGACATACAAATGGCTAAGTGACATATAAAGAAATGCTCAACATCACTAATTGTTAGAGAAATGCAAATTAAAACAACAATGAGGTATCACCTCACGCTTGTCAGAATGGCCGCCATCAACAAATCATCAAACAACAAGTGTTGACGAGGGTGTGGAGAAAAGGGGACTCTAGTACACTGCTGTTGGGAATGCAGACTGTTGTTACCTCAGTCTATGGCATTACCTCAAAAAATTAAAAATTGAATTGCCATTTGACCCAGTGATCCCACTCCTAGGAATATACTCTAAGAAGCCTGAAACACCAATCAGAAAGAATATATGTACCCCTATGTTCATAGCAGCACTATTTACAATAGCTAAGATCTGCAAATAGCCCAAGTGTCCATCAGTAGACGAATGGATAAAAAAGCGGTGGTACATATACACAATGGAGTACTATGCAGCTGTAAAAAAGAAAGATCTCTTATTCTTTGAGATGACATGGGGGGGACCTGGAAAATATTATCATAAGTGAAACAAGCCAATCAAAGACATACAAATATCACATGACCTCCCTTATTTCTGGAATATAATGAACTAAACAAACTGATGAACAAAATAGACCCAGAATCATAGAAGCAGGGTAAAGACTAACAATCCTCTGAACAGGGAGAGGGGGGAGGGAAGAGATAAACCACAGAACTTGTATGCATGTATGCATAACTGATGAACATGGACAACAAAGCTGGGGACAGGATGTGGGGGATGGGAGAAGGGTTTCAATTGGAGAAAAAGGAGAAACATCTGTAACAAAAATAAATTAATAAAAAATATAATGACAATACCAAGTGTTAGTGAGGATATGAGTAAATGGATTTCTCATACATTTTCTGGTCAGCCTGTAAAACAGTACAGACACTCTGAAATACAGTTTAGGAATTTCCTATAAAGCTAAATATACACGAACATATAGCCCAGCCATCTTACTCCTCAGATAAATGAAAATATATGTCCATGTAAAATCCTGTACATGAATGTTCATAGCAGCCTTATTTGTAATAGCCTAAACTAGGACCAATCAAAATGTAAATGGTTAAAAAAATCATTTGTTTTTTAGTTCAACAAATCTAGGAGTATTCAAAGAAAAGAGAGAATCAAGCAATAAAAAACAAACAAACAAACAAACAAACTAGTACATCCATACCATGGAACAAAAGGAATGAACTGTTGATGCAGGACAATTTGAATAAATCTCAAGGGATGAGTGAAAAAAAAATTTTCAACAATTTTAAAAGGTTATGTGCTATATGATTCGATTTGTATAATGTTCTCAAAGTGACAAAAAACAGAGATGAAGAGCAGATTAGGATTTGCCAAGAGTTAGGGTTGGTGAGGGGGAAGAGCGTGGGTGTGACCAGAAGGAAGTAGTGTGAGGGAGATTTTTTTTGGTAATGAAATAGTTCTCAGGATAGCTGTGGTGTTACATGAATTACACATGATAAAGTAGCATAGAACTTTTTAAAAAAAATGATCTACACACACACACACACACACACACACAACACACACTTCTAAAGCCTAAGTTATTTTCTTTTCACATTTTGAAAATATTACTCAGAAGTCTTATTTTTCTCTAGTGGTATCAGTGAGAAGTGTGATGCTGTAATAGGCAGTTACACAGACAGGAGCAGAGCAAGGATGGTGGGCCAGGTACAGAAAGTCACCAGGGCAGAAGGCCTGGGTGCCTAGCAATAGGCATATTGCTGGTCCTGTGGTTTAGACCCCCACACTTCTCCTTCCTAAAGATAACAATTAGGCCTCAGTTGTATTTCATTCAGCTTCAGGCCCAGAAAAGCAGCAAAACCAGACAAGTGACCCCTTGGCTGTCTCAGGGCCAGCATTGATTAATGACCCCTTGCCCTAGACCAATCATCTGAGTCCTCGATCCTGAAAGAGCACACCTAGAAAGCTGATGAATATTCCACTGAGACTCTCCCCTGAGACCTCCCATAAGATTCCAGACTGTAAGAGAGAAAAAGACTCTGAAGGCAAAGGACCCAACGTGTACACTCTCCCCAGGGGAACATGCCCTCATCATTCCCGTCCCCCTTCTTTCCTCTAAGGGACCCCACAAGACTTGCAACCAGGGAAGCAATGGGCTCATTATAAGCTAAACCCTGAACCTGTCTCCAAGGCCCCTTTTCTCTGACTTCTTAGTGAGCCAAAGCAGCCCAGCCATGCTCTCCTGTTGCTTCTTCTAGGCCAAGCCCTTCCTTGTTTCCCTGGCCTGAGTGTGTTTTTGCTGCAGCCAATAAATTCTTGCTTGTTTTGCTACACTTTGTCTCTTGATTGAAATCTTTTCTTAAAGAAGATAAGAACCAAGGTCTTGAGGTCTCATCATCTCACTGGTAACAATATCAAGATGAGTTTTGTATCTTTGTAGGTAATCAGCTCTATTTTTTATATTAAATTTCTCTCTAATGTGTCTAGGGAGGTATTGAATCATAAAGAATTCATCTAGTGTTGTCCTGGGTTTCTGGCTTGGAGCTTCTTAAATCTTTGGAATTTCCTGAGTGATAGGAGTTTCTCAGTTATGCTAATGAGGTGACTCCTGGTAGGCCCCTAGATAGTGTCAGGATGAAGGCTAGTCAACAGAAAGACCAATCATGTCCTTAGCGAGTTAGAATTTTGAGCCAGCCTGACCTCCAGGGAGGGGAGAGGTAGGTGGAGATTGAGTTCAACCTGTGGCCAGTGATTTAATTAATCACGTCTACCTAATGATGCCCCAATAAAAACCCTGGGTACCCAGCTCAGGGAAGCATCCCAGCTGGTGAAGGAATCGCTGTGCCAGGAGGGTAGAGTGCCTCAGCTCTGCAGGGAAAGGGCACGGAAGCTCTGTTCAGGTTCCTCCCAGACCTCATCCTTTGCATTTCTTCATTTGGCTGTTGCTGACCTGTATTCTTTATAATAAAATTAAAAGTATAGTGCTTTCTTGAGTTCTGTGAATCATTTTAGCAAATTTCAAACCTGAGGAGATTGTGGAACCCTCACATTTGTCTTCGGTTAGCCAGAAGTAGGGGTGGCCTGGGACCTCCTGAACTTGCCGGTATCTGAAGTGAGAGCAGTCTTGTGGAGGATTGAACTCTTACTTTGTGAGGTTTGCATTGAGTCTATGAGGTCAGTGCCAGCACTGAATTGTGGGATGCTCTGTCAGTATCAGAATAACGAGATTTTCTTTATAATCTTTTTTGGCATTTATTTGACTTGTTTTTATTGTTGAAATGATTATAAATGTCCTCCCATTTTTCCCCCCATTGACCCTCCTCCTCCCCACTCCCACCCCCCTCCTACTTTCTGCAAATTAATGCCTGTGTCCACTGGTTGTGCATATCTGCATATAAGTTCTTGGGTGTATCTCTTCCCCTCCTACCTCCCCATCCCTCTGAGGTTTATCAGTCTGTTCCTTTCTTCCATGTCTCTGGATCTATTTTGATCAACAGGTTATTTTATTCCATAAATAAGTGAGATCATGTGGTACTTATATTTCTCTGACTGGCTTATTTCACTTAGCATAACACTCTCCAGTCCCTTCATGTTGTCTCAAAGGGTAAGAGATCTTTCTTTCTTACAGCTGCATAGTATTCCATTGTGTAAATGTGCCACCGTTTTTTAATCCACTCATCTACTGATGGACGCTTGGGCTGTTTACAGATCTTAGCTATTATAAAATAGCACTGCTGTGAACATAGGGGTGCATATAGTCTTTCTTATTGGTGTTTTGGGTTTCTTTGGATATATTCCTAGAAGTGAAATTGCTTGGTTGTAAGGCAGTTATATTTTTAATTTTTTAGGTAACTCCATACTGCTTTCCACAGTGGCTGCACCAGTCTGTATTCCCACCAATAGTGCACAAGGGTTCCCTTCTCTTCATATCCTTGATAATACTTTGTTGATTTATTGATAATAGCCATTCTGACAGATATGAGGTGATATCTCATAGTCGTTTTAATTTGCATCTCTCTGATGATTAGTGACATTGAGCATCTTTTCATATATCTGTTGTCCATCTGTATGTGTCCTCTTTGGAGAGTGTCTACTCAGGTCCTTTGCCCAGTTTAATTGGATTAGTTGTTTCATGTTGAGTTTGATAAATTCTTTATAAATTTTGGATATTACTCCTAAGATGTATCATTAGCGAATATGTTCTCCTATTCAGTGTGCTGTCTTTTCATTTTGTTGGTGGTTTCCTTTGCTTTGCAAAAGCTCTTTAGTTTGATGTAGTCTCATTTGTCTATTTTTTCTTTTGTTTCCCTTGCCTAAGGAGGTATATTAGAAAAAATATTGCTATGAGAAATGTCCGAAATTTTACTGCTTATGTTTTCTTCTGTGGTTTTTATTATTTTGAATCTAATATTTAAATATTTAATTCATTTTGAGTTTATTCATGTGTACAGTGTAAGAAGGTGGTCTACTTTCATTTTTGTACACATATCTGTCCAATTTTCCCAACACCATTTATTGAATAGACTATCTTTAGTCCACTGAATGTTTTTGCCTCCTTTGTCAAATATTAATTGACTATAAAGGCTGAGGATTTATTTCTGATGTCTCTATTGTGTTCCACTGATCTATATGTCTGTTTTTATGCCAATACCATACTGTTTTGTTTACTATCGCCTTGTAGTGCAATTCCTATAACTTTTTTTTTCTTTCTTAAAATTGCTATTCAGGGTCTTTTGTGGTTCCATATACATTTTTGAACATTTTGTTCTAGTTCTGTGAAATATGCCATTGGTATCTTGATAGGAATTGCATTGAATCTATAGATTGCTTTGGGTAGTATGGACACTTTAATGATGCTAATTCTTCCAGTCCATGGACACAGAGTATGTTTCCATTTATTTTCATCTTCCTCAATTTCTTTTTTCAGTGTCTTATACTTTTCTAAGTACGTCTTTTACATTCTTGGTTAAATTTATTCCTAGGTATTTTATTCTTTTTGAAGCAATTGTGAGTGGGATTGTTTCCTTAGTTTCCCTTTCTGATAGTTTATTGTTGGTGTATAAAAATGCAACTGATTTTTGGATATGTATTTTGTATGCTGCTACTTTACTGAATTCATTTATCAGTTCTGGTAGTATTTTTGGTGGAATCTTTAGGTTTCTCTATAATATCATGTCATCTCTATTTTATTTATTTATTTTTAGGATATTTGTTTCTTTTTTAAAAAAATATTTTTCTTTATTCACTTTTAGAGAGAGAGGAAGGGAGAGGGAGGGAGAGATAGAAACACTGATGAGAGAGAACATCAATTGGCCGCTTACCATATGCTCCCCACTGGGAATCAGGCCCACAACCTGGGCATGTGCCCTGATTGGAAATTGAACCAGCGACTCTTGGTGCATGGGTCGACGCTGAACCACTGACCCACTCCGGCTGGGCTATCATGTCATCCTTAAATAATGACAGTTTTGCTTCTTCCTTTCTAATTTGGATGCCTTTTGTTTCTTCTTTTTTTCTGATTGCTGTGGCTAGTACTTCCAGTACTAAGAGTGGTGAAAGCAGACATGCCTGTCTTATTCCCTATTTTAAGGGAATAAGATACACTTGTAGTTTTTGCCCAGTAAGTATGATGTTGGCTGTGGGTTTGTCATATATGGCCTTTATTACATTGAGGTATGCTCCCTCTCTTCCCACTTTGCTGAGAGTTTTTATCATAAATGAATGCTGGATTTTATTAAATGCTTTGTCTGCATCTATTGATATGATCATATGGTTTTTATCCTTGAGTTTCTTTATTTGGTGTATCACGTTTCTTGTTTTGCCCATATTATAGCAACATTGCATTCCTGG
The DNA here is from genome assembly GCF_014108415.1 of Molossus molossus. Taxonomy (NCBI): domain Eukaryota; kingdom Metazoa; phylum Chordata; class Mammalia; order Chiroptera; family Molossidae; genus Molossus; species Molossus molossus. The sequence continues at coordinate 16,374,477 of NW_023425346.1, forward strand.
AATAAATCCCACTTGATCGTGGTGCATGATCTTTTTAATGTATAACCGGATTCAGTTTGCTAATATTTTGTTGAGGATTTTAACATCTATTTTCATCAGGGATATTGGCCTATAATTTTCTCTTATTGTCATGTCTTTATCTGGTTTTGAAATTAGGATAATGCTGGCATCATAAAATGAGCTTGGGAGTCTTCCCTCCTCTGGAATATTTTGGTATAGTTTGAGAAAGACAGGTGTTAGTTTTTTTTTGCATGTTTGGTAAAATTCATCTGTAAAGCCATCTAGTTCAGGGCTTTTGTTTGTTGGGAGTTTTTTATTTTTATTTTTTTCTGCTTCAATTTCACTAATTGTAATCTGTCTATTCAAATTCTCTGATTCACCCTGTCTGATTTGGCTCAGCGGTTAGAGCATCGGCCCACGGACCAAAGAGTTATGGGTTCGATTCTGGTCAAGGGTACGTACCTCAGTTGAAGTTTGGTCCCAGTACTAGTTGGGGTCATGCAGGAAGCAACCAGTCTATGTGTCTCTCTCACATTGATGGTTCTCTCTCTCTCTCTCTCCTACTCTATCTGAAGATAAATAAAAAAATATCCTCGGATGAGGATTAAAAAACAAACAAAAAACCCCAGATTCTCTGATTCTTTCTGATTTAGTTTTGTATGTTTCTAGGAATTTATCCATTCTGCAGTTGGGAATCCAGGGATACAGAGGGCCAACTGTACGCATTGATCTACACAATTTTATTTATTTATTTATTTATTTATTTATTTATTTATTTATTTATTTATTTATTTTTAAATCCTGACTCCAGGATACTTTTCCATTTATTTTCAGACAGAGTGGGAGGGGGGGTGGGGAGAGAGAGAGAAAGAGGAAGAGAGAGACAAATCGATGTGAGAGACACACATCAATTGGTTGCCTCCTGCATGACTACAACCAGGGCTGGGACTAAACCTCAACCGAGGTACGTGCCATTGACCAGAATCAAACCTATGTTCTTTGGTTCATGGGCCTACACTCTAACCATTGAGACAAACTGGCAAGGGTGATCTACACTATTTTATATAGGGATTTGAGCATCTTCATATTTTGGTTTCAGGTGTGTGTGTGTGTGTGTGTGTGTCCTGGAACAAATCCTCTGAGGATATCAAGGCAAAACTTAAGTTTTGGGGGAGTCAAAAGTTATACACAGATTTTTGACTGCGTGAAGTCTCAGTGCCCCTGACCCCATGTTGTTTAAGAGTCAACTATCTATCTATCTATCTATCTATCTATCTATCTATCTATCTATCTATATAGTGTGTGTTTGTGTGTGTGTCTGTGTGTGTTGGAGTTGCCTGTGGTCACCTTTGGAAAATAAAAATCTGCTACACATGGTAGATGTAAGGTTTGAAAGTTGGGTAAATGCAATACTAAAGAGTCTGTTGTTCTCCTTTTCTGGGAGCAATTCACAAACTGGTTTTTGATATTCTCCATGGTTTCACATGTATAGGTTCATCATCCCCAGCAAGTCCGTGAGACTGACAGGCAGCAGCAATAGTGTCTTATGTATTTAAAATAAAATCTTCCTAAATTGCCAGGGCTTTGCATTTGATGGATCCTCAGTACATGGTATCCAAGTGCCTGTATGCCCAAGTAAGCGATGATGGTAAATCAGACCAGACCAGCCACACTTCTTGCCTGTCTCCTAGGTTGCACAAACTCACATGTTTCAGCACACTTAAGCTGATGATAATGAGGTGGCCCATGATGGGGTATGCTGGAAGCAACACTAAATATCACAATTGTCAGAGCACATCTACGCTGACTCTAGGCGTACTGCCCAAGAGCTCAAAGAAGAGGCCAAACCTACAATGTCTATTCTTGCAGAACACGTTACATCTAATACTGATTCCATCTGCCAAGGAATGCTGGATTCAGACTAAATGCAATTTTCATAGTCGAGGACCCCAAGCCACTATTTGCTTCCATTCAAAGTCTTAGCCTCTCTCAAGGGTCTTCATCTAGCCTGTAGGATGGGTGAGAGATGAAGATATAATTGGCTTTGAAGGCTGTTCTCTGAGAGATGGAAATGAGCTGCCACTTGAGTTTTGGATTAGTGTCCTGTATCCCTTTTCTCCATTCTTTGTTGATTCTCTCTTTGCAACAGTGGGAAATTTGTTTATTGCTCTAACACAGTCATTGGAAAGAATCATAAGAGAGTTTGTTCTTCATATTTGTCAAACCACAGACATTCCCCAATGGAGAGGAGATGGTTGTAAGAACAAGAGGAGGACATTATAAATAATACAAACTTTCCTTTCATTCCCAACTTGAAGGTTGGAACTAAGAACAAACATTATCTCCTAGAATACAGGTTGGCCAGGTTCATCACAGATGCACATTTCATTTCTAATGGAAGCTGAGGGAGGGAGGTAGACATTATCCAGCAGACAGGTGCTTGGGCAGCTGCCTGAAGCTGGCATTGTCTTCCAAGGGTGTTTTTTCCTTTCCGTATTATTATTTTTTAAAAATCCTCACCCGAGGACATTTTTGCATTTATCTTCAGATAGAGCAGGAGGGAGAGAGGGAGGAAGAGAGAGAGCGAAACATCGACGTGAGAAAGACACATCAAATGGCTGCCACCCACACAACCCCAACCGGGGCCGGGGACACACAGCATCCGAGATACATGCCCTTAGAGAGAACTGAACCCGGGACTCTCTGGTCTGCGGGCCAATGCTCTAACCCCTGAGCCAAACCGGCCAGGGCTTCCTTTCTGTATTTTTGAATCCAGCAAGCAGTTTCCTTATAAGCTGCAAGCTCTAATGGCAAAGGTGATGGGGGTCTGACAGCTTGGAGCACGGGTGTGGCCAGTACTAAGTATAATCATTTGTAGGACAAGGCCTGCATGCCCTTTTGAAAATAAGGAACTGTGGTTTGACTAGCCAACTTCAGTTCAGGAAATTGGTGTGCTTTTCGTCTGTTTGCTTGTCTGGCTTTTTAATGCACCAACGAAGCCTATATGTACTTGAGAGGGGGAGAAGCTGGGAGGGTGCTGCTTGTCCTGAAGCCTGTCAAGTAGCCGATTACTGATTACCTCCACCAGCACACACGGGGTACGAGTGCAACTAAGGTCATACTTGCAATCCCTCTTAGAGTGGCTCTTCCATTTTAAACTTAGGAAAAGCATTATAAGGCCACAAAATATGTGTTTATTCTGGCCTGTTGTCACTTGATTGCCAAAATTCTGAAAACCACTTGAAGCTCATGTTGAATGAAGATAAAGTTGAAATGTGCAGAGTCTGTTGTTGAGTAAATTTTCTGTGTTGTGTGATCTGTTTGAAAATAGAGGGTTCTACTGGATGAAATATTTGGTTATTATAAAGATTCCCTATGTGTAATACATGCACCCCCAATTTTCAGATTCTAGGAATCTCGTCTCACCTGTGAGGACAGATGCCACCTTTAAGTATCTGTAGCACTTACTGCTGCCTCCATGAACTTGGCGATTGCTCTTATGATATCTAACAATTTTCACGCTCCTGGCTTGCCTTGCAGATGAAGCCCCACAGAGGAGTGGCTGTCTTACCGCTTTACATTCGTATTCCCCACAGTGCTTCCAGAAAGGATGTGCTGAACCAGTATCTGCTGATTTAATTTGAGTGGAATTCAGAAAGATGTACTCAGCACTCAAAACAATTCTAGCTCACACAATAATGGTACCTGGAGGGTTTAGAATGCACTTCAGAACCTTGTAGGGTCCTAGGCTCATCAGTATGAACAGCAGCAGCTAATGGACTGTGGACATACCCTTAATGATGATTAACTCCTGCCTCACACTTTCCCTGTGCCTGGCATTGTTCTGAGTGCTTTACCTATATTAGGCCTATTGGTCTTGCAAACTTTGAAGTGTGTATTGTTATTTATCCTCCAGTTGACACATGGGGAAATTAAGGCCCAGAGAGAGAAGAAAGGTGCCCAAGGTTACACAGCTCGGGGGCAGCAGGTCCAGCTCCAGGCAGTCAGCTGCAGAATTCGGGTTTATACCCACTGCACTTTATTGCTCCTTTGACAAGAGCCAATACATGTTTAGGTACATGCTGCTTGCCGGACACGTTTTATGTAGACTTATTTAATCCTCACAACAAACCCAGGAGATGAGCACTATTTCCACATGCACTCTGCAGGCGAGGAATCTAAGGAGTGAAGAAGCTGCGTGGAAGGGCCCAGATGAAAACCTGAGGCTCTGGCTTCTGAGTCTATCGTTTTGATCATCATGCTGTGGCGTTCTCCGAAGAGTCAGTGGATGCAGAGGATGTCAGTCCTGGATTGATTTGTGTAGCTTTACATAGCAAGAGGTGGTGGATCATAGACTCTTATAAGAAGACATCACTGAAGTTTCCATCAAGCTGAAAACCACTATATTCCTGAACAATCACTGGGGCCGGGGACATGCACGGTTTCTTCCTAACTGGGCTGGGAACATAGTGCCAGGCAAGAGAGATCCTATACTCTTTGTTTGGAGTATTTTAAGATAAGGAGATCAATGACCAGGGGTATTTGTTTCTTCATAAAGGTTGGATAGGAGAAGTATGGAAAATTGAGACACTTTCCCTGTGCTCTGAGCATGCGACGTGCAGGGCATGTGCTGTGCAGGGCATGAGATGTGCAAGACATGCAAAGTGCAGGGCATGCACCTGAGAGCAGCCCAGGTGGTAGGCACTTTCTGGTCCACACTAGCCTGCAGCACGTATGGAAAGACATAGGTAGGTCAGGGAGTAACAGGGATGAGTACACAGGACTGGTCGGTCCCCCCCTGGATGTCCCTGGACTGAGTGGCTGCTTTGCTCTCAGAGGCCATCCAGCTCCTAGGGGTGGAGAGCCTAACTGGTAACAGGGAGACTCTGCTACAAATGAGGAGTTCATTTCACTGAGCTCAAAATTACCAAGTTAAAGAAAGAAAAAAGCTATGTGCCAAACTAAAACCATAACTCATCAGCTTATGCAAACCAATGGGACACTTTTCCTTTTCTGAATCGCTCTTTTTAGATGGAGGAAGAAAGGGAACCTAACACATGGAAAGTTTTTAAAAAAGAGAATATGATTTCCCAGAAGAAATCTGGAGCCTTTCAGCAAGGGATCACCTGAGTAAGAATCGAGGGGCACAGCATGCCATCAGGTCCCTGGGAAGGACCATTGACCCTCTATTTGTGAAGCTGAAGCCTCATAAAGACATGACGTTTTTTCACAGGGCTTCCCTCGGCCCTTTATTGTGTTTCAGGAGGTTGGATTATCCAAATAATATTCCAGGGGGAAGGAAGGAAGGAAGGAAGGAAGGAAGGAAGGAAGGAAGGAAGGAAGGAAGGAAGGAAGGAAGGAAGGAAGGAAGGAAGGAAGGAAGGAAGGAAGGAAGGAAGGAAAGGAGGGAGGAAAGGAGGGAGGGAGGGAGGGGTTTGCAGTTTACATGTTAATGTCACATCAGGGTCCAACTTGTCATTGCTGCTAAGCTTATCTAGACAGTAAGTACTACAAGAATGTGGAAAATCAGGCTGCAGGCTCCTGGCCATGGGCCAAGTCCTGGGTAGATTAGCACCTGATGGGTGAATTACAGACATGTAAATAGGAATAATAACATTCAACTTGCAGGGCTATTTTGAGCATGGAAAAAGCATGGATCCTGGTCACAGCAGGTTTTTAATAGTGGGGCTGTCACTGTTGTCATTGTGAGAGTGCTCTGGTTGCAGCACCATCATCCCACTGGGTGAAAACCAGGGTTGACTCAGCCGATCTTCCTTGTTATTATTTCTAGTTTTTAAAGCCTTAACTCCCAATGTGATGGTTGTTCTTCCTTTTTAAAAAGGTGGTTTTACAATATTATGAAACATAACATGAATAAAGTCCGTAAGACATAAATAACTGCCTAGTAAAAAATCATAAGGGAAAGCATCATGTAACTACTACGCAGGTGGAGACATAGAATATTGTCAGCCTTCAGAAGTTCCCACCCCCATCTCATGGGTCCTTTCCACAAGAGGTGACCTCCATCCTTTCATGGAAAGGGCATCTTTGCTTTATAAATGAACAAATGAATACGTAAATAGTTTTATTATATGTCATCATATAACATATATATCCCTATATAACATATATTCCAAAAATAGTATTGCTTTGTCTGTTTTTAAATGTTATGTTAGTGGACTCATAGATTCTTTTGTGTCTGGCTTCCTTCACACATCATTATGGTTTAGGATTCAATCACATTGTTTTTGTAGCCACGACTCTATATTAATATGCTGCATTTCATTTGTCTGTTTTCCTATAGCTGGACAGTTTGGTGTTTTTTAGGTTACAGTAATTACTTAAAAGGTTCTTATGCACATTCTTATATGGTTCATCAGGGTCATTCTGGTGACATGAGCTGTAGGTTATATACTTAGGAGAGGGATTTCTGGGTCACAGGATATGTGTATATCTGATTTTTTTTTTTTATTTTTTTTTTTTATTTATTTATTTTTTTGTTACAGATATTTTACCTTTTTACCCCATTGGCACCCCCCACCCCACCCCCCCTCCACCCTGTCCCCGGCTTAGTTGTCCATGTCCATTGGTCATGCATACATGCATATGAGTTCTGTGGTTAATCTCTTCCCCCCCCCCCCATCCCCTCTTCTGAGGGATGTCAGTCTGTGCCCTACTTCCATGTGTCTGGGTCTACTGTATTCCTCAGACTGTTATGTTCATTATATTCCGTATATAAGTGAGATCATGTGGTATTTGTCTTTTTCTGCTTGGCTTCTTTCACTTAGGATAATACTTTCCAGGTCCCTCCATGTCGTCTCAAAGGATAAGAGATCTTTCTTTCTTACCGCTGCATAGTATTCCATTGTGTATATGTACCACAGCTTTTTGATCCATTCGTCTACTGGTGGACACTTGGGCTGTTTCCAGATCTTAGCTATTATAAATAGTGCTGCTATGAACATGGGGGTACATATATTCTTCCTGATTGGTGTTTCAGGCTTCTTAGGGTATATTCCCAGCAGTGGGATCACTGGGTCAAATGGAAGTTCAATTTTTAATTTTTTGAGGTAGCACCATATTGTTTTCCATAGCGGCTGCACCAGTCTGCATTCCCACCAGCAGTGTATTAGAGTACCCTTTTCTCCACACCCTCGCCAACACTTGTTGTTTGATGATTTGTTGATGGCGGCCATTCTGACAGGTGTGAGGTGATACCTCATTGTTGTTTTAATTTGCATCTCTCTGATGATTAGTGATGTTGAGCATTTCTTCATATGTCTCTTGGCCATTTGTATGTCCTGTTTGGAGAGGTGTCTATTCAACTCCTCTGCCCATTTTTTAATTGGGTTCTTTGTCTTCCTTTTGTGGAGTTGTATGAGCACTCTGTATATATTGGAAATTAACCCCTTATCTGATACATCATTGGCATGTATATCTGATTTTAGTGGACACTACCAACCGCTTTTCCAAAGTGGTTGCACCAATTTACTCTTCCATCTGCAATGTATAACTCACCATTATTCTATACCTTCACAGACAGATGGTATTGGTCGTCTTTGAATGTTAGTTAGTCTGTTATGTGTGTAGTTTTATTTAATTGTGGTTTTAGTTTGCATTTTCATGGCTCCTATAAAGGTCGGGAAGCTTCTCATTGTTTATTGTCCATCTAGACTCTTCTTTTGTGAAGTGCCTGCTTATCTCTTTGGCTCATTTTTAAGTTGTTTGTTTGTTTGTTTATTATTGGTTGTAGAGAGAGGAGGGGAGGAGGGGGGGGGGGAGAGAGAGAGATCAATGTGAGAGAGAAACATGGATCAGCTGCCTCCTGCATGTGCCCTGACCATGGATTGAACCCGAAACCTAGATATGTGCCCTGACTGGGAACCAAACCCACACCCTTCAGTCCATGGGATACACTCCAACCAACTGAGCCACACAGGCCAGAGCCCTTTGGTTCATTTTAAAAATTGGGTTCTCTGTTCTTTTGTTCTTAATGAATTTTATCCATACGAACACTTGATTGTCACAAGTAGCATTTATTGGGAAGAGTGGTGTCCTGGAGCTTACCAGAATAGATTGTTAACATTTTAGGAGATTTATGAGCAGATTGCTAAAGTGCGGGTGACTTGAAATCAGCCATAGTGTGAGTATTTACCCCATAGATATCAGTAAATGCTGTAAATCAGAGCATTGTCTCTTCCCCCACACCCCCACCCTGACAGACAGTTAACTACACCAATGGAAGAGACCGTATCGGATGCACCGCTCCACAGTGCCATCTCTGTCATCAATCCTGTCTATACACACATGGATTTATTTCTATGCTGTCTCTTCTGGATCATTTTCTTTGTCTGCTCCTATGTCAAAACCACACTGCCTTGTAAACTACAGCTTTCTCACAAGCCTTGATGTCAGGAAGAGCGCATCCTCGCACCTCCTACGAGTATCTTGCTTATTCTTGGCTCTTGATATTTTTTGGTAAATTTTAGAATCAGCTTGCCTAGTTTTTATGGTATTGGTTGTCTTCAAATGTTAGTCAATCTGGTACATGTGTAGTTGCATTTAATTGTGGTTTTAGTTTGCATTTTCTAGACTACTAAAAAGGTGGGGTAGCTTTTCATTGTTTATCGTCCATCTGGATGCCTGGTTTGTGAAGTGCCTGGTTATCTTTTTGGCTCGTTTTTTAAATTGGGTTGCTCATCTTTTTGTTTAGATTTTTTTTTTCTCTCTCAGAAAATCTGTTGAAATTTTAATTGAAGGAATTATAGTGCATCTATAGATCAATTTTGGGAATAAATGCATATTTTATCCAATTTGAGTTTGTTATGGAAATTACTTATTACTGTGTGATAACAATTACATGTATTTTCTGTGAGTTTGTTATTTGTCATTTACCTTTGGCTACTGTTTCTTGCCTTGCAGAACATTTTTATGTTTATGAAATAAAGTTTATCACCCTTTTCCTTTATAGGTTCTAGGATTTATAAGATTTAAAATCCAATTTAATTTTTAAAGTGTCTAATGTTTCACTCTATCATTTAATGATTTCCTTATTCTGTCATTTAACGATTTGTATTATATAGTGTGGAGGTATATATCCAACTTATTTTTTTAACATGGCTAACCTATTGTTCCAATACCAATTGTCGAACAATTCATCTTTCCCTACTGATTTGAAAAGTCACCAGTAACATAAAGAAATTCTTTTAAGTATTGAGTTTATTCTTGGATTTCTTCTTTTGTTTCATTGTCCCATAGAAATATCATGTGAGCTACAAATGCAAGTCACAATTAATTTAAAATATTCTATTAGGCACATTTTAAGAAGTAAAAAGAGAGGTGAAATTACTTTTAATAATATTTTTTTATTTAACCCACGATAGCCTAATATTATCATTTCAATATGAAACCAGTACATAAGAACTATTACACTTACATTCTTTTTCAAACAAAGGCATTGAAATGTGGTGTGTATTATACTTACAACACAGCTCAATTTTGACTAGCTCTATTTCAAGTATACCCAGCCAAATATGGCTTGCAGCTACCATGTGATATGGCTCAGGTCAATACCTTTGTTAAGGCAGGTCCAGAGTAGCCTTAGCTCTGCAACTAGTTTAGTCCTACTACAAAGGATTGGCCCTTCCAGAACTGGTTCAATGAGATCTCTTCACTCATTGGTTAGACCTTCAACAATGTCCCAGCCCTGTATGACTTTGGGAATAGTTTGGCTTACAGCCTCCCAACAGTTCCCCAGTAGGGCACTTTCCCAGCTCCTGGAGTCTCAGCTCTACACGTCCACCTGTATTCAGCCGAAGACTCAAGAGATCCTTTGTACAGACTCCTAAACTCTTTCTCCGAATAGCTCCCTCCTTTCCAGCACTCTACTCTGTAAAGTCCAGTAACATTTTCCTCCTGACTGCCAATCTGTTTTCTCAACTTGGCAAGATCGCTGCGCTTGCTTGGAGTCCCCTTCCCGAACATGGTCTGGAAAGTGCCTGCAGGCAGCAAGTCTGGGTGTTGCCAGGGCCACCCCACCAGTTCCTCTTCTCTGAGTGATCACAGTTGTGCTGTGGGGAGCTGGGGGCAGAGAGCCTGGCTGCTGCTAGTTATTATTAAGGAGCAGAAGATCCTACTTAAAAATAAAAGTTTGGGGTTTATTTATTAGTTCTACTATTTAGTTCTTTCATAATTACTTTGATCTCTAGTAATCTCTTCTTGTTTTACTTAATTTTATTCTTTTATAACTCCCTTTATTTTTTTCTTTCTTTCTTGTTTATTAGAATAAGTAATTAGGGCTCTGACCCTTCTGAGGACTTCTTTAGTTATTTCCTACAATTTCTGATATGTAGTATCTTTGTGGTCATTATTCTTGAGGTAGTTCTCAATTTTTTGTTTGTTTGTTTTTTTTTATCCTCACCCAAGGATATTTTTCCATTTTTTGTACAGATAGAGTGGGAGGGAGAGAGAGGAAGAGAGAGAGAGAGAATCATCGACGTGAAGGGACACATCGAGTGGCTGCCACCCGCACGACCAACCAGGGCCGGGGACAAACTGCAACCGAAGTACGTGCCCTTAGCGGGAACCGAACCCGGGTCTCTCCGGACTGCAGGCCGACGCTCTAACCGCTGAGCCAAACTGGCCAGGGAGAGGTAGTTTTCAATTTTGTTTTTCTCTTTGACCAAGAGTTGTTCCAGAAATTTAAAAAATTTTTTAAATGGTAAAGTTTTATGTTTCAGTTTTCTGCTTTTGTTGTTTTTGGTTATGTGCAATGATAAATAAAGTTATTTATACTATTTATAATTTTTGAAGATTATTGACATTTCCTTTGTAGCTTAATGTATAGTCATTGTGATTTTATCATGAACCTTTGCAAACAAGGTGTTATTCACTTTTTAGGGTATAAATTGTTGATTGACTTTAAGTGAGTAAATGTTAGCAATTTGAGCATACAAAATAAATTTAAATTTACAAAAATATATATGTATGTGTATTTTTAATTTTTCTCATACTTTGAGTGCCAGTATAGATTTAATTTTGAGATGAGATTCAGTGCTAAAAAGAATATGAAGGCCTCTAGCCTAAATGATTTCATCGGTCACCTGAATGTGTAAAATGTGAATATAAATTTGTGTAGGCCCTCGAGTGACCCCTGAGTAGAGCTGAAATCAAAGGGTATTTAAAATATTCTTTCCTCTCACTTCTCATTCCTTTTCTTTCTTTTCTCTATACAATATGCTACTTAAAACAATCTAGATTACAGAGCCATGCCTGGTGCTACCCCAGTCTGTTATCAGCAACTGAGAGTACATTAAATAGTTTTTAGTTGGTCCTAGGAAAAGCAAAGGTGAAAAGAAAATTTAATTCTTCTGGACTTTTATTCAAAATGCATTTTCCATCTCTACTATATGGAGTGAATTTTAATTAGCTTGATTCTTACTGTTTGGCCATGCATTTGTAATCTTTGTTCACACTTTGGGGAAACATTTTTTTTGATGAAAGAAACTGGACAATAATAGGAATCTTGTCTGAGCAGAACAAATTGAAACTGTCAAATATATTGTGGGATAATACATGCTGCAGCTGGGGAGAGGAAAAGCATCAGGGCTGGTGACTTAAAGTAATTCCTTCTCCCCAAATGCCACTGTTCAGCCTGGTGCAGTCCTGTTCTGCACAGAGATAGCAGCCCAGAGTGTAAAGAGCTTTAGTGCCAGGGGGCCTGGGTTGAAATCCTGCCTCTGACCCTTTATGGCAGGTCATTTAATTCCCCTGATCCTTAGTTTCCGCATCTGTAAAATGGCTAATGATGTCTACCTTACAACCTTCTTTTCTTTTTTTTTTTCGTGGTACGTGCCCCTAGCAGGAACTGAACCCGGGACTCTCTGGACTGCAGGCCGACACTCAACCCCTGAGCCAAACTGGCCAGGGCTACCTTACAACCTTCTGAGGATTGAAATAAATGAACTATGTGGAAGTACATGGCTTAAAACAGGGGCTCAGCGAATGACCAGGAGGATTTCAGAGGAAGAATATATGGTTGGGCTGAGGAATACTTATGAGGTTTCGTGCTTTTCCCTATTGAAAAGAAGGAAGTAGGTAGGAGCCACTTGGTGTGTGTATGTATGCTGCCTATGGAAGTAGGCAGGCTGGGGGAGGGTGGTGTTTTCCCAGACCGCCTTCTTCTCAGTAAGCTCTGGGACAGCAAACAACCACAGTATTTTGCAGAGGAGTCCATTCAGGATTCTTATCTGTAGTGATGATGCCCTTAGAGTCCCATAGCTTTGAGGGACAGCTAGATGACTCTTGAGGTCCTTTAGCTAAGCACACTGCACCGGTAAGGAAATGACTTGGGAGTTTCCCAGTCAGCAAGTAGGTCAAATAGCACACATGAGCGTGGAGAAGGGCTCTTGGCAAAACATTGTTAGAGTGCCGTGGAGAGGTGTCAGAGACTGAGAAGATGTAATTCTTGGTCATGGAGCTTATAATTTAATAGCGAGAACAAATAGAGAAAACATTTTTCCCCCTGAAATAGTGTTAAAATCAAATATTCCCTGGGGTCCTCAGACCATGTGTCCCTCTGTCTTTATGTGCATCATAAACATCCTCACCTGAGAATATTTTTTCATTTATTTTTTATTTTGGGGGGTAATCCTCACCTGAGGATATTTTTCCATTGAGTTTTAGATAGAGTGGACAGGGAGGGGGGAGAAACCTCACATCAAGTGGTTGACTGCTGCATGACCCATGACCCAACAGGGATGGAGGATGGAACCTGCAACCCAGGTACGTGCCCTTGACTGGGAATCGAACCCAAGACCCTTCAGTCCAAGGGCTAACGCTCTAACCGCTGAGCCAAGGGACGTCAAGTCTGTCACTCTTTATGGCCTTGGGGAAGCACTATTTTCTGAACACCCAGTGTCTTCATCCTTAAAATGGTCACATCAACTTAAGGATGTTTAACACAGCGCCAGCGCAAGGCCTTTGGGATGGACAGATCAAAGGGATATACTTTCTTCCTTCAAGGCAGTGGTTCTCCGCCTGGCAGCCGCTTTGCTCTCTCGTTAGACATTTGGCAATGTTTGGAAACATTTTGGCTATAATGGGGGAGGGGTGTATGTGTTGAACACTCTACAGTGCATAGAATAGCCTCACTCTTCCTCCCCCCACCATGTTCTCCGATTTTGCAATTAGAAGATGAAAATGGGCCCACTAGAGGTTTTCCTCTCTCTCTCTCTGAAGAGAGGGAACATGTCATGACCCTTAATGCCATTTTCACTCTGTGACCCTGTCCCGACTGCCAGGCAGCCTCCTCCTGCTGTCCTTAACGTCCAGGCTGCAGCTCCTGGGAGGACGCGCAGTCCACCAGCGGCCCCTCCCTCATCCACTTATGTGCCCGGGTTAAGCCTTCCCGCCACCGCCTGCCTGGAGAGGGGCCTGGGCGGTGGAGCGAAACTGAAAGGCCCCCCGCGCTACCGGTCCCTCCGCAGGAAGGCAAGGCAGGGCCCTGCGCCGAACACCGGGAAGCTCTGGGGAAAGGCAGGACTTTTAGGGGGTCCTATTAGCCTGCCTAGGGCCGAGTTCCCGAAACAGCGGCTCAGGCAGCACACACCTCAACCATTTGCTGCAAAAAACCTCAGGACCCAGAAGGCAGAGGCAAGGCACCAGGGAGGCTAGTGCTTGCTGCCTCCTCCAAGGGTGACCCGACCAACTGGCCTGTGACGGAGGCGGGCGCCCGGGTCCAGTGGCCCCTAAACAGGCAGTGACCCAACCTTTGAAGGAACCCCAGAGCAGCTGTGGCAGTTGTGGGTAGGGCAGGAGAGGGGAAGTTTGTCTTTTCCCAGCCACAATCTTGGACTCCAAGCCCTGGAGCGCACTCCAACTCCCCGGGCTGCGCCTCCTGGGTTGCAGGTTTGGGCAGCAGGCCACTGCTATCTCGGTGGTGGCTGCGTGGGAGGAGGGGGAGGTGGGGCCACGGCCGCTGGAGCCCGAGCCAAGATCTGGTTTCTGGACCATGCCTCTGAGCTGAGTCAAACCCCAGCGCTGGGCTGTGCCTGCAGCCCGGCCGACTGCTGAGCACAGCCAGCGGTGGTTAATGATTGATTGCTACCAGCCGGCCTCCAGCAGCACCAAGAGGGTGCTTCTGGAGGGTGGATGGGGCTGGCAAGTGCCAGGCAGCCGGAGGGAAGCGGAGGGCTGCAGGGCAGAAAGAGCCCGGCACAGAGAAGGGCGGGCACGCTGGGGGCTGCGGTGCAGACTCCTTGGCAGGTTAGAACCTCCTTCCCCGGGCTCTTCCTGCCTCACTCTTACACACGTCCCCAAACTCCACCCCCAGGCGTCTCCCGGGCCACTGCTAGGTTGGGCTGCTCCAGGAAGTTTCTATGAAAGCACCTGAAATAAGTCCGGAGAGAGAAAGCCCCCTGAGTGCAGCCAAGAACTCTGGGCTCCGCTGAGAGGAGGGAAGTTGAGATCTTTGGACCTGGTGGCGTGGCTTCCTTCCTGATGGCTTCACCCGGAGGTGCCGGCAGTGACTGCTCCCACATTATTGATCACAGCCACATCCCCCAATTCGAGGTGGCCACCTGGATCAAAATCACCCTCATCCTGGTGAACCTGGTCATCTTCGTGCTGGGCATTCTGGGGAACAGCGTCACCATTCGGGTCACCCAGCTGCTGCAGAAGAAAGGCTACTTGCAGAAGGAGGTGACAGATCACATGGTGAGCCTGGCTTGCTCGGACATCTTGGTCTTCCTCATCGGCATGCCCATGGAGTTCTACAGCATCATCTGGAACCCCCTGTCCACGCCCAGCTATGCCCTTTCCTGCAAGCTGCACAATTTCCTCTTCGAGACCTGCAGTTACGCTACGCTGCTGCACGTGCTGACGCTAAGCTTCGAGCGCTATGTCGCTATCTGCCACCCCTTCCGGTATAAGGCCGTGTCCGGGCCCTGCCAGGTGAAGCTGCTGATCGGCTTCGTCTGGGTCACCTCGACCCTAGTGGCCCTGCCTTTGCTGTTTGCTATGGGAGTCGAGTACCCCCTGGTGCACGTGCATAGTCACCAGGGTCTCTCTTGCAACCGCTCACTCACCCGCCACCACAAGCAACCAGAGACCTCCAACATGTCCATCTGTACCAACCTCTCCAGCCGCTGGACTGTCTTCAAGTCCAGCATCTTCAGCGCCTTCGTGCTCTACCTCGTGGTCCTGGTCGCTGTAGCCTTCATGTGCTGGAACATGATGCAGGTGCTCAGAAGGAGCAAGCAGGGCACCCTGGCCGGGAAGGGCCCGCAGACCCAGCTGAGGAAGTCGGAGAGCGAGGAGAGCAGGGCCGCCAGGAGGCAGACTATCCTCTTCCTGAGTGAGTCCTGGTTGGAGGGCAGCCTGGCAGCAGCCCCCACCCCACCCCCACCCTGACTCCCTGTAGTCTTAACTGCAAATCTTGTCTTTAAAGTGTAAATCTTGAGGCTGAAGAGGCATTGATCTGAGTCTCTGGATGTTTCCTCTCTGTGTTTGGGAATTAAGATTATGGTGAGAATGGCGCTCGCTCAGGGGTCAGAAGGACTGGGTATATTCCAGAGTAGGCCTCTGGGACCTCCAGCCATTCACAAAATATCTTGGGTAAAGTGGGGTTGATAATATTAAGAAATGTAAATTAGGTAATGCAGGAGAGGTGAAAGTCCTTTGAGAAGGACTAAGTTCTGCAGAGATAAAAGAGCATTTTTTTTTTAATCCTCACCCCAGGACATTTTTGCATTTTTCTTCAGACAGAGCATGAGGGAGAGAGGGGGGAAGAGAGAGAGAAACATCCATGTGAGAGAGACACATCGAGTGGTTGCCACCCACATGACCCCAACTGGGACCAGGGACAAACTGCAACTGAGGTACGTTCCCATAGTGGAAACCGAACCCGAGACTCTCCAGTCCGCAGGCCAACACTCTAACCGCTGAGCCAAACGAGCATTCTTATCTTGTCCCTCTTTACCCTGGAGAACCTTTCTCAGGCAGCTAGATTTTGTTCCCATTTTTTTTCTTCTCCTTTGGAGAAGCAAGACTGCCAGGAAAACACACTCTCCAGGAGGCTATTTTATTCTCAGGGGTGATCTACCTGGGGCTTGAGTTTCCGGTGTGGTGGGTCTGTTCTCTCTCTGAGCAGAGAAGCAGGGCAGGGACACCCTCCTGTTTGATCCAGAAAATCTGGCTTCACAGATTCCTGGGACTTGGTTGGTTGTCCAAGACACCAGATTCCCATGCAGAGAAAGCTTTGTTCTCCAAACTTTTGTTGTAATGCAAATGTTCGAAGTCAGGCCCTCTGTCAGTAAAGAAGAAGCCCACCATCTGCAGACCCTCAAGCCTTCAAAAGAGGGGCCTGGTGGCTGCCCCCTGGGAGACAGGGCTTTATTGGAGACACATACAGTCTGTGCTAGCAAAGGTTTAACAGTCTGTGCTAGCAAAGGTTTAACAGTCTGTGCTAGCAAAGGTTTTAAAAAAATAACTTTTAGTGGAAACAAGAAAAAGATGTGGGTGTATGTGAGTCAAGGGGGAGTTGATGTCATAAACGTGTCTCCTCTGCCCTCTCCCCTCTTCAGGGAGGCACCAGGAGAAGGAATCAATCAAGGTGCTGTTTGTTTTGGTGTGGGAAACTTGAGTAACAGGTTCCAGGACCAGGGCTTAGACATGCAGAAAAATTTGAAGGCAGTTGGAGAGAATGGAAAGAACCTGGTCTTGTCCCAGAGCTGCCTCTGGCTCCTGGTGTCTATAGCTAACTTGACTGGACTCCGTGCTTGTGTGAAACGAAAGGAGGAGGGAGTTTGCGAGTTTTGGACGCCTACTCTGCCCCAGGGGTGTGCTAGGTGACTTACATTTCCACTTCATAGAATTGGAGGCTTAGAGAAGACCTAATTCAAATGCATGTAATTAAAGCTCCAAATTTTCACCTTGCTGCTCAGGGCAGGGAAATGACTGGAGAGGGGAAAAAGAAATAAAGCAGGACTTGGACAAGGAAGGTGCTGCCTAGATGGGGCTGGTGGTGTTGCTGCCTCCGAGGGCCAGCCTTTCTGGAAGTAAGTGGGTAACTTTGGGGACACTGAAAGGGCAGCCACCCAACTCAATCTCTCCCATCCACTGGCTGCTGCCCAAATGTTCCAGGAAATATTTGAACATCTGTTGAAAGGCTAGTTCGCCCTTCCCCCAAACACTCTTAGGCACATCTTAAACTTTTATCAGTAGTTTATATTTTGAATAAATTCCCCCCAACCCATTTTTTTTTTTTTTTTTAGTTCAAGGCACTATCTTCTATTCTAATTAAGAATATTAAAGCTGCATTTGACCAAGGAAAAATAATTGATTTATCTTTGTTCTCTACTGGACCAATCTCTGTGATTTTTTTATATTTCTCTGAATAGACATATCTTCTCTTCCCAGGGAGTATTGTTCAAGTGTAAGTCAGTCTGCATTTTGTAGCATAAAATCAGAATGCTTTTTATTTAGAGATGAATAGGGCCTTGAAGATATCTCACGCAGTTAGTAATCGCCTGGAAAGAGTGTGTTCTCGCTGCTGCTCTCGTTCCTTCGTCTGGTTCTCTCCCTCTTTCCTGTAACAAGTCTGCATTCATCACCCACTGTGTTCCCCACATACAGACTGTTGAATGGCAATCAGGTGCTCAATGTGTGATAATGTCTTGGGAAAATTTACCCTTTGTATTTAGCCCATTTCCTCTGCAGTAGGTTTCCAAAGCAAATGTGCCCTTCTCCAGATGAATTTAAACAGCTTTTAAAAATAGGAACCTCACTAATTAACTCAAGTTAGGAAATAAATTAATGGACTGAAGAGGAAGAAATCATGGCCTGCATCCATCAGATTAATACAATGCAATTTACTTTGTGGGTTTCATAAAACGTAAGCTATGGGGCATTTATAACCAGAACAAATGAACATATAAATTGTTTACAAATCACTGAATTTAATATAGTGAGTTAGCTGTCTTTTTAGCATTTCAGTTAGCAGATGTATCAAATTAAAACAAATATTTGTTCATTTCAAACATTTTGCATTTAATGTGAAATGTAAATGATGACATACCACAAGATGTCTCTGGAGCTCTTCAGACAATAGAAAAACAATTAAGGATTTCCCACCCATGTTAAAAATGCTAACTTCTGCATAACAGAAGTGAAATTCATAAATCTACCCAAGATGAGGAAGTCTACGTAGAAAATATTAATTGTCCATTCTACATCATTTGCAGTTGCGTCTCAGTCTAGTGGAGGGGCTGGGTTGCTGAATAATAAAAAAGATTGGGAACTGTGGAAGAGAGAGATGCTGGAATGCCTCCTAGCTCTCAATTAATTTGCAGGAGAAAACCATCATGTAAAAGTGTACATTCCTAGAAACATGTGTGTGTCTTCTTGCCTCTTGCCAGCTCAGTGAGAAATGAGCGTTAGATTCACTACCTTTTGCAAGGCTGTGGCCAACGTGACCATGGAAATCCTCGTCTGATTCCAGGTCAGAGGTTGCTGGTCTAGATTCCTGCTGGCTGTGGAGGAGAGGAACTGATGTATTTGGCTCTTTACTCCTTAGTTGTTGAGGATATGCAAAATAAGCTTTCTTTTCAACAGGCTTTTTCAGACCTTCCATCGTTTATGTCTCTCAGTTCTCACTCAGAGCTATTGCCAGTGCATGTGGCATCAGGTACATAGCCACCCATGTTTGTGTCTACTGCACATGTGGCTTGCTGTTAGGTGTCACTCACTCAAAGTAGAATAGCAGAGTAGTTTAAATGAAATATTCTGTAGTTTTTTGGTAGGATTGTAAATTGGTACAGACACTGGAAAATAGTACGGAGGTTCCTCAAAAAATTAAAAATATAACTACCATACAATGCAGCAATTCCATTTCTGGGTATTTATCTGAAGAAAATGAAAAAATTAATTTGAAAGGATATATGCACCCCTGTGTTTATTGCAGTATTATTTATAACAGCTGGGATCTGGAAACAGCCTAGGTGTCCATTGATAGATGAATGGATAAAGAAGATGTGGTTCATATATACAATACAATATTACTCAGCAAAAACAAAAAGAATGAAATCTTGTCATTTGTGACAACACAGATGGACCTAGAGGGCATTGTGCTAAGTGAAATAACACAGAGAAAGACAAATACCATATGATTTCACTTATAAGTGGAATCTAAGAAATCAAAACAAATGAACAAACAAAACAAAAGAAAAACAGACTCATAGAAACAGAGAACAAACTGATGGTTGCCAGAGGGGACAGGGGTTGAGAGTGGGTCAAAAAGGTAAAGGCAGAACAGAGGTACAAACTGTGAGTTATTAAAAAAGAAAGAAATGCAGTGTCTTTGAAGCTGGATAAGGTGAGAAAATAGATTCCCTTCTAGGAATGCAACCCTGCTGACACACTGATATTAGTTCAATAAAACTAATTTTGGACAGCTGACCTCCAGAAGAGAATACATTTATGTTGTTTTAAACCCTAAATCTGTGCTAACTTATTATAATAGCAATAGAGAACTAACAACACCAGTCTCTTTAAAGATGAAAATATAAAAGAACATTGGGAATTTTCAGAAGTAAATATTAAGGGCAAATGCTAATGAGCAATAATAATAATGATAATAATAATAGCCACGATTTATTGAACATATACTACGTGCAAACCAGTTATGCTCGTATCAACTCATTGATGAGTACACCAGAAATAATTCCATTTAGTGGAAGGTGAAACAGTTTTAAGATCTTAAATATATGTTGATGGGACAGACAGTAGTTGATAAAACTGAAAAATATCAGTGAGAAAGATACGGGACTATCAGAAGAAAAACTGAGAACTGTGATAACTAATTGAGTTTTTAATAATCATCAATAAAAACAACCTTTAGACTTCCAGTCAAGGTGATGGCGTAGGTAAACATGGTCTCGCCTCCACCCACAACCACATCAAAATTACAACTAAACTACAGCACAAACTTTATTCAGAACCGCCTGACATGGAGCTGAATGGAAGTCCTACAACTACGAAATTAAAGAAGCAGCCACATGGAGGCTGGTAGGAGGGGCGGAGGCAGACAGGCTGGTCCCATACCCACATATGACGGATAAAAATAAGGAGGTACCTCGGCCAGGAAAGTCTTCTTTGAGGAATGATGGATCCCTGTCTACAGTTTTCAGTGCCAGGAAGAGAAGTCCCCATAACTTCTGGCTGTAAAACCAGCGGGAACTGAGGCTGAGGGGGGCTGAGGCTGCTAGACCCCCTGGGCAGCTCCTCTTAAAGGGCCCATGCATGGACTTACTTGGACTTGCTCCTTCTAGGATCAGCATTAGGGAGGCAGCTTGAAAGGCATCAGAGACACACAGGGAAGAAATAAGCTGTCTGGCCTCGGGATGAGGGCTGAAGAGGCAGCTTTCTTTCAGACAGACATGCTGTTGGAGGCTGATGTTCTTTGGCAAGCCCTTCCCCCATGAGGCTGGCAGACAGCAGCCATATCTAGGACTCCAGCAATTTGGTTCACACTGTTTTCCCTGCACTGGTGATTCCCTGAGGCCCCGCCCCACCCAACTTACAGGCCCATCAAAGCTGTTTCCAAAGGCTTTACCATAGGATTGGCCTGTCTTGAATTGTGCTTCAGAGTTTCCTAAAATCTCTCAAATAAACAACTTCTGGTCTCAACAAGCCCCATACCTCTCATTAAGTGGCCCCAGGTTGGGCTTAAGAAGCAGCCAGCCTTGGTTCACAACTTGGCTTTTCCTGTGCACCTCCAAGCCCAGCATAAGAAGCAGCCATTGGCAGATCACTGTAGCTTATGACGGGAGGCCCCAGATAGAACACAGAGGGAGGCTGACCTTGCCCCAGAGCCAGCACACCCAGAGGACATTTTAAGAATACATTGAAGCACCACCACCCAACCACCTCCACAAGTGACACACTCAGTGAGTGGACTCAGTGGGCACCAGAGCCCTGCAGAAGTAAGTCTTGCCCTGTGTGTTGGGCCCCTGCTTGTTTGAGCTGATCCTCAAAAGCAGTCAGAGGCCAGTGGTCAGTGGGCATAGCCAGTCCTTGCAGCTGATCAGCCAGAGTAAATCCCTCCCATTGATGTGCCAACAGCAATCAAGACTCAATTAAAACAGAAGGGTATACAGTCCACACTAGGGGTACACCTCGAGGGCCTAGATGGGGTGATCAGGGGGACTGTGCCACTGGATCCTACAGGACACCTATAACAATAGGCCACCCTACAAAGCCTAGGAGACATAGCAACTCTACCTAATACATAGAAACAATTCAGGGAAGCAGCCAAAATGAGGACACAAAGAAACATGTCCCAAATAAAAGATAAGAACAAAACTCTGGGCAAACAACTAAGCAAAATGGAGATAAGCAAACAATAAGATGCAGAGTTCAAAACACTGGTTATAAGGTTGATGAAGGCACTTAGTGAGACATTCAAGGAACTTCGTGAGACCTTCAAGGAACTTAAGGAGACCTCTAAGGAACTTAGTGAGAACATCAATAACGTCAAAAAAGACCAGTCAGAAATGAAGGATGCACTAATGAAATAAAGAATAATTTACCGGGAATCAACAGTAGAGTAGGTAAAGCCAAGGAGCAAACCATTGATTTTGAATATAAGGAAGCAAAAAACACCCAATCAGAAGCGCAAAAAGAAAAAGGAATCCAAAAGAATGAGGACAGTGTAAGGAGCTTCTGGGACAACTTCAAGCATGCCAACATTCACATCATAGGGGTGCCAGGAGAAGAGAGGGAGAAAGAAATTGAAAACCTATTTGAAAAAATAATGACAGAAAACTTTCCTAACTTGGTGAAGGAAACAGACATACAAGTCCAGGAAGCACATAGAGTCCCAAACAAGATGAACCCAAAGAGATCTACACCAAGACACATCACCATCAAAATAGCAAAGGTTAAAGACAAGGAGAGAATCTTAAAAGCAGTTAGTTACCTACAAAGGAGCTCCCATAAGACTATCAGCCCATTTATCAAAAGAGATTTTTCAGGCCAGAAAGGAGTGGCAAGAGATATTCAAGGTGATGAAAAGCAATGACCTACAACCAATATTACTCTATCCTGCAAAGCTATCATTTAGAATCAATGGACATATCAAGAGTTTCCTGGACAGGAAAAGGCTAAAGGAGTTCATCACCACCAAACCAGTATTATATGAAATGTTGATGGGTCTTCTTGAAGGAGAAGAAGAAGAAAAATATGAACAATAAAATGGCAATTAATACATATCTATCAACAATTGAATGTACAAACAAACTGAGCAAACAGAACAGAAACAGACTCATAGATACAGAGAACTTTTTGTTGCTTGCCACATAGGTGGGGGCTGGAGGGATGGGTGAAAAAGATGAAGGGATTAAGTAGTAGAAATTGGTTGTTAGATGGATGAACCTCAAAGGGAAGGGGGGAGGGAGGGTGGGATGAGATAAACTAAAGAACTTCTATGCATATATGCACAACCAATGGACACCAACAATAGTGTGGGGAAGGCAGGAGGGGTGCAGGATTGGGGAGGTGGGGGGGTCAATGGCAAAACAAAGGGGGGACATCTGTAATACATTCAACAGTAAACATGAGTTAAAAAAAAACCAAAAACCTTTAGTTATTGCTGTAGCAATAATGTTGGGCTACTTGAACAGTCAGAGTCCTTGGTTCAAAGCTAGTAAAAAAATCTGTGCAGAATGTTTGCTATCAACATGTATATGTATGACACATTAAATTACTCTGGAGTATAAATGCAAAGTAAAAAAATGTTAAATTGATCAAGAATGCTTAATTAAATTTATTACAATTTCTAGGAAAGTGCTAAAATAATAAAAGAAGTGTACTGTAGTTTAATTGGTAACCTATAAGATCATAAGAATCATAGGGACTAGGTTACAGCTCCCTCGTGGAGGTCTATAGGGCAGTGATTGGCTTTCAACTGTATGAAAAAAAGTTTTACAGATAATCATGAAATTACAAAATTGAAGAAACACCAGAGAACATTCAGGACTCTAATAATTCTAGTCGTTTGCATTTCGATTTGCTCCCCTGAGTTGGAGAAAAAGGGGAGGAATTGCATGTCAACTTAGGTTGCTGGTGGGAGAAAATCTTGAATATGGACATGATCCATCATGTATATTTCATCTCCACTCTTAAACGCTCCCAACTGAGCTGTTTCAACTACTCATCATGTGTAGTTTGATGGGAAAAGATTGAGAGTTGCACTGTAACGGACTACTCTAAAAAGAAGGTTAATGTATGTTTATATATTTGTGTGGTGGGCCAGAGAGAAGATCAGAATCACATTCTCTTGGTTTCTAGACCCCAGATTTACAGAGGAAGTCATGTGTGTCTATACTCACACCTACCTGCATATGAACTTTGAAGCAAGAGAGAGAATGGGGGAGGCCTGAGGCCTAAAAGGGGGGAGAGAGAACTGAGATATGTCTGTGGGTCCTCTTTATCTGAGGACACGCAGTACCTAAAAAGAACTCCTCAAGTTAGTTCCTTAAAATAGAGTCCAACATTTCATGTGAAAAAAGGTGTGATTGGGACTTCATTGTGAAAAACAAAAGTGACAGCTATGAAAAGAAATTTGGCTTCTATTTTATCAAACAGGTTATAATTACATGCTAATTCTTATAAAACATTTTTCAGAAGGAAACAAGTGTGGCTTTTTTGAGGGCATAATTTTTCTGACCATCTGATGGCCTTTGTGTTAGCTTTTCTCAGCAAGATTATATCAAGGGCTTTTTTCCAAGGCCTTCTCTTAATCCTGTGCCATTTAAATACACACACACACACACACACACACACACATTGATTTTCAGAGAGCAAGGAAGGGAGAAGGAGAAAGAGATAGAAACATCAATCGGTTGCCTCCTGCATGCCCCCTACTGGGGATCAAGCTCACAACCAGGCATGTGCTCTGACCAGGAATAGGGAACTCTCAGTCCATGGGAGGACACTCAATTCACTGAGCCACACTGGCCAGGCTAATTCTGCACCATATAAACCACCCTCATCGAGTCACCTGTCCTGTCATCACCTGTTAATTTTTCATTCTTTCAGGGTTGACTGGTCTAGTTCCACATGTCAGTGGCTTGGCATGTGATTCATGTGTTTCTCTAGCCTTCTTTTATTGATTTCATGAAATCCTGTACCCTGAATGCGGGCCAAACTCCCCAAATAAAATTCACTCAAAAATCAATCTCTACACCCTAGTATTTATCAACTGATTTACATGGAAATGAATGCCAAGTACCCAAAATGACTATTAGATGTTTTTTTTCTTGATTAGTTTAAATACTGGTCTTACAGTCATGTGTATGTCATTAATTTTCTTAGCAAAGTATTTTTTTGTGGTATAAAGGGATACGGCAACTCAGTCCCTCGGGGAAAATTGGTGGCCTTTTTTAGTGTAAGATATTAATTTGACTCAAATGTTTGGCTATTTCAGGAACAAGTTTTGCCTCAACTATTCAGGCTATCACCTGTATTCTCTTCTACTTGATTACAGGAGTAGATGTGCCTGTAATCGATGGCATTTCATGCTTATTTTTCTGTTTGTGATATCTGTCATACATTGCAGTGTCCTGTGACCAGCCTGGCTGACAGATATAATAATGCTGCTTTATTTTTATAATCGGGCTGTCTCAAAGATTTCATTTTTCTGCTAGAGAGATGCATAGTTCTTGCGGAAGGGAATATTGGAATCCCAGTCCCCATTCATTAGCAAGCTGTTCATCTGTCTTAGATGCATGCCTCGTGGGGGCTGCCAAAGTGTAGCAGGGAAGCAGAGGCGTCAGCTGAGCAAAGCATTCCGCTTATTAATGCTACAACCACTCAGAATAAAAGTCATTTGTGAGCTGAGACAGCACAGAGGAAGAATATTGAATTGGGAGTCAAGGAACTCCATTCTGCCCCAGTAGATAAGGTCCTCTGATCCACCACTTGGGTGACACAGTCATCTCTCACCACATTTTCCTTCTGCCTGGTCTGCAACTCTGGGACAATGCAATTGACCCTCTACCTCTACTTCTTGGCTACTTACTGAGCTCTGGAGAGAAGACTGGTCGTCATTGCTACTGTAAGTTCTTATAAATAGATGAGTGTTCAGTCTCACTTGGGCCCTTCTGTCTAGTGGGCACCTTCCTTTGCAAGAGCCTTCAAAGGACTCAAGCTCCTGTAGTGCCCTTTCTATTTTGCTTCCAGAAGTCTACTTTCTAGGAGAGGGACCTTGACTTGACTGGAGGAATGTTTGCACCTACTCTTGCCTTGTTCAGGCCGTTCTTCATCCTAGAGCCACTGAGATCTCACTGATGGCCCCATCCACAGCCCCTTCAAATTCAAGCTTGTCAATGGCTTCCCATGGCTCTTTTGTCAAGGATCAAACTTAACATAAGGCCCCTTGTGGTCAGCAGCCTCTCCAACTGTGTCAGGTGCACTTCTCTTGTATCAGTCGGCTTGGACTGAGTGGTTTAGACAACAGGTATTTACTTTCTTACAGTTCTGGAAGCTGGAAATCTGAGATCAGGGTTGGTTTCTAGTGAGACATCTTCCTTGCTTTGCAAATAGCAGCTTTCTTCCTGAGTCCTCACATAGCCCTTTCTCTGGGTGCCCTCAAAGGGAGGGAGCGCTCTCTGGGATCTCTTCCTTTTCTTATAGGGACACCAGTTCTGTTGGGTTAGGCCCCCACCCTTATGGCCTCATCGAACCTAAATTACCTTCCCAAATGCCCTATCTTCAAATAGTGTCACACTGGGGGCTTTAACATATGAGTGGAGGGGGCACAATTCAGTCCATAACACCCTTTAATTGCTCTGTAGCACTGGTCCCTTCAAGTTCGGTCCATGGCCGGACTCTCGCCTACCCTCTGGCCTTAGTACATGCTGCCTCCTCTGCCTGGAATGTGTCCTGCCCTGCTCCATGCTCTGCCTGCCCTCACCAGCCCCGTCACCAGGCTAACATCTTTAGATCTCCCCTGGGAAGCCTTGTTCATCCTTCCTGACTCGATTAAACATCCCTTGAAACAAGACTCACAGTTATAATTTTACATTTAATTGTGAGACATGGCCACTGCCAGCCTGCGGAAATTTGGGAATACACAATCCTCTCAACAAAGGAATTCTCTCTCTTGGCTCTTGTGACTCTTGCCTTGTGGGGCTCTCTTGTTCCCGCGTCCTTGTGTTCATCCATATGGCCCACAGCCATGTAGACTCCACATGCAAGGGACTGATGGACTGCAGTGGGAAGTACAGACTAAGCTAGCCTCGTGATGTACTGGACTGCTCCGAGATGGAATGGAAACTCTGGACACAGGCTCTAGTTCTAGCCCTATTAAAGGCAAAGCTACACTTCTTTTATGGTGGGTCTGAGGGAGAGGGGAACTTACTTGGAAACAGAGGGATTTAATTTCATGCAAATAAAAATCACTCTTCTGTGAAAATCTTTTTTTCTTGGGATATCGCAAGAATTTTACTTCCATGAGCAATAGGTGGGGAAGAGGACTTCTCCTCACCAGTAACAGCTCAGATTAACTCCTCATATTTTCTTAGCAGAGAGGCCCCAGCTGCCTTAACATTGCTTGGGACCGGAGGCAGCACCAGAGAGCTGGGCCGGGTCATAGGAGCTCTAAGTTATCTATCTCTGTTGTGCAATGGCCTGCTCATTTCTCGGCAACAATTTCAAGTCCCCACTTCGTCCTGAAGCCTTCCTACACTGATCTTCCTAGGAATGATAATCCATATTAGTCATTTCTCAGATGGGGGCACAGCTGTTGCCTCCCTGACTATCCTGGGAGCTCCCTGAGATCAGGGACCTTGAATGTTCACATTTCTTCAACCTGCCCTGCTGGGCTGGGGACACAGTTGCTGAGCACTGCTCTGGGGGTGCAGGGATTGAAACCCCTGACAGCGGCTGCTGCTCCTGGAAAGGAGGGAATCCACACAAACTCTGATCCTCAGTAAGTCACTTCAGCTCTAGCTGCCCTTCCTCTCCTTTTCTGTAGGCAGGAATCTGAGATGTTCCCCAAATTCCTGAACCAGAGCTTGGTGCACACACACCTGCTTCAACTTACTCAATCAACAGTGATCGAGGCCCTGGCCTGTTTGGCTCAGCAGTTAGAGCATTGGCCCATGGACCAAACAGTCGTGGGTTTGATTCTGGTCAAGGGCATGTACTTGGTTGCGGTTAGGGTCCTGGTCAGGGCTGTGCAGGAGGCAACCAATTGAGGTGTCTCTCTTGCATCGATGTTTCTCTTTCTCTCTCCCTCCCTCCCACTCTGTGTGAAGATAGGTGGAAAAATATCCTTGGGTGAGGATTCAAAAACAAACAAAAAAACTGATCGAGATGTTGCATGTGGGGTTTTTACAGAAGTAACATGGATACCAAGTCAGTTGACCTTAAAAGGGAGATTTCCTGTGTGGGCTTAATCAAGTCACGTGACCTTTTCAATCTGGGTCAAGTGGTCAGAGATCCAGGGAAGTCAGAGATTCAATGCATAAGACGTGTTTCATGGGAGAGAAATTCTCCATTGCTGGCACTGAAGATTGAGGGGAGCACTGGTAGGGAATGGAGCTTCCAGAGGTGAGAGCCAGCAAGGGGAATGAGGACCTGAATGAGCTGAGAGGTGGATGTCTCCCTAAAGCCTCAACACCTCAAGACCCTGAGCAGAGCTCCCAGCCATGCTGTGCCTGGAGTTTTGACCTACAGAGCTGTGAGCTAATAAATAGGTTGTTCGAAGCCACTGAATTTGTATTAATGTGTTAACTAGCAATAGAAAACAGATACCTTCTCTGAACTGTGATTAGGGGGCTCCACAGTAAATACATTTCCTGCCTTAGTTATATCTTCCAAGGTAGGGCCAATCTCTAGAACCTTCTTTTTGAAGAGTCCTACCTTCCAAGAACTGCACCGATGAATCAGCCATTGCTCGATCCACCAACAATTTATTAAGCACCTGTTAAGTGCTCAGTGATTAGAAACTTCACCAAGCTGCAGGGCAACATGGAATTTTTACAAGACTTTAGACTCTTGTTTGGGGACTTAAAGATTTGTGGGTTTGTGTCCCATCAGCTGGATTTTTGGAATCCTGCATACCTCTGTTTTCAAAGAGGAAGGTTGTAGCGGATTGATCTAGTATTCCTCCTCTTAGTAGCTCTTTCCTCCTAACCTGGCACTTAGTAGATGCTGAATAAATGTTTGGTGAATCAGGGAAAGGGCAGCTTTACTGCTTTCCAGAGCCTTCCAACCCCAGTGCTGACAGCAAGTCTGAATAAGAGAGATGTCTCGGGCTAACAGGCTTCACTATTTTCTGATGTTAGGGTTTCTGCCAATTGAGAATCTTGACATTTCCTGTTTACACTTACTGTGTAAGAGCTATTCTGGCAGCCAGAGGCTTTTTAGACATCTCATCACACTGCTTTACACATCTCAAGGGTGGCGGGGGTTGGAGAGGAGTGGTGCTATCAGAATCTGACAGACAGGGATCAGGAGATAAGGCTGCAGCATCTACTTGCTATTGTACTTGGTAAATGTCTCACTGGTTATGAACCAAAGGCATGCAGAAATGGGAGTCAGGCCCTGTTGGTAGTGATGAGGTTCATTGAACTTGTAGAGAAAAGCCATTTTCTTTCTTTAGTGAAGGGGAAAAGCAACTCCAGCTTACCTCAGAAATAATGCACTGCACACGGGGGGTTTGGGCAGAGCGGAAGTCCCTTGGTCTCTGACTTTATGTGTTAATATTCTTTGGAAGACATGATGTACTCAGAAGAAACAAGACTTTCTGGGAAACGTATGGGCCCACCTTTTATCTGTAATTTTTTGTTTGTTTGTTAATCTTCACCCGAGGATATTTTTCCATTGACTTTTAGATAGAATGGAAGGGAGGGAGGGAGGGAGGAAGGAAAGGAGAGAGAGAGAGAGAAAAAAATAGGAAAATATCGATGTGAGAGAGACACATCAATTTATTGCCACCCGCATGATCCTGACCAGGGCCAGGGATCAAACCTACAACCCGGGTATGTGCCTTGATCAGGAATCGAATCTCAGAGCCTTCAGTCTGTGAACTGATGCTATAACTGCTGAGCCAAACCAGCCAGGGCTATGCTGCAATTTTTTTTTTTTTTTTTTTAGTTTCCTAAACAAGATATTGTTTTTATTTTATTTTATTTTATTTTATTTTATTAATTTATTTTTGTTACCAATGTTTCTCCTTATTCCCCCATTGACACCCTCGTCCTGATCCCGCCACACTCACCTCACAGCGTTGTTGTCCATTGGTCATGCACATATGCATATAAGTTCTTTGGTTTATCCCTTCCCTCCCTACCCCCTCTCTTCTGAGATTTGTCATTCTGAACCCTACTTTTATATCTCTGGATCTATTTTGTTCATCAACTTATTTTATGCATTATATTCCACAAATAAGTGAGAGGATTGTGATACTTGTCTTTCTCTCACTGACTTATTTCACTTAGCATAATACTCTCCAGGTTCCTCCATGTTGTCTCAAAGGATAAGAGATCTTTCTTTCTTACCGCTGCATAGTATTCCATGGTGTACATGTACCACAGCTTTTTTACCCACTCTCATCTATTGATGGACACTTGGACTGTTTAGAGAGGTGTCTCTTTAGATCCTCTGCCCATTTTTAAATTGGGTTCTTTGTCTTCCTTTTGTTAAGTTGTATGAACACTCTATATATTTTGGATATTGACCCCTTATATGATGTATTGATGGCAATTATGCTATCCCATATAGTGGGTTCCCTTTCTATTTTGATGCTTATTTCTTTTGCTGTGCAGAAGCTTTTTAGTTTGATGTAGTCCCATGTATTAATTTTTTCCTTTGTTTCTCTTGCCTTAAGCATTGTATCAGTGAAAATTCTGCTGCATGTGATGTCTGAAATTTTGTTGCCTACATTTTCTTCTAGGATTTTTATGGATCCATGAGTCACGTTTTAGTCTTTTATCCATTTTGAATTTTTTCTTGTGTATGGTGTAAGTTGGTGATCTAGTCTCTCTCTCTCTCTCTCTCTCTTTTTTTTTTTTTTTCTTGCATTTAGCTGTCCAATTTTCCCAACATCATTTATTAAAGAGGCTGTCTTTACTCCATTGTATGCTCTTGCCATTTTTGTCACATATTAATTAAGCATAATGTGTTGGGTTAATTTCTGGGTTATTTGTTCTGTTCCATTGATCTATATGCCTGTTCTTGTGCCAGTACCAGGCTGTTTTGATTATTATGGCTTTGTAGTATAACTTGATATACTTCTACTTTGTTCTTCTTTTTCAAGATTGCTGTGGCTACTCTGGGTCTTTTATGGTTCCATATAAGCTTTTGGAGTATTTGTTCTAGATCTGCGAAATATGCCATTGGTACTCTAACAGGGATTACATTGAATCTATAGATTGCTTTTGGTAGTATGGACATTTTAATGATGTTAAGTCTTCCAATCTTTAAACAAGGTATATGCTTCCACTTTTTTATATCTTCCTCTGTTTCTTTTTTTCAATGTCCTGTAGTTTTCTGTGAACAGGTTCTTTACTTCTTTGGTTAAGTTTATTCCTAGTTATCTTAATTTTTTTTGCCGCAATGGTAAATGGGTTGTTTTTTTAGTTTCTCTTTCTGTGAGTTCATTCTTGGTATATAAGAATGCCATCGTTTCCTTGATGTTAACTTTGTATCCTGCTATTTTTCCAAATTCATGTATTAAGTCTAGTAGATTTTTGATGGAGTCTTTGGGTTTTCTATGTACAATATCATGTCATCTGCAAATAACGACAACTTCACTTCCTCCTTTCCAATTTGGATCCTTTTTATTTTTTTCTTGTTGTCTAATTGCTGTGGCTAAGACTTCTAGTACTATGTTAAATACAAGTAGTAAAAGTGGGCATCCCTGTCATGTTACTATTCCTAAGGGAAATGCTTTTAGTTTTTGCCCATTGAGTATAATGTTGGCTGTAGGTTTTTCATATATGGCTTTATTATGTCGAGATATGATCCCTGTGTTCCAACATTGTCGAGTGTTTTAATCAGAAATGGGTGCTGGATTTTGTTGAATGCTGTTCAGCATCTATTGATATGATCGTATATGCTGCAATTTTTAAGGATTAAGTATCATGTTAAAATGGCAGCTGCATGTTTTGTATATTTAAAGGGCAGCTGATGGATTGTCACTGGTTTTCAATTTGAAGTTTTTCTTGACAGGAAGCAAATGGGAGGCCTTGATGATCAAAGATTGCTTTTCAGAGGATGAAGGACACTTTTCTAGAAGCAGACTATTCTCCTTGGGCCTAGGGTTTTCCTCACGACTGAATCTCTTGAAGGCTTACTTTCTCCAACACGCCTTTCTGGGCTAGCCTCACCCTGCTCTAGTCACGCTAGCAGGGCTGTGCTTTATTCATCAAGTATTTACAAAAGCCTAAAATATGCTTTTCATTTGGACTGTAGAGATTAAGATGCTGTTTCTCTTCTTCAAGGGGTTTAATATATCTATAATTGGAGCATCAAAGTATAGAGATGGAACCTTCTAGAAGGTAGCCTAAAAAATACCTTTGATGAAGAGTGAGGAGTATTGGCTCTTTATGAGGTAAACTGGATCTGGGCTGTAGAATTGTGAGTGATGTGGACAACTGGACCTCACCCAACCCTGAGATATTGTCTGCCATTTCGATATTCACAGTGTGGTCCATGGAGCTACATCAGCATCACCTGGAAAATAGCAAAATGCAGAGCATTGGACTACCCCCACACCTACTGACTTAGAATCTGCACTGTAACAAGTCCCTGTGATTCCTATGCACTTAAAAAATGTGTGGAGCACCCATCTACAGCCTTTCTTTAGGAGGGAATTCTTTAACTTCAAAAGAATAGAAAAGGATGAATTCGAAATGACTAAACTCACCCTATATAATAAGAACTATGAATAGTTTGCTACATGACTGTAACAGGTGGGAATTTGCTTCATGACATTTGGGCACAAGAAACTTCACATTGCTTTATTTTTAAAGAGAAACTTAAACCTGGCTCCAAGCCACCATTTGAAGAATGGTGAAATTCAGTCTCAGTGAAGTTGGGGGAAGCTTCCCCTTCTCATGTTGTATGAAAATTCAAGGCTTATGAGGTGCCAGAATATGAGGCATTTGGCCCATCATTTACGTTCAAAGTAATTGTGTTATTCACTGTGCTTCTCATTGCTCCTTCTGCCCTGGGATCTGGCTGGCAAGTGCCGGGACCAGGCAGCCAAGGGCCAGCCAGTTACTTACCACCATGAGGGTCCAATTATGTCTATATTCCAGAATTGTTCAAGGTCACCCCCCACTGAGATTGGAACTTGGATCTGCCCCCAAAGTCCATGCAGAGAGACTGGCTCTTAAAAAAGAATGTGCTCCAGCTGGGGGACTAGTTGTGGGTGGTAAGGGACGGGAGGGAGCAAACCATGATGCCAAGTCTGGTGTGCATTTATCTTGCCTTTAGGCTGTCCGGAAGCTTTCAAGTACCCCTTTTATGTTTGAGGACATTCCTTGTCTTAAAGCCCTGCTTCCTCAAAGTAATGGTGAGAATCCCTTGCTTTCCCAGAATCCCTTGCAGCCTGGGTGCAGCATGTGACCTGGGCTGCGTCCATCATCTGCAGTGGCATGAGATTCTCATTTGAAAGAGAATGATGGCAAGGATCAGCAGCCACATGGAGTCTCTTTGGGGACAGGGCTGGTGTGTGACAAAGCGACATTGAGAGAGAGCAAAGACAGGAGAACTAGGCCAGGGGTTGGCAGTGTCTCAGCAGTAGGGTGTCCATTGGTCCAATCTAGTGGGGTAATCTGATGTGATCCTTGGTTGCATACCCAGTTTTCTAGCCCTCCCAGGTGTTATGTGAAAACAAAAACAAAAACAAAAACAAAAACAATGATAGCCTCATTTCCAGCTTGAACTGGAATGGGCTCTCTTGTTTGTACTATGAACTCTGTATGTCAGCTAATAGATAATAGAAGAGGCGGACTGGAGTGGGGGGCCCAGAGGGGTGCAGTAGATAGTGCCTCTAGGTTGGAAAGTAGGTTGGGTCAAGTATGGAGCAAATTGGTAGCAAAGTTAAAGGCTTCTGACCACATATTGGAAGCAGTGGGAGCCACGGAAGGCTTTTGGGAAGGGCAGTGGCCGAAGGACAGCAAGAAGACTGATGTGGACACTATGAGGAGCACAGGCGCAGTTCTAATCAACCATGAAGCATCATGGAGGGCAGGAGTGTTAACCCGGCCATACGCTGGACTCCCCCACAGTGTTCAACAGTGCCCCACTTCATCCCCCTAGCTCCTCGGGGTGGGCCCCTAGCATCTGGATCATTGAAGCTCTGTGTGATTCCAGTGTGGGGCCAGGACTGGGAGCGGGCTGAGGGACTTGGGAAGGCAGGCTGGGCCTGGCCCCGGAGACCTTCAGTACCGGGCTGTGCTGAGGTCATTGGACTGCTAGCCACAGAGCCTGATCTTGATGTATTGAGAAGAAAAAAGAAATTTTCTGAAAGTGTAAAGTGTAACTCACAGAGTCAGGGATCCAGGGGGAAGAAATTCGTTTCCACCGGGAGGGCGGAAACAGCTTCAGGCTTTCTCCTGTCTTGGTTGTCACTCCATTCAGGGTCAGATTCCTACGCTCTTTCTGGGCTGGTTGAGGTATGGCCACTCCCTGGTGGGGCTGAGAGCAGCGCAGCATGATGGACAGTGTCAGCAAGGCTGGTCCCCCCAGGAGAGTCCATGCTGTGCCCAGGAAAGCAGGTGACAGAGCCAGGAACAGAAGCAGCAGACCCCCTGCAGGGGCCTGTGGAGCCCGGTCATTAGCGCCATCCTTATTGAGTTTCTTCACACCAGGCTGACTTTCTTGTTCTTGTGTGGTTCTCTATCTGCATGTCCTTTTCCTTGCTGAGTCCTTGATGATGTTCCCCTGGGCTCAGGTCACCGTGGTGTGTGAACCCATTAGAGGGGTGGGGAAGGGACCAGCCGCAGAGCCTCCCCACCTGAAATGCAGGTTTCAGGAGGCTGGTTAATGCCAAATCCATGGGGCATACCTCCTGCCTGGGAACATGACTCATTCACCCAGGTCACTGACCAGGTATTGGATTGTGGTTTTTCATCATCACAAAATCAGTTTCTGTTTGAACCTTGTCCTGGAGAACAAAGGTCTGTGCTGTGCCTCAGGATCAGATGTGCCTCCTTGGGCATTTTCCAGTTTTGTCTTCATATGATAGTAGCCTGAAGTCGGGGCACTTTGTTTCAGATCTACAGCCCTGCACTTGATGTCAAGGATATTTACATGCAAAATAGGGAATAAACGAGGTGCATTCAAAACATTCTTCAATAGGAAAACACAGTCATTTATGAAGAGTTTTGTTTGAAAGATGTTTGAGTTTCATGTCGAAACTCTTCTTAATCTTTGATTTTTTTTCTCAGCTAGATTCTCTCACTGGGGCTGGTAGTTGCAAGTCGGGAAGTAGGGAGGCTGTTCTCCAAAGCAGTTTTCATAGGCTCTTTCTTCTCTTGGTGGTGACTTCTGTTGGAGAGTGGGAGTCTCGTGCCCCCTGAGCCTTCCCATGGGAGCCGACATGAGCTGTACGCATGAGAGTAGGTAGAGAGAGTATGACATGAGTGGGCTTCTCAGTGGACAGGGTCATAGGATGAAAGGACTCTGTCTTAAGTGGTATGAGTGATGGCCAGAGCCGTGCATCCGTTCCTGTGGCTGCATGACCAATGACCATAGCGTGGCTTAGGACAATGGAAAGGCACGTACGTTCTCAGTCCTGGGGGCCAGAGGTCTGCAACCAGTTCCACTGGGCCAGAATCAAGGTGTCAGCAGGGCCACACACCATCAGGAGGCTCTGGGGGAGAATCCCTCTCTTGCCTCTTTCTGTTTCTAGTGGCTGCCGGCACCCCTTGGCTTGTGGCCATGACACTCCAATCTCTAAGGCCAGCATTTACAAATCTCTCTGCTGTGTCTTCAGAGCATCTTCTTCTGTGTGTGTGTCTGGTCTCTCTTTGCTTCCCTCTTCTGAGAACACGTCTGATGGATTTAGGGCCCACACTGTTAATTCAGGACGATCTATCTGTCTGGAGATCCTTAGCTTAATAACATGTGCAAAGATGCTTTTTTCTTATGAGGTAACATTTATAGATTCCAGGGATTAGGACCTGATATTTTGGGTGGACGTTTTCAGCCTACTACAGGTGTCAAAAAGATGCCAGTGTGATGAAGGTAGTATGTGAGCCGAGTCTCTTGATCACAAAGAAATGCTGTGGGACGGCCCAAAAGGCACATGTTCTGGACCCCGTTCTGTCCCTCCCAGGTGTGTGTGACCTTGGGCAAAGCGGTTCAGAACTCCAGTTTCATTTTCTCTGCAGTGGACATGCTCTGCCCCAAAGGCTGATGTGAGCTGCAGCGGCACGTGCGTGGAGGCCTCCAGTGCAGTGCCGGCCGAAAGTGGGTCTTTAATAAAACCTGGTTTCCTACAGGGACCTTGTGTTACAGAAAGGATTCTGGTTTAGGACGCAGGAGAACTTTGTTGGGCCACTGATGTATCATCTTGAGCCAATCTGAGCTCACTTCTTCGAGGAAGCATGAAGGGGTGCACCTGAGGAGTTTGTCTGAAAAGTCTCCATAGAAATAACAGCAAAGGGGGGCCTGGGTTCTCGTCTTAAGCACTCCGTGGAGTACAGTCTGTGACCTCTGCTCTTCATTGTGAAGTTGGGTGGACATTTGCATTTCTTTCCATCATACATCTTTGTCTGATGCGATGTACTATAGTATAATATTTGAAAAAATGGTGATAGAGTGAGGCCGCGAAAGTTGAAGCGTGAAGTGGCAAGGCACGACTAACTACTTCCTTCTTACAAAGTGGCAACCCGGGGAAGGCGATTCTCTTTTTTTTTTTTGAAACATCGATGTGAGAGAGATATACCAATCGGTTGCCTCCTGCCTCCTACGAGGATCGAGCCCCAAATCTGGTCAAGTGCCCTGACTGGGAATCAAACCAGGACCTCTCAGTCCATGGGCTGACACTCAATCCACTGAGCAACACTGGCCCAGTGAAGGCAATTCTTGATGGAACACTCTCAGGTGGCCTTAGCTATGGGTTTCTCCCAGATGGAGAGATTTGGGGTTAAGAGCTCCCTGAGGTCCCTCACTCCTGAAATTATTTGCCTTTGACTTTTAAAAAATGTATCTTGCCTGGCCAGTGTGGCTCAGTGGATTGAGTGCCGTCCCATGGACTGAGAGGTCCCGGTTCGATTCCCGGTCAGGGCACATGCCCAAGTTGTGGGCTCGATCCCCAGTGGGGGGCATGCAGGAGGCAGCCAATCGATGTTTTTCTCTCACATCAATATTTCTATCTGTCTCCAAAAAATCAATAAAAACATATTTAAAAAATTATCTTAATGAGGCTCATGTATAGTGAATTCTCTTGTTTTGTGTTTTGCCTTTGACCTTTATTCTTTGAGAAATTACCAGAAGAACAGGAGTGTCTCCAGGCCTTGCAGCCCCTTCCAGCCAGGAGCTTTTGATAAGTTAACACGATATTTCCTCCATGCATCTGTAAGGCCGTGGCATTTTTGGTCATGGCAATTGATATATCAAAATGAATTTTGGGAAGACTGTCATCAAGCTGAGCTTTATTTCCAAAAACACAAAAAACTCTGACAGGGTGCGGGTGGGGGTGGGGAAGGAAGATGACTTTCATTCTGAAATAAACAAGGTTGATGGCTTAGACATTACTGATGTCGTGCTAGTCAGTCTGAGACGTAGGCGCCATGGTAACCAATTGTTCCTAGAATCCATATTCCCGATACCCATTAAAACTGCACTGCTGAAATCATGTTCTCTCCATTTTGCTCATTTTAATAATAACGAGAACGTTAAAATGACATTTATACTGCACTTGTCTGCAAGGCGTTCTAAGCACTTTAGAGACAGTGTCTCATTCATCCTCGTCACAAAGCAGAGAAACGTTGGAAGCAGGTAATATTTGTAAGTATATTGAGCTTAGGAAAGAGACTCCCAGGCTGGAAGAAATTGCAGTCGTATAGGATAGTGTTGCCTTGTGGAAACTCCGGGTTCTGGGTTGGCTCTCTGCTTTGTCCATCTCTCTCTGCCTCAGTTTCCTCAGTCAAATGGACAAGCATAGCCCCCACCCTACTGCAGCATTATGTGGGTGACTGCAAGTGCTAATCATAGTAACTAACTTTGGGGGTTTTTTGACTACTAAGAGCCTTTTATATATGCTTTCATTAACTCTCATAAAAACCCAATAAGTGGATATAGTTATTTAATCTACAAATAAATAAATAGAAATACAGAGAGTTTAAGGAATTTGCCTAAGGTAACACAGCAATTAAGCGGCAAGGGTGGATGTGACCCTGGGGAGATGGGCTCCAGATGTTGTGGTGTTGCCTTTCCTTAGAGTGGCTTGAACTTTCATATTGCAACACAGTACACACATACACACACACATGTACACACACACACACACAGCAAGCCCAAGTTTCACTGAACAAGATTCACCCACCCTTACCTTACCTTAGAATGTTAAGTGTATTTAGCCTTTTCTATTCATTTTATTAGTAATGCCAATCTGAGCCACTAAATTGCTTTTATGATCACTAATAATTCGTGACCCACAGTTTGAAAAGCTTTGCACTACACCATACTACTACTTGGGTGCTCAGAGAGATGCAGAGAGTGTGTGTGATGGGGCAGGAGGGTATTGGGGGGTCGGAAAGTGTGAGGGGTGAACGTTTGTGACTGAAGGAGTGTTTCTGGGGCTGTGGATGTGGGCCTGCAGCTGCCTTGCTCTCCTTTCCTGCCTGGTAACTAATGGTCTGCAGTGTCTCATCAGCCTGCAGGTCTGCGCTTTACCTCTAAGTCAGCTGAGGTGTTTCCTGAGCAACCATTATGTGCTGTGCCCATGGTCCTCAGGCTCTGTCTGGGATGCTGACAGGGAAGCATAAGGCAAGTTCTTGACTTCAAGGAAACTGCAAGCCCTCATGGAAAGAAGACAGACAGGTGAGGGGAGAACCCGGGCAGCTGAGTGGTGTAAGGAGCCACACAGCCTCAGACTCAAGCCCTATCACCTCCTCCTACTAGTGAAGCCTTGCACAACACACTTGACCTCGAAGAGCCTTCTCTCTGGCTGGGACGGCAATCTGAGTGCAGTAGTGCTAGTGAGCATGTCTGGTGAAGCCTGCAGTGTTATGGGGAGGTTAGTGGCTGTTGTCATAAGCAGTATTGCCATATCTGGAGAGCCTAGTGTACCAGGGAGCATCAGGGGTGCAAGGAAGGACTGGGTGTACTGCAGCAGTCAGCGAAGCCTTCCTGGAGGAGGCAGCATTTGAGCTTAATCTGAAGGAGTATTTTCAGTTTCTGGCCAGAGGGATCCTGGTTGCAGTCAAGGGGTAGAGGCAAACAGATATGCAAGGTCCAACCAGCCACGTACAAACTATGCTCATGTGTGGCCAGGCCACAGCTCCTCCTCCGACAGGGGGATCTGAGCTGCTGTCAGGGGTTTGCACGCCCTGCTGGCCTGAGGCCCCTGGCAGACACACACTCGGTTTGTTTAGGCCAGGGGTCACTGGAAGAGACCTGCAATGTAAGAATGTTTTTTACATTACTAAAGAATTATAGAAAAAAAACGAATAAATGAATATTGTGGCAGTGACTCTGAGGCCCTGTAAGGCCTAAAATATTTACTATCTGGTGCTTTGAAGCCAAAGTTGGCTGACCTGTGCCTTGGCTCATCTGCAGGGTCACTGTTTTGTGTCAGAAGCCTTACTTTGTTCTGAATCACTGTCTAGTCATCTCCCTGCCCTTCGGTCACCTCCTACACCCTGGAGCGGAGGAAAAGGAGCACGTGGTTGCTCGTTTCCTCAGTGCGTGGCTGCAAGAATGCCCCTCCTCCCAAGGCGCACTGTGCGTGGCACTGAGTGTGTCTGTTCACTCCCTGGACATGCGGCCCATCAGTGACTAGTGCCACATGCCCAAATGCTGGGCTACAGCCCTGGTACCAATTACAATAACAGCCGTAAGAATATTCCCCCGGATGCAGCTTTTCGTTTTCCCAATACAAATAACCTTGGAGGCCAACTGCAAATGCGATTTCTCTTCACCCTCTACCTGGTACTTATGACGCGCATGCAATGTGAAATTGGACCTCCGTAAGCAGTTGGCCTGGACAGTCACAATGTTGGCAAGCCCTTCATTTAGCTTTTTTTTTTTTATGCTCACCCGAGGACATTTTTGCATTTATCTTCAGATAGAGTGGGAGGGAGAGAGGGAGGGAGAGAGAGAGAAAACATCGATGTAAGAGACACACATTGAGTGGATGCCACCCACACGACCCCAACTGGGGCCGGAGACAAACCGCAACCGAGGTACATGCTCTTTGCAGGAACCGAACCCAGGACTCTCTGGTCCACAGGCTGATGCTCTAACTGCTGAACCAAACCGGCCAGGGCTCATTTAGTTTTTTAAAAATCAAGAGAAAACCAAAGGTGAGGGGTTACTTTTGGGGGGTGGTGTTAATAGTATTTTGAAGACAGGCTCATGTGCAGCTCAAAAGAAAGGCATCGTGGGTAGAAGCAGCCTCTCAGACAGATGGAGGCAGTGCCGAGAGGCCGTCGGCGAGTGGCGGTGAAGGGCAGGGGACCGTAGCCGCAGAAATTGCAGTGCTGCCCTGTGCGGTGGTCAGACGGGCTCTACCCAATGGTGGGACTTTCCGACGGGAGTTAGATGCCTTTGGACAGGTTTGAGACTGTCCTTGTCTTTCTCGTGCAGCAAAATGTTACCACTT
Organism: Molossus molossus; assembly: GCF_014108415.1. NCBI lineage: Eukaryota > Metazoa > Chordata > Mammalia > Chiroptera > Molossidae > Molossus > Molossus molossus. Next base: position 16,414,324 of record NW_023425346.1, read on the forward strand.
GCAAAGAGAACAGAGGATTGCGAAGGAACATTCTGGTTGAATACCTTCCAGAGAAAGGATAGTTTGGGGAAAAACACTTTAATTTGCTTCAGGTGCTTGTTTGGGTGCCCATTCCTGAGGTGGTTCCATCCCTCTGAAGCCTCGGATGGCTCTGAAGAGAGCTGTGTTTTTAAAAATCCGAGGGACACTGTTCATTTGTTCCCCTGGGGCCTCAAGCAGATGTCACGGTGCGTGCATAGCCCGGAGGGGCCAGGATGCGTTTTGTGTGCTCGGCCTGATACTTGTGTGTGTACTCACAGAGGCGTCCCACTGCCCGTGGTGCTGTACCAGGCTGCTTTGCACATTTGTCCTCAAAGTAGTTGGAGTTCAAGAGGTGGGGTGAGGGTCTGGGGACTGCACTGAAGTCTGGCACCTACTTCTGCCTTCCTGCCCCATTGTCTTGTGCCTACAGAGTGCTGGCCACAAAGGTCTGTGGTCAGCAGGCAGCATCCTGAAGCTCAGCTCTGCTTCTAGGAACACAGCTCCGAGCCCGCTGTGCTGACAGCAGGTCGCAGAGCCCAGCCTTCTCCCCGTGAGGGGCGCTGGTCAGGAGGCAGTTTTCTGCTTACAAACATGTTGCATTCCAAAGTTAGTTTTTAAATTTTTGGTTTAGAAACTGGATTTGTTTTCCAGTAGAGACCTCTTCATGCACACATGCAGTTTTTGTCAGAGAGCAAATATTTACTAAAGGCTTGCCATGGAAGGAACAGAATACCAGGAAGAATAAGACTTTGAATGTCCTTTCAGTCAGGAGCCATCTGTACTTAACAGACCGCTGTAGTCATTAGTGCTGTGCATTGGAACGGGCTCTGTAGACCCCTGCGGAGGGTGCCAGGGAGGGCCCCAATACCTGGAGCGATGAACACACCTGAATTACTCATTTTCTTCTCCTTCATTTTCTCCTTTGTCTTCCCCTTCCTCCTCCTCCTCCTCCTCCTTCTCCTTCTCCTCCTCCTCCTCCCATTCCATTAATTTAGCTGTTATGCTAGATATTAGGGAGGAAAGCAATTTCTTTGAACTAACTTATTTATTTATTTTTATTTTTGTTAATCCTCACTGGAGGATATTTTTCCATTGATTTTTTTTGGATAGAGTAGAAGGAGGGAGGGAGGGAGAGAGAGAGAAACATTGATGTGAGAGAGACACATTGATTGACTGCCTCCCTCATGTCCCCGAACATGCCAGGGATTGAACCTGTAACCCAGGTACATGCCCTTAACTGTGAATCAAACCCGAAACCCTCTAACCTTTGAGCCAAACCAGCCAGGGCTGTTTAAACTAATTTAAATTTACATGCAACTAGGACTTAGAGTGTGGGGGGGTGGGGGGGGGGATGGGGGGCTGTCAGTAATCCCTGAAAGGAAATTTGATCTAAGACTCAGATTCTCCAAAATTTGGCCCTGGAAGGAGATTCTTCAGCAGAGAAATGTCTTACCATGTGCTTTGACTCGGCTTAAGAATTTCACCTGCTTTTTGAGATTATTTTGCTTCAGTCCCTATCACACCTCCACCGAGGGTGTTTCTCCTTAGTGGTGAAGTTATCTTTTATTTGGGTTCCAAAGTCAGCATTAAGGTAAAAAGCCTGTATAGTCACAATTGCCCTTGGAAGTCAGAGAAGCAGCACATTGGAGACCAAATTACTCTCTTTTAGTAACCCTAACCAAACCTCTTTTTCATTCTGTGATGGAACAGGCCGTGATTGTTCAGCTGGGAAGCAGGCGAAGTAGTGTAGAAGAAACAGAAAAATACAAATCTTGAAGCACTGAAATTATGCTCAGAGTGGTGATGGCACTTGCAGTACTTAGAGGCAGGTGGTGGCTGCAACCTGTCGAGACGAGTCTAGGTCCCCCCATCCGTGTCAGATCCACGTCATGCGGTTCGGAAATTCTGTCGCTGGGGCCTCAGGTCTGAGCCTGAGGGTCCCAGCCCCGGGCGGATGCCTCAGAAGGCCTGGCTGCCACGAACACACACGCAGACTCCACAAACACACAGAGGCTCTGCCACTCGAATCCGCTTCTCCCTGTAACTGTAAACATTCTCTCGCTTGACGGGGTTACGCTGCTCAGACCCCAGTAAATGCTCCCCACTCCTCTTGCCAATGCCCTTGCAGCACGAGACAAGCGCGTGGGATCCCTGGAGGTCGTTGGGTCACACGGCTGCAGATGGCAGGCTGTTGTGCCGTGCAGGGGGGATGTGAGTGGCAGACGTGCTTAGGTAAGAGGGAAAAACAAGTTAATTATCTTGTCAAGTTCTTCTTCTCAGATGGCAGAGAGGCGCTGGGTTCTCACTGGTGAGTACCGGTTTCCCAGCAGTGCTCACGCCCATTCTCTTGCCTCTTCTGTGTCCCAGTGTGTGGTTCCGGAGGTCCGCACGAACTCCCAACGGTGGTGCACAGTGACCGAGGCACGTTTTTCAATATTAAAAATGTCATCTTGCTCTGAGCTCTGTGTAGGTCTGGGTGATAACGGACGCTTTGCACTGGCGGCCGGAAAGGTAGCAGCCGGGCTGCTGCACTTCGGGGTGGTCTTATTCAGAAATATTTAATAAGATTTCATTTAGATTAAAAATAAATTAAAACCAGCTTTCTTTAAATAATCCCTACATGGATCGTTGGCATGAATTCAATATAATTAATATTTTGCCATCTAGTATTAATAGAAAATTTGAATTTTTATGTAGTTTAAATTTTTGATAGAAAATATGTTCCAATTTTATAGACTGAATACAATCACATTGTATTTTTTTTATTATTTAAATCACTATTCTCAGTAGAATACACATTAAACATTTGATTTACAACAACATAATTAGCACGTTTTCTGAAATAAAGGCCAGGTAAATAAATTTCAGAAAACAAATGCGCAGTGATTTATGAATTATTTATGTTTTTATTGCATTAATCATTCAACATTGCTGGAGTATGACCAGGACACCGTGACCAACAACTTTGTTCATCTCTGATATTTCGCAACTTTCAGTTATATACAAATCATAACTTTAAACACATTAAAAATTCTGTGTTACGAAGGTGTATTTGTCAAGAAAGGAGGCTAGAACACATCTTTTTGAATAATTCGGCAGATTGATTTGTAACTTTTAAATATTTATATGGGCCTCCATATGAATTGTTGTATTGATGTCAAGTCAGAATCACCCAGACTGCTCAATTATTCCCTAGTCTCATCAGCAAATAGTTGATTTCTGGTAGTTACTAGTATGTAGGATTATGAGATTTGTTCAAACTCAGCAATGGAATTAGGCTTCTAACCTCATCCATTTGCTGGAGTCTGGATTATACCTATTTATGGAATACCGAGGGTGTTTCGCAGCTGTTTTCTGAAAACTTGTTATGGCTGGTAATTGTTTCAAAGCTGCTGTTGATAAAGTGCCCAGAGCTGTCAGCTGAGCGTGCTGTGGGGGAGCGGAGGCTCGGTCCCTCCAGGCTCCTTGGCTTTGCTGTAGTTTAGTTCAGAGGAGCAGGGGCTCCTGCAGATTAGAATAAACTGAGAACATCGGAAGGGCTCTCGTGAGCCAATGCTGAATCAGTCCTTATTACAGGAAAACACTTCTCTGAGCGGGTGGCATGCTGTTGACCGAGAAACCGATGGCACGTGTGTCTCTGGGCCACATCTCTGAGGTCCCTGTAGTTACTCCAGTACCCACCCCACTGTCCCTTTACAAGTGGATGGCAATATTACAATTTTTTAAAATTATAAAATAGTTGTTTAAAACCATTCATGATTCATCGTCCTGACACAACTGTTCAAAACTTTTATTTTTCTTTAATGATTTTTTAGAGAGAGAGGAAGGGAGAGGGGGAGAGAGATTAGAAACACAAATGAGAGAGAACATCAGTTGGCCGCCTCCTGCATGCCCCCCCACTGGAGATCTGGCCCACAACCTGGGGATGTGCTCTGACCTGGAATTGAACCAGCGACCTCTTGGTGCATGGGTCGATGCTTAACCCCTGAGCCACACCAGCCAGGCCTGACACAACTGTTTTTATTGTGACATATTAAAATACACACACACTATTGCATTATTCCAATCAGCATGTGTCTATATTATTTATATTCTGTTTTTTTTTGTTTTAAATGTATGTCATATTTTCTTTTTTGTTCCCATAGCCCCCATAATTTCCATTTTTAGAGTCTGGATAATACAGTGGGATGATTTTAAATGCCTTTTTGTTACATGAAAATTTGAGAGCAAAAGAAGGGACTAGTTTATACCCCTTAGAGAGCTTTGAGTTTTTATTAGTCCTGTGGCATCCAAATCACTCCTTAAAACCCCTGCTGATTTCAATTTGGCAAGAAAGTGATTTGGTAATCAAAAGTTTAACTAATTAATGCACATATTAGAGTTAACATTTATTTTAGGTCCAATTTTATGATATAATAGACTTAACCTTGATGTGTGAAGTCTCCATATAACTGATGTATACAGGATGTGTGGGCCTCTTTTCTAGATCTATTTTTTTTTCTTTCATTGTTTTATGAAGCTTTTAAACTGTATACAGAGATTTATCGTTCTTGCTTTTATGACAAATTTTTTGTCCTACCTGTGATTTATTTTTCACTAATTTGTTTTCAGAGAACCACCTTGAAATGTAACTCTCCAACAGACAGTCCTCATGTGGGGAAATGTGGTTTGCTCTGTGATGTGCCTTCTAGAAACAGTGAGGTTAAAGGTCACCTCTGCTGGTATCTGAACCAGGTCCCGGGAGGGGAGGGCCCTGGGTGCTGGTGCGAGAGAAGGACGGTGGTCCAGGGGAACCTCAGGACGTGGCAGGAGGTCTGGCGAGCTCATGCTACAAGCATTCTCTCAGTTGCAGGGGTCAGCACGGGGGAGTGTGGGGAAGGGATGGCAAGTCAGGTATGGTGGGGGTTTCTTTGAGGAAGCGGGCAGTACAGAGTTAACTCATTCAAAAAGCATGTGGGCAAGTATTGAAATACGTAGTAGGGAAGGCACAATGACTGGATGAAAGCAGATTTTTCTTTCTTTTTTTAAAAAAAACTATTTTTTCTTTATTGATTTCAGAGAGAGAGGAAGGGAGAAGGAGGGAGAGATAAAAACATCAATGAGAAAGAACATCATTTGGCCGCCTCCGGCATGCCCCACACTGGGGATCGAGCCCACAGCCTGGGCATGTGCCCTGACCAGGAATTGAACTGGTGACCTCTTGGTGCATGGGTCGACGCTCAACCACTGAGACACACCTGCCAGGCAGAAAGCAGATTTTTCCATCAAATTTTCAAACATCTCTTAATTGGTGTAGAGACCGCTAGACTGGAGCAATATATACATTGTTCGTGGGAATCTGTATCAAGTGCCCAGCACAAAGCTGGCATGCTGCCAGCAGACACCCTTCCATTCACCCCACACTCAGCATCCTCTGTGTACCGGGCCTCTGAGACACGAGCAGATTAAGAAATGGCCTCTACCTTCTATTTTCTCCTAGTTTAATGGAATAGATAGACACATAAACCAGATGTTATAATTCAGAGCAAAAAGGGCTAACACAGCGTCATGGGGAGGTGCCATGGAAACACTCATTCATTCAGCATGTCTATTAAGTTTCTGTTGTGCACCAGGCATTGTGCTAGGTGTCAGGGATCCAGGAGAGAAAAATATGGATAAAAATTCCAGCCCACTGATGCCAGAATACCCCAGAGAAATGATTTTGTTGCCTCTGCCTGTACCCTGGAAGACTTTCTGGAGGAAATGCCACCAAAACTATGTCTAAAGGAAGGTTGGAGTTGGGTAGCAGGAATAAAGGTGGGGTGGCGGAAGGAATGGAGTGGGGATCAGAAATCGAAGAGGGAAGAATGAGAGTTGGTAATGGAGGTGGGATGGTGCAGAGGAGGAAGAGAGTGTGTAGCATAGAAGATGGGAGGGAGGTGAGGTGGGGAGGCAGGTTAAGGGTCAGGAAAAGCGGTAGGGTCAGGGAAGAGAGGGAGGTGGAGTATTGTGGCGTAGCAGGTGGTTTTCTAGTACAGTGTGTGTAATGAGATTGACAAGCAAAGCAACATGGTTAGGCCTGAACTTACATTTCATTTATAAGGCGAAAGATGACCTGATCCTGGTCCCAAGGGGTATATGATGGTGTTGGGCAGACAAGGTGAATGCATAAAACAGATAAAGTGCTGCACAGCCTGGTCAAAGGAGGTGTTGAATATTGCATCTCTGGTTGTAAATCGCTCATTGGCACACCAGTAACCTCCAGCCTGCTCCCTGTGCTCAGTCCTTATCCCTGCCTGTCCCTCCAGTCATTTCTTAAACATCTGCTAGCGCCTCCTAAGTCCTGGGCACAGTTGATCCTGCCCATGCAAGGATAAAGATAATTTAAAGACAAAATCTGTTCTTCCAGGGCCTCATAACTATTAGGAAAGAAAGAAAGTTTGTACAGCCCTGGCCGGTTTGGCTCAGCAGTTAGAGTGTCGGCCCGTGGACCAGAGAGACCCAGGTTCGGTTTCCGCTAAGGGCATGTGCCTCGGTTGCAGTTCGTCCCCGGCCCCAGTTGGGGTTGTGTGGGTGGCAACCAGTTGGTGTGTCTCTCTCACGTCGATGTTTCTCTCTCTCTCCCTCCCTCTCTATCTGAATATAAGTGCAAAAAAATAAAAATAAAAAGACCTCGTGTGAGGATAAAAAAAAAGGAATTTTGTACAACACCAAGGAGTTAACTTAACAGCTTTTTCAGAAGCAGAAGCCAAACCTGAGTGGAGCATGGAGGAGCTGGCCAATGCTTTCAGGAGGGCGTTGTTTCTGACAACACGCCACTCTCGTTTCCTAATGCTCAGGCACTTCCTGTGTGCTGGATGGTCATTTTCTCTGAAGACCACTTCCCCCTCTCTTCCTCGTGGACAGCCTCAGCTGCTGGTCTGGCTGCAGCCCAGAGCCACAGATTTCTCAGAAGGCTTTACATTATTTTCATAATCAACTGAGTATGTGTTCCAATTAGACTGCAGGCTGCCTGAGGATAGGAGACCTCTTGTTCCAAAATATGTTTTCAGAACTGAAGTAGAGAGGAATTCTTTAAAAATCTTTAGACTATCCGAGTGAAAAAACATGGCTTGGCTTTTTTGGTACAGCTTTTAACCCTTTGATTTTTTTGGTGGTTGTTGGTGAAAGTATTACAGAGGTCCCCCTCCCCCCACTGATTTGTTTTTGAATATCCACTCTCCAGATATCACCAACACAATGCAATATGTCGCTAAGACAAAGCCAAGTGTGTTATTTGTACGATAAGGGAGAACAACCCCTCCACAGCTTCGGTGGTGCCCAAGAGCGGGAGGCATGGTTGGAACTTGCTAAGAAGTACAAGTTTGGTTCAAGGAAGATCTAGATGTTTCAAAGGGGGACTTGATTAGGATGGGCAAGGACCCTGTTCTAACAGTTTAGGATTGGTGGAAACAGCGAGGCAAGGATCTTTGAGGCACAGGACCCAAAGTGTTTTAGGGCATGAACCAACCATCTGTTGATAAAAGGAAGAGTTGATGGGTCCTGCAGGAAGTTCCTCTAGTGAATCATCAAGTTGCCTGCCTGAGCAAGAGTCTTCTGGAATAGTAGGATCATGACTACAATGATGGACTCGTCACGTCGTGCTCATGTAGACAGTAAGTTGTGTGCAGGGGGGTAGCTTTGAGTCTCACTTGTTGACGACGCAGGAGGAAATGGAAGGCAAGAAGACCGGAGAGGCTTTCTCTAAGTTTTGTTTGGGAACCTGGATTTTTGCTTAGGCAAAGGAGACCTCTGTCCCTGAAAATGTGCTCCCTGGATGAGATGAGCTTTCTTGGCAGATTGCTGGGTGCCGACCCTGTGGGCTTGTCACACGCACGTGGTATGACTCTCCGTCTTCACTCACAGCTATGTCGCACCTGCTGCTGTTCAGTGGTGCAGCGAGTCTCTCTTCCCTTGTGCTCAAGTCCCATCTTTCTGTTGACATTTCTCCTTCCAGAGGGTGTTTACTAATGCAGAGACCACCAGATAAAAATGTCTAACTCCAGCATACTTTATTTCACATTTCATTAGGTCAGAAAACGGCATGCTCTTCTATTTTGTGCCGACTGCCACCAGCTCACCTCTAAGTGCACAGTGAAAACCATTCCTTTTTTTTTTTAATCATGCGGCAAAATCTCACCCAGGGAATCTGAAATTGATTTTTCTCCCCTCTGTTCAGACAGTGCAGCCGCAGGCACCTTTTTGGTACCCTCCATGGCGAAATGGAAGGTAAGTCCTTTGTTATATGGGGTGAAGCAAATTTCAGGAAAAAATAAGTTTACCTCTTCCAGCCAGCTCTCTGCAGACCCCTGCAAGGCTGCTTGCAAAATGCAGCTTTTCAGATCGCACCAGAGATTGTATTAAACTCTCTACTTGCAGCCTGAGTTGAGCACTAACTGGTCAAAATAAGCGACCGAGTTTCTGAGTAATAGCAGGTGGGCAGTGACATAGCAAGAAATGCCATCAGCACACGCAGGGTTTTGGCAAAACGCCTTCCTCCCCAACCGAAAATAGGGCCCCAGTGCTCCCCCCTCCTTAATGGAGCTGTTTGAATTGCCTGGGTTATCCTGGGTTCAAAGGCTTCTCATCAGCCCCTTTTTTTGGTTGTTATTTTGACTTTTCCAAAGCATGCCACTGCAATTCTCATCATCTTTGTTCCTCAGTTGTACTGAGAACAAATGTGTTATTAATGAAGCACTGATCCTTTTTTTTAAAAGTGTTTTTGCAGCGCCTAGATAATTGGCATTTATTATTATTTTCTGCTTCCTTCTGCGTAGAATATCAAGGACTCTTGGAATTATTTTCTCTTTTCCTAGAGGCCCATTTCCCTGCCCCCCCCAATATTCCCTACTTCTCTTCTTTCCCTAACCCTTCTAGCATCCCCTGGTCGGATCTGTGCCCAGCTGGCAGACTGCTTGGAAAAGAGAGGAAATGGCCCAGGTGGAAAGGGTCAGTGGCAGAACTTGTCCATCACCTTGCTGCAGGGCGGTGGCATGAAGCTGTCAGCACCCCCATTCACCGGTATCCGTTTCGGTATCCTTTGTCATGGCCCAGGTCCTGGCGTGGTTAAGGAAGGCTCAAGGTGACAGCCTCTGGGACCAAGACTTGAAGGAGTGTGCTGCAATCAAAGCCATCTGATGGGTGTCTCGATGGAGCTGCCCAGTCCCTTGGTTGTCACTGTGCCTGCTGAGGCCTCCGCCACTCGTCAGCACAGAACTCGTGCAAGGCTGATGGCCGCGGATGTTGTGTTTTCTGTAGCCGTCCCCTTGCGGTGGTGTTTCATAGAATCCCAGAGTAAGTGGGGTTGGTGTCCCTCTTTCTGCTGGCCCCCACTTCGTAATGGGCATTTAATTATAGGAGCTCAGCTGTGAGGTTTGCTGGACCTTCTGTGACATGTTAGCCTTGTGAACTTCCCTGTTCTCGCCCGCGTTGTTGTTGTTACCTGTGCCTGGGATTCGTAGGCGTTCTACAGGAAGGCATTTATAGAGTACCCGGCGCCGTCCGGGCACTTGTCAGCCTCTCTGTAGTTGTGTATTCCTCCCTCGCACTTCCTTTGCCTACACCCGCTGAAGCCCATGCAGGCTGCTGGGTGCTGGTAGGTGCCTAGGGAATAGATGCTGAATCGAGTGCCACCGGAGAGGAGAAGAAACGAGACAGCTTCTGCATTGCATTTGAACTTCTTCCCTCTCTGCCAGCCAGCTGAGCCGACATAAGATCAATAACAGCCAACCATTTCCTTTTAATTAGTATCTTCAATTCTGAGGCTTCAAAGAGTTCCAGCAGACTGTAGAGTTGAGTTTTTAGTTTGCTTATAAAACACTGTGAAACCAATTTGGTGAAAGGTACTCAAGTTTTCCTTAGCCTTCTAACTCGCTTTGCCATATGTGCTTGAGTTTCTCTGGTTTTCAGCCTAGATTTCAGCTTTTCTTAGTGCTCACAAGTAGAGGCCGAAGAAAAGGTCGGTGAGACCGTGAGCTGCCCCAGAGGGCTTGGGCAGAGATGACGACTGAGGTGGAGGTGACCAGGAGGCTGTTTCTCAGAGTGGGGCCCAGGGAGACGTGAGAGGTGAACTGAAATTGCTACCATGGAGGGTGTGTGTGTGTAAGTGCATACGTGTGTGGGCATGTGTTTGCGCGCATGTAAACAGATGTGTGGGCATGTTTGTGCATGCATGTGCATGTATGAGCACATGTGTGTGCAGGCACATGTTTGTGCATGCATGTGCGTGTGTAAGAACTCAAATGTACAGTGGTGAGTAAAACACTCCGTACATATGAGGACAGAAACCAGGCTGTGTAAATTCTGTGCCTGACTAGGTCACTTGCCAGACCCTCATCTGCCTTCACATCATTGCTGTTCTATCTTCCCGGAAGGCTTTGCCCTCCTCTTCCCAAGGCTCACCCATTCTTCTTGTCTGGCCTCTGACACCTTCTCACCACTACTCTCTGTCCCCATTCTGCTTTATTGTTCTTCAGAATGCTCACCACTTCTTCGCATTGTATCACATAGCCATTTGTTTATGTCTCCCCCAGTACATGTCTAAGCTCCATGAGCAGGGACCTGTTCATTTTGCTCATTGCCCTATTCTCAGCAGTGTTGAGTGAATGAATGAGTGGGTAGGTAAATATTTGAGTGCCTGGGGCAGGAAGCAGTTAGATGAGAGGTTATTACAGAGATAGGCTTGTCAGCAGGCTGAGTGGGAGGAACACCATCAGATTAACTCAGTATCCTCTTCTCCTTCCTTTCCTCTCGTCCCCATGCTCATTCAATGGTTACACTGTTTTTTTTAGGACTTACCTTTGTGCCGTTAAGTAAATATATTTACAGCTTTGAATGATATTGTTTTACCTCTCAGACACAGAAGACAATGAATGGTAGCTTCTTCCTGCCCCACCCACCCCTGTTGTTATATTAGATCTACACCATCAGGGTTTATCATATTTACAGCCCATTGTTATTTTATCATAAATCCCTAATTTGTTTTTGTTTTAGTCATACATTTAAATAGATTCAGTGTTCTTCCTGAGGCCTTTGCTATTGTTTTCTTTTTTATAAGTTTTTTTTCTTTATTGATTTTAGAGAGAGAGAAAGGAAGGGAGAGAGAGACAGAAACATTGATGAGAGAGAACATCAACTGGCTGCCTCCTGCATGCCCCCCACTGGGGATTTGGCCCACAACCCGGGCATGTACCCCGACCGGGAATCGAACCAGCAACCAATTTGTGCATGGGTCGATGCTCAACCACTGAGCCACACCAGCCAGGCTCTTTTTTGTGAATTAAAAAAAAAAATTTATTGAATTTATCTGGGTGACATTGGTTAATAGAATTATATATATTTCTGGTGTACAATTCTGATATATCATCTGTATATTGTATTGTATGTTCACCACTCAAGTCAAGTCTCCTTCCATCACTATTTACCACCCACCCATCTTTTCAGTCTTCTACCCCACCCCCACCCTCTGGCAGTCACCATACTGTTGTCTGCTTGGTAGGAGGAAGATTCTTCCTTTAATAGTCTCTTCAAGATAGGCTCATGGGAACAAAGTACCTTAAATGATTGCATGTTTAAGAATGTTGATTCCTTACCATTATAGGGAATGCTAGTTTTTTGGCTATAAAAATCTTGAGTCACACTTTGTGTTTTTGAAGATTAAGCTACTAGCTGTCTTCGAGCCATAAATGACGCAGTGGTGTAGTCTGAGGCCAGACTCGCCGCAGCATGAGTGAGCGGTGCCTGTCTGCCCAAAGAGTCCTCTTCATTGCTGAACCTTCCTCATGTGTCAGGTCATGTCTGTCGAATTTTTCCTGGAAACTCTGTTACCTTCAATGTAGATGAGTCTTCCTTTATTTGGGGGAAGATTTATTAAAGCACATATATGAATACCCTGTTATGTTTTGTTTTTGTCAGTCTTTTTTTTAATCTGTCATTTTCTTCTTTGGTCCCTTCAAGCTCTTTATTTATTTCCATTCATTTTTGTCTCAGTGTTTTTTTCCTTTCCGTGTTCTTAGGAGTGTCTCTTTTTCCTTATGCTGCTTTTACTTGTGCCTTGATTTCTATAATGGTTTTATTTATTTATTTTTTTAATTTTACTTTTTCCTAGATTTCTGCTAGCTTAGGTTGCAAAGTCTTCTCTCTTACCACGTTTTCCCTGAGCTCTGATATATCTGCGTTCGTGTGTGTGCGCGCGCGGTGAATATGTGTGAGTGTGCGATTGCTTCGTCAATTTTCAAAACATCCCTGGCGAAGTATTTCGTCGTGTCTTTTGTTTCTACTCCATGGTAATGTTCTGGCAAATCACCTTTGTCATCACGTTTCCTGTTCTTTTTCTTATTTTTCTTGTGATATTTTTTATAGACCTGGTACTAGTTCGTTATTCGTTACTTAGTTTTGAATTAGTGGAAACTTTTTGCCCAGACCATCTATTTATAAATGGTAGGAGGTTTGTATAGGGAAGAGAGCAATATTCAAGGAGGAACTTCCTTCATTCTGGCATTTGTGTGTCTTTTCAGCCTTCACCACTCTCTGGCCACTAAGATCAGCAATCGTAGGGCTGTTCACAATGCCAGACGTCCCCTCTCCCTCATCCTGCAGAAACAGGGCTTTCTGCACATGACATGTCTGTGTGGCCCCTTATTCAACCCGTCCTCACTTGCTCCTCAGAATAAAAGTTGGCCCAGGTTCAAGCTGACAGCATTTTGCAACCTATTTTCATTGTTCAAAAGAAGGGATTTTTGATTCTCTTCTTTTGGGTGTCTCCTCACCTCGGTGGGGTCTTTCTTGCTCCTTCTGCTCTGGCAGCCCTAGGGCACCCTCTCTCTGTCCCAGCTCCATTCTGTGTACCTTGTGTTCAGAGTTCCAGGTCTCCGGGGATCATCGAAGGTAGAACTCGTGTTTGTGTCTCTGGTTTCATGGTTATTGTTGAGAAGGGAAGAATGAATGCTAACTGTGTGTTAACCACTTTCGGCAGGGCAGACCTCAGCCCTTTCTGAGCAATTTCTTTCTTCACTAAGACAAAGTCTGTTTTTCTACACTTCCGGTTCCCCAGGAATAGCTGTTTTCTCCTCCCTTTCTGGCTCTTTCTCAGTTTCCAAGTGAGATCACAGTCTTTGTCCCCAGAAAACCTTACCTGGCCTCTAGATCCCACTGTGCTTACAGGTCCAGGCTGAGGGCAGCATCTACTACGCCTTGCATCGCACCTTCTTTCTATGCGCATGTTACTCCTTTACTCTTTGCTATGATATTTGGAATTCTTGCATTGTGCCTCATGAACTCTGAGTCTGTGTATTTCCTTCCTGGGTATTCTTCTTACTGAATTAGATAGCTGTGTTTTTGGCATGTATTATATATGATGTGTACTCAGCCATGAAGACTTTATAACATATACACTGCCTCTAATAAAGAACTATGGGTAAGCACTCTCCTTGAATTTAGATGACATAAGTCAATGTCATAAGAAATAACTTTAACTTTTAGTTGTCTTGAGGATTATATAAGTTAGTGCTCCTTTTAAAACCATGTTCCCTAGGTAGAGCCTTTGCCATTATGTGATGGTGTTTCTTGGTCACGTTCTAAAGTGTCAGACCTAAAAGTAAAAGGGACAAAAGATCAATGATTCTCATAGGGGCTCTCCACCCTCCTTAAGTAGAGGCATTTCAAAGCCTGGAATTGTCAGTTACATAGTTTGAAAAACAAATGAACAAACAAACTAGCAAGAAACCTCCATGGAATCCTGATAAAACCTCTTAGAAGTGTGCCTCCCCATTTCCACTCCCAGGATTTGGTCTAATGCCTGTGCTTCAGCTGTGGGAAGCGGGCACAGGGCAGGAAGTGACTTGTTCAAGGTAACACATTTCCTGTGTGTTTTTCCCAGCCTGCGTTGTTGCTCTTGCCCTTCATACGTTAATCCACAAACCACAGATGGATACTTCCTCTGAGGGATGGATCTGATATATCTGAAGGTCATCTCATGTTAAGTCAGGCTTTATGTGTGGGCTAGGCTGAGAGGAGGAAGAGACACTATTTTAGGAAAAATGAAGCCATTGCAGCAGAATGGAAAATGTGCATTTGACACCAATCGATGAGCCTGTGCTCAAGCTGAGATGCCCAAATATGATAAAGGGGTAGAAAAGCATCAGTGGTAATTTTGAAACAGAGCAGCCTCTTTGACCTCAGCCAGTTTGAGTCTCAAAGGAATAAACCGTTGCTTCTCCAAATAAGAAAAAAGTGGAGGGCAAGGTTAATTTCCAGTTTCTGGGAAGGTATGCTTAAAACATGATAGATTTGAAAACTCTGCCAATAATTTCTTCCTCTGTCTCTTTTTCTTTTTTTCTTACTTCTTACTTCTCTGTTGCTGAAATACTAGTCTTTTAAATGTTATTTAATATCAGTAAGGCACCTATCACTGTAACCCCAGATGCAAAAGAGATGCATAACCACAGAGCACAGCCAGCTCCTGACAGGGGCTTGTTCTGGGTTAAGGTTTGGGTGTATAGGTCGGCGAAGCCACGGAGAGGCTGCCAGGGACATCCTGGAACTCAGTGGCCCAGGCGGTGCACACCTGGCAGGGGAATGGACCGGAGAGAAGGATGGAGCATCTGAGAGCCTTGGCCTATACTGGATTTGGGGGAAGGGAGCTGAGATGATGAGGAGCAGAGTGGGTACTGACCCTGCCAAGAAAATCCCAGAACCATCTGGCTCCTTTGATGACTCTTGCCCTGGAATAATAATGGAGGACCCTTGTGGGCATTGTTCTCATTCTACAGATGAAGAAAATGAGATGCTGATGAATGGATGGCTTGACTGCAGTTCCAAAGCAGCTCTGGACAGAGCTCAGTCTGGCCTTAACTCCGGGCTCACCTCACGGTCCTTCCCACAGTATGTCAGTGCTGTCCTTGTCTGTGACTGCTCTAGGTGTTTACCAAGTACTTGCCAAGTGCCTAGTGTCATGCTAGAGGTAATGGGAAAAAACTGTTATGACATTAATTCCACCCCATGAGTTTACTTACAGATATTAGTAAGTACATTTTTTATTTCGAAAGTGACATACTACATTGCAGAAAAATTTTGAGAATAGCAAGAACAAGAAACGTTAAGATAATCTCAGCTTGTTATAACAACTGCTATAATTATTTTGGTCTATGGTCTTCTGGTCATTTTCCTCATACATTTAGCTTTTTAGAAAATCCAGTGGAAACTGTATTGCCCATATAATTTCATTTCTTGCAGTTTCCACATAGTTCTTTGTTGTAAGTAATTTACCCCATAACCACTTTCATGGCAGTAGGATATTTGCAAAGAGCTTAAACACAAAGCATTTACTAACCATAGTATTAAAGCATTTTGTTGTATTAATTCAATAAATGTCTGTTCAGCTCCTTGTGCTCAGGCTCTCCCGGCAGCTGTTGCCCTGGTGACAGTCATGTTGACGTGCCAAAGGATTCGGGATGTCCGGACCATGCTGGTGGGAGCCCCACGCTAGTATGGGAGCTCCAGACATTATTTTCTGGTCCCTCTTACATCAGTGGGGCACCCGATGGCACCAACCAGTCAGGCTGGCTGGGGCCGAGGTGCAAGGCAGCCAGGTCACCGCAGGTCCACCCACTGTTTTCTTCTGTAATGTATGCTCAGGTCATCTCCTTGGTGAGGGAGGGATTCCTAACACTGCGCACATGAGGGCAGCAGCAGTTCGCGGTCACTCGCATGCACAGCCGGGGGTGGGAGAACACTGCTCACCACCCAGGGCCACACAGGGGTTGCACTCGGGAGCAGAAGGACCAACTGGGGGCTGTGGGCAGCAGACTCCACAGTGTAGTCATCTTCCTCTATCCACGGGCATATGTTCCAGGGCTCCCCAGCGGATGCCCGAAACTGCAAAGAGTAGCAAATCCTATATACACTATGCTTTTTTCCTATACATAAAAACCTTTTCCCTTAGAGGAAGTTCTTTATGGTTTCTCTTGGGATTATCAGAATTGCCAGCTTCACTACTCTTGCGCTTGGGCTGGTTATTAAATAAAATAAGGGTGACTTAACATAAGCACTGCGATAATACCACAGCAGAAGCCCTGATAACTGAGACAGCTACGAAGTGACTCAAGGTCAGAGAGCCTGTGCAGACGCCGGGCAAGGCGATGAGTCATGCTCAGGCAGGACAGTGCGAGAGTTCATCACATTACTCACCATGACACACGATTGCAAACGTTTGAACTGTTTATTTCTGGAATTTTCCATTTAACATTTTTGGACCGTGGTTGACGGTGAGTAACTAAAACCACAGGAAGTGAAACTGCGGATAAGGGGAATAACCGTATCAGGAGAGTGGGGTGCCCCCTGGTTCTTGCAGGAGGATGTGATTGGCTTGTTTGAATAACTTCGAAGCTGGCACAAAACTGAGACCCACGTCTCAGACTGCACCTGGTCTGTTTGAAAAGGGCATTGTTTGGTAAGAGAAAGCACCTAATATTGAGCGGATATTTTAGGTCTTACACCACAATGACCAAGTCAGCTTCCTTCCCTTTCAGCCCCTGCACTTCCTCCCAACTCTCTCCACCTACGTCACCTACGTTTGTTTGTTTGTTTTGTTTTTTATTTATTTTTTATTGATTTTTGAGAGAGAGGAAGGGAGAGAGAGATAGAAACATTGATGAGAACAAACATTGATTGGCCGCCTCTTGCATGGCCCCCACTGGGGACTGGGCCCACAACCTGGGCATGTGCCCTGAGCAGGAATCGAACTGGCAACCTCTTGGCACATTGGTGTATGCTCAACCACTGAGCCACATGGACCGGGCTGTTTTTTATACTTTAGTCCTGACTTATCTTTTTAAATAATTAGCCTATGTATTCTTTTTATTTGTTTGTTTATTTATTTTTAATCCTCACCCAAGGATATTTTTACATTTACCTTCAGACAGAGTGGGAGGGAGGGAGAAGCATTGATGTGAGAAGACACACTGATTGGTTGTCAGCCACACAACCCACACGACCCCAGCTGGGGCCGGCCGGGGATGAACCACAAAGAAGGCACATGCCCTTGGCCAGAATCGAACCCAGGATGCTTTGGTCTGCAGACCGACACTCTAACCACGGAGCCAAACTGGCCAGGGCTTGCCTGACTTATCTTTAAGAGGCTATGTAATACGTGGTTAACAATATAGACTCCAAGACAGACAGCCAGGCTTGGCTACATATTAGCTGGTAAATCACTTTACCTCTCTATGCATTGGTTTTCTCACTTATGAAATGGAGATGATATTAAGAAAACTAGTTACCTCATAGGGATCTTGTGAGGAATAAAAGTTAATGTATATAAAGCTTTTAGAACAGAGCCTGATGCATGCTGTGTAAGTACCAATATTATGATTATCTTTACTTGGGTTCAGTCTACAAGTTTAGATGGGTAGCTTATATCAATAATGTTATTGTGCTTTTTTCAGCATTTTTTCCTAGTTTTTTTCTCCAAGGCTAAAGTTAGCATAGACTCATTTCCAGAAAAGTACTCTGTTCATTCATTCATTCATTGATAAGTTCATTCATTTGTTCATCTGTTCAGCCAACAATTATTTAGGAGTCTCTGCCGTGCGCCAGGCACTGTTCCAGGTGATGGAGCACAAGACAAACACCTCAGGAGCTGAGGCTTACGACCTGTTGTGGGGTGGCTGGGGACAGAAATTAGGCAAATAAACAGAAATATATGCTCTGAAGGAAGAAAAAGAAATGAAAAGGAGACTATCTGAGGGTCAACTTAGCTCCCTTATGCAAGGCAGCTGGGAGAAGGTAGGGATTCTCTTTTATTTTGGGGGAGTTTGAGGTCCCCCGAGGACCATAGATTCTCTGTTTCTTCTCTTGTTTGGTGATAGTGACAAGATTTACTGATACTGTCTTCCAAAGAGTATGTATGTTTTCTTTGTCTTCTCTGATCTCCCTTCCCCTCATTCCCCTCTCACCCTGCCAAGGAGGGTCTTGTCTTATTAACTGAGTTAATGCATCAGTTTGGGCTTAGAATATAGAAAACAGACAGAGAAAGGCAGGGGCGGAGAGGTAAAAAGAGAAGGAGGACCTACTTCGGGAAGTTAAACTTGGTTTATAAAATAAGAAACTTTGCAGGAATGCAGAGAAAGACTTGAGAAAAACAAGCCCCACTGTTATCAGTTATTTATGGCTGCATAACAAACCACTCCAAAATTAACTAGCTTAAAACAATGATTTATTATTTCTCATGATCCTGTTGGTTGCTACGTAATTGCTGGCTGGTTTTTGCCGGGGCTCTCTCATTCAGCTACAGGATGGGCAGCGTTGGAGGAATCCCAGTGGGCTCATGTGTCTGGAAGCTGGTGCTGGCTGCAACCTGGGACACATTTTCCTCCTCCAAGAAGCCAGACCAGCTTCCTGTATATGGTGGTCTCAGGAAAGCTAAAAATGCTAAAGGCAGAAACTGCAAGGCTTCTTGAGTTCTTGGCCTGGAATTCATACAGAGTCACTTCCGCCACAATTTATTGGTCAAAGGAGCTCAGGAGGCCAGGCCAGATTCTAGCTGGTGAGATAGGTGTTAAATAAAAAATGGTGCAGTCCTTGTCACTGAGGCCTCGATAAGCATACCTTATCAAGTGAGCGTACCTTTGAGGAGTCACATGTCCAGTGTGAAATCATCAACTGGATTGATTTTCCTCTGCATGGTAGAGACCACCAAACCTCTATGTAGATACAGGCTTCTGGTGTTTGGCTGTACAGGAAGTTTCACAAAGCTCTCCTAGTCTGCTAATCCCTGGAAAGGCCTGCTTGAGATTTGGTCTTTAGCAGGCATCTGGGAACTTGGATCTCAGGAGAGTTCCCACTCTTCCCGAACTGATGAAGATGGTTTACTGTGTCTCGAATACTTATTCAAACAAGATGGTTTATGCTGAACACCTGCTTTCCTTGCGAAAGTCTAGGATTTTGGTATATACTAAACAGAGTGTGTCCCTGTTACCAGGCCAATAAGAACCTTGGATGCTCAGTCTCTGATTCGCTCCCCAGGCAGAAACGTGGTACACATGCTGCTGCATTTTGTTGCTGGAGTGAGTGGGCTCTGCGTGACCCCTTGGGGGGGAGGTGAGCAGAAGGAAGCCTGTGCATGGATCCCCCACACTCCATCTGTGTCTCTTCCCTTCTGATGGGGCTGTGTGTCCTTCCTACATCTTGGTAATAAATCATAGCCATAAGTACAACATGCTGAGTGCCATGAGTTCTGGCAAATTTCCCAATGTTGGAGTGGTCTTGGGGATCCTGGCATATTAATCTTTTTGTCTTAAGGATGTTGTCTTCTAAGAATGTGGGAGCCAATTTTCATGTGTCATGGGCAGGACCAGAAAATCACGTTGGGGTTTTAATGCCTGGACAGGAAGTGATATCACATTTTTCTTGAGTCAGGGGGTCTTAGCAGGCCTGGTGGCTATAGACCAGTGTTTGAAATGATGATTAGACTTGCTTATTTGCAGAATTTTTTTGGATTTGTGAGTGTAATTTATGTAATTGGTAATAAGTTGGTGGTGATTAGGAATATGTGAAAGTGATTGGTTTCCTCTGTACAGCGTCTTCCACTAAGGGCAACGGCATTGATTGAGACAGAAATAAAACCAAAAGTGCCTCTTTGCCTTGGCCAGAACTGGACGGTCACATAGAATACATTTGTAGGGAGAGATTACTGGGCCTGTCTCCAACACGTCCTCTGTGTCCCCTGCTTCTATGCAGGTGGTGACCCACCCTGTCCCTGGAGTCTAGTGGCTGCTGGCACATATCTCTGTGATGGAGGGAAAGTCAGCCAGGGAATTCTTCACCCTGCCTCCCCACCCGTCTCCAGCTCACTGTGCTGGTGGCCTTGGCAGTGAAGGCGGCCGTGAGAGCCACGCCTCTGCCACCTATCACTAGTCTTTTGTGGCAGCCATTGCTGTTTCCCGCGGAATGGGAATCCCTGGGAGCAAAGAACTTGGTGGCTAAGGTGGAGGCACATGACTCTGTCAGCAGGTTTAAGGTAGAGCTTGTCCAAGATGCTCTGAGAGTCACAGCTTTTGAAGGGACGCCGCTGAATGTTTGAGCATGAGAAGAGGGTTGTATAAAAAGGAGAGTATAGGACTTAGAACTTAACAGTGATGAGTTCCCTTTCTTACCTTGCCCGTAATAGCTGTGTGCTTCAGGTGGATTAACGAACCTCTCTGATTCTTAATGGCATAAACTCAGAGCAGTTGTGCAAATAGGATGAAATCGTACATATAATGTATCTAAATTGGCGCCTAGCATAAGGTAAATGCTTCTTAAATTTGAGTCCTCCTCTGGTGATGGGAATCTAAGTGATAGGTTTTTCTTTTTGCTTAATATGTATAATATTGGCCAAATTTTTTGTAATGAAAAAGTATTTTCTTTATTATGAGAAAAAGAAGATTTAAAAAGAAAAGCTTAAAGTTTCAAACCCATTTCCTTGCCATGCCTGACATGTTTCTTCAGCTGCACTTTTCCTGAGTTACTCGTGCTTAGCATTGCTCTTGAACTTGGGTCTCTAAGCAGTCATTGTACATTAACATCAATAAGGGCTTGGAAGAATCCATTTCTTAACTGAGTGACTCAGGAAAGCTTTGTCACTGCCATAGGTAAAGTACCTCAAATATTTTCTCCATTTTTTAGTAATTATAATTTGAATGGATTTTTCATGCAGAATCATTTTCTCTTAGCAGGGTCACCTCGAGGGCATTTAAAAAGAGGAGAAAACACTTGTGCTTTTTTCCAACTTTATTTTCCTTGTGATTTAGTTTTTGTTTCCCTTTCCGCTAGGAATAAAATGCATTTTTCAGGAAAGGTCAGGGAGCACTCCATCAAGCTTTGTAACGCTGAGGACCATTCATGGGGCCAAGTCACCTGAGTTCTGTGGAGTCAGCTAAGAACATCTCTGGGATGCTGGGCTTCTAGGCTGCTCCTGTCCTGCAGGGTAAGTATAAGGAGGGCAGCACACTTTTCAGAAAGCTCAACACATAGGCAGAGTGAGCTTAGTGAGAACTCCTACTGTGTGAAAATTCGTTGCTGAGTCTTCTGTGGTATTCTCTTCAAGTCTACAAAACTTAAGATGAAGAATCACTGGCAGAGGATTGCAGAGCTTTGATTTCACTGAAAACTTTCAGGCTGCGGAGAATGCTATCTGAACTCAGGACAGCAGTTGCCCACTCAGCACGTTCCCTGAGCCAGCACCGCCTGACTTGCTCTATTTTTATTTTAGGCATGTAGGAGTTCTTCCTCTCGTATCAGACTATGAACTAACTCTGCCTGCACGGCAAGGCTGCGCAGTACCTTCATGTTTTGTATTTTTTAATGTCTTGAAAAGCACTTGTCAAAAATGGTGCTTACATATGTTTATTAATCCACAATGATGCCTGAATAGGAGCTGGAGGAGTTGAGTTGTGGAAATACTAAGCAACAGCAAGCATGGCAAGAAATCTTCTCCAACCTGTTTTGGAGCCAAGTGGAGCCATTATAGCATCTCAGTCTTTATGGGAACCCCAAGATGAGTGAGTCAGTCCGTCGGCGAGTATTGAGCACAGTTCATACTTAGCAAAATACTGGCCACTGTGGGACATTCAGAAGCTTCAAACTGAATCTCAAGTTGGTGAGGGATGGATGCTTAGCACTAAGCTGTATGGTACTAAAGTCAGTGAAGGCAGGGCGTACATAACAGTCAAGAAGGTTTCCTGCAGAAGGCTAGAATAAGGCTGGGATCCAAACGTCAGGCGTGTCTACATTGATTTACTTTTCATACCCCTTTAATAGTGAATCTGCTTCTACTTCTCTTAAGCCTCAGAGAATTTCCCAGGACAATTTAGATGATTTATCAAGTAGCCCTGAGCTAATAAGATGGAGCTGTTAAATTCCACCCCTTTCTCATCCAGCCTTACGTATCTTGTATGCCTCCCATTTCTCAAAGCCTCAGCTCCTGGCATATTCTCCTTAGAAGTCCTGTCCCCCAATACTCAGTCTAATGCTTGGCATAATGAGGGATTCCTTTCTTTGGTAAATAAAGCCAATCCTCATGCAAGCCCCACAAAAACGAACAATCTTAAACTTTAAATTCTATCCAACCAAAATTTATCAAGTATCTGTGGCTTTCTATATGTGTATAACCCAAATGCATCAATGAATAGTTTTTTGCCCTCCAAAGAGTTTATCTTCTAGATTAGAGGAAAACATAGCGATATTACAAGATGGGAGAGAAGCTGTAACAAAAAAGGCCAAGACTAACCCAGTGGGGGGAGGGTTCATGGAGATAGTGGGAATGGGGCGAGTCCATAAGGAGCTCGTGAAACTCACAAATGTGGAAATGCAGGATGAGGGCGGGAGAGGGGCTGGACATTCTCTCCAGAGGGCATGTTGGGAATGGAGACCCAGAGGTGACAGGAGTACATTGGCTGAGGCTAGCGATGAGACTGGGTGTCGTGGCTGCTAAGACTGGAATGATAAATGGAGTGTGGAATATGAGGTTGGGGCCTATCCTTGGAGCAGAGAAGATCCTGGAAGAACTTTGAGCAGAAAAGGGGTGTGAGCTTTAGACTCCTTGTTCTGGCACATGTTAGGCATGTGTGTGGAGTGGAGGGGGGGAGGCTTGTGAATTGAGGTGGGAGGTGACTGGCATGGGGAGGACGGGTCTGGCTCCTACCTGGCAGTAATCCGGGCAGACTGTAATGAACACTGAAAACAGGGTAGTGCCAGTGGGCCTGGAAGGGAGGGGTTAGGTGAGAGAGAGAAGGCAGGGAGATTTTTGCTTGTCTTTCCTCCTCCCCAGGCGAGCTAACACTGTCACTCAGGCAGTCATTTCAGGATTGCAGGGATCTATTGCTTTTGCCCACAAAGAGAATGCTGCTCTTGAGATTTGACAATGAGGACCAGAGTCTGCCTGGCTGGCAGAGCTGAATAGCTAATGAGAGAGATTTCTCCACCCCAGACAGCAGCCTTTACTCCCACAGGGAGCGTCTGGATCCAGTAGCTGGTTCTGCCTTTGAAACCTCGAGCCCCACTTGCTGAGTTGACTAAAAGGCCTTGGGAGCAGGTCAGGGACCATGGGTATCTCAGCTGCTCAGTTGTCTCTGTGCACGTCTCTAGGTGGCGCCCTCTCACCCCATCCCATCACCCTGCAGATGTAAGGAAAGGGGTAATCTCGCATTTTTATCTTAGAGCACTTGACAGCCCTACTAACAGATCCTATTCAAGCTAAAATGAGTGGCTGGGGGCAACTC
Source organism: Molossus molossus (assembly GCF_014108415.1). Classification (NCBI taxonomy): domain Eukaryota; kingdom Metazoa; phylum Chordata; class Mammalia; order Chiroptera; family Molossidae; genus Molossus; species Molossus molossus. The sequence goes on from NW_023425346.1 coordinate 16,437,618, forward strand.
ATATGTAATTTCCCTCTATTTAGTGACTTTCTACACCATAGGGTCTGTGTGATTTCTGTTCATTTAATTAAAGGTTATATTGGCAAATTGTTATCCTCAGGAGTGTGGGTGTGCAGGGGGTGCTTTTAAAATACATAACAGGGTAATTCCCTTTGTCCTGTATTGCCTCTGCAGGCCACGTAAAATTGAATAGCAAATAACACATTTTAGAAATAGGCCGAGAGACGGAAGCCTGTGCTTCTTTTGGCTTTAATAAGACAGTGAGCATGTGTTTGTAAACAACCCTCCGGTTAAACAGATGAGGTGGAGGAAGCAGAGCTGAATAACTAATGGGAGAGATTTCTCCACCCCAGACAGCAGCCTTTACTCCCACAGGGAGTGTCTGGATCCAGTAGCTGGTTCTGCCTTTGAAATGTCGAGCCCCACTTACATGCAGACTGGAGGAAAGTCAGTCGATGCCACCTTCCCTGTCCAATCTTCCTCTCCAGAGGCAGCTTGCAAATCCCAAAGTTCTTGTGGCATAAGGGAAATGCCAACAGGTAGACACTGTTAGGCAAAGTTGACCCTTCTCAGATAGGAAGACAAAAGTTTTTAAGGTCCGAGGATGCGAGGTCATTAAGTACTGGGAAGTGATGGAGTGGGTGTGTGCTGCAGGTAAGCAGTGACCACATGAGATGCTGTGGCTTCTTAGAACACTCAGAACACTCACCTGCATCTGGGCAGGGCTCTAATCGACGCCCCTTGTCTAGGATACATTTGTTCCTGAGTTTGACGGTCTGGGTATTAATGCCTTTGCGCTCCATAACATCATCACAGTTGGTGGGCATTTATTTCTACAGAGGTGAGTTGTGGGGCTGCTGTCTTGTTTGCAGTGGGGATTGGAAAGATTGGGGAGGGAGGGGATGAAGGTGGGCAGGTGTAGATATTTAGTTGTATAGTTAGGGTAGCTCCCTTGAGAAGATGACGTTGAAACAAAGTCTCGAGGCCAGGGAGCTAGCAGTGAAGATGTCTAGGAGTGTGCCTGGGTGATGAAGGACTAGAGAGTGTGACTGGAGCAGAGTGGGCAAGGAGGAGAAGTCAGAGAGGTGCGGTTGGAGACAGATTGCAAAGTGCTTTGTTGGCCTCTGTAAGGACTTTTACTCTAAGTACAATGGTTGAGCAGTAGAGTGATACGAACCAGATTTGAAAATTGACAATCCAGTATAATGAGGCCAATGTATAGATCCTGTAAAGGAAACATGTGAGGGAGCATAGAGAAGGGACATTTCTTCTAGCACAGGAAGAGAAGAAAGTGAGGGCAAGGGAAGGCTTCTTGGAGGTGGTGTCAGCATTTGGCCTTAAATGATGAGTTAACCCTTAACCTCCTAACCCCTCACCCCTGAATTTCTTTGTGCACCTGTCACCAAGGTAGCAGGAGGTGGGTTTCTCTCCTCTAGATTATTGAGCTACTGCGGTGGGCCTGCTTGCCTTGATTTGGCTGGGATATGTGTCTAAACTCTTTGTGCAGGTCTCAATCCATACCTAATCATTAGGGCATTAACCTGACTTGGAATCCAGTTCCTACCCACTGTCTCCTGGCAAAACAGTACCCATGTGGATGTCTCAACCAGACTGATTTCCTTTCATGCTAATGTTTTATTCAGGACCAAACTCCATGGTAGTGAGAATGTGGGGAAGAAAGGAAGAAAGGAAGGGAAGAAGGGAAGGGAAAGTGGAAATAAGGGGGTCTGTTCCCAAGCTGGCTATAGCATCACAAGAAAATATAGGTGCTTTCTTGGTCACCTGAGACATCTCAGGACAGGCCATATGGAACCACTGTGCCTTGGATTAGTCCATATGCGTGGAAGACAAAGGGAGAAGAATATTTTTCTTGGCACCCTCCTGTCTCCTACTTTTCATTGGTAAAGCTTAAGTAATGAGGAGTTTTTTTTTTGTTTTTTTTTTCTAACTGGTTTATTGGCATGAGGAGTCAAAAGTGAGTTGGTGATAGTCATAGTTTCAAGTTCACTGAACACTTACTATACCCTTGGGTTGATGTGGATCCCTTGGAACTTAGCAGAGTCCAGCATGTGAGAATCGGAGGCACAGATCCACAATGGGTCAGGGGAGTGTTGGTGATGGGGCCTCTCCTACTTTATCACTTGGTTCTTGGATTGGGTTTTTCTAGCTGTTAGAAAGTTAGTATTATATGTAAGCCATTGGATCAGTACCTATACCACCTCTTGAAAGATAGATCAAGCCCTGCAAGGTTTTTTCTTTTCTTCCTTTTTCAGAGTTTTTTTATTAATCCCTTCAACTTTTTACCCAATTCCCAAACCCCCTCCCCTCTGACAGCTGTCAATCTGTTCTCTGTATCTATGAGTCTGATTCTCTTTTGTTTGTTAGTTTATTTTGTTCAAAAGATTTCACATAGAAGTGAAATCATATGGTACTTGTCTTTCTCTGACTGGCTTATTTCACTTCGCATAATTCTCTCCAGGTCCATCCATGCTGTTACAAAAGGTAGAATTTTCTTCTTCTTTTTAATAGCTGACTAGTATTCCATTGTACCACAGCTTTTTTAAATCCACTCATCTACTGATGGGCACTTGGGCTGATTCCAATTCTTGACTATTATATGTTACACTGTAATAAACATAGGTGTGCATATACTCTTTCAAATTAGTGTTTCTGGTTTCTTCAGATATATACCCAGAAGTAGAATCACTAGGTCATAAGGCAGTTCCATTTTTAATTTTTTGAGGTAACTCAATATTTTTTCTACAGTGGCTGCATCAATTTGCATTATCACCAGCAGTGCATGAGGGTTTCCTTTTCTCTGCATCCTTATCAACACTTGTTTGTTGATTTGTTGATGACAGGCATTTTGACAGGTGTGAGGTAATATCTCATTGTGGTTTTAATTTGCATTTCTTTGATGATTAGTGATGATGAACATCTTTTCATATATCTGTTGCCCATCTGTATGTCCTCTTTATTCTCCACTTCATCCAACCTAATGTTTATTCCTTTAAGTGTGTTCCTCATTTCAGATATTGTAATCTTCATTTCTGACTGGTTCTTTTTTATGGTTTGTGTGTATTTTTTCATGCTGTTGTAGTTCTCACTAAGTTCCTTGAGCATCCTTATAACCATTTTTTTATTTTTTTTTTTTATCCTCACCAGAGGACATTTTTCCAATTTTTGTACAGATAGAGTGAGAGGGAGAGAGAGAGAGAGAGAAACATCGACGTGAAAGGAACACATCGAGTGGCTGCCACCCACACGACCAACCAGGGCCGGGGACAAACTGCAACCGAAGTACGTGCCCTTAGCGGGAACCGAACCCGGGTCTCTTCGGACCGCAGGCCGACGCTCTAACCGCTGAGCCAAACCGGCCAGGGCTATAACCATTTTTTTGAACTATATATCTAATAAATTGCTTGTCTCCATTTTGTTTAGCTCTTTTCTTGGAGCTTTCTCCTGTTCTTTCATTTGGGGTATGTTTCTTTGTCTCCTCATTTTGGCTGTCTCTTCAAGACTGCTGACTTCCAGTTTTGGTAAGGTGGCTTTATGTAGTAGGTATCCTGTGGGACCCAGTGGCACACTCTCCTTGATCACCTGAGCTGGGAGCTCCAGAAACATTCCTTGTGTGGATTATATGAGCCCTCCTGTTGTAATTGAGTCCTGATTGCTATTGGCCCATTTAAGGGCCAACCCTCAGGCTGGCTGACTGTGAGGATCACAGTATACAAGCATAAAGCAGAACTCACCTAGCAGGATCTGGTGCCTGCCAAGGTCTCCATTACAATATGCCTCTTGTGAAGCTAATTGGATCCTGCTCTGATGTTGTCTGAAACTGGCTACAGGGTGTGCTGGTTCTGGGCCTGTTGGGAGGTACTATGGTGCAAACCAATGTCAGTCACTGCCTGTGCCTGGCCCTGGGCAGCCTGTTTGGAGCTACAAAGTGATCCATAGTTTGTGGCTGCTTCTTCTGGGCTGGGGTGTGTGGTAAGGACAAAGCTATGCACCAAAGCTGATTTTTATCAGCACTGGACCCACAGGCAAGTCAACAAAAGTCCCAAGTCACCCTGAGATGCACCTCCACCTGCCTCTACCTTCTGGCGGTCTATTAGGCTCAATCTCTGAAAGAGCCTCTGGCAGTACTCAATTTATATCGTGTAGGTTCTCCGTGATAACCAGATAGGGGTAAGTGGTGTTCACTAGACTGATACCGGTGCAATCTTGGGGCCAGTGTTGAGTCTAAGGCCACTCAGCAAATGTCCCAGACTGTAGCAAGTCTAACTGCCACTTGCTGGGTGCCTGCATACCTTTGCAATGAGGTGGGGTTTCAGGGAATTGTCAGGGTGAGGTCAGCAGCATTTATCAGGCCCAAACAGACCAACATTTGGCCGTATGAAGGGAGGACTCTACTAGTTGAGTGTGTGAGCAAAAAATTTCCCCTATCCTAGAGGCACACAGCTTAGTCTGTTCCAGCTTTTGCCATGAGCCTGATCTTAACAGGGCAGGGCCTCTGGGAGATGGGGGTTGGGAGAATGGAGCTAGTAGGTCTCCTATGAGGGGGAGGTGCCATTCAGCCTTGAGGAAGGTGGAGGGAGTGGTTCCCACCTCAAAGCCACACAACTCAGTCTGTCTAGAATTCTGCCCAGACCTTGGCAGGGTGGAGCCACCAGCATTCAGGAGGGTGGGGTCACCTGGAACCCCAAGAGTGGGGCTAGCAGATCTTTTATGAGGGGGAGGCACCAGTCAAGTTGATGGGAAAGTGGGAAGAGCAGCACCCGTCCCAAATACACATCACTCAGTCATTGCCACCCCCTGAGTCTTCTTGGACTTCTACACCTCCGTGTAGGCAGTTGACTCCTCAGCAGTGTGAAAGTTCCGCAGGGTGGGGCAACCGGGAGTCCCGAGGGTGGGACTATTGCATTCCCCCAGGCTGATGCCCTCTGGAGGGGAGTGCCCCATCCAAGAAAGATGGCTTATGAGGTGTGGGAGAGGGACTCAGCACAGGGGTCCTGGTGGCTGTCTCTTAAGCTCTCTTCCTGGATCTACAAACCCCCGTCTCTCCCACAAGGGGTGGATGTGGGGTAGCCTGAACCTACTGCAAAGTCTTTTCTTCCTCTGGCAGCCTTTTGGTAAATAAATTTGAGAAGTTTTTCTAAGTGTGCTAAAAGTTACATTAAAGTCCAAAGAATTCCAAGTACTGTGCTGCTTTCATAGTAGTAGGTGTACAAGGTGCAACAATGTCTCTTTTATTTTAGAGGGATGTCCAGGAGTCCCCTATGCTATTGGAAGCTCTAGAATTGTGACTGATTTGGCAGGCCCCAAGTATTTTTGAAGTTTATCTCCCACATTCCAACATGTGTGTATCCTCTTACTGGAATCTCTAAAGTACCTGCTCAAGTACCCACTCCTCAGTGCAGTGAGTAGGATATCATCAAAATGATGGGCCAAAGTGTTATTCTGCAGTATGTCAAGATAGTCTGGAGAATGTCAAGTTCCTTGAGGACTAGATGATAAGAGAAGTTAACAGAGCCCTAAAGCTATTACAATGAAGCTGTACTGTAGTTAAAATTACTTTTGATTCTGTCTCTAATGGATATCGAAAGAGAAAAAGCATTCATCAACTCAACAACAACACACTAAGTACTGGGGCCCATGTTGATCTGTTTCAGTAAAGGTATTATATGTAGCCCATCTGCTGCTACTGGGGCTACTGCTTGGTTAATTTTACAGAGCCTGTGCTCCATCTGTCATGGTCCACCTGGATTCCGCAGAGGCCAGTCAGGTGAATTGGGAGATATGATGTGGACCACTATTCCTGCCTTTTTAAAGTCTTAATTGTGGCATTAATTATTTCAGTTCTTTTAGTAATGTAGTATGATTTCCAATTTATCATCTTGGCAAAAGAAGGCAGTTTTAGGGGACTATATTTGGCTGGTATTACCATAATGGCTCTTACTCCATAAGTAAGGGGACAAATGTGAGGGTCCTGTGTATGGCCCTGTGTATCTGAATTACTCATTTGGTGACTGAGGAAAAAACCAGTGTGAATTGGTGAACTCATTAGGCCCACTGTGACTTAGGCTAAAACCGTTCTTATTGCATGGCGTCAGTAAGCCTTACTCGAACCAGAGGACCATGTGGCATTTTTAGATCCTTTGGTATTAGCGTCAGCTCAGACCCTATATTTAACAGTTCTTAAGAATTCTCAAAGGCTAAGTTACACTGGAAAATGATCATAAGTCCCTTTGGGGGAAGAGTCAGAGGTATATTTTCTGCATAGACTTACACTGGTGTTGTAGAATTCTTCCTCACGGAGACCTCGCTTCCTCTTCGACCTGCCTCCCTCTACCTCTCATGGCCGCCAGACCAATAACTAGAGCCAGGACTTATCACAGTGTGAGCAGGGATAAATAAGCCCTAGTCTAGGAAGTGAGAGACTATATATCAAAACAATTGTAGGACTTTGCTCATATATACTTTGGGAATGGAGCTTTGGGTCTGTGAACTGACCTAAGTGTGGAAAATAAATGAGAGGACTATGGTTTTCCATTGTGGTTGGTATCAACCTTCTGTTCACCTCTTGTATATATATATGACTCTGTGTGTGTGAGTGTGTGTGCGTGTGTGTGTGTGTTTATAAAAATCAAGCAACACTCTAAACTACCAAGCTTACCCCCTGGAATACCATCATCATATTGCCCAGCACCATTGACTGCTGTCGCTCAAGACACCCCAAGTGCTATTCCAGCCTTGCTACTTTATGGTAACTGTGTTCAACTCACCTGTCATGTCAAGCGCTGTTTTCTGGCCTTTGCCTTTTCTAGGATCCCAACATCCCTTTTATTTCAGGGATCTTGGTTCCATGGCACCTCCTGCCTGTAGAGGGCAGCCACCACAAAACATCTCAATGATTGTTGTAGGTCCTATTGCCTTACCGGAGGAAGTAGCCTTTGAGCTGTCCCAGAGAATTTAATCATCTGGTGGAGCCTGAGGTTTTACATAGTAAATCTATTTTAACAGTTCCACCTCTCTGAGTCTTCTGCCCTTCTTCAGAACTAGGTCAGGGAACTTGCACTATCTGCACCTAACTGTAGGCCTTCAGCATGCCCATGTTTCCAGGAATCTTCTCAGCATTGTGTTAGGATTGGCCCCAGGTGTCCTTCTCAGCTTACTGAATCCCAAGTCTGAGGTGAGCGCTCAGTCCTTTCTCCCTCCGTTCACTCTGCCCAGTAGTCCGTCACCCTTGAGATGCACTTCTGCGCATATGCAAAGTCCTATAATTCCTTTGGTATATAGTCTGTTTCTTCACAGAACAGGGCCCGTGGATCTCTGCTCACACTGTGGCATGTCCTGGCCCTGGTCGTTAGTCTAGAGGCCATGAGGAGTAGTGAGGATTGGATCCGAGGAGAATAAATGCCATTTTGCCAGGTACCTGTTTCAGGTGATGTCAGTCCATGGTCTCTCGGCAAGCTGATAGGGGGAGGCAGGAGAGAACAATTTCCTCTGGCGATGGCGAGAGGCTGCTTCTCCTGGCCCAGAGGGTCCAGAACTGCCAGGCTTAAACACATAGTCTCACTCCCATTAGGGAAACACAGGGGACAAGTTAAGGCTGCACATTTCATCTTCTTTGCAGACATGACACATGTAAAAATCCCATCCCGGGTTTGATTTTCAGCACAGTCTGCCCTGCAGTTGTAGGAGATGAGAGTCTCTTTTAAAATGACATTGAAATCTTAACGCTGTTGAATCATGCCTATAGCTGGCAATTAAGATGACCAGATTTAATTCTTTTGCCAGTCCTCAAATGCCTTCCAAAAGAACTATTTGACACTACCACCTTTTTAGTTATCGTTTTTCCTTATCATTTCGGGGATGCAGCTGTTTGACCTTCCAGTGTCTTGCCCTTCACCTGCACCTCATCGAAACCAAGAGCAAGTGAAAGCATTGCTAACTGATGCCACCACGTGCCAGGAATTACCGCAGTCAGCTACCAGCAGCAAGGGGGTCGTTACTTTTTCAGAAAGGTGGGTGTTCAGAACTATGAAGAGTAAGATTATACTCTAGTCTCGAGCCAACAACTTAGCCTGACACAGTTCCAGGGGTGCTGGTAGAGGCAAAGTCCTTCCTCTCAGACCGAGTAGGGCCATGTCTTCTGTACGAAACTCAGAGTTCTCTACCAACAGTGGGCGTTCCAACTCCAAAGTCTCAACACTGAGGATCTCCAGATCTCACGATTTTTTAGTTCAAGATCCCTAGAAAACAAAGTCTGAGGGAAAGTTTGTGCCATAGGTTTTTTTTTTTTTTTTTTTAATTTTGTTTCTATTATTGATTTCAGAGAGAGAGGAAGGGAGAGGGAGATGGAAACATCGATGAGAGAGAACATCGATTGGCCACCTCCTGCATGCCCCCCACTGGGGATTGGGCACACAACCTGGGCATGTGCCCTAACCAGGAATCGAACCAGAGACCTCTTGGTACATGGGTTGACGCTCAACCACTGAGCCACACTGGTCAGGATGTGCCATAATGTTTTATTGAGGAACATAATCCCAAGGCACTGAGAATATGGGGAAAAGGAAGTGAGGCAGGGATGGAAGGGAGGCATATGATGCTGTACCAAGCTGGCCACAATACCACAAATGAAAATAAACACATGTAAAGATGTCAATTTCCAGCTGTATAGGGCAGGCTGCTCTGCCTGAGAACAGTCATTTGCAGGGAGAAGGGAGGGAGAGGCTAAACCTGCCAGTTTCTGTCCACAGAGGTACTCACTGCTGTTGCTGCCAGCCTCCTGGGCAGCCTCTGGAGAAGCGAGATTCAGTGGCCACATCTGCATCTGGGTGTGGTGGAAAGAACCAGTGTCTCTCTGGGCCCTTCTCCTCCTGTTCTGCCTTTGGTCCTCCAACCTCTCACGTCAGTGTCTCATGGACCCCGTGGGAATGATAATACCTGCATTGCCTATTTTGAAAGATTGCTCTAAGAAAGGCAAATTTTTGAAAAACTATAAGTGCTATAGAAAAGCTAGTTGTTATTTATTTGAAGATTTCTTCTTTTTTTTTTTATCTTCACCCAAGGACATTTTTCTATTTATCTTCAGATAGAGTGGGAAGGAGGGAGAGAGAGAAACATCGACGTGAGAGAGACACATTGACTGGTTGCCTCCTGCATGATCCCGACCAGGGCTGGGGACAAACAGCAGCTGAGGCACGTGCCCTTGACCAGAATCGAACCTGTGACTCATTGGTCTTCAGGCCAACGCTCTAACTGTTGAGCCAAACTGGCCAGAGCTATTTGAAGATTTCTTAGATCAGAAGAGGGAGAGGAAGGACTTGAACCAGCCTTTGCAGCACCAGCAGGAGGAACATAGATGAGGGCCCAGCGCAGGGCTTCTTGGCAGAGAATTAAGCAGGAGCAAAGGGCAGAGATGGTATACAACAGGGTCAGCAAGCACGGTCAAGGGCCAAACCTGGCTCTCCATCTCTTTTTGTAACAAAGTTTTATTGGAACTTAGCCACACCCATTTGTTTGTGCTGTTTTTTCTACAACGGCATAAATGACTAATTGCAGTAGAGACCATAGAGCCTATAAAGCTTAAAATATTTACTCTCTGGCCCTTTACCAACCCTGATGGAAAAGAAAATGCTGAGTATAATTCAGTGTAGGTAACTAATATATATAAGTTACCTTTTCCCTTCATCTTCCTCCTTCGTCTCACAAAGAATCAATGGTGTAATGGCTACTTAATAAATACTGATTAGAGTTCTCACTCCTTATAAAGGTATTCGATACCATGATTTATCAAATAGAGAGTTAATCCGAGCATGTTTACAAATTTCAAACGATGACCATAACCTACAAAGAATAGGAGGCAGTTTATTCTGTCCCCTTTGTACTAACCGTATTAATAATTGATACACTGTCTCTTACATAATTGGGTATAAACCAAGTATTTGAAATCTGACTGTTCTAGAAAATCCAAATTAATTGGAACTCATTTTAATAATGATTCTTAAAAAACCACAAACTGTGGAACATGAAGACTGTGCTTCTGCAGGTACCACATGCAAATCTGAAACATTTCCTAGGTCCCTTGAGGAGAGGAGTCATAGCTTATGTCAGTTGGAAGCCACAATCCCTGGAAAAATGGCTGTCAAATAAAAGAAATTTAATGAAGTTCTGCTGAATAAATGAAATGTCTGGAATAGTGCCTGGCACAGGGTAGGTTCTTGGTAAATGTTTGTTGAATTATCTGGCAACGTTGTCCACCCATTCAAACTAAAGAGAATGTTCGGGCCACAGAACACTGGCCATTGCTAGACCCAGGCTGAAACTCTCTGTAGGATGCACACGAATAATTTAAAATCTACATGTAATTTATTTGTCAGTGTCGTCTGACTGTTGGTTGGCCCCCAGTGCGGGATGAGCTCCCCAATCAATGCTATCTAACAAGCACAGCAACGTGGCAAAGAGGAGGCTCAGTTGGGGAGGACCTCATGGCTATGCTGCTTCAAGGCCAATTAACTGGTGCCTGACATCTTCCAGTAAATCTAAATGAAACGCATTCCTGTGAATTCTAATTTCAAGTGAGTTTAATTGAACTTGAGAGGGAAGCTACCATTTAGTGAGTAAAATGAAAATGAAGTAATTGAATATTTATCCAGAATTGTACTTGAAATGTGCTTCATCAAATGTTTCAGAACCCAAATGACCAGCTGTATGTGGTTAATATTTGGAAAGAAAGGAGTATTTAAATGTCAGCTTGTAGCCACTAGGAGGTTAAATGTAACAGCTGGCAGGTTGTACAATTACTAGATGTAGGCTATACTTAGCATTTGAAACATTTTTTTTTTTTTTTTTAAGTTAGAAGTTGATTAATATGGTCAGGAGAATTAGGATGCGTCTGGATGACTGAAAAACAGAAACTGATCTCTTTCCCCATTTCCGTCTTCCCCTCTCCCAACACAAAGCATGAGAGCAGCATCATTTATTTGAAATTGTAGACTTTTTGGCGGGCTTAACCAAATGATTACACATGAAATGTTGAGTCCTTTTGTCAATAACTATTTACTGCAGGCCCACAGTATTCTAGGCACTGTGGGAGATGGATGATTGAACCGACTCAGGCTATGGCCTTAAGGAACTTTCTGTTCAGTAGGTGAAGTGAGACCAGAGAAAAGTCAGTGTAGGAAAGGTAAGTTTGATACACACCGTAAGAGCAAGCACTGAGTGCTGAAGGAACATAGAGTTCTGACTGTGAAAACAAAGGGCACCTCTTAGAGGAGATGGTGTTTGAGCTGTAAATATTTGCGGGAGGAAGAGAAAGCATGGGACCTATTTGGAAGATGATGAGGCATTTATTGGGGCTGATGGGGAAGATTTGTGGAATGAGATAATATGAAATAAGATGGATATGATGCAGCTGTGGAAGGCCTTGAATGGCTTCATACTGTATTTATTAGGCAGTTTCTAAGAAGGGAAGGGTTTTGACCAGAGATAAGGAATGAAATACAGATGTAATGCTCAACATTACTAATCATGAGAGAAATGCAACTGAAAATCACAGTAACACCTCATACCTATGAGAATGGCTACTATAAAAAAAAAATAGAAAATAACAAGTGTTGATGAGGATGTGGAGAAATTGGAACTCTGTGCACTATTGGTGAGAAAGTAAAATAGTACAAGCAGTATGGAAAACACTAAGGCACTTTCTCAACCTACTAAAAAATAGAATTAGCATATGGTCCAGCGATACCACCACTTCAGGGTATAGAGCCAGCAGAATTGAAAACAGGGCCTTGGCGAGATATGTCTACACCCATGTTTATAGCATCACTATTCACAATAGCCAGGATGGGGAAGCAACCCAGATACAACACCCATGTTTATAGCATCACTATTCACAATAGCCAGGATGGGGAAGCAACCCAGATACAACACCCATGTTTATAGCATCACTATTCACAATAGCCAGGATGGGGAAGCAACCCAGATATCCATCAATGGATAAGCAAAATGTGGTATAAACATACAGTGAAATAATATTCAGCTTTAAAAGGGAAAGAAATTCTGTCACATTCTACAATATGGAAGAACCTTGAGCACATTTTGCTAAGTAAAACAAGTCAGTCTCCAAAAGACAAATACTTTATGAATCCACTCACAGGAGGTATCTAAAGTAGTTAAATTCATAGAAACAGAGTAGAATGGTGGTTGTCAGGGACTGGGTGGAAGGAGGGAAAGGGAGTTGTTTAATGGGAATAGAATTTGAGATTTGCTAGATGAAAAATTTCTGTAGATCTATTTCACAATAATGTGAATGTACTTAAGACTGCTGAATTGTACACCTAAAAATGATTAAGATGGTAAATTTCATATTATACATTTTTAACCACAACAAAAAAGAAGGAATACAGGTGTAGCGGTGTGGTGCGAGTTGGATTGGGGTCAGAATGGAGAGGAAATGGGAAATCAGTTTAGAGGTCATTGCCTTAGGGGTAACAGGGCAGGGAGAGGAATTACCAGGGTAGAATTAGCAAGAGTTGACATCTGCTGGATGCTGGGTTGAGGGAGCAGGAGTCAGAGATGCCTTGGAGGTTTCCAACCTGTGCTAATAAGAAAACAATGGCACCTTTCCCAGAAGGAGTGACTTCTGTGGGGAGGTAAGAAATTTGATGTTGGATTAATTCTGACTGCAGCCTTGTGATGGCTCATGTGGGAGCTGATCTGACTCATCTGTGTTTTAAAGAGCGCTTGGAAGCTCTTTTTTGTTAGTTTTCCATTTTCTCTCATTTGTCTAGGTGTTTGACCTTTGGCTTCTAAGTTGGCCTTGCTCAGAGGCTTATTCCTAGCTCTTCAAATTAAGGATGGGTTGCATATGTGGACTATGTATCTCAGAAGGATTCTTTCACCAAATTCTTCAATAAGAGGTTGACTGTTCTCAGGAGTTGTGAAAATTAGGGAGGCATGAGGCTTCCTTTACTGAAAAATACTCTTTTTCTCTCTTAACTTTTTTAAATTTTTATTAGATGCTTTATTTCTAAGCTGATCAAATGGATGCAATGCCCTTGCTTTTTTTTTTCTGTGGCATCTCATTCATCTAAGCTGGAAGCAGCCTCAGAGTTGTGAGCTTATTTCCTCCTTTCAGGCATTTCACAAGGACCAGAGGTTTACAGATGTATTCATGTCAGGGCCTCAGGAGGTCACCACCTCCAGATTCCCGGAGCGGTGGCATAGCAGATTTGTAATGCCGAACTTGTTTTCAGTCAAAAGACTCCTGTTGAGGATGGAAGAGGAAAGCCATGCAATAGCCTGGTTGTGCCCCTGAATGGATTGGTCAACAAGCATAATCACTGATTTGAAAGCATCACAAAGTGTTTTTTTAATGCTTCCTGCAAGGGGGTGGGGGGGGCATTTGGGGACATTTGCAAAGGCCAGAATCTGGGATTGTAATGGGATGCGGTTGTGTGGGCTTTATTGTGTCACCTAGGTCAGGAGGAATTGTTATTGCTGATATTTGTGGACAAATGTTGCAAATGCTGGAGTGAGGCTGAGCTTTGTTTAACACGTATATAAACTTCAGCCCTGAAAGGCTCAAATTGTTAGAAAGTTCACCTCAGGCTTTGGAGAACAGATTGTATTCTGAGACAAGAATTAAAAAAAAAAAATTTGATTGCAGGAAATTGTAAATAACTTTTTTTTTTAACAGCAAATGGAATACATGTTTATTATGGAAAATATAGATGAATAAAAATGGCCCAAATTCCCTCCATTTAGGAATAAGAAGGTCACCATCATGTCGTCCATCCAGTGTTGTGGAGATTGTGTCTGTGCGTTGTGAGTGTGTGTGCATGTTCAGTGCGACCATTGTGCACATTAGTTTGCAATCTGACTTTTTCAATTAATATGTCAGGTATATCTTTCCATATGACTAAATCTTCTCTTTTTTATATATATTTTTAAAGGTTGCATAGTTTTTATTTTAATAATTCTTCCTGCTGGTCATTTAGATTGATTCCATTTTGCACTCTTTATTTACACACGTTATCCTCTGCTTAATGATTCATAGGATTTCTTTTTATCTCAAAAGTGTCTGTTTCAGTAACAAAGTATATGGCTACCATAATTACTAAAAAAAACTGTGAAAAGAGTGTTATAACTTAATGTTTGTACATATCCATTAATGTTTTTCTTTAGTATAAACCCTTTAGAAATAGTCTGTGTCAAAAAGCATATACTCTTAAAGAATTTTAATGCATATCAACTAATTGCCCTTCAGAAATTTTGTAGAGAACTTAGAACTTAATACTAACTTTGGCTAGTATTAATCTTCTACTAAATATATAGTGTATGTTCCTAAATATGTACCTTCTGTTGACTTTGTTCAAAGTCATTTTGATCTTTGGTGCATAGGGAAATAAACTTAGAGAGTATAGAGCGTGAGGTGTTGGGAGAGGAGGAGGAAGAGTAGAAATTGAAGGTACTTGGAGAATATGGAGGTTAGAATCCTACAGCTAACTGGTGATCAAAAGACTGTGTCACAGCCTTGATGTCAGTCACCATATCATAATAAGGACAGCTTTATTTACTGAAGGCTGAACATTTTCCATAAAGTATTTACTTCTCAAAGCAACTCTGCAACTAAATATTTTTCTGAAGAGAGAACAGGCTCAGAGATGTTGAAGAAGTACATTTACCGGTAAGCTGCAGACCTGGGATTTAAACCCAGATGTGTCCACCTCTAACATCCAGTTTCCTTCCATCTGGCCATACTTCCTCTATGGTGTTCTCATTTCCTCTGTATTCTGCATTTCCACTTTTTCAATCAAACATTCAAGATGGAGAGGAGAGGGATGATAAAGGAATTCCATAGTCCACCTACCTGTGCTGGAAAGTCTCTGTCCACAGGTTTTTCTAGGCAAACTCGGGAAGCCCATTTGCTGTGAAGGGCTTGAGGGGCTTCTAGATTGGAGCATATAACAACTTTCTTGTTAACTCTTTTTGTTGTTGTTGTTAATTCTGTAATATCCTAACCAAGAGGCATGGTGATGAGGAGAAAAAGTCCCAAGGTCATTGTTTCTCTCCCTTCATTGCATAGTTAAGTTTTCTACCTGTTAGAGGAAAAATTGAGATTCTCTGCCCCTTTAAGAATCTCCTTTCTCATTAGAGTATTAGATAAAAATGGTAGAGGAGACACCACAGATGTCATCAAAAGAAAAATTCAGGTATGCCCTTGACAACCCCAACCAAGCACTTATTAGACTCACACTCAGCAGGTTGGAGGTTTTGAAGCAGAGCAGCAATTAGATAAGGGGATGGACTTATATACGAAGGAATATAACATTGACTTATTTCATTGCTTTCTGATGGAAGATTCTCATGGAAAAGTATCCTCCATTTACAGTCTTTATCAAGTAAATATTATGTTAAAGAGGAGCCACTGAGTTGCGATGTACAGACAATGGTTGAAGTGGACCTGGAAATGGGGCAAAGCTGGAGGGAAACACTGAAATGAAAGTCAGGTTTTCTTTGGATGCAGTTCCCATCCAATAGCTTTCACTCCACTGCACAACCTTGGATAAGAGTGTGATACACGGATGTCCCAGCCATGGTTGGCCCTCCCCAGCCTTCCTGATGACCTCCTCAGGGAGTGCGTCGCTGTGGGTTAAAGCTACAACTGCAGAATCTGGGCCAAAGGAGACTGCCTTATTTATTTATTTAAATATGTTTTTATTGATTTTTTTAGAGAGAGAGGAAGGGAGAAAGAGATAGAAACATCAGAGTGATAGAGAAATATCGATTGGCTGCCTCCTGCACCCCACCTTCTGGGGATCGAGCCTGCAACCCAGGCATGTGCCTTGACCAGGAATCGAACCAGGACCTCTCAGCCCATAGGAATACGCTCAGTCCACTGAGCCACACTGGCCCGGCAGAGACCACCTTATTTAAACCCACAATATTGACTCACAGAGTGACAAGGTCATGGTGAACTCCCCTCTAGACTGGACAATGACTTGCAGATCTTTCTCTCACAGTTGTTAATTTTCCCTAAACAGGGGTCTGCATTGACCTCCTCCAGTGTCCCAAGTGGGGGCCAGTGCTCAGCCCCTTTTCTTGTCCATTTGCCTCTATGTACAGATCTTCATATCTGACCTATGTCTTTTTCTCTCTCTTAGCCTTATGAACTCAGGGAATTTTTATTCACTTACCTTGTCCCAGTAGTCACAGGTTCAAACATTCAATGTGTTTCTGTTGAACTCCTTATTAACCAGATGTCTCTGGCATGCCTTTCCCTCTCCGAGATCCAGAAATCACGGATAAATCCTTGTCTCTAGAAGTCGCTGGGTTTCCTGGGATGAGAGAGGGATTGGCGCCCAGGCCTCGGTTTGCAGAGACACAGTACCTGTTGGGGCAGGTGGGTAGTTCCAGTGACAGCAGAGCTTACTTAGCTCTAGAATGAGGCTGGATCTTTTGTGCATGGCATTCATTCATTTCTACGTTTTTGATATAATGATCATCTTACTAAGGTATCTAGCCCTGAACCAAGAGCATCTCAATGTTTACTCTCCTAACTTTATTTAAACTCCCAACTTTCTCCTGTTATTCATGCACAACATCCTTATAGAAGATTTGACAAGCTATACTATATTATCACATTAATCTATGTTTGGGGGTTATCGATTGCTATGTAACAGACCACCCTACAACTTAGGGCCTTGAAACAACAATGATTGGTTACTTCTCATGATTCTGCAACTTGGGAAGCCTTGGCTGGCGCTTGGTTAGCTGCAGTTAGCCAGCAGCTGTGCTCAGCTGGAGGCCCGAGAAGGTTTCATTCACATGCTGGGTGCCTCAGGGCTCCTCTGCATGTCTTCTCCTCTGGCCCTCTGGGCCATCTCACAGCAGGGTAGTCTCAGGGTGGCTGGACTTCTTAGAGACGAACAGCTTCCAAGAGCACAGAAGTGGACGTTGCTAGCCCTTCGTAAGGTCCAGTATCGCTTGTAACATGATATTGATCAAAATAATTTAAAAGGTTGGGCCAGATTCAAGGGGAGGGGACAGGCTCTAGGTCTGGATGGGAGAGGCCTGAGGATGAGGAACTGTGTTGGTCATCTTGTAGACTACAGCACAATGTATTGATTTATGCTTCTGCTCAAAATCTTGGGAAACACCAATATTTTTGTATCAAACTGTTACCATCTTCTGGGTGCCAGTGAATGTACATTTTCAAAGCTCCCAATTTCATGATCCTTGATTCTTTTTAGTTGTAGTTTCCTATCAGTTGCGGCCAAAATAGTCATAACAATGTCGCTTTCTCCTTCTCTTGCTTTAACAGAACTGAATCTCATCTACACGTCCTGTAAAAAGAAACATTTACAGTGTGTTTAGTGACTGTTTAATGTAACCTGCAGAGTTATCTTACGTATAACGTTGAGTTTGGCAAGAACATCTTGACACGGTGCCGGCTGTGCAGGGTAGCAAAGGATCCAGCCTGTCCCAGTTTGAACATGGGTTCTGTCATGCATAAGCTGTAGAACGCTGAATAAGTTTCTGAAGCTCTTCTTTACTCCATTCTTTTATATATAAAATAAAGGAAATGATACAATCACATAGAGTTGTTATAAAGATTAAATGTAGTCAGAGCAGCTATAGACACATAAGTACACACAGGATGTGTCAACTCTTGTTGCTATGACACAGGTTGATCAGCCCTGGACATTTCGGGCAGGATGTGTATGGGACAGCGGAGCAGCCAAGGCGCAGGTCAGAGCTCTCGTCCATCAGTGGAATTCCGTGGGTTCTGGCCCATACCTGTGTCCCGTCGCTATCGCCTCATCGAGCGCGCTGGGGCTGCAGGGCACACGCGCAGGAGTCCGGACTGCCCTCTTTGTTAGTTTTGCTGTCATGTAATGACGGAGCACTGCTGTGCCTTTTCCACACTGTGACAGTTGGAGTCCATCTGTATCGTCAGGCTGCAACCAGCAGTGCTGGGCTCGTGGTTATATGGCTCGTGTCAGTCTGTCGGTGTCACCCCGGAGCCGACTAACAGGCTGCTACATGTCTCTCAAAAAGATATCTAACCTGCAGCCATTTCTGGCCTTGTGTTACTCCAGGACCGGGTTGCCCTTCAACCTTTCCCCGCTGGCTATCACCGGTGGCTCCACACTTCACCCAGATTCACCACTGAGAACCCCAGCCTTGTTCTCTCCCAGGGCATCCGGCACAAGCCTCGAGGTGTCTGGAGGGCTGCTCCCGGAGCCGGGAGACCCCTTTCTGAGTGCTTGGCATAGAGATGACGGCAGAATCCTCAGACTGGAGGGGGCTGGGAAAGTGCTGTGCTGGGAATCCGAATAGTGCGTCCGCTGCCCGCTTGTTAGTTGGTGAGTCAGAGGGATGGAGTTTTCCTGACCTTGACAGGAATATCTTTACTCAGCTCTGTGCACTTACCCCCAGGAACTGACTACGTAATGCAGGCTCTGGATCCTTCCTGGCTTAATGACCATCCTCAGTCCCTTAGGCGCCGCTCTGAAGCTAAAAGTACACTTTTTAATGCAGTTTCACCTTCACTCATGAGCACTGGTGTGTTGCCCTCGCTGCAGGCTGTGGCCAGCTCCAGAGGCCCCGTCCCAGTGAACATGCCCCTGGCACTCGCAGGGTGTTAACACGTCCCTGGGGCTACATGTTAAGACGATTCTGTCTCCCTCAACCAGCTGCTTAGTGGACTAGAAACCCTGATGACAGTTTTTCTGCCTAAAAGGAGTATGAAAAATACTGGCTAAAGCATCTAAAAATATCTCAAATGGCACTGATGAACCAGCAAAAATGAGGACATTAGAGGCCACAAACTAAATGAAAGAGAGGGGCTGTGACCCCTTGTGGGCATTTGCCAGGTGAGGTGAACTTAACAGATGGTTTGTCTAGCCATGGGAGACAGACGAAAAAGCCCCAAATGGGAAGTCCAGTTAGTCTGTTCAAAGTGGGAAGGCTAACAGGAGACTCTAACCTTCCCAGCCTACATGAAATTAGGACCCAGAGACCCACAGCCTCATAGTAAGGATGGGGTAGAAATAAGTCCTGGGGGTGGCAAAGAACGTTGGCTGTCTCCACCCTTGATTCTGAATGGAAGGGAGATATTCTCCCACAAGAGGTCATACACCTGAATGTCCTCATACAGCTTTGTAGCCTGAAATCACACTGTAAGGGTGGTTTGAAAAAACTCAGGTAGAAAATTGACTCATAAGTTGAAGTCTAGGTAGGTTGTGCCTCAGGCACCGAACAGAAGGAAACAAATCTCTGGAGAAACACCTGTAACCTAAGCCTCAGGAAATTCTCACAGATAATGTTCGGGGGGGGGGGGGGGGGGGGGGGGGGGGGAGGGGAGGATGAGCTTAAGCTTTGAAAAAAATGGCAAAACACTAAGAGTGTGAGCCTGAATAACAACAGACAACTGAAGCGTATCCACACTGGTTTCAGACATTGGCATTGTAAGACACGGATTATAAAATAATACGCTCAAAGTAATAAAGTGACTTAGAAGGTAAGAAAGAAACATGGGATTTTAAATGATAAGGCAGATTTGGCAAAGGACCAAAATAAAAACTTTTGAGCTGAAAATTATGAGTCAAAATTTAACTATTATATTTAACAGATTTAACAGTCAATTAGACCTAGATGAAAAGAAGATTAGTGAGCTGGAATAAATGCAAAGAAATGTTCATAGTGCAGTCCAGAGGGTCGAAGAGGTAGAAAAGTGAGAAGCTGAGAGCCATGGAGGACAGAGTGAGAATTTCAGAAGGAGAAAAGAGAATATTGGGAAAGAGGCACCATTGCAAGAGATCATTGCTGAAACTTTTCCAAAACTGATGCACTTCAGCAGATTCAGGAAGCCAAATAAGACTAATCAAGGTCAAATATAAAAAAAACTCAAATCTGGACACATCCCAGTGAAAATGTAACACCAAAGACAAATATAATAAAAGTAGAAAAAAGAAAGGTATATAACTGCCTAAAAATCACCATCTGTATGTCCTAACTGCTCTCCATATAGGCCAGCAGGGAAAATAAATGGTAAGTAGATAGATTATTCCCTTCTTCTGGACTTTCTCGGTTGTGTGGTTATAGCCTTAATTTTCCCAGAGGACTTTTTTTATGGTCATTTTAGAGAGCACCATGGACTTCCTTGTGGCTAATCACTTGACTTGCATGTATCGGGGGGAGAGAAGCAACTCTTTGGGGTGTAGGAGAGTGGTGGACAGGAAAAAAGGGACACATTTAATTGACCAATAACCATTACATAAGAGTATTGTTACTGGGTGGATCAAATCTTTGTTCCTTTTCTTGTATATGTGTACTACAATGCAAGAAATCCTGCCATGTTAGAAGTGATATATATATATATATATATATATATATATATATAGAGAGAGAGAGAGAGAGAGAGAGAGAGAGAGAGAGAGAGTCAGTTTTTATTTATTTATTTATTTTATCCTCACTCGAGGACATTTTTTGATATTTTGTTCAGATAGAGTGGGAGGGAGGGAAGGATAGAGAGAGAGAGAAACAGCGACGTGAAAGGGACACATCGAGTGGTTGCCACCTGCACGACCCAACCAGGACCGGGGACAAACTGCAACCGAGGTACGCGCCCTTAGCGGGAACCGAACCCGGGTCTCTCCAGACCACAGGCCAGTGCTCCAACGGCTGAGCCAAACCGGCCAGGGTGAGAGTCAGTTTTTAATACAAATGTAAACCTAAATTGTAATTCAAAGCTGAAAAGCTAGTTGAGAAGGTAGAAGAGTCTTGACCCAAATTCCCTCTGGGCGCAGGTTGAACAGCTTGAAGGCAGAGGCCTAGCTCTGCTGAGTGTGCTGAGTTGTGCTTCTCAGCACGTGGTCCACTGGGCACCTTGCTGACAGCTGCCTGTTTACCTCTACCCTCTGCTGCTTTCCGTCCCACTCACTCAGGAAGGCTCACTGTTCTGCTGAAGCCCAGCTGACTGAGGGTGCAAAGGCCTTCCCTTCAGCTGAGAATAGCCAAAGGAGTGAGAGAAAGTGGAAGGATGAAGGGGAAGGAGGCAGCCTGTTAATATGCATCTACTTTTCTTTGCTTCACCCTGGCACTAAGGACAGTGGTGAGATGGAAAGGAAGTTGGGGAGGAGGTTATTTCAAGGAAAAACCCACTGAGAATGAGATATCCTTTATAATATAAAGAAATAGAGCTTTCAGGCCAAATCCTTCTCCTTGGAGATCTCTAATCAGAAGCTCTGGATTTAGACTGAGGGGCTTGTTCAATATTTAACATATATTTAATGGACTTTCATTATATTCCAGACCGGGGTGGTGGTGGCATATCATAGTGAAAAAGATTGACAAATGCCCCAATCTTACAGAGCTGGCCGTCTAGTCGGGGGACGGGGGTGGAGGGGCAGACCAAAGGCCAGCAGACTGTGGAATTGGCCAGTTGCTGGTAAATGCCGTAGAGAAGAATAGAGCAGGAAAAAGATAGAGGTGGGCGGGTGGGAAGGGGGAGGGGGGCTATTTTAAGAATGCTCAGGGGAGGCCCCAGAGGCAAGGTGACATGAGCAGGAGCCCGCAAGAGGTGAGGGAGTGTGGGTCACAAGGTAGTGAGTGGGTGGGTTTGCTTCATACTAGACAGAAGCCCACGTAGCCCCTCCTTAGCTGAGGAGAAGCTGGAGGCCCAGCTCCAGGGAGGTGCTGCTGTGCCGGGGAGTTCCTGAATGTCGCCGGGGCAGGGAATGGACATGAACAGGGGAACGGCCAGAAGGAAAGGCTCGGTGGAAGTCCATGGCCACGCAGGCCAGGCCTGAGAGCTGAATTCCTAATTGGTATCAGCTCGAGCGTGACCCACAACTGGAAGAAACTGCTCTAATTTGTGAACCTTGGTCCAAGCTGAGCCCCAAATTAATCTTTTTTTTCCCCTCTGAGCCGAGCAGCGAACCAAGGATTTTTCAAAAACAGTAACACTTAGTAGCCAGTGTGAACCACCAAGCCTATTCATTTTCTAAAAGTATTGAACTGGAACAGTATGGGAATATTAGAGTATCTTTCCAACGACACCAGAATTGAACTTATCATCCACAAGTACCGGTTTGAGACGGAAAAACATCTTTCAGGAGAGACAGTTCCGTGCCTGTTGGATGTCTGGTCTGAGCGTCTGTCTGCCCTCATCTCCACTGAGTTATCCTGCCTTGTGACCTCTTTTTCCCATTGAAATCTTGGGCTTCCTTTTTATGTTCAACTTTTCACCTGTACATTTTGTCTGCCTACTTATTCAATCCGATTTTGACAATAGAAGCTGCATTTGCGCTGCCCAGAGATCTTAGCACAGACAGGTGTTTGGGTGTAGGTGTGGATGTCGGGGGGCAGGGTGGCTAGTGGCATGAAATAGCTAAGCTGGAAATTAAGTTTGAAAGCCAGCGGAGACCATGGAAGGACTTTAAGCAGGGGCGGTGAGCTCAGATGGTGCTTTTGGAAGCTCACACTGGGGTAGCAGTGTGGAGGAGGGGCAGGAACAGAAGCAGGGAGATCACTGAGGGAGAGCTTCAGGCATCTGGGGAGAACTGACAAAAAGCAGTGGTGATGTATGAACCCGGAAGGAAGTCAGAAATGGTCTGGATTCAATCCTGGCTTTACATTTCCCTGCTGTGTGACCTGGAGCAAGTCACACAACTTCTCTGTGCCTCAGTCTCCTCCCCTGAGGAGTATGGAAGCTAATAATGCTTGCTACATCATGTGCATGTAAAATTTGCATGACACATTGTGTGTCAAGTATAGAACTCTTAGAAGAGACACAACAGTAAGAACTCAGTTAATTGTCATTAGTGGACGTGGAGAGAAAGTAATAAATAGGAAGCATATGTAGACGGTAGAATCAACAGGATAGGATATGGGAAGAGTGAGAAAGAGGAGTTAAGGATGAGTCTGAGGTTTCTGATTTGGGCATTTAAGTAGACGGTGACCACATAAGTGTAGAGAATTTGGGAGAAGAACCAGGTTGGAAAGGCTAAGTTTGAACATGTTGAGTGGGAGGTGCCTTGACCCCATAGGCTTGAGTATTAGCAGAGCAGTAAAGGGCATAACAGGGAGTCATTGCAGAGCCCTTGGGAATGTTGAATTCACCAGGGAGAGGAAATAGAATGAGAAGACAGCATTCAGGGCAGGTTGATATATTTTCATTTATTTATTATTTATTTAATAACCTAAGAATCTGAAT
This sequence comes from Molossus molossus, assembly GCF_014108415.1. NCBI lineage: Eukaryota > Metazoa > Chordata > Mammalia > Chiroptera > Molossidae > Molossus > Molossus molossus. Next base: position 16,460,854 of record NW_023425346.1, read on the forward strand.
GAACATGTATTTTATTTTATTTTTTTTTAAATCCTCACCTGAGGATACTTCCCCCCCCCCATTCATCTTGAGATAAAGTGGGAGGGGAGGGGGGAGAGAGAGAGAGAGAGAGAGAGAGAGAGAGAGAGAGAGAGAGAGAAACATCAATGTGAGAGAGACACATCGATTGGTTGCCTCCCTGCCTCCCACACGACCCTGACCAACGCCAGGACTGAACCACAACCGATGTATGTGCCGTTAACCCTAATCGAACCAAAGTTGACCCTAATCGAACTCACAACTCTTTGGTCTGCAGGCCGATGCTCTAACCGTTGAGCCAAACCGGCCAGGGCAGAACAGGTCAATATTTAAGAAGCAAATTAAAGAAGATGCGGCTACAGAACTGAAGGAGAAAGGGTAGCTGAAGAGGTAGGAGGGAAACCAGGAACCAACAGGCGTCACAGAGGCCGTAGGAGGGAATTCCAAGTAGGGGATGATCAATAGTACCAAATACACCAACACTTCCAATAAAAAAAAAGACTGAAAGTGTTTCTAAGTGGCAGTGTGGCCTCACTGGCCCCATGGCTGGTGTGGTTTCTCTAGAGAAGGGTGAGGGAGAGGTCGGTTATGGGAGGCTGAGACCCGCCAGGAGGCGAGGGAGCGGAGAAAGCATGGGGGTAGGCGACTCTTCCAAGACTTGGTCGTGAAGAGGTGAGACGAGATACCAGCCCTCACAGAGTAGCTTTCCCTGCATCAGGTTTTAGAGGCTCTGGCCAGAGCAATGGATGTTACAGAAGTAGTCCAAGTCTTTGCCTGGCTGGTGCCTCCACATCCTTCTGAGGGAGACCTTGCCCTGAACATAACATCTTAGACACCCCTCTCCCAGTCTCTCTATTGAACTACTATGTCATGAACCCGTTTATTGTCTCTCTTTTTCAGTAAAACTCAAGGTCCATGAAGGCAGGCAGACATCTTTCCTGTCTGGTTCTTTCTGTTTCTCCTTCACTGAGCAGTGCCTGGCATGCTGTTGGCATTGATTCCTGTCATTCACTCTGGGATCTGTTCATCACACAGGGATCCCGTTAGGGGACCCGGAGGAGAAGTTCCAATTAGATTTTAACTCCAGGCCTGACTCCCCTGACCAGTCCAGTTGTTTCATCACAGACACGACCTGCGCCTCGTTTCGCTCCCCTCCGAACCTGTTCCTCTCTGCAGTCACCAAAAACCAGTCACATTTACATCCTGTTTCAGCAGACGATAGACCGTCTTCAGGCTCATGTTTTCATGTGAATTTCTTCAACATACCCCTAGCTTCAGCTTAGTTTTCCTCACTTTATTTTCCGTGTTTATGGTTTCCACATTTCCTAATATTTTTCTTATCCTGCATGTATTTTTCTAAGTTTCTTCTAATACATTTTAAAGTCAAGTGAGCCATCATGGTAGTTACGGGCAGGATGGGATGTAACTGGAAGAAGCTGAGTGGAATTCATTTCTGAGGCTCAGAGAGGTCTGAGATTATAGGTAATGGGAGGGAGTGAACAACTCTGTAGGGTTTCCAGGAGATTTCAGCCTTGGTGGAGACAAATCACAGAACTTAGGAAGAAGATAATGACATAACAAAGGTAGATTGCGTATGTCACCATAAATGGTTCAGAGGAGGAGGTGTGGGGGTATTAGAAAGGACAGATCATCGTATGTGGTTGACATGTTCCACAAGCTTCATAGAAGACTCTGGACAAATTCAGCCTGAACAGGAATAAGATCTAAGGAGAGCAAGTAAATCGCATCTTTGTCGAGAGAGGTGAGAAGGGTAGTCGCCCCTGAGCCAGGTGGCTGGACATCTGGACCAACCTACGCTGGAAGGAGGCATCAGCTGGAATTAAGACTGCTGTGACCTCCTTTTGGAAGCACAGGGAGGGGGGTCTCCACCAAGGTCGGAACTGGACAGAACCTGTTCTCTCTTGCTTAGCTGCCTGACCTGCCTTTTCTGGTCAAGCTTTCTGGATAATGAGCATGCTCATTCCTGCCCATTCCAATCTGCTTTCTTTACTGACCTCAGTGTGGGTAGCGAGGCCAGGCTGTGTTGAAATTCCACTTAATGCATACATAGCACACCTTCCTCGCCGACTCATCACCAGCAATAAATTGAACTTCTTGACAGTTTTAAATTTCCTGCCAAGGAGCAGCTGGTGAGTGCTCTCTGGAGGAGCAGTGTTGGAGAAGTGTTATCAGGGTTCCTCTCTGCTCCCTTACCTTCCCCTCCCTTCCTCCCCCTTCCTCTCTACCTATCCCCTCCCCTCCCCTTGTCTGTTGTCTCATCTTTAAAGACTTTGCTCCTCTTGGGTCCTCAGCCCCTGAAAATTAATTTAGGGATGAGACTTTCTCTGCACAGCCGGCTGAGCTACTCGTCACTGTCTTTGAGATTCAAAAAGCAACCTTGTTTTCCAAAGTTCTTTTAATGAGCCATTTCAACATCAGACTTCCAGTTTCCACCCGTGCCAGACAACAGCCTGTGGGAAGGCCTGGGAAACCAATCTCGCTTCCCGAGACTTACAGCTATTGGGCCGCAGGAGCAATATAATGATTCCCCATTAGTGCCCCATGAAAATGCAGATGGTGGCAGAGTCCGGACGCCGTCTCGCTCTCCATTTTCCACCCTTCATTTCAGAAAGCAAGGGTAAGGCCTGGCTCGGCGTATGTCCGTCTCCCCTGCCAGGCAGGTCAGCGCTGGAGTGCAGTGCTGGAGATTGGCTCTATGGACCCACAGTTCCTCGTTATACCTCTCGGCACAGGAAGACACGTGCCACCCTCCAGCAGGAAAACGTGTGGATCAGAACTCCGTTTGCTGCTGTAGGAATCACAAGTCCCAAAAAATCATTTACCCAAAAACAAAGGCAGCGGCCTGAAGAATATCGCTGCGGTGATTTTATTAGTGATCACCAACAAGCAATTAATTAAACACTTGCAGAGGTCCTCAGGGAGGAATTTTGAGGTCTTGCCCAAGCTCGGGCATCCCTGCTACCAAACCCTTTTTGCTTTCTCTCCACTTGTCCCCACTCCACCTCTGTTTGAGATCGGAAGTATTTCCACATGCTGTGCAAATATATGCAAATTTGATGTGCGTTCTTGTCAACTGCACTCTGCCTCGTGGGGCTGGGCTGCGGCCTCCTGGAATCACCCAGTGTGGCCTGCGTGCCGCGCCTGCAGGAGTCGGATTAGGGAGCTCTGACCGCTCCCCGGGGTCCCCGAGCAATGCCAGGGCTCCTAGGGCCGGCACAGCACAAGGTAACGTCAAAGGCAGGAGGGGAAGAACTGGCCCGCTGATTTTTTAAATATCTGTTAGGTTTCTAAATTTTACCTTCATTTCTGTGCAGCCATGTTGAAAACGTGCTGTTCTGACGGGAACAATTATTTGATGATGTCCTCGCTGGTGCATCTCTTTCACAGCTGATCTTACAAGCCAGGGATCACTGCTGAGATTTTCCAGAGGAACACACCCTGGTGAACGAGTGGTCAGATGTGGGGAGACCTGTGTATAGCTGCACATTAAGAGTGTGGTCAGCACAAGGTCAACATCTCATTTGCATATGATTCCGAAGAACCAGTGTGTGGTTCCTGAAGTGGACCACCTCAATTGGAAGCTTTCTCGAGGTTCTTGAGGTTGTCATGGGCCCTCCTCCTCTTCTCTGAGGTCTTTCTCTCCCCCTTCACTCCCCTTCATTGCTTGTTCTTTGTAGGCTGAATGTGAGAGAAAGAGTGAGTTCTGTTTGGGGGGAGAGACCCAAAGAAATATGTGTGGAGAACTGGAAGAGAATTTTAAGAAATGTAACTACTGCCACCTTCAAACAGAACTTACCTTTTTAAAAAAAAAAAGAAAAAAATATATATATATGTTTTTATTGATTTCAGAGAGGGAGGAAGGGAGAGGGAGAGAGAAAAACATCCTCCTGCACACCCCCCGCCAGGAATCCAGCCTGCAACCCTGGCATGTGACCCGACCGGGAATTGAACCAGCGACCTTTGGTGCACAGAGTGACGTTCAGCCAACCAAGCCGTACAGGCCAGGGCCAGAACTTTCCTAAACCAGCCCCGATGGAGAGCAGAGGGTCCTTCACTGGAATCTGGAATCTTACCTTTCTTGCCCATATATCATCATGCGAACAGTAAAACGATGAATTGGGAGTCCTTTAAGACTTTTATGTAATTGTCATAACTAATTAAGAGTCATAATTATTTCCCACTTTGGAGCAAAGCTCTTTCTAACACTCTGCTTAGTCTGCCACAGTCTGGACTAAGCTATGAATAGATTCCTGCTGCCACTCACCCAGAAGCTGCCTGAGCAGGAAGCAGCTCAGACAAACCTAACGCCAGCATCTAGAGTCTGCCCTAATGACTTACTAATGGTTATTGAGAACTGGCACTCTGCAAACGTCTGGAAGAGAAAGGGTGATTTGAAGGGCTCAGAGGGAATATAGTGATAAAGATTTCTCTAAACCACTCCCTGTGAAATGCACAGCTCTTACCTGGAAAACACCCTATGTTCTGAGTCCCTGAAATATGCTTCCGTCTGCCTTTATCATTAGAGCAGCATCATTTAATCTCTCTCTTCAGTTACAGGTGTTGGTTCCGTTAGTCTTTGACATTAAATGAATGCAAGTTTCTTTAGCAACTGAGAGTCTAAAACCATCATTCATTTCCCCTTGCCACCGCAGCTAAATGTGCATTTTGTGTGTCCCTCGGTGGAACTTTGGTTTCTATCCCCTGTGCAAGAAAGATCAAGCCTTTCCCAACTGGTGTCAGTTAAGGAACCAACTTCGGTCCTGTTCCAGAAACTGGGCAGCAACTGCCTGTCTTCTGGGTGCTCAAAGTGCCTGCAGGTGACCGTGTTGTCCCCGGGAAGAGCCTGGGTCCCGACTGCTCCGAGATCCTCCTCGTGCCGACTGCAGGAGTCTCGTCTTCTAAGTGTTAGCTCTCGCAATGGCATCTGATGGGCACATTTTCTTCATGTTTCTACATAAAATAGAACGAAAGCAATGACTTAAAAGAATTGGTGAACACTTGGCGACTTCCTGTCACACCCATAAATTCTAGCACAATCAAAAAATAAGTATGTAGTTATTGGACGCATTTGTTGAAATGTTTCAAATAATGGGGTTTTTTGGCATGAAAGGAAAACAGTTGAAGTACGACAAGTGAAACTTTTTGTGCACTGCCTGCCCATATTTGCACTGTGATCACCGCAAATACCTCTCCCAATCTGGTGAAATACTGCCCGGGTTTTCATGAGATAGGCTAATAAGTGGGTATGTAAAGAGAAAATAATTTTATTTACATGTAGACATGAGATACAAATGAATAACTAAAGAATAATGTTACGCAGTACTCAGCGAAATGTGAAAAGGTGTCAGGAGACCAGAGTGTTCTCCACTGGGTAACACCTTGAGAGAGATGGAGGGGCAGCTGGGAATCCGCAGACAGGACAGGCCAGGACAGATGCGTGTGTCCCGCTGCTGGCAGGCAGAGGTGCCCAAATAGATGGCACGGCTGGAAAGTCCCTGGGTCAGGGTCTGAAGCCCCGCAGCCTGCAGTGCCGTCCGGACCCCACCTGGATGAGGTGAGATTGCTCAGGTGAAAGGCACAGTGCCCCAAAGACCTGCTCTCACTGCAGACCCCAGATAAATGCTCGGAGGTCTCAGGCCAACCACACCTCTGACCAATTGGCTGCAACTTCGGGTGTTCCTATGACCCCCCCCCTTAGGTTCCATCATTTTCTAGAATAACTCATAGAAATCAGGAAAGTTCTATACAGTGATACAGTTTTATTATAAAGGATATAAATCTGGATCAGACAAAAGAAGTGATGCACGGGGCAAGGTCTGGGAGGGTCCCAAAGGTGATGCCTCAGAATCTGTCATCCTTCTGGTAACCAGGAGCCTCCACTGAGCTTGGGGTCCTGAGTTTTTATTGACATTTAATTATGCAGGCGATTGGTTGAATCACTGGCCACATGACTGAATTCAATCTCCCGCCCTGCCCCTCCCCAGACACACACACACACACACGCACACGCACACGCACATGCACACACACACACACACTTCTTCCCAGTAGGGTCAGGCTGAATCACTGGGCACTAAGCCCCCCTCCTCTAATGGTTGGGCAGCTCCCATCCTGAAACTATCATCTGTCCAACTATCAGGGCCCATCCTAAGCCACCTAATTAGCATAAACCCAGGTGTGGTCTGAAGGACCTACCTTAGGTGGAAGCAGACGCTCCTATTAAGAGGATCCCACGGTGTGGAGGTTCTCGGGAGCCAGGGACAAAGGCCAGCCAAGTTCCTTATCATACACACAGTCTAATTTCAGAGGCTTACCATACGCTAGAAGAGTCTCAGTTCCTTTCCTTCCTAGTCCTCCATCAACCTCTACAGCATGCTTCCTGGCTTCTGCCTGAGGTCTCGCCTGAGCCCCAGCCCTGTGGCTAAGTAGAAGGACTGCCCCTCTGAGAATCGGAGGCTGAAAGTCCAGGGGCCTGTCGGGTTTCCTAAGGAGAAAACGTAGATTTCCCTTGCAAAGACAGGAAGCCACCCATTTGGACCGCAAACATTTTTGCACATTAAAAGGAAACCACAAGTCACAGGGGCTTTTGCCACGGACCAAGCACTCCATCTTGTTAAGTGCGGTAACAATTATGTTTATGTGCCACTGGGCTGTCACCTGCTAGCAGCGGCTAGGGGTCCAGGAGAGGCCACAGGCTCAGCGTTTTACAGTGTTGGTGAAGGAGGACGGGCTCACAGGCGGCCTGGACAGAGGAATGCCTGCTCACACCTTGTGTTCCCACTGCCCACACATTCACACCCCCTGGGCCATGGGCCCAGAGCGCCTAGCTCGCAGGGTTCAGGGTGCTGGGATTAGCCGTTAGATTCACAGGCTCCTCGGGAGAGAGGAGGCAGACATGGGGAGAGGGGCTTCCCAGAAGTCCAGAGCGCCTGGCCTGAGCAGGGAGGAGGCAGGAACCAGACACTTCTGGGGGGTCAGAGAGATGAAAACCGGAGGGAACTGTTTCCCAAATGCTTCCTGACCACTCCATCTTCTCAGCGCGGTTTATCCCCTGACAGCCAGGGAGACAGGCTGACTTGTGCCCGCTGTAATGAGATGGCTTTTACAAAAAACCCTCAAACTTTCCGATCGTTAGAGTGATACATGCACACCGGAGAGACAGTGGAGAGAACTACAGGACAGAAAACAGTCCATAGCCACGGCCTGTTCTATAACTCAGGATAGCCACTTGATTAATTCGGTAATTTTTCATCTAAAACCAATGCCAACCTAACCCCAAACACCACACACACACTTAAAAACACAGACGCATGCTCGCATTCCCACATACGTGTGCACACACACACACTTGTACACACACACACCTCCATGTATATTTACATTCGTGTGTACACATACCCTCACACTCACACATGTTCCCTCCTTGTCTCAACTTGGTGACGAAATAGATTCAGACATAGAGATGTGTTTGTAAATAGCGTTTGAAGAATTTTATTTACATTGTATTGTAATTATGTTTTCATTACTTATAATTCTTTGAGAACACAGTTTTGGATAGCCATGACCTTGAGCAAGTGTTTTAACTGCTCTGACTCGCAGCGTTTTGTCTCTACATAGGCAGAGCGATCCCTCCCTCAGAACTGGCGATGGAAGGTCTCGACAGGACGGAGTTGAGGTGTGGGCCCTTCGTGGGCGGTGTGGCGGGTGCTCTTCATCATTAGTGCCTTCTCTCTGACTGTCCCGATGGGCCCTGACAGTTCAGCCAGCCTCGCCTTGGCTTATCTGTCTGTAGGCCTGGAGCATCCTGATGGAAAATTCTGGGCAAAGTGCAGAGGAAAGGGGCCTGCCTGCGGCTGGTAGGAGAGGCTCTCGGAAGGCTGTTCGCTATGGGTGCAAGGTGGAGCACCCAGGGTGGGTAGGAGGGAGGTGTTTCCCGACAAGTCACTTTAATTTGTAAAAATCCATATATCCCCCGTGTATGACGGAGAGGTCCCATGGGGCCATGGTGTGGATCAAATGACTAGGCTCGTGGTCCTGCTGTCTGCACACACAGTCCTGACTGGCGGCTTTAATTCCGACTCCTTGCAAGGTAGCTTTGAAGGTGGCTTAGGCTGATCTACAGTGCTAAACTCTTTTTTTTTCATTTTTTGTTCAGATAGAGTGGGAGGGAGAGAGTAGGAGAGAGAAAGAGAGAGAGAGAGGAAGGTCAACATGAAAAGGACACATCGAGTGGTTGCCACCCACACGACCCAACCAGGGCCGGGGACAAACTGCAACGGAGGTACGTGCCCTTAGCGGGAACCGCACCTGAGTCTCTCTGGGCCACAGGCCGACACTCTAACTGCTGAGCCAAATGGGCCAGGGTGCTAAACTCTTTTCGTTCTTGGTTTTATTGTGTGTATTTTACTACCACAAGTATATGTGATAACATGGATAAGGAACATTGATGTTGAAATATATGCAATGAATGAAGAGCAGCAACACGACGATGATTCTTCCAATGTGCTTCGAGACCGTCTTTATCTGATCGTGCGCAGTGCGTCAGGGTAGCTCCGACTACTCCAAGAGCCATTGTGCAAGAGAGGAAAGAGAGCAGTGATTATGTCCAATTTGGTTTTTCATTTACTCGGAGTAAAGAGTTTCTTACCTAAAATGTGTTGTCTGCAGATATGCTTTAAAAAAAACACATACACTGAAAAATAAGCCTCCTTTATCTCATCTTAGGGAAGGAAAACACAAAAATTATAAAAATTAATGAGTTTCCTTTTATGGTGCATATTGTAAGAACCCCCACATCACAGCGTGAAAGCCGAGCTTGTCTGTTTCGGATACAGCGGTACGTTTTAGCATGTGTTCAGGCCCCGAACCAAGCCTGATAGAACATTTTGGAATTTATTGTCAATATATCACATTTTTCTTGCATAATTGATCTAGAGTAAATTAATCTATGTGCACCACTTGGTAAATGGAAACAAGTACAAACCTAACTATACATTATGAATATAATATAGTAGAATAGAAATATAATTTAAAATAAAATTTATACTATACTGATCTGAATGAAATCTTTTAAACTTAAAATCAGTTCTGTATGGTATTCTAAACACACTGACAAAATAGTCTCAAAAATTCTGGAGGCTTTGGTAAGATCATGTATTACGGTGAGCAGGGCTCATGAGTCAGAACATGAGGTGCTGAAGGCAGGCCTGGGACTCTTCTGCCAAACGTGTGGCCCGGCCAACCACAGCAGTGATATACGTGGTGGGGGGAGGTGATTAATTTTTTCTAAAGTAGTCATAGTAGGGTTGGGGGCCAATTGCTGAGTTGGCTCTTAACAGCAAGCATAAGGCAATACCATGCATGTGCATCAGTCAAACGTGTCCTGGTACAAGCTGTTTAACCCTCCCACCCACTCGATCATTCAGGCACCATTAGTGATGCCATCCCCATTTTACAGGTGAGCGATAGCAGCCCAAGCACAACGATGACTCAAACCCACACGCCTGGCTCCAGACTCACGAACCACCATGCCACGTGCTTATCACAAAGCTTGACTTCTCACGGTGTGTGGCTTGTCATATTTCTTCATTCTCGCCTCTGTGGTTCTGCACATCTAAACTTTGCGGGAGCAGCCGAGCTGTAAGTACATTGAAAGCACACAGATATTAGGATAAGTCGTAAGCCATTTGCTAGGTTTCCTGGGGCTGGCTCAGCGCACTCCGCACACCCAGCGTGGGGAAAATGGGGCGGGGGGATGCTGGCTGACATACTCGTACTGAGACAATGGCACCCACAAGGCTGGGGGGGGTGTCCTCTCAACACCTCTAGTTCTTTCTATGTGGGTGCGATCTGGCTGTTCTGGGTTCTTATGGTTTGTCTTTGTGGAAGTAGCTCAGGCAGAGCATGGGTTGAAGACTGTAGCTTAGGTTGGAGTCTCTACTCTGCTCTTTATCAGCTTCGTGAACTTAGGCATATAACCTGACCTCCCCGAGCCTTTGTGACCTCATCTGGACTCTGGGGTTATCACAAGCTTTCACTGCACAGAGTTGTGGTAAAGACTGAGTGAAGTTATGATTACAAAGTACCTGCTAGTGCCTGACCCAGAGTAATTACAAAGAGCACTGGCGTACACTCTGTCCATGCACTGAGGTGTGTGCTCTCTCTAATGTACACACACATATATTCATCTATGTATATATCATGCATGCATTTCTTCTTTTCTATCCCCCTGAGTGCCTAGGAAAGTTAGATGTGCCAATTACTATTTTCATCATTTATTGTTATGTAACAAACCACCTTAAATCATGATGGCTTAAGACCACCACCATTTTGTTCTCTCTCATGATGCTGTGGGTGGACTGGGCTCAGCTGGGCTGTTCTGCTCCACGTGAAGTCAGCTGGGTGCACACCCCAGGGTTTCAGTGGGGCTTATTCTGTCCAAGGTGGCTCCGCCACATGGCTGCAGCTGAATGTGGCCTCCATGTGGCCTGTGGCTGGGTTCCAAGAAGAAGCATTTCAGGAGTAAGCATTCCAAAGTCCCAGGTGGAAGTTGTAAGACTTCTGTGACTCAGCCTCAGGCGTCAGGCAGCTCTGAGTAGGTTGGTCAAGCAAGTCACTCAGTACCCTAGAAGCAAGGGGACATGCATTCCACCGCTCCCTTTGGTTGAGGTCCTCTCAGTGCATGTCTGGAGAAAGGGACAGCTTGGATGGGTGTAGGCTTCCCCACACTGAGCTGAATTTCCTGCGTCCCTCCCACTTGACCTCTCCTTGATGTGAGGCTTCGGGTCTTTGACACCTACCTGTCCTTCCAGCTCTGTCCCCCTCTGCCTGTCACAGTCCCCTAACCCACAGGGACAGGCCTCGGGCTTTGTGGGTTCCCCAGCATTCATGTCCCGCAGCAGCTCAGAGCCCCGTGGGCATGGGTGAGTGGGGACCCTCTCTACTGCGGGAAAAGACTGTGCTCTCACTCTCTGGGCTGGGTTCTAGGTTATTACACAAATGCCAGGGAGGTTTAGAGAGGCTTTGATTCTTAACAGTATCTGATGGTCAAGATAAATGACTCAACTGAAAACATAGAAATCCTATTTTGGTGACAAAAAAAACAAACAACTTTTTTTTTCTTAAAATTTTTCTTCTTAATTGATTTTAGAGAGAGTGAAAGGGAGAGAGAGAGATAGAAACGTGGATGAGAGAACATTGATTGGCCACCTCCTGCACGCCCCCCACTGGGGATTTGGCCCACAACCTGGGCATGTGCCCTGACTGGGAATCAAACCAGTGACCTCTTGGTGCATGGGTCGGCGCTCAGCCACTGAGCCACACCGGCTGGGCAAACAACTCTTTCTTTCTCTGAGTTTTTGCTATAACAATTTTAATATTCCAGCTGTATCACCTATGGCCCCTTGCACCCCCAACCCAACAGGGTAGAATGGCTACCTCTGGCTGCCTGAAAATTCTTTCAAAGAAATGAAAAATGTAAAGTCCAGTGCCCCAAGAACATATTCCATAAACAGGAGCTGGTGTGGTGGTCATTATGCCATCAAGATCATTCGTCCGCTTGGTGGGCAGGGACCAGCTCTGGTTACTCTGATAGTAATCTGCCATGTGACTTTGGCAACCACCATTGAAAGGTGGTATTCTGCTGAGGTCTCTACCACGTATGTCCCCAAGGTCCCTTCCAGCCTGCTGCTCCTCATTCGGTGACTGTCACCTGGCCACCGTGACTGCTTGTGGGCAGTGGGTGAGCACTTGGGAGCTGCTCACCAGCTGCCACTTAGCAGAGCTCTTCAGCTGGAGTGTAACCTCAGACTGTCGCTGCTGTATCTCTCGCAGCTAATACAGTGCCTGGTGCATAGTGTACACGCAATAAATGTTTGATAATACTGAGCCACTGTTGACTCCCTCCCACTGGTCCTCCCCAGGCACCTGTGTTACCTGTGCCTTTGTTTCTGTTTCCTGCGGCCGGCCCAGCCCACAGATGCTCCCTCACTCCTATGCCTACCTCTTGCTCACCAGGCATTCTGGGGGAGTAACAGTTTCAGCATCCTTGTCACTGGGTACTCTTTACAGGCCTCCTTAGCCAGATGGGCACCTTGTGTTAGAGTTGAGATGGAGACTCCAAGGAGGGGGGGGGTCATTTTTGGCTAACTCAGTGCTTCTCAGCAGATGGCTTGTCTCTGGGGAGTGAGCAGTTGTACACAGACTGTTAGCAGGGGAATGCCCGGAATGGGCCAGACTATGAATCCTCCCTCTGGCTGTGGTGAGCCTCAGGAGGAGGTGTCCATTTCCAGGCAGGAAACTACCTAAAAATGATAGAGGGTGTTTTGGGGAATAGAGAGTACAGATGATCATCATTTTCTTTTCTGAGTATTTCCCCACCACAACCATAGAATGTAGCATGTCAGCTGGGGGCTGGTCCAAGACCAAGTGGATGGGAAACTCTTCAAACTCCAGGCTGGATGTTCTCCCATCAGTACCTACAGTGACTCCCCCAAAAAACCCAGTGTGGGCTGTGGGTGATTTGCTCTCTGTCTCCGCATGTACCTCTATCCTCCTCCCTCCATTGACCTGTGACGGACCAATGTGACGTAACCCTCACACCTCCTGGGGCACCCTAGTGCAGCACCTGGCACAGGTGCACACACAGGGAATGCGTGTGGAGTCAATGAGGGGATGAAGAAGAGGGAAGTGAGGTGGGAAGAAGAAAGGAGAATGATTTATATGGATGGTGGCAGCGCTGTGTTAGAAGTCCCTAAATTTTTGTAATAGCAGAAGATTAATAAGAACCCAATTGCCCACATATAGGGGCTGGTTAATTAGCTGCATAATGGGATCCAAGCAGCAGTTTTTAAAATGCTGACACTTTCTGTGTACTGATATGAAGACATCTCCAGGACACTAAGTGTGAAAAACAAAGTCACTCTGCTGTGTGTACAGGCCACTTTTGTGGAAAAAATAAGACTCTATATTTACATTTTAAGCTACAGATGTGGCTCAAATTGTATTACTATCAGACCGTGGTCTGGACCGCAGACTTCGCTGAAGATGCAGCCGGCAAGCCTGAGTTTGCGCAGGAAGCCCGTCTCGGTGCCTCTCACAACTCCTTGGATGGTCCTCCAGAGGGTGGGGTCACGTAAGCAAAAGAAACTGAAAGAATACACAAGACCTTAGTAAAAATTAGTTACCTTTTTGGGGTGTGCAGAGAAAAGGAGACAATAAAGGAAACTTTTTATACATATACATAAAGCCTGTATGCATATACATATATGTATGTGTACATATATACTTACAATATATATGATACATACATATTTTATGCCTTTTATAACTTTTACACCTGGAAAATGTATTACTCTGTCAAGAAATATATTTAGGTTCCTCAAGTCAGGGGGGCGTTCTGGTAGAATTTCCTACCCAGTGCCCCGCGTAGCATGTGACTGGAGTTCTTCCTTGATCATGAGAAAATTGATTCCGAAGTAGAATCTGATCCTGTCATTCTGGCCACTCTCTCGCACTGAGCCTCTGCCCGCCACTGGCCAGAGCAGGAAGAGGGGCGGCTTGAAGGAGATGTTTACGTACTGACGTATCATTTTACTTTTTAGTTGGGGTGAGTTATGTTATTGATCTCCAAATCTGTGGGCAGATTTTCCCTTAAAAACGTTCCGTTTTGCAAGTAAATGTTTTTGACCATGGAAAGAAGCAGTAAACTTCAGTATGGATGCCACTTGTCTCACGTTCTGCCAAGATAGCGGCAGAAATGGAGTTCTCCCGCGATGCACGCTCTGCCGCGCATCCGTTTCTATGGGCGACGCTTTAGATAAGGAAAGTTAGATACGTGTGTGTGCAAACCCTATGTCCATAGGAGCTTTTGAAACATTTATTTGCTATGTTTGGGAGGAATGATAAATCATTATTGCACTATAAATGTATTGGCATAAGTGGCTTATATTCTTAACTTGAGTAACAATTGGTAATTTCCTGAGTCATTATAATCAGGCTTTAACATATTAACTCAGAGACTTGATCAATGTCCTTACTTAGGAAATATGTTACGACCTAGCACATTGCCATCTATTATAATGTTCTTGGTCAATAATCATCATTGTTACCGTAATTACTGAAAGCTGGCTTCTCCTCCTGTGTAGAGCGTCGTGAATGCAGAAGTATGAGGTTGTTCAGGATCAAGGTGCCATCCATAATAGCACATTCAGCTGGATTTATGTCCCTCTCCAATTAGGGGACAATCAAGCTCAAATTAATTTAGCTCGAAGCTACTAATGAGTAACAGCAAAATCAGTTCACTATAAAAATTGTTATTGCATTTTATTTCCTTCAACTAGATGCACCTCAGTGCACAAGAAGATGATACCAGCTTGAGGTCAGGGGGTGAGAAACCTTGGGGTTGTCCGTGGGCTTCATGACTGCCCTGTCCCCTGGTTCCCCAACATCTAATGAGTTGTTAGAGGTCCACGGAGATAGGCTTCCTCCGCCAACTCATCCTTGACGGCTGCTTTTTGAGTAAATTGAGTGTTCTAGACGGCCTTCTGTTATAAATGTAACTTGAGCCGCATCAGTAACTTAAAATTTTCCAATAGCCACATTTAAAAAGCTTATAAAAACAGGTGAAATTAACTTTGATGTTTTATTTAACTTAACATACCCCAAATATTATTTCAATGTGTAAAAAGTGTAAAAATACGGATGAGCTAGTTCACATTCTTTTGGGTACTGCGCCCTCAATACCTGACGTGGATTTCACCTTTGCAGCGTTCTTCAATTCAGTGCAGCCTCCGTGAGAGGGGCAACAGCCACATGTGGCCGTGGCTGCCGACTGCAGGGAGGAGGTCTTCACTGAGTTTCTTCTGTGAAGGAATTCTCACAGGGTTTTACTTTGCTCTTTAGGGTTTGCAGTTGGGGGTAGGTGGGCATAGGCTCTGGGTGCTCAATGGCAATTAACAACATGCAAAACAGCCCAGCTGGTGTGGCTCAGTGGTTGAGCATCGACCCAGGCACCAAGAGGTCATCAGTTTGCTTCCCAGCCAGGGCACATGCCCAGGTTGTGGGCCTGATCCCCAGTGGGGGGTGTGCAGGAGGCGGCTAATTGATGTTCTCTGTCATCAATGTTTCTATCTCTCCTTCTCCCTTCTTCTCTCTCTAAAAACCACTAAAGAAAAAATATTTTTAAAAAGTATGCAAAACATACAAGGAGGAGAAAATACACTTTCTTTTTACTGTTAGTCTTGCAAGTCACCGGCAAATTTACAGGCTCGATGAATTAGCTTACAGCTCCTGTCACCATCACCTTCACTCTAATAAAGGCAGAACAGAACCACATAAATATCCTGTCTCCTCATTATCAGAGCTTGGCTTCAGCAATTGTGGCCTCATAAAAAAAGAAGGGTTTTCTTATATTATTATTATTATTATTTGTTATCATGAAAAATGCACATTTGTTGGAAGCCTGACTCTAGCGTTATGGCGCTGATATCACACAGAACACGAAGCATATGGTCAAATACATGTTTGAGGACTAAAGGGCTGCTGAATATTTTATTTCACTGCAATGTTTGTCAAGAAAGCACTGACTTAAATCTAGGGGAGTATTTTAATTGGTTAATATCATAAAAATTTAATAGGAACTAGAAGGCGTAATGCAAGGGCACCATTTGTCACTGAACTTGATTACTGCAAACCAGGAGACGTGCGATGTGAGACGGGAGCTCCATCACTTTCATCACTCGGAGACCCTCACACTAATGAAATGGGACGTGAGGGGGAGGGGAAGGGGAAGTGGAGGAGGGAGCATGGCTGCCCCATCAAAGTTCATACCACGAAGCGGGGTGCTCAGCAGTGCAGGAGGCCCCCTGATGCTGCCGGGACAGGCTTCCACCTGGCTGCCTCAAAACAGCTCTTCCCACCCTCCTTCCTCTGACACTGAGGAGGTGGCTGTCAGAGTCCTGACTAGTCTGCCCATTTCCAGCCGTGTCCTCCTCAAACGCATCCGCCGCACAGCCTTCTGAGAACTCTGTCTAAAATGCGGCCGGGAGCCGATGCCCACTGCTGAAAACGCGTCAGGACTGCCCACTGCCTGCGGGTCAGAGACCATGTGTTTCCTGACAGTGGCATACAGGCCGTCCTGTGGTCTGGCCCCTGCTGACTTCCCTTCCTCTCTCTTTCCCTCCCTGCTAGCCTCCCTCTGACTTTTAATCACTGTCCCTCTGACCGAATGCTGTCTCCCATTCCCGTCGCAGGCCTCCCCCTCACCAAGAATTTCAGTGCAGCTCCTTGATGAGACTCCAGCTAGGCTCCACCCCCTCCAGAAAGCTGGTCCAAACCTCCCCCTCTCCACTGCAGGCAGGTCAGATGCCTGCACCCTTCAGTGCTGTGCTACCCTCAGCAAATATTCACGCAGCCCTCCGAATGCCTGTCTGTGCACCATCTGCTCTCGGAAGGAGACCTCGCCTCGCTGTTCCTGAAGCCTTTGCACCCAGCTCTGCGTGACGCGCAGCCGTGCTCAGGCCTGTCTGCAGAGGGGCTGGGCCAGTCCTCTGAGGCGGAGGGTCCCGGGCCTGTCCTCTCTACTGGCAGATGAGGCCTGGTCGCTCAGTCAGCTCTGGCTGAGGGTTCGCTCTTCCTCTCAACGGGGGACTGGTGACAAGGCTGGGATGTCAGCCCAGTGCCTGCTTTACATGGAGGCCTGGCCGCACACATTGCATGTCCATGAAAATGCATTTGGTTCAGTGTGGTGAGGTCTCAGGACCCCCTGGGAATGTGGTGTTTGGGAATGGAGAGGCGTGGGGGGAGCTGGCGAGAGGGGGCCTGGAGGTCAGGAGTGTGACCTCCATCTTGGTGGCAGCGGGAACGTCGCAGCGTTAGCGGGATGAGAGGGCCAGGCTCGCCGGTCAAGGCTCCTGGAACACCTCCACTGCCCCTCTGTGTCTCCGCCGGGCTCTGAGGTGCGGGGTGCAGAGGACAGGGCGGACATAAGGTCTTGTCTCCAGTAAGAATTTCTTTATATCATGAGTAAAAGGAACTTGAAAGAACAGTGGCTTAAAGGAGACTGGGGCTTTTGTTTCTCTTATCCAATAAGAATCCTAAGAAGCCTGAAACACCCATCAGAAAGAATGTATGTTCCCCCATGTTCATAGCAGCACTATTTACAATAGCTAAGATCTGGAAACAGCCCAAGTGTCCTTCAGTAGAAGAATGAATAAAAAAACTGTGGTACATATACACAATGGAGTCCTATGCAGCTGTAAGAAAGAAAGATCTCTTATCCTTTGAGATGACATGGAGGGACCTGGAAAGTATTATCCTAAGCGAAACAAGTCAAGCAGAAAAAGACAAATACCACAAGATCTCACTTATTTGTGGAATATAATGAACATAACAGTCTGAGGAATACAGTAGACCCAGAAACATGGAAGTAGGGTACAGACTGACATCCCTCAGAAGAAGGGGGTGGTGGGGGGAGGGAAGAGATAAACCACAGATCTTATATGCATGTATGCATGACCAATGGACATGGACAACAAAGCCAGGGACGGGCCAGGTCGGGGGATGGGGAGAAGGGTGTCAATGGGGTAAAAAAGGAGAAACATCTGTAACAAAAAAAAAATTAAAAATTAAAAAAAAAAGAATCCTGGAAGTGGGCCATTAGGGGGCACCACATCTGTCCTCTGCTGTTCTCAGCACATGGCCTTTGCCCTTGGGGTCACGGGATGGCTTCACCTTCAAGCAGGAACAAGGAGGAAAGGTGCAGTTCAAAGGGCAGAGAGAAAAGCTGCCAAGTCCCTTTCCAGGACTGTGAGCACCTCGAAGTCTGGTTGTCGGCACGGGCACAACTGCGTGGGCATCATTAGCTGTGAGGTCTGGAATATGTTGCCCCAACAAAATTGGGGTTCTGCTAATGAAGAAGGAAAGAATGGATGCTGGATGGGAAACTGGCCTTAATGCCCTGACTTTCCAGCATCTCCCTTCTAGGTCTGCTTTGCCTTGCTCGTCGCACTGAACACTCTCTGCATCTGTCTTGCTATCGTGTTCACTTGTTTGTTGGCTGTGTCCACCACCGGAATGCAGGCTCTGTGTTGACAGGGGACTGACTCACCATCTTGCACGGTCCTGCCCATTTTGCAGATGGGTCTCTTGTACCTCCAACCCCCAGATTCAGAATAAAAAGCCCCAACTGGAGTCTTTGGAAGCATCTCCCAGGAGGTCAAGGACTTTCTGACATTTTGAACACAATTGATTTCACCAGGCTGATTGCCTGTCTCTATCTGTGGGGCCTTTCTTTTTGCTCTTATTGAACAAATTAACCGGCATGACACTGGATACTGAGTAGCAATTTGTATAGTAATTTTTTTTAAATGGGAAGAATTCCATTGTTTGCTCTTTAATTCTTAATTTACATTTTTAATGTACTGTGTCTTCATTTAGGTGATGGGATTTCCCCTTCTGTGTATGTCTGTAATGGAACAAAGGCTTCTTCCCACCCTCAAATCATTATGAATATGAAACAGCTACTCATATTATTGTCATTTCGTAATTCGAGCTGAGAACATTCATGCCCATTTCTCTCTTGTGTGCCAAGTGAACAGTTGCTGGTGTGAAGGTGGCTGAGTGCAGACGGGGCTTCTGACCCCCCAGAGCCTCCCCTGCGGCCTGCATGCTGGGGACGTGTCGTCCCTGTCCCTTTGGAGGACACCCTTAGCCTTTCAGTCAGCCGTGCAAAGTGGGGCAGATGCTCACCACATACATCCTCCTCTGCCAGAAACCCCTCCTGTGCCCGTCCTCCTGGCTCCCAGGCTGACCTGTGCTGCACACAGAGTTCTTCCTCTATATGAGATCACTCATTTATTTGTCCAGCGGAGGATCTGGAGAGGAGAGACGTCATGCTCTCCATTTCTGTCTCCCTAGAGCCCCCAAGAGGGTGGTGAGCATCAATAAATGATCAAGAGGAACTGAGTGATTATAAAAGCCAACATGCAAACGTACTCTATATGACAGGCACTGTTCTTAGTTGCTTTAAATACATGCGTGCATTCAAGTTTTACAACCACCCACAAAGCAGGTCCTGCTTCCCTGATTTAATGGTCGAGGGAGCTAAGCCAGAGAAGACACCTAGTAGCCCACTTCAGGTTACCCAGCCAGTACAGGGAGAGCATGACTTGGCCCAAGGCACGTGACAGCAGGGCCCACCTGCCCCCACCCCGCGCTGCACTGCTTTTGGGCACGAGTGGAAACCACCACTCATTTATTGGCATCAGGGCCAGGAAGCAGAGTCTCTGTCTAACTTGGGGGCTTCCACATGGGGGATAGCAACCCACTAACCCTGGACTCCAGCAATCTCTGAGAATATAAATAACTGCACATTTCAGGAAGCGGAATTGATATGGGCTTTTTTTAATGCACAAGGACCACCTGATAGATGCCAACTCAGGATGGCGGGGAGAAAAGGGTCCTCACGCTTCCCCGAGGCCTGTGTCACCGACTACCTACAGCCCTGGGAAAGGAGGGTCTACCCTGCACATGGGCCCTCCCTGAAATAGGGCCGATGGGAGAGGACTGGCCTAGGGGGGATGTGGCCCTGCCACCACCTACCTACATGACAAGTCACTGCTCTGTGACATGCGGTGCCCCCAGGTGCTGGGAGACAGCATGCTCTCGCCAGGAATTTCACAGATCAGGTTTTTTTTTAAAGAGAAGGCACTGAAATTAAGTCTTCACCTATTTATTTTTCCAAGTAAGAACATTAAAAAAGGAAAAAGAAAAACTCATCTCTTGCCACCCTCCTCTGATAAAAGCATTTTAAGTCCCTGGCATATAAATGGGGTCATCTCAGGGAAAATCCATTACACTGAGTTCAGATGGTTAGCATAACGATAAACTCACATTGCTTTTGTTGTGTTCAGTTCGGCTTGGACCCGTGCGAGTGCTGTCAGCCGGCACCGAGGGCCAGTGTTTGGGAACCAGTAATACAGAAAACAGAAGTGCCCAGCACTAGCCCTGCGGCCACGGCCTGTGTGACCTACACAACTCAGCACCTTTGCGTTTTAGTTTCCTCCTCTGTGAACCAGGCCTGCTTTCCAGGGGCTTTGGGGAGCTTAAAGGAGATGCATGATGGGTACCCACCACCTGGAGGAGGAGGTCAGACCACACTTAGAGTTTTTCGAGTCATAGATCTCAAGGAGTGAGCTCCAACAGGAGCATCAGCATCACCTGGGAACGTACGAGAAATGTGGAATGTTGCGCCCTACCCCGGACCTGCTGCACCCCAGCCATGGAGGTGGAGCCCAGCAATCTGTTTTAAGCAGCCCTCCAGGTGGTTCTGATGCATGCTCAAGTTCGAGGACTGCCGCTGCAGAGAACACCGCCACCTCTGTGGTGGTGGCAGGTGCTGTGGAGGCAGCTGGGCTCTGCCCGCACTCCCGGCACACCTGCGCTCCCGGCACACCTGCGCTCCCGGCACACCTGCGCAGAGAGGCCCTGAAAGGGTCTGGGTTTGCCTGGGAATTATCCAGCTCAAGCTACACTTTCCTCACCAATCCATTCCTCCTGAAATGAGGATTTACCTGGATGTGTTCATCATGGGTCACCTGCCTGCCTGTCCCTGTAAGACTTCTCACGGGTAAGCTCCTGACACTAGCCCCATAATGGAGCATTGCTCTGCAGGGGTGCCTCCCCCAACCCCCACCCCCTCTGGCTGTGTCTGGCTTCTGTGTGCCAGGAGCTGGACAAGCCTCACTGCACTTCGTTGCTGGCTAGCTTCTCTCCCTGCCTCTCATTTCCTCCGCGGGATGGAGCTTGTGGGTAGGTAACGTGGCTAGTCTGCCTGTCTACACACTGTCGCTCTAGTCTGCTGCTACCTGAAGCTGTTGGAATCTTTGTGCAAAGGTACGATTTTGACTGGGTCATGCTCCCAGTCAAGATGGTTCCCTCACAAGGCGCCCACCGAATAAACCCAAAGTCTTTAGCCTAGAACACAAGGGCCTCCAAAATCCAGTGCCACCAAAGGAAGTTAAAAAAAATAATGAAATGTAAAGATATAGAAAGCACAGAGAATAGTATAACATACTCCAATTGACACATGTTCATAGGCTGTCAGATGTTTAAATCTGTGTGTGTGTGTGTGTGTGTGTGTGTGTGTGTGAAGAAGTATTACAGACACAGTCTCCTTTCCCCTTGCCCCTCACTCCTTACAACCTTTGGGCATGTTCCTCTGCCCGGCACCATTGCTCTGCCTGCAGCTGAGCCAGCTGGACTGCCGGGCGCTCGCGTGGGAGCTGGTGCTCCCCTGTCTCCCCGCCTTCTCCTGGGCGGGCCCCTCACTGCAATGCCCCATCAGCTGCCCACCTGCACTCGCTCAGACCCTCCTTGCCCTTCAGGCCCAAGTACCAAGGCCACACCTTTCCGAATGCCACACCTGGATCCTCTCTATGTCTCTCACGCTCCCCACTGCCACCCGCAGCAGGGAAGCTTCTTTCTAAATTCCCAAATTCAGAGCACAGGGTTGAGCGCTCAGCTCAGCCATCGACTGAGGGTGGCATCTTTGACAGACTCAGTGCCCTCACCTGTAAACAGGGACGATGTCTTCCGACAGGCTTGCTGAGAGAGTGGGCGTGACCCCCGTAAGGGACTGCAAGGCAAGGGCTTTGGCCCGTGATCACAGATGAGCGATCACTGTGTTTAATGCACGTGTCTGAGCTGCCTGGGGGCAGAGCGACCCCTGTCGGATTCATCTGTGACGTCCACAGGTCTTGATGCTTTGCACGCAGGAGGCCGGCAGGGGTTGGGGTTATAAACATGGAGATTGTTTCAGCCCCATCTCATTGGGAGACGGAGAAGTTGAACTCCCCCTTGGCCGTGAGACACGCCACAAGGGCTTTCTCTGTGCCAGGCCCAGTTCTAGCTGGTGGTGGAAGCACAGAGGTTTCAGACATGGGACCAAGGCCAGTTGGAGACCCAGGGCCTGTGTGTGACAAAACGCCCATGTTCCCTCATGTGGCTGGTTCATTGTCTGAGGGGCAGCGGGGTGGGGAGGCCGACGGTGCTCGAGCGGGGCCGGGCGCGCTGCCTGGGAGCCTCAGAGATGAACGAGCAAGCAGACAGCAGACATCTCCCAGCATCTGGCCTGACACAGCCTCTTCCATGATGTCTTGACAAGAGGTCTTGATAGGAAAACTGACCAAATATGAGCAAAACAGGTCCACGATCCCAGACCTAAAAGTTCTAAAAACTGGAACCATTCATCAGTAAAACCTGGGCCAACCTGATAGGAGGTTATTTATGGCATTTATCAAATTGAGTGTGAAAATTTTTGCCTTTTGCTTCAGAGAGAGAGAGAGAGAGAGAGAGAGAGAGAGAGAGAGAGGAAGCGGTCTCAGGACCCCATCCCAGAACCTACAGGGTAATTTGTAGCATCAGTGCATGCACCGTACCACCTTTCGAAACCCTGAGAAATTTCAGATTCCTAAACAAATCTGGCTGGCCCCCAGGGAAGTAGCCGAGGATCCTGGACCTATACAGACCTCAGCAGGGGGGGATCTTCCTCTGTCTACCCTGCCCCCTGTAGGCTCCCAGGTAAATGGTTTCCTTCCACCTGGGCAGGCCAGCTGGTATCTGAAATACAGGCAGGGTCCAGCTGAGCCTGCAGCCAGAGCCCAGAGTGAGCTTTTCCTCATTTTGGAAGTGTGTTTTTCTTAGTGTTAAAAACACTGCTGGACCAGCAGGAAAGAGGTCCCAGCGGTGCCCACGGGGTCCTTTGGGCCGCATTAGTTGGCTGTTCCACCCTTGGGGCTTTCTCTCCTGCCTCCCCATATCATGGCGTGTGAGGAACATGTTCCTTTTCCTTGGGGTTCTACTAGGTGCTAAAGTCCTAACTAAGTGGTGCTCAGGTATTACTGGATAGCACAGGTCTGGATTTTATATCTGGATGCCATCCACACTTTAGCAGGGAGACTTCATGCTTTAACCCAAAGGTTTCACTAATATGGGGTTTTCAAATAATATGGTAGGCAACGAGGGAGAATATTTGGGGACAGGGAAGCTGACCTGCTTACTAAGTGTTGCTTAATAGAACTCACCCCAAACCCAAGTAGGGGCTTGGAGCATCCATTTGATTCTGCGCAGGAGTTTGGGAGTGTTTGGCTGGCCGGGGTGGTCTTCCGATCACGTGAACTTAGCCGGGGGCTAGATTCTGTCGGTCCGAGTGGTCACCGGGCCTGCCCAGACTCAAGGTGGGAAGAAAACAGCCCCCACTTTCCGAAGAGGGGCAGCAGGATCCCATGACAGGAACGCGTGGAGGGAGCTGCCTGACCACTTTTGGAAAAGTACAGTGGGCACAGGGGGCTTCTAGGCAGACCAGGTGCCCAAGTGGAGGAATCTGGAGTCTCCCCCAGTCCAAAGGACTATGGTGAAGGGAACGCGTGACGCAGAGGCGCTGAGACAGGGTTTTGTAAACACGTATGTACTGGCAAAGGAAAAGACCGTTGGTGTTGGGAGGACCACGAAAACCCGTGTGCCTGCCTCTCACCGGTACCCTTCCCCGCCTTCCCCCCACACCCTTGTGCCCCCATCCTCAGGGTGATGAAAACTTGTCTAAGACATGATGAAAAATTTTCTTCTACTGAAAAATATTAAAGTTATAATTTAGTACTAAGGCCTCCTAAAGCTGCTGGCCAGGGCTCCCGGAGCGTTAGCTGTGAGAGCAGGAGGCCCTGGGGAATCGGGGAAGAGGTGCTCCTGGCAGAGGGAGGAGGTCGGGCAGGCGACCTCGCTGTCCCCATCTCCCAGGGCACAGAGGGGACACGCATGGCCAGGCCTGGCGTCTGCAGGCTTCTCAGCTTCCCTCCTCCGCACACCGTCCCTCCTCCTCCAGAAGACCCCGTCTGCTACATGGACCGCAGGACTGCAGGTGTGCGTGAGCTAGAGGCTAGAGCATCCTGTCCCAGACTGACAGGCAGGAAGAAACCCGCCAGGGAGCACTTTTGTATCAGCATGTTACATCAGCGCTCATCGGACACCTGGGCCGTGGGCTCGCAGTGTCCTCGGCCCTGCCTGGCACTGTGGGTGCGCCGTGAAGAGCAGTCTTGCTGCCAGGCTGTGAGGTGCCAACCGAGAGCTGCCAGCTTCCTGCTGGCCAGGGATCGGGGCTCCCACATCCTCTCACCCCGGGTGTGCTGTGAAATCAAGCTTGAGTTGGGACTGGATTGTTTTCTCCAGGTGAGCTGTCTTTGGAAGGAAAAGAATCCCTTTGAAACCAGGGGATCAATCTGACGGGTGACACTCCCACACAGGTGCTTGGTGGCTTCTCTGAGGTGACCGTCCTGACCTGGCAGCCCTGCCTATCAGCCTCTCCTCCCCGCCCCCCCCCCTTTCAAGCCTTAGCCTGACTGGGGATAATAGGCCTTCTGGAAAATTAAAGTCATATTGCAAATTTCTGGAGCAAAAGAAACACATTTTGGACATTCCCCAGTTTTCCATTATCCACACCATTGACTCTCCTCCATCACTGGCAGCATTCAACATCCTTGAAAAGCAAAGGAAAACAGTGTGGGTGGGCCAGCCCTGCAGACTGACACCCCGCGCCCAGGGCAAGGAGCAGGAGTGTGGTGACCCAGAAGGAAATGAGGTGGGGTGTCAGGGTGATTCGGGGTGTGGCGTGTACAGAGGGCTTGGCCTTTCCATCTCACTATTGCTGCAGCCCTCTGTCAGGGAGGCAGGGACAGTGGGACAAGTCTTTTTCCAACTCTAGGCTTTTTGTTGTCCTCATCAGCAATGCACAGCTAATAGAAATATCTTCCTTCTGGGGTAGATGGGCAGATTCAAGGAGCCAGTGTGTGCAAAGCACCAAGAGAGTGAAAGGAAGTAGTAAGTGCTCACTGTCGCTGCTGCTGTGGTGGGCACAGCGCCCTGAATCCGAGCGGGGGCATGGTGGGCACAGTGACAGTCTACTGTGCCGCCTGCACTCGGGCAGTGTTGGGTCCTCATCCCAAAGTTACCAGTAGCTAACATGGGACCAAATTCTTTCATCTCTCTGAGCCTCAATTTCCCCTCCTGGAAAACAAGAAGATTGGAGTAACTAGTTTCTAAGCCCCTCCTGATAGAAATGTTATGAACCTCTGTGGAAAATGCAGGATCGGGTTCCTCACAGACCTGGAAGGGAAGGAAAGGATGTGGTTGGGGATGGGAGGGCGAGGGAAGCCCGGGCCGGCCGGGGACTCCAGAGGCGTCACATCTCTCTGGAGTTCTGCACGACGGGTCTGGGGCGAGGTAGCCAGAGCTGGCCGTGGTGTAGGCAGGGTGTGTGTGGGTGGGGGGCAGGACAGCTGCGGGGGGCTAGCCCCAGCTACACGCCGTCACCGCAGACTGTACAGCTCCAAGATGCTTTTGACATGAACTTGGTTCGTCTGGTCAGGTGGGCTCTTCTCACTGAGCACTGAGTACTCTGTGGGCCCAGGTCCTTCCTCCGACACCCTTAAGCAAATTGTACATCGGAAACCCCAGGGCTAGACTGAGAGATGGCCCTTCAGGTCTCGCAGTCCAGGTGGGAGGAGGCCAGAGTGGGAGCCCATGGTCAGGGAGCTCAGGGACACCAGCTCAGCTAGAGAGGGCTCCTGAGCTGGGGTAGCTAAGGGCCTCCATGGCTGGAGGGGACTGTCTTCTCCAGCCAACTGCCTTGTCACCCCGATGGGAAAACTGAACCCCGAGTGTGGAGAAAACGCATGAATCTGTATGTTCCGAGTTGTGTGTGTGTGAGGGCTGTGGATATAGAAACAACAAAATGTAGGATTTGTTCATCAAGGAGCAATGCAGTGTGTTCCTCTCCTCCAAGTCCCCGCCCTGTTGTCCCCAGCCCCTGTCCAGGCCTTTTTCTTTATTAAAGCATAAAAACAAAACAAACTAACAAAACCCCCAGGGATACCAGGTGCCCAGGTGGCCTCATCTACTAGAGAGGCTGGGCTGTGGGTAGAGCCCGTCCCTCAACACCGACCCCCTCCTTCCTTTTGCCTGAGGGGGCACAGGCCGCCCAGCTGGACTCTGCACCCTCCAGCCTCCCTCACCGTGCAGAAAGGCCGGCGGCTGAGTCCCAGCCGGCGGATGTGCACAGGAGTGACGCGTGCACCCAGGGAGCCCATCCTTGAAGGAAGCTGCTTGCAATCGCTTGCCTTTTTCCACATCATTTTACCTTCCACGGCTGCACCCCCCGCAGGGCAGCGGAGGCCTAGTTCCCACCTGTGCATGAGATTGTGTCATAGGATGGTGAGCCTGGGTGACCACCTGGAGCCGAGCCACTTTAACCTCTGGGTCACCTGTCTGGTCAGAATTTTTCAAGGGAGAAATACAAACCTTCCTATTATTTGGTCTCAGGTTATGTCTTAGCAACAAAATAAATATCTTTAATACAGGAATATTGGGGGTGAAGATGGGTAGCAAGTAGGGAAGAGGAGTTTGTGATGGTCTGAAACAGCACTAGTATTTAAAGCATAGCGTGGTCCAAAGGCTGGGTCTTAGCCCCGATCTCTAGCCCGGAAGCCCAGGGCAGGGTGTGGCAGGGGTCATTTCACCTCTGTCACTGCCCTTCACCTGTGACAGGGCAGCGCCTGCCCTCCAGCACTGACGTTCTCTGACTCTCTAACTTTGGATCACTCTCGATTCCACACCAGTCACTTTTTAGTTGACAGCCCTCCACCCCCTTTCCTGGTGAGGATGGCAAACCAGCCGTGCAGTCCGCGCGAGGCAGGGCCGCACAACCCTGCGTGGCCACTCGTCTGTAATTGGGGATGTGATCGACGGGCCTCCGTCCATAACCAGGCTCCTACTCCACTGTGCCCCATGGGGCTTAAAACACACTGTGAGGGTCTGTTCCTGGATTTAGTCCTTCAGGTCTTTGTAAGTCTCACTGAAGAGTAAACCCTTTGTTCACACTTATCATTCGCTCTCCAAACACGCGTTGATGCTGGCAGTGAACGTATCTGGCCCTGCTCCGGATGCCGAGACCAGAGCTGAAAGGCACTCAGGCCGCCCTACAACCACGTCAGAAGCCACGTGTGAGGTGGGCTCGCGTGCGTGTGCCCGTGCGTGTGTGCGTGTGTGCGTGTGAGAGAGAGAAACACCCTGACAGTTCCCAGCCCGGGAGCCCACTGCGAGGATCAGCAGGTCCAGGCGCGGGGCCCACATTCAAACGAGCTCCCAGGGGATGCAGATGAGGCTGTTCCAGGCCCACACTCTGCATAACGGGACAGTGAGACTGTGATGACTACTGTCTCCCAGGGCTGACGGCTCACCAGAGAGAGGGGATGGCTGGGTTCCCTGGCCAGAGGCTGGAGAATTAGGGGAAGGTTTCCCAGAGGCTTCACACTCATGGAGGCCTGGGAGGATGCCTAGGCATCAGCATCGATGATAGGTGTGAAGAAGAGTTTATCAGACTTCTTACATTTGTTTTCCCATCATTATTAACAAGACGTAGCCAAGAGTCGTTTTTGGTTGGGAGGTGGCAGGTGGAGAAAAATGGAAGACATTTGTTCCCAAACTTGCGGGTGCTTCAGATCCCCTGGGGCTTGTGAAACCTGGATTCTGGGCCCACCCTAGGGTTTGTAATTCAGTGGGTCTGGGCTGGGACCCAGGAATTTGCATTTGTGATAAGTCCCCAGTGGGGCAGCTCTCTGGGCATATCGGGGTTGGCAGGGAAGCTCAGAAAGAGAAATCTGTCGGGAGGGCTTGCTGGAGGGGGTTTTCTTCATTCTGGGTCTGGTATGGACAGGGTACTGAGAACTCGGCCAGTATGGAAGCTGCCGAGAGGTGGACTATGTATCCATCCACCTTGCATTCCTACCATCATAGCTGAAGTCGATCCCCCCACCCCTTTCTGAAGCATGCCACCTTCCAGGGCCTGGCTGTCAAAATGAAGAACCCCCACTCCCTGCACCCTAGTCCACTCGCACCAAGCCTTGGTGGACACTGGCACCTTGGGAGTTCATTGACAGCTTAGAGGGCTCTGGAGCTTGGGCAGAGCCTTCATTTTCAAAGGCTTTAAGATAGGTTTGTTTGCAGGATACAGCAGCCTTATCAGCGAGAGCATCATATACAAATATCATGCGACAGGGAGGGAGGAAGAAGGGACTGGCTGACATTTTGTTTGCCCCAGAATCCTCTGAGGGGGAAAAAAAAACACTAGTGCTTGAATTAATGTTAATTCAATGAAATATTTTCATAAAGTGATCCTCGGAGCAGCAAGACGACGTGCTTCATATTTTTCACTGCCTCTGGCAAGCCACGCTAATGGAGGGTCACTGGGGTTGCAGGATGAGGAATGTCACTAATTGCATTATAAGGGATGTGCCCATTAGCTCAGATGGAATTGTCTCCTAACACAGTCCTTTGGGGAGAGTGCTATTTCTGGTGGGGGATGGGAGGACAGGGAATTGAAAAGTAATTGAAATTTGCAAATGGCATTTCCTTGGGCCCTAAACAAAATGGGTTGCATACCTCCAGCAGGGGGCAGCAATGCACAAACATTAATTCTGGTCAAGTGAATCCCGAGCTTGGAGATGTCTCTGAAATAGCAAAGCAGTGAGGGCAGCTAAGGCGGTTTCCAGATGATTTCTAGAGCTGGCTACTCTGGGTCTGTCACCCCCACCATCCCCCACCAGCAAACCTTTGATTTTTCTCAGTATGGTTTGAAGTCAATAAATGTTTAGGTCTGCTGGGTTTTAATTCTGGAAATATTCTTTTAATCTTTTGGCTGATTTGTGTAATTTAGAATTCCTGCAGTCTGACTGCAAATTTTAAGTAAACTGGGATTAAGAAGTCAGCTCTATTAATACGGTAGTTCAGTTGATAGATATTTAAAAATTGTAATGCAATCCATCTTCTTCCCGGAGTTGAAATTTTATTAGAGCTATCATTGATGTGACACCCTCATATCAAGTTGGGTATCTTACTTGTTGATATCCACTTTAAAGTTGAGAAAATGAGACTGATAAAAATGCAAGAAAACAAATCTCAAAGAATAGTCAGTTTTTCCCCCAATTTAGGGGTAAAAAAAAAAAAGACCCTTAGTTTGTCCATTTCTAAGACTAAGAATGTGGCCCATAACATATTTTCTCAGCAATTTATCAGGTTTGCTTGTAACCGACTTTAACGATAGATGGCTTTCTACCTAGCGGGACTGGAAAACTCTAGCCTAGCCCACTTCTCTTTCAGGAAGCTGCTCTCGTCTTGCATGATATTTCCCTTACCACCCTCTGCCATTTACCCCCACCCCAAGGTTAATTTAATCCTGTCGTTCTTAAATAAAACACCTTAAATCCTCCTTCTCCCTTTTGCCGTTGTTCTCCTCGCTGTTTAAACCCTTGGCGGGTGTAATAGCCTGGAAATAGTTCCATCATCGTGTCTCCTCTTCAGCCAGCCAGTGTGCTGAAGCGCAGTTTCTCACAGCATTGTTTTTAGTTTAAATAACATGCAGCGCACAATTGCTAAAGGTCTTCTGGAACATTCCACTTGGGGTCTGGCCATTAAATAATATTTTGATAGAAAACGATGTCAGTTTTCCATAGGAAAACATGCTATTGCCTCCCAGCACTAATTGGCTATAAATTTAGCTGAAGGTTCATTTGCCCTGGGTGTTAGACTATCTTCTCTGAGCTTAGAGAAGTCCCTGTATCAGATGTATAATGGATAGACTTTGTGAATAAATATGTATTTATTTGTAAGTGCATCATTCCAGTCAAGTGAAAGGAAGTTAATGATGCAAAGCCAGCAAATACTGTTTTTTTTCTTGTTTCTTACACTATCTGGCCACGTGTCAGCTCCTCAATTTACCAAATCTTGCATATATTACTCAACTTTGCTGGTCTCAGTTTCCTCAACTGCAAAATAGGGTAAGCAAGATCTACTGTAGAGGTTTGTTATAAGGATCAAATAAGAGGTGTACAGTGCTTAGCAGAACATAGAGTACGTCCCCGGGACATACAGTGAGTTTTTGCCATTGTTACTATTGTTGTTACTGCTACTGTTATCATTACACAGTCTAAATCCCATGCCTGACTATTCATCCAACTCTTACCTGCTTAGACATTCTTATTTCTCAACACACATTACTTTGGGACGCCTTCTCTGACCCCCAGGCTAGGTCAGATTTCCCTGAGTCACTGCCATCGAGTTCGGTGTGTGTGTCTCTGTGTGTTTATCTCCCCATCTAAGCACTCATCCCACATGTAACTAAATGGTGAATCATACATATAAACAGACTAAATCACTGGTGATGTTTCAGTCTTGGATCAGGTGGTGAATGCCTTCAGTAAATGCCATACAAGTTGCATTTATAAAATTTTAGGTCATACATTAAATGTTATATTCAAAAAGATAATAAAAAGGGGACCCAAACCATGGACATTGTAAATAATTGTTTTCCGTTTCTATCCTCAGAATGTGAGC
Source organism: Molossus molossus (assembly GCF_014108415.1). NCBI lineage: Eukaryota > Metazoa > Chordata > Mammalia > Chiroptera > Molossidae > Molossus > Molossus molossus. The sequence continues at coordinate 16,491,328 of NW_023425346.1, forward strand.
TTAATGAGGCCAGAGGATGAGTCTGTCTGTTTTCCCTATAGTAGTAGTGCTGGAATAGTATCCAGTCATTAATAAGTGGTTGAACAAACAGACGAATGGATGAATGAATGCACTTGAATCCTTCATTCTAGTCAACTAGGCTTTTCGCTTTCCTATGAGCATGTCACGTTCAGCCTTTCCCTGTAGCACCACCCTCAAATCAAGTGCTTTTTTTCTTCCAAATCCTATCTATTCTTCAAGTCTCAGAGCAGATCCAGTTTCCTAGTCTCTCCTAAATGGCCATGGCACGTGTACCTTCACATCCCAAACTAACCTAAGAACATCTTTCAGGCAGAAATCGGGGTTTTCCCTTCCAGTGGAGCCTAGGTCACCACACAGAAATGGACATTCGGACGCAGTGTCTACCTGTGGGACTATCAGAGGGGGGGGATCTTTGGTTCAGGGAAAGGTCTTATCATCTTTGGTGCCCAGAGCATGTCACGCCTGGAGCCTGTGCATGGTGGGCATTCATCAGGGGGGTTACTCTGTTGATTAAGGCAGTGTGTCACCTGGCTGGTGTGGCTCAGTGGATTGAGTGTCATTCCATGGACTGAGAGGTCTCGGTTCTATTCCCAATCAGGGCACATGCCTGGGTTATGGGCTCGATCCCCAGTAGGGGGCGTGCAGGAGGCAGCGAATAGATGTATCTCTCTCACACTGATGTTTCTATCTCTCTCTCCCTTCCTCTCTCGCTAAAAAATCAACAATAATAATAATAATAAAAGACTATGTGTTTACCAAGTTTTGCTCCTCTGTTCATAGAAATAGGTTTCCTTAAGAGCCCAATGTCTGTTTTACTCTTTAATATGACTGAAAAGTAGCAGGACCATATCCCCACCTGGTTGTTTTGTCATCTCACTCTGTGGACTATTTTCTTAATTATGAGCTTCAGAATGACTTTTGAAGTCACTTGCCCTAAGAATCTCATGCAACAAATGATCTCTAGACCATGACTTCTTTTTAGTTAACTTACATCTATGCCAGGAAATCAGTGTGTCATTTTGTGATGCTCACAAACAGCCTGTTGAATAACCCAGTTTACATTTTTTAAGGAGGACTTAGGTCAGAACGCACTGCCTGCACCTTCTAAAGTCAGCCTGCCCTTCTTTCTGGACCTGGGGCATCTTCTCCACTCCTGTCTCCCGTCTTCTCCAGGAACCCGTGGGAATTTCTAACAGGTTCTCTGAAGTTTTTCTCCACGTACCTCACATGTAATTTTGCTGATCTGACCCGTGATCATGTTGCCAAAGCTTGGTGTTTCCCTCCTGTCTCCTGCCCTGGCTCTGCACTGTTCAATTTGCACTCTTCACATTGCCAGGGAAGGTAACAGCCAGTTGTAATTCAACACTTTGTTTTGTGTTACCTGTTCACTTCCCCCACTTCGACCAATCGATGGGTCTGTCCCTTTGTTCTATGGGCTCTGGGTATCATGAGAACCTTCTTCATTGTCTTTATTCTCACAAGCCTCGGTGCTTACCTGGATGTGATCCTTACAAGACTGACTTATTTTTAAATGTGTCCTGACTTTCATATGTCTCTGTCCAACCTTTGCCTTTGCCTTTTAAACACCTGAGCTGAAGAGAGAAGCTTCTGCATAGCTTTGTTGCTTCTTTTAAAGGTTCTCCCTCTCCTGCTTTTTCTTTCTTCCTGACTGTAGTGTGGTTAGAATTACATTTCACAAGCAGGAGATTCTAATTACCACACAGTGGCAACGGGAGCAGCTTCTCTGCACAGTCCTCCAGTGCTTCAAAGGCAGCTGCTCAGAGGACGATGCTTGTGTCTGCAAACATGGTCTTCATTTTCTCTCCAGGTGGGCTTCCGGGGGGACAGAACAGTTGAGCAGGACCTGTTTCACTGGAAAGAGAAGTAAGGAAGGCAGTCAGGAGGGGCAGCAGAGGGGGCACAGCTGCAGCTGGTATCAGCTGGGCTCACTCTCCAAGCATCAGTGGCCCTTGGCTCTTCCCAGTGGACATAGATGGCGGTGGGGTTCACACTGGGCTTCCTTGCCAACCTTTCTGAGTGCTGCTTGCAGATGCCAGCAGTGGCCACTCGCTGACCTCCAGCACCTGCTGTCAGGGACATCACTCATTCCTCCATGCCTGTCACCAATGTCTGTCACCCAGGAGGCTGTTAGAAGCAGGTCCATTTGAATGCTCTTACCATGGGCATGCCCTGGTGTCTCTTGACTCACTTTCTCAGATACTGGATATTCCTCCTTTTTTCCTTCTTTTTTCTACTCTTGGTTATTGTGTTGTATTTTTAGTTTCTATAAGGCCAGATGCTTCTCTGGGCTTACTTATCGCCAGGAAAAGGGTCTCCCAGTATGAGCAACCCTGCATCTTTGCAAGACCTAAGGCTCCCGACCTAAGAACCTCTTCCTGTTTCCCAATCTCAGACTCCTTTGTCTCTACCTCTGTACCCACCGTTGTCCTCCCAAATCAAATGGGGGAAGAAGAGGTGGGACATCTGTAATACTCTTGACAGTAAGGATTTTTTTAAAAGTTTCTAGTTTTAGGGGAGAGATGCTCCTTGAGTCCTGTACCAGGAACCACTGCCATGGATGCATATTTTTTGTATTATTTCTGCCTCATTGAAGCTAAAATATATGTGTACAGAGCTAGGTGAACATAAATGTGGCCAGAATGATATAATTAGAAAAGTCCATTTTGCAATCCCTGGCAAAATAATTGACTCAGGCAAGGATCATCAGGGGATGAAACCATTAGTCACATGTTGATGGGGAACTTGACAAGGGAAGGAGCCAGGCTGTCACCCCCCAAGTCCACTCGTTAATGATAGCATCGCTAAGAGAGGGACAGCAGTCCCTGTGTGCCTTGAAATGCACAGCATTCAACACCACCTGAGAAGTACCCTTGGTAAAATAAGTGGAACCTGGAGTTAATCCAGCTGCAAAGCTAAGTTCCATTTACTAGACATTCAGGGAGCAGAGGAACAAATAAAAAGACACCACAGAGAAGCAGGCTGACGAATTCAGAATGTAACTCATTCGGTATAGGTCACTGCAACAGTCAAAGGCATAACAATTCAGAGCATAATGACAAAGTGTAACCGGATGTAATGTGGGTCCTTGTCTGGGCCCTGGTGTGAACAGGCCAATTGTGAGCCAGACAACTGGGGACATTTGGAATTGTTGCTCATTTTGTTACACAGGTTAATTCTGAATCAGGGTGATGAGTATATGGGAGTTTGTTATACTATCCTGCTATTTTCCAGTATGTTTGTTTATTTTTTATATTTATATTGTATTTATTTATACAAATACAAAATGTAGATTAAAAAAATGAAGTCAGCCCTGGCCAGTTTGGCTCAGCGGTTGAGCATTGCCCTGCGGGCCAGAGAGTCCCGGGTTCGGTTCCTGCTAGGGGCACGTACCACAAAAAACAACAACAATAAAAAAATGAAGTCAGCTGGTCAGTTTACTTTCTAAGGGGGGGGGGAATGAATGACCAAAATGAGTTATCCTGCCTGATTTATAGCCCTCTGGTTTTAATAAATTAGTCTGGTTTCTAAGTTTGGAAAGTGAGGGAGGTGAACATTTTAGCAGAGTGGTTGGAATTTCACAGTGTTTATTTAACGTGCCTCGGTTTTATGATGGCCCCTGCAGACCACGCAGTTTCTTGCAGACAGACCCCACTTGATAGGAATAGAGGCTCTGAAGATGTGGAGGTACCTGAGCCTCCGTTTACTCCCTCCTTCCTCTGAGCTGGACCACGTAAACCACCCAGCATGATGAGAGTAGGTCTTCCTCTGCAAGGCCTCCCAAGAGGTAAATACACTACCTCCCAGGAACACACAAGTGAACAACACTTGCTGTCAGGGAAGTTTTCTCGAGAAACCAGCTGCCCCAGGAACCCTGCCTGGTTACCCTGTTGAAGTGAAGAGGAGGAAGCCCCTCTCTCCAAGAGCCCTTTACTTCCCGAACGACTGGCGTTGCCCACCTGGCCCTTGCTGTGCCCTCTCTTTTCCCTATTCTCCAGCCTTTTAATCATTGGGAGGTTCTTCTCTGTGGCTCCCCTGCTTTGCTTGTCTCTTCAGAGCTGTGGGGCTGCCCGCATGGAGGAGAAGCTGTGCGTTCCCCGGTGGGCTCCCACCAGCCTCACACCTCCGGCCCTTTCCTGACTACAGGGCTCTGTGCAGCCTCCTGGGAGTCCCAGCCACCCCCAGCCACCCTGCTCGTCTGGACAGTGCCAAGTATGCAAGGCCTCAGTAGTTTGGGTCCCGTATTCCCTGAATCCACAGTGTGAAAACACCGGAAAGCCATGAGAAGGTGGCTTCTTGTCCCCTTCAAAGAGTCCCTGCAAACCTGGGAGGAGAGCCAAGGTGGGTCCCAGGGGTGGAGTCAGATGGCCCGGGGAGAGCAGGGCGGCCTGGTGGGTGATGGTGTCTACAGCCCACAGCTTTTCCCACGGGAGCTGAGACTACTGAGGAAGTGGGAGCAGGCGGGGAGGTGGGGGGACAGAGAGAAGAGGAGAATGGGGTAGGAGGGGATGGGTTAAAACATCAGCAGCCGTCCTCTGTGAGCAGCCAGCATCTGCCAGCCTGCATGATCCAAACTGCCAACACTGGTGGTCTCCCTGTCCCCCCATGCATTTAAGTGGCCATACGAAAACAGGTGCTCCTGGATTTATGACGGGTTACGTCTCAATAAACCCACTGTAAGCTGAAAATATCAGAAGTTGAAAATGTATTTACTACATCTGACCTACCGAACATCATAGGTAAGACTGGCCAGTTCATACTGAATGTGTATCACTTTCACACTACTGTGAAGTCAAAGAATCCTAAGTCAAAATTGTAAGTCGGGAAACCTCTGTACATCTACGCTGCCCTTATAACCTTGTAGTGTAGTATTCTATTCTCTGTCTTCCCCTTGACCATGGGCTCCTGCAGGCAGGAGCTACCTCTTCAATGTCTGATTACCCGGCACTCCATGCCTGGTCGATGCCAGCATCTTTGCCCTGTAGCTCTGGTCGAATTAGGGCATGTGTGTGGGTCTGTGTGAGCTGGTGATGGAGAGAAAGAGAAGACATCAGTGTACCCTCCTGAAAGCCACCAAATTATTCAGCCAGTTGTCTCATTCAGAATTCACCACATAGGACAAAACAAGCTAAATCATGGAATAATAAAACATGTAGCCTGGACACAGTGACTATCAAGCAGCAGAACAAAGTGATGTCCTGACAGCGCCATCTTTGCAGATGGTATTCCTCCAGTGGAAGACCAGGGACAACAGCACAAGAAAACCATGCTAATTTTAAAGAGGGAAAACCGCTTAGCTAGCTAACATGAAAAGGATGAATATAGGGAAACGTCCAATTAGTCCATCCGTGGCTCAGCAGTTCGGGAAGAGGGCTGAGGCTGTTGGTACCTACCGAGCAGCAGCACTGATGGGTGGGACTGTCCCCTGGAAGACACGTTTGCACCCTGTGCTGCATCTGTGGTTCTCATGGTATGAAGCTGCCAGGACATTTGTTCCAATGCATGTTGAAAAGACGGCCCACATTTATGAGCAAATGTAAGTGGATTTGTCCTTTCAAAATTATGCAAAGCATTAGAGTATCAACGGTCATGGCTGGAAAGCGGCCAGCAAATTAGGAGGTCACAGAAAAATTATGTGAGTTTTTAAGATAATTTATTTCAGTTCACAGTTTACATAGAATGTCAAATCCGAAGGGGACCCCTGGGTGACTCAGTCTAACTTTACTTCATTGTATAGATGAGAAGCAAGGCCGTAGAAGAATAACTTGCCTAAGATAACAATGTTAGTGGAAGTTAGAGCTTGAATTTATGGTTGCTGATTCATATATCAGTGGCTGGTCCATTACTCCAAGCTACATTTTTCATCCAGGACACTTTTATAATGCTGACTAAGCTGGGTTGTTTTGGTGAATTTTGCCAACCTTTGTTCTAGATTTTACCAAGAATAATTTTGGAAAGGCGGCCTTGTTAAATCATTAAAATATCTACTATACAAGTGATAGCTGTGGGTATAATGTATTGCCACCGGTATTATTTAGAAATGCTTTTGGCTGCAAGAAACAAAGCCTGGTCACATTGCTTGAATGAACATGGGTTCATCTTTATGACATGACAAGAAGTCTGGATGTAAGAGGTTTTGGCTTTGGTTCAGCTGCTCAATGGTGTCAAGACTAATGTCCGATTCTCTTGGCCTTTCCCTCGTGGTACCAAGAGGACTGCTGCAGTTTCAGCCGTTATGTCCACATTTGATGAAGAAAAAGAGAGGAATGGATGCAGCCAACTGTGTCTCCCTTTACTAGGGGAGAAAACACTTTCCCAGAAATGCCCACGAGGATTTCTGTTGGGATCTCAGTGGCCAGAATTGAGCCGTGATGCTGAGAAATTGGACAAGTGGGGAACAGTGTGGCCCTAATTGGCTAGACCAGTCCTGGTGTATTCCTGGGACTGAACACATAACCAGGCTTTCTAGTGCTAAAATAGAAAAGGGCAACGAACATCCCATATCATCCTAAAACTGTCAAGGTCCCTCACGGGCACACGATGCTTTCAGAGTACAAGCTTGATGCAAGGATGGACAGTGGGATTTTTTTTTTTAGTGTCTGATTCTGTGATCTTTTTATACCTTTAGTGAAATATTATTTTAGTACCAAAGGCTTATCTGAGGATAACAAAGCAATTCCATTGTCAGACATTTATAGAGCGCAACACATGGAAACAAATGTCTGGGACACTTTTCCCCCAAGAGACCTAGGTTAAAGGAGAAATTTTATGAAAAGTCCATTAAAAGTAATTATTATGCAGGTGATTAAATTCATTATATAAAAGCATAATTTTGTTAATGCTGCTTCTGCCTAGATATCTAGGCACAGCTGTGTGCTGGGTTCTCTTGTTGGCTCTTGGGATACATCAATGAACAGATAAAAAATCCTGGACAGAAGAATGGATAAAGAAAATGGGATATATATGTATAAGCGAATAATTTTCAGCCGTAAGAAGAAAGAAATTCTGTAATATGAACAACTTGAACTTTGAGGACATTATGCTAAGTGAAGTAAACCAGTCAATAGAAAGATAAATCGTGCCCGATTCCACACAAATGAGGTTTCTAAAACAGTCAGATTCAAAGAGTCTCGGAGTGGGATGGTGTTTCCAGGGGCTGGGAGGAGAGGGAGATGCGAACGTACTAACCAACGGGCATCAAGTTTCCGTGAAGCAAGAGAAATCTGTTTTACACATCTGGGCGGCATTGTGTAAAATAACATTCTGCTGCTTAGACATTTGATCAGAGGGTAGATCTCATGTTAAGTATTCTTACCACAATAAAATACATTTTAAAAAGAAAAAGAATAAAATTGCTGTCCTCATGGAATGTACGTTTGGGAGAGCAGGTTTGGGGGAATACATGAGTCCGGGCTCTCTAGAGCAGTGTTTTCAACCTTCTTAACGCCGCGACCCCTTCATAACTGTAATTTTGCTACTGTTATGTCTTAGGTGACCCCCGTGAAAGAGTTCAACCCCCAAAGGGGTCCCGACCCACAGGTTGAGAACCAGTGCTCTAGAGGAACAGAACTAATTGTATGTGTGTTTGTGGGGAGAGAGAGGGAGAGATGTAATTGGCTCACACTATTGTTTGGCCCGTCTCTGTCTGGAAACCAGGTGAGACTGGAAGTCGCAGCTTGAGTCTGAAGGTGGTGTGGAGGCGGAATTCCCTCTCACACTGAGAGAATCTCAGTCTCTTTTCTCTTAAAGTCTTAAAGTTTGCATGAGGCCTAGCACACATCATACAGGGGAATTTGCTTTACTCAGGGTCTGCAGAGTTATTTATTTATTTTTGAAGACATTTTTATTGATTTTTTTTATAGAGAGGAAGAGAGAGGGAGAGGGAGAGAAAGCAAAACATCTCTCAGCTGCCTCCTGCACACCCCTTGCCAGGGACTGAGCTCACATCCAGGATGTGGGCCCTCACTGGGAATCAAACCAGCAACCTCTTGGTGCACGGGATGGTGCCCAACCAACTGAGCCCCACTGGCATGGCAAAGCCTGCTGATTAAAATGTTAATCTCATTTTAAAATACCTGCATAGCAACATGTAGGCTGATGTTTGACCAAGTATCTGGGGACTATGGCCTATGCAAGTCAACACATACAATTAAGTATCCCTGGCAGCCTGACAATAAGCATAAGAAATAAGTAAAGTTTGTAATAGTTTAGAAAATAGCAGCTGCTGTAGAAAATAGAGCAAGGTAAGTTACCACTTATAATAAAGCCTCAGGAAGAATGCTCAAATGTATGTAGAAAGACTTCCAATACATCTTAAATAGGTATTTACCGCACCTCTAGTGCTCTGCAGAGAAGAAATGGGAAGAAACACAGCCCCTACCCTCAAGGAGTGTGTCATCGCTGGGTGACATAAATGAGCAGGTGAGGAGACCTCACAGTGCTGAGCGACAGGTCCCACAGGCCACACAGGGATGCAGGGACAGGCGCCGCTGTCCCACTGACTTGATTGTCTCTCTAGGGTCGGCCTAGCAGGAGGTCCAGAGAGCTGCCCTGATTCAGCTCAGGTTCACAGACTGGACCCGAATGCAGGCCACCTGGCTTTGTTCCTGCATCATTCTCTGGGAAAGAAGACCTGGCAGGCTTTGGTACAGGCCCTCTCCGAAAACCCCACATACGCTCTTGACCCAGGGAGGGTGCGTCCTTTACACTGCCCGGGGGAAACAATACCGCATGGCAGAGAGTAACCAGCAGGTGACATCAAGAGCCTGGGGTCCTTGCAGTGGGCAGTGCATTGGCCACAGAGGACATTGGTGCTGTGGACCCAGAAGGCAGTCATGGCCACAGCAAATAGCATAACATTCTGGAGGGCTTTTCCAAAGACAGTGAGAGTTCCCTGCAGGCCACGTGCCAGGTTGCACACGGCTTGGACTCTGAGTCCGACAGTTCGCTGCTCTGCCCCGTGTTAGCTGGGTGCTCTCAGTCATCTGCACCGGGAACACGGCAACCATGTGTTCATGATGAGGAACGAAAGTGCATTTATGGAGACTCTTGAAACCAGTTGTTGGTCTCGTCTGTTGGCCCCTGAGGTAGGCTGAAGTTGGTCACTGACATGTGGCCATAGGTCCCCAGCTGCCTGCACTGACAGCTATGGTGACATCTTGTGTGCCCTTCATTACTGGTTTTCACAACCACCTCCTTACCTCATCAACAACCATCACTTCCTGCTCACTTGGCTTAAAAAGCTGAGGTAGGATATAGCATATTGAGAAAGAGGACAGATTGGAAGGCTGTTCTGAGCCCTGGCCGGTTTGGCTCAGCAGTTAGAGCATCGGCCCATGGACCAAAGAGTCACACATTCGATTCTGGTCAAGGGCATGTACCTCAGTTGCGGTTTGGTCCCCAGCCCTGGTCAGGGTCTTGCCAGAGGCAACCAACGGTGTCTCTCTCTCTCTCTCTCTCTCTCTCTCCCTCTCACTCTGTCTGAAAATAAAATGGAAAAATATCCTCAGGTGAGGATTTAAAAAAAAAGGCTGTTCTGGAATTTGGAGGGGGCTGACAAGCTTGACTTTGCAGCCTAACTCATGTTTTAAAGGATCTGCATGCCTATTTTTCCCCCTTCCCCTTGAGATGTCTCAATAAGAAGTAACATTACTTTCAAAAAATTTACTTTTAGTGACTATGTATCTTATCTCCCCCATAAGCAGTAGGTTTCTTTTTAGAAAAGACTCTGTTTCATACAACTTTGTACCATTTGACACCCCCACCCCAACATGGCTGCCTTCAGACACTTTTAGAATCCTGTGTACTGGTTATCTAGGTCACAAACTACTCGAAAGTGTTGCCTTCACCCTCACTGCTTCAGTGAGCCAGTAATCTAAGAGGGACTAGGTTGGTGGTGCTGGCCCAGGGTCTCGGATCTGCAGTCTGTCGGCTGGGGCTGCATTCATCTGAAGGCCTGCCTGGGGCCGGAGGACCACTCCCATGGCTCTTGTGTCTGCGTTCTATTCTGACGGCTTCTCAATAGGGCTCCTTGACTGTTCTCATAGCATTGTTGCTGGGTCCCCCCAGAATAAGTGACCCAAGAGACAAAGATGGGAGCTGTAATGCCTTGTATGGCCAAGCTTCAGAAGTCACACATTAACATTTCTGTGTTGGTCACACAGACCACTGGTGGTTCAATATGGGAGAGACTTAAATAGGGCCACAAATGGTAGGGGTCCCCTGCAGGCCATCCTGAAGGCCGACTGTAACACAGAGGTTCTAACAGCACACAAAGCTACCCAGTGAGTGCAGGATATGAATGTGTACAATGCATATACAATATATTCGTGGTAAGAGCCAAATATTTAGTTACTTTGGGGCGGAGGGTACTCTAGCTCAATGTCTCAAACTTGGGTGTGCATTAGAATCATCTGCAGGGCTATTTAAAACAAATTTCTGGGCTTCATCTCTAACGTTTCCTATTCAGGAGATCTGGGGTGAGCTGGGAGAATCTCCTAACAAGTTCACAGGTGATTATGATGCTCCTGGTCCAGGGCCACACTTTGAGAACCATTTCTAAATTTATAGAGAGATGCTAGTGCTCTTTAAGAAAACTGCTTCCGAGCAAACACATCTTTGGTCTCTTAGAGCTGAATACCAAATGGTTAAATTCATTAAGAATATCATCTTAAACGTGGGGTTCACTGAATGATACAGAATTGGTGTAAATGTACAAATCAGAAAGGGCAGTGTATGGACAGCGGTGTGCTGGCAAAATGACCTAATAAAACAAACAGCCCTGGCCAGTTTGGCTCAGCAATTAGAGCATTGGCTCACGGACCAGAGAGACTTCGGTTCCCGCTAGGGGCACGTACCTCAGTTGCAGTTTGTCCCCGGCCCCATGGGGTTGTGTGGGTGGCAGCCAGCTGATATGTCTCTCTCACATTGATGTTTCTCTCTTCCTCCCTCTCTCCTTCCCGCTCTATCTGGAGATAAATGCAAAAGTCTGACTTCCCTGGCTGGTACACACCAGCTCCAGCATACCACTGTCTCTAAGCCAGTTCTCTCCTTGTCATGGGTGATCCTGAGAAAGCTGCAGCCTAGGTGGTGGTGGCCAGGGGATTCTAACTGCCAAGCCTTTGTATGCTCAGGCAGCCAAGCGCCAGGCCTGATTTTCTTCCTGCCTGAAGTGTTTGAGACTTTTCGAGGTAGCTGAAGTGACAGGGGGCAGTGATGCAGGCAGCTCTATGTGGCGGAGACAAATACAAAATGAGAATTCATTTGCATTCTGCCCCTTCAGCACTTAGCACCCCCACCTTGTGTAGTCCATTCTAATGACTACCCCAGGCCTTCTGTTCTAATCAAGCTCAACCTCATGGAGACTCCTCCTCATCAGAGCCCTCTCTCCCTTTGAAAATGCCCCCTCCCAAAGCTCATTATCTCAGGGTGGGTGACAGAAGTGACTTCAGTGAAACTCACATTTTGAACTGCCAGGATGCCCATTAAGGGTATAATGTCTGAGGGCCGATAGAAATTGCATAGGAAATTCATTTGGTAATTCACCCTTTATGGAGCTAGTGACATTTCTTTACCACCAGGAACTGTTGTTTAGATTTGAAATTGCTATTTAACTTGTAAGCTTCTTGAGGGCACACACATTTGTGTGTGTGTGTGTGTGTTCTTCATAGCATCTATCACAGGGCCTTGGGTAAAATAAACACTTAATTAACATTTAATGAGTTCTAAATTGAAATTCTTGCAGTTGTGGAAAACATCGTCATTCTAACAGAGCTCCAGTCTCCTGAATACCAGAGAGTGGGTAATTTGGGGATTTCAATTACCATGAGAGATATGTGGAATAAGATTTTTTGGTATGAAGACCTTTTGCTGTATCCCATAATGCTTTTTTTTTGTTATATAAAGGACATATTCTTAGGGAAAAAAACAAAAACAAAAAAAAAACGCATGCCAATTTAGTGCAATAAAAAAGCAAGCCTGTCTTTGGAGGTAGCCAGAACCCGACCCCAATGGGAGTCCTTAACAGCCTTAGTAACTACTACATTCTGGGCTCTTTTCTTAGCCTCTCTGAGCCTCAGTCACCTGGTCTGTAAAATGAGACTAGCGATCAGCACTTTGCAGGTCTTTCACGAAGATGAGATGAGATAATCCGTGGAAAGGGCTAGGATCGTGCCTCAGAGCGGCAGACCGTTCTCCTCCCCACTTCCTCACTGCAGGAGACTCACACCCTTTTGCAGATGAAGTCCCCGAGGTTCCGAATCTCCTCACGTGTTCTCACTGTTTGGTGGCACGTGCTTTTTCTCCTTTCCTCTGAATTTCTAAATTCTTTGCAATGTCTAAGACAACATTGGTGACACAGAGGTGAGAATCCTTTCCCACGTGGCGTGACTGGCAGGGCCTAATGAACTGCAGGTGGGAGGCTGGGGAGCGGAGCATTTTGAGTATTAGCATTTCTGGAAATGTTTAGAGGGAAACAGAAGCTATTTCTTCAGGGCCCAATTAATAAGGTGCCGGGTTTGAGATCAAAGGCGGGGTGCATTTTGTTGCTTTCTCTCTGCTCGGAGGCCCCCAGGTAATTTCAGTGTATATCAGGTATTAAGCATTAGTGACCTGCCATGAACCCCAGGTCTGTAAGGGCAAGTCTGAAAGACAGGGGCAGGCCTGGAAGGAGGAAGTAAGTATGTAGTAGGGTGCTCAGCAGGTTACCCCACAACTAGCATGTTTCTTGGTACAATTTAGCTGTGACAGGTAGTATAGTAAACTAGTTCCTCTTTACCAGATCAGACACATTTATTAAGAATCAACTGTGTGCCAAGCCCCAGAAGGGATAGAAAAGAAGGTCAAGGACCTGATCTTCATACTAGGAACATACAGAGTAGATGAAAAGGCCTTTAATGTGTGTAATTTAGTTGACCTTCCTTGATGTATTAGAAAACCTTCCTTGATGTACTCAGATATAAGCAGACTAAGTTTCCACACTTGGAAAATTAAGCAATGGGTCAACTTCAGAGGGTTTGAAATACTGAATTTCTTGATAGCTACTTGGGAAAAGAGCCCACCCCAGGTCGGGGCCTGAGATCAGAGCTTTCTGTGGCACATGAGATCATTTAAAAGGGTGAGATATGGCTCTTTAAATTGTTACAGAAAACATCCAACATTTTCCTAAGTTTTGGGGTAATATCAGGCAAATGCAAGGTGGAGAGTTTGGGGCTTAAGTTGTGGTCCTGTTTATTTTTTAAGCAGGCATGACCGCATGTGTAGGAGAAACTGGTCACAGGGCATGGGCTGGGCACTGAGCCTCTGTTCAGTGAGCGTGGTCACCTCGCGGAGCCGGCTTCACACAGGGCACTGAGGACGGACCCTACGGAACACGTGTGAGGCGGAGTCTTCCTGGCAGGGTCTTGGTGGAGTCAGAGAGAAGGTGGGCTTGGCACAGGCTTCGAGGAGGAGAGCTGGAGGGCAAGAACCAGGGCTCTAAGCGGAGTGAGGAGCACACACATTTCATAGCACGTTGGAAAGACGACACGGGCTGTGGCTGGAAGAGGCCAGAGCAGCGGCTCTCCAGCGGAGATGTGCGGTCACCCACCGGGCAGTCCTGCCACAGGAGGTCTGGGCGGAGACCCGAGATAATACATTTCTGACAGGTTCCTGGCAGGTGGCCAGGCTGCTGGCCTGAGCCCACCCTCTGTGTAAGGAGGGGGTGGAGGTGGAGTGCCGGAGGAAAACGGGGGTGGGATGAGGAAGGGTGAGGCCAAGGGCCTCCACCTTGGACTGACTGTTGCCCCCCATGAGTTACAGCATCTGCAGAGCTCCCAGCCGAGGCCCGGCACCCTCAGGCTTCCCCTCCCCGTCCCAGCAGCAGTGAGACCAGATCTCGACTCCTTTCCTGAAATCTCCCCCCTTGCCTGCCATCCTGGCCCAGCAGAGTCTTGCCTTCTAATCCACAGAGAAAAGAAAGGTTATCGGATGGAATTTTCTTCCACTATCCCCCCCACAGCTCACCTGCCTCTCCCCTGCTTGTCCTCCCCCTCACTCCTCTTCCCTCTGGCCGGCGTGGGACCCTCCCCGGCTTCGGAAGCTGTCCTCTCGTCCCTCCTTCCCGAGGGTCTCCATTCACCCATCTCTCTCCTCTTTCAGGTATCCCCCACCTCCTCCTTCCGTTCTTTCTACAACCAACATGCGCAGGGCTCCCCTTTCTCATCCCGACCGCTCTCAGAAGATGGCTTGACCCTGAATCCCCCCCAGCTACGGTCTGGCCTCACCTCACAGCTTGGTTCTTTAAAGAGCAAGTCCCCACTTGCTGCTGTTTCTCTACTTCTTCTCATCTGTTCTCTGCAAACTGCCACCACTTGACTTCTGCGTTCCCCGTGCCCTGACGCAGCTTGTCTGCAGCTGGCCGTGGCCTTCCACCTGCCCAGGCCAGGCGTGTCATTCCTGGTCCTGTTTGTCCTTCACACAGTCTTGTGTTGACCTCTGGTACCCTGAAGCTGTGTCTTCATGGCTCCCCAGATCCTGTCTCCTGAATTCTTTGTTGTCCCTTCTCAGCCTCATTTCCTGGCTCCGCTTCCGGTGTCCAGTCTTTATCAGTTAACATTTCCCAGGTCTCAACTTTATTCTCTCCTTCTAACCCTGGACAGCCCCTTGGGCATATCACCCACGCCCGGGACTTGAACCACTCTTACTGTGATGTTGACAGGAATCCGCCCTCCAGCCCTGATCTCTGTCTAGTGGGCGTATCTACACAGATGTTTCCCTTTCCAAACGGATTCTTCCTCTGCTCTCCAAAACCTCCTTTTCCTCCGGAGTCTCATTCCAGGTGAGCCCTGTGCCTGGCCCCTTCTCGCAGACCCCAACGTGGGAGTTGTGCGGGCTCCTCCTCTTGCCTCGCTGCCGTGAGCAGTGGCCCTGTTCTCTGACACCCCCCACTGACACCCCGCCCCGCCGCCACCGCCCCGCCGAGGACATGGATGGCTCACTTCATTCCCAGATCACCATGTTGGCCTCCACCTGGCCTCTCCGCAGAGCCCCGAGACACCGACCCGTGGCTTTCCACCCTAACCATGCATTAGAAACACCTGGAGAATCTAACAGTCCTGACACCTGGGACACACCCCAAACCACTCGCACGAGAATTTTAGGAGGGGGAACCAAATCCACCCTCCACACTACCATGCAAGTGTTTTTTCTTTTCTTTCTTTTTTTTTTTTATTTTTTTTTTATCCTCACCCTGGACACTTTTCCATTTTCTGTACAGATAGAGTGGGAGGGAGAGAGAGGAAGAGAGAGAGAGAGAAACATCGATGTGAAAGGGACACATCGAGTGGCTGCCACCCGCACGACCAACCATTGCCGGGGACAAACTGCAACCGAGGAACATGCCCTTAGCGGGACCCGAACCCGGGTCTCTCTGGACCACAGGCCGACGCTCTAACCGCTGAGCCAAACCGGCCAGGGCGGAAGTGTTTTTTCTTTAAACTCAGATTATGTTTGGTCCCCCGTTCGAAATTCCTTCAGCAACTTTCCATTGCCTTTGGGAAAAGTCCTCGGCGTGTTTTACAAGCATCTTTCGGTGTGGGATACGACACCTTCCATGATTGGCTCTGCCTCACATGGGTATGTGGGGCCATCCAAGCGCCTTTCCCAGGCCCCGCCTCCTCGGGCTTTCTCAAAGCTCTCCACCTGTGCACAGGCTCAGTCCTCTGTCCAGAAGGAAAGCTGGCCTCCACCCCCATGCCTGGCCAACTCCTCCCTCCATACCTCGAGATCCTACTCAGGTCAGCACTTACCAAAAGCCTCTGAGACACCTCAGACTGGGTGAAATAGACTTTCTCTGAGCCTCCTAACATCTAATGCTTCTTCCCCTGCGGCCCCTTTCTCCTGTCTCTACCAGTAGGTGAGCCACCTGGTGGCAGGGGCTGTCTCCTGTGAGCATAGCTCCAAAACCCAGCTCTCAGCGGGCAGTCAATGTGGGAGCCCCCTGGTGGCAGGGGCTGTCTCCTGTGCGCACAGCACCGAAACCCAGCTCTCAGCGGGCACTCCGTGTGGGAGCCCCCTGGTGGCAGGGGCTGTCTCCTGTGCGCACAGCACCGAAACCCAGCTCTCAGCGGGCACTCCGTGTGGGAGCCCCCTGGTGGCAGGGGCTGTCTCCTGTGAGCACCGCTCCAAAACCCAGCTCTCAGCGGGCACTCCGTGTACGTACAATGAACTCACCATCTCTTCCCACGTCTCTAACCTAATAGCAAGCACATGCAGCTAAACAGAAAAAGAGTTGAAAGCTCATTGAATTGTTAGGGCAAAAGACTTCAACCCAACGTGTGTGCTGTTTGGACATTTCTCAGCGTGACACCATGGGAACGGAGCGGGTGGACATGCTACCCCTCAAAGAAGCGGCGTTATTCCACAGCGCCAGGCAGGGCAGTGCCGCTGCCACGCGGAAGGTGGTCCTGCCCTCCGACCCGCTGCATTATGGCCAGTGCTCCCTCTGACCCCACAGCTGAGGTTAAGACGGCTATTGTAAGAAGGAGAGTTTCGACTGTAGAAATGCAAACATGAACCCACCACTAGGACAGAACGCAGAGCTTGAAAACAGACCAAGTGCTGAGAGGCCATGATTATATTTACAAATCCATGTTAATTTTAACATTAGCACATGTGAAACTGCTCGGGGTGCGTGCCTCACAAAGGCAATTAGGTGGACCTGCCTCCCCCCTAATGAGGATGGGTATGAGAATCACCTGGAGCTCTAAGCCAGCAGCCAGGGGTTCAGGCTCATCCAGACATTCAGGGCCATCCTGGCCCTTCTTCCCAAGCTCCTCGGGAGATTCGGATCCCCGCCAAGGTTTCAGGGAGGGGACCACCACCACCCGCCTCCAGCTCGGTGCTTCTCCAGCCGAGCCACATAGTAGGACCCTCCCTAGGGACGTTCAGAAATGCCTAAGTGCAGGCCTTACCCCAGGTCAATTAGACGAGTCTCTCTGGGAGTGGGACACTGGTATTGGTAGCTTGAAAAGCTCCCAGAAGGTTCTAATGGGTAGCTGGGGGTGGGGGGTGGGGGTGATGTTCACACCTCTGGTTTACTGGTTCTCAAACTGAATCACCTGGGAGCTTGACCCGTCTCTAATGCCTGGGTCTGGCCTCCAATCATACGCTGTAATTGGTGTGGGAAGCAGCTTGGCATGCACACCAGGATTTGCGAAAGCTTGCTGGCGCCCTGGCCTGTGAGTCCAGTGGTTAGAGCACCGGCCCACGGACCACAGTGTCATGGGTTCAATCCCGGCTCTGGTCAGGGTCTTTCAGGAGACAACCAATCGAGGTGTCTCTCTCACATTGACATTTCTCTCTCCATCCCTCCCTCCCTCCCTATCTAAAAAATAAATAAATAAAAAATGAATGGAAATATCCTCGGGTGAGAATTTAAAAAACAAATAAAAGTTCCCTGACAATTCTAATGGACAGCAGAGTGTCAGAGCCATGGCTGCAACAACAACAACAACAAAAAATCCATTATCCTGAGAATACGAGAAACCCAACCTGTCAGAACACATTCATCCCCCTGGCTGAACTGAAGTGGCTGAGGTGGGGGTTCCCCGCAGAAGAAACAGTTGTCTGTCGGAGGAAAAGCAGCCAACTTAGTTTACAGATTAAACTCATTGACGCCGAGGGCCCAGCTGCTGGGACCACCAGCTGAGCATCCCTGAGTTCCCCGACTGCCTGAGGGACCCCAGCTGCCCACAGGTATCCATCCCTCTTTGGAAACAGTCAGAGAGGCATCAGTAGTAATAAACGGGTACGGCTAGTGGACTCGATTATTATACATTTTCTGGGTCATTGCTAATGGCATTTGCCTCCCTTCTTTTATCCTGTGTTCAAAACAATTCTCTCTTTATACTTCTCTATTAACAGAAGTCAGGCGTGAATTAGTGCCCTGTCCCGGGTGAGCAGGCCGCTGACTACCCGCCACTGCATTTCCTCTTCGTGGCTCGTGCCCGGCTGGGCGCTACATCCTGTGTCGTCCCAAAAGGTTCGGGTGGTGCCACTGTCCATCCAGACTCACAAACTTAACACTCTGGGGGGATACTCGCCAACGCTTACATAATTTGTGATGAGGATTCTCACATGAAACTTTTAAAAATAAAAATGAGGATACTCATCGGCTTATTTGGATCTTGAGTTTACGATTGTGGTTCTTAAACTGGACTACACTGTGCAATCACCTGAGGAGCTTTAAAAACGATTGATGCTTATGACTATCCCATAGGTATCCTGGTTTAATGGTGTGAGGATTGAACCCTAGGGCAACAGAATTTGTAGACGCTTCCCAGGTGATTCCACGGTTCAGCCAAGGTCGCTACGACTGATATTTGTCGATAAGAGAGACTGAGAAAAGAGAGGTGAAGGACACCACAGAGAAACATGTCTCAAGTTGCAACCTTCCTAAGGACTCTCCCTGGGAAACAGCAGAGGCCCTTGTCCCGTTGAGATTCTTCGTGAGCACATGTGTTGGATGAGTTTCCTAGGAGACAAAAAGCAAGGTTAGGCCACAGAAACATCTCAAAACCAGGAGTGTTCCTTTAGTGTCCTCTCATGGCTCCGGGGTATTCTCCCGGGGGTGCTATCCCATTGTTCTCACCGTGCCCTCCCTCTTCCATGGCCCCTCAACCTTTTTGCAGTGCTGTTTGGGTTCCATGGACGCGGTGGAAACACTCAGTCCTACGGTGAGGATGTGCCTGGGAGGCAAGGGGGATACAGGATGTCATGTGGTGTGTGAGATCCTGCAGGAGTTTAGGATAAACGGGGCCCCACACACTGTTACCCTCCCAGGTAGACACTCCCTGGTCACAGTCCATGCGTTTTTCCTCCCTCGGCTCTCCCCAAAGAGCCTTCCTGTCCACAGACGCTCTCCAGTCCGCGTTCCTCATCTTCTGAGTCCTGCCGATGGAACAGGCTGTGACAGCCACAGTCGAGGACCTACCCAGCCCCGTCCTCATCTGCCTTCTTTCTTGCCAGCATCTGGCCCAGGGGGTGAAACTTGACTAGGCCAAACTGGTTTGCTACCTTGGCTGTACATTAAAAACACCTGAGATATTCTTTGCACAGCACTGATACTTGGGCTCCACTCAGAAATTCTGATTTAATTGGTCGGGAGTGGGTATGCAAAGCTTCCAGGTGATTAAAATGTGCAGCCAGGATCAGGGCTCATTGTCTAGAACAAGCATGGTGTTTCCATTCCCCCTGCTAGTGGTTGATTCAGGATTGGGCAGATGATACCATTTTGGGCAATGAAACGTGAGAACAGAGGGGTGGGGGTGGGGGTGGGGGTGGGGGTGGGGGTATGCATGCCAGAGGGCAATGTTAAAAAGAACCTAGGTCTTAACAATGTCACTGAGCTGCTAAATCAGTCAAACTGGGAAGCCTCCCTCTTCCAGGCTTCTTGCTTTGTAAGGCGGCCTATTCCCATCAACGGACAGCAGGTCCCGGGCGGCCAGAAGCCCGCACGGCCTGATCTTAGGTTGAGGTCAGAGAGGCTAATTGTCAGCCCTGCTAAACAGGCTCAGTGCGGAGTGTGAACCGTCTCCCACTCTGATGAAGCTTCTCTCTGGGGACGAGAGGAGCCTTCAGGAACGGTGAGTGCGGTGCAGCGATGAAGACCGAGGAAGTATTGCTGAGTCAGGCAGACTGGAGCTTGAACCCGGGTTACTGACTGTGTGCCTCGGCTTTGTCATGTTTGATGGGGTGAACATGTACCTCCAAGTGTTGCTGCCATAGTTCATTTAATGGTCTGAGCACGGTACCACGCATGTTGCAAGTGTTTGCTGTTAGTAAGTAGTTTTTACTGCTTTTGATATATTCCCTCTTTATGCTGCAGTGAGCAACAGCTACAATAATTTAAGGCTGTTAGTAGGCCTGCCGACTGTCTTAACAGTTTAGGACTGAACAAGTGTTTCCTGTAGTCCCTTCTCTGGAATCGACTCAAATCCAGCTTGATAAGCTAATGCTGCATGGACGCTGTGTTCCTGTAACAGCTCTATTCCCGCCTGCTTGGTGCTTGGGGCCCCAGCTGCCTGCTACTGTGCAAAGGCAGTGGCGGAGCGGGGTCCCCTCTCCCCTGAGACTGCATCCTACTTGGGACAGGAGCTGTGACGGTGAGAGGGGGCTGGGTAGTCTGTCAGGGCAGGGAGTTCTCCAGCTTTGGAGCTGAGCCCTGGAATCCAGGGTCACCTAGGTTCACAGTGCTGACCACGGTGGGGTGTCCCACCCTCCACTACAACCGTCAACCCATCTCCTGTCCTGGAAATGGGACTGGGGATGTAGGTATCAGACCATAGTTTCTAGTCGGTTCTAAGGGGCTTAACTGAGGCCAGTGGTCCACCCATGTGTCCACCCTTCTCTGGGCTTCTCCTGGGCTTGACGTGGTGATGTTATCTTCTTTCTGCCATCATCTGGGCTCTGACTGTCCGGCTTCCTGTCCCTTCTATCTCTTCGGCCCCTGCTGGGCTTCTGTCCTCTCCCGGAAGCCTGCTGTGGCCACTTCCATGAGCACCTCACTTCTCACGATTCCAGAAGGTCCCCTGCTGTCCACCTGATCGCTCAGACGGTCCTCTCCAGTTAGGCTTCACCTCTGCTCCTCTGGTGTTGCTCCGCCTGCACGTCCGCCCCAGCTCCAATCAGCATGCCGCCCTGCTCGTGTGTGCGTGTGATCCCTGTTTTATTTGGATGGTCCCTCTAATGTCTCTCCTTCAAACCCATATTTAGTTCCAGTATCTTCTCCTCCTGCCTTTCTGGAGGGCTTGCTGTCTCACGTTCTTGGCCATCCTTTCATACCAGAACTTTCAGTCTCTTTCTCACTACTTTATTCTTTTTCATTTATTTTAAAATATGTTCAGATTTCCCCTTTTTGTAAAAACAGACACCCTCTGCCGATATTTCCCCTTTTATCTGGGCCTCTCCTTTCCTCCACAGAAAGCTGTCCAGACTCGGCCTCCCCTTGCACACCCCTCACTCCTTCTTAGCCATCCGCAGTGTGGCTCCTCCTCTCCCCACGGAATGTGCCCTCCCCCAGGACAGGTGTTTCCTGAGGCAGTGCAGGGGACAGGGTGTGGCTCGGAGTGTCCGCCTGGGTTAGAGCCCAGGGCCCTACTCAGGAGAGGCTTGACCTGCCTATGCTCCTAATGCTCTCAGGGCAGGGGCTGTTCTCCCAGATCCTAGTAGTAACCGCGGCACACAGGGCAGGCTTCGCCCCGAGTTCTGTGGTCACTGTGGCCTTTGTCAGTGGAAGCACAGAATGGTAGCTGAGTGAGTCAACTTTGCCCTAATCATTTGAATCCGGCACTTTAAATCCTCACTTCCACATTCACCCCCATGCTGTTCACCGGGTCTGTGGTTTATCTTCCAATGAAGAAATGATTAAACAAAGGCTGTCACCCTCGTGTTCAAACTTGAGCCACCTTCTGACCTGACACAAACACAGACAGCTTGAATCTATCCTGTGACTGAGCAGGACAGGTGCCTTAGAAGTATCTGTTCATAGGACAGTCACATCTTAATTTGATAATGAAATTCAGGATGGTTAAATTAGTATCATTCTGCAGTGAAAAGTTGATCATTCTGGTTGTGATCAGCTAAAACACACATTTAAAAAAAAATTCTGTAAGCTAGGCCCTCCTTGGCAATTTGGGAGAGGAGAGAGAAAATCGAAGGTTTTAAAAAATCCATCAATGGTCCTAGAATGAGGATCTTGGCACAGGAAGGAAACTACTGTGTAAAAATAAGCAGGCCAATTGAATGGGCAATTACAGGCAAACTGTTGGGCATCTTAACTGAAGTTTCATTACCCTTGTCCTTGGAAGTAAGTGACTGTGAAACGGCTGGGCAGTGGGGGGCAGGACCTTCATCGGCGGCTGGGAGGGGATTGCTGGAGGCCTACTAAGTGCACTGCCTGGGGTAGTGGAGAGGGGACCTCACTATGCAGTAGGAATAGAGCCTGGTTTTCAAACAGCTCTAGTCTCTTTGAGAAGATTAAAGAACCCCCTAGACAAGCAGAACATTTGATGCAAGACTCTCTAATGAGATGCTAAACGGTGGCACAGCTGTTAAATGCTAGCAGAGCCCAGATGAGAAGATGGCTGAGTCCTGGAGGAACCTGCAGGTCCTGGGGAGGATGAAGGATTCAAGCTGTGTTGAGGAAATGGCTAAGCCTGCGACCCAGGCTGGACAAGCTCCCCCTTTTCCAAAAAGTAAGAGGTTCTGAGCAGGTGTCATAGTCATAACCAGTCCATCTAGGTGTGGGGCCCTCCCAGGGAAATGGTTGGCTAGCTGTACTTCCTTAGCCTCCTGGAGCTGGGACTTACTCCATAAATGTCTGCTTATGTGCACTTCTTCCCTTCAGCCTTCCCGGGGGCCTGGGGTGTGGGCTGCTTGGGTGACCTTTTCAGGTCTTCCAACCCAGGCAGGCTCATACTGACTCTTCTCCCCTTCCTCCAGCTTCCCCAAGCCCTGCTGGTTACCCGTGTCAGCACCTCTTTCTCTTGGCACCCTGGTGATAAGTCCCTTCTCAAAGGACTCTAGGACAAGTTGCTGGGGGCTGGAATTTCAAGGAGAATCCCCACTGGGTGCTTGGTTTGTTCTTCCTTCTTTTATGACCCCCAGACCTAACGATCTAGAGCAGTGGTTCTCAACCTTCCCAACGCCGTGACCCTTCAATACAGCTCCTCATGTTGTGGTGACCCCCAGCCATAAAATTATTTTCATTGCTGCTTCATAACTGTAATTTTGCTACTGTTATGTCTTAGGTGACCCCTGTGAAAGGATCGTTCAACCTCCAAAGGGGTCGTGGCCCACGGGTTGAGAACCGCTGATCTAGATGAAGCTTGGCCACCACAATTGCCCCATAGCTACTTGTTTTACCTGAGAGCTTTTATTAGCCAAAACTCTTGGGACTGGAAGAGAGAGAAGACTCCTTAAGATACATTTAAAACAGGAGTTCACTTATGGCTGGATCCAGGTGATCTCCGGTGTCGGTGGGAGGCTGCTGTGCTCCATCCAGCCTCTAGGGCAAGCGGTAGCAAGGTGGCCACCAACAGCAACAAGCTTGACCTGTGCTAGCTAGCCATCCTGCCTGAAAGTCCTCTTCCGTGGTCCGAGGGAAGAAATCATGGAATTGTGATTTGTCTCCCTTGAATCATCGACTCAACCCTGAATCATTTTGGCCAAGGAAATGAGGTGCCGTCATTTACCAGGACTGGGTTATGTGCCCAGTGGAGGTGGATTCAGGATGAGGCATTTCCCGAAGTGCAAGATGTGTGTCTGTTACCAGAAGAATGAATGCTGATTAGGTCCAAACTTGTGTCCAATATAGGAGAGAAATGGTGGCCCTTACACCCGGTCGCCACCAGCTATTACATCCGGTCATTGCTCCCCACTGACGTGTGAGGCTGTTGCTCTAACTTACACTCCCCACTCAGAGATGCTCCGAGCGAGGCCCGGGGCTTCAGATAGGAAGTGCACTCTAGCTATGGCACAGACACAGATTATGATGGGAAGATTGGAAAATAAGACTCTTTTCAAAGAATTTGGAAGACTCCCCCAAAAGCCTCTTTCTTCTCCTCTTTCCTCGGGTTTTCCTTTCTGTCAGAAGCTGACCAGGAAAGCTTCTGTGATCACCCAAGTCACTGGTGGTTTCTCATTTTGTTGAGTGATGCCTTGGATTTCCAAATAAGAAAAGCAATCAGGAAGGTTTCAGGGTGATGTGGAGAGAGCGGCAGGCATTTGCAAGCAGAACATCTGCCCAAGGACAGAGTGCCAATCTCCCGGAAAGGCTGGCAGACAGGGCCTCCAGCGGGCAGAGTGACAAGTTGTAATCAGAACCAGTTGCCACTTTCCATTGAGGCAGACATGGCAGCCAAGATGGAAGCAATGCCAGGAGGGTAAATTATTTTTTGCTTTTCCTTTTAACTTCAGGATCCCCTGGGTCCCTCCCATCTGAAGGCTTGATTGACAAGCTCGGTGGGCCAGGAGAGGATTCCATATCCAAGGTTCTGAGCTGTGGTAGGGGATTCTCTGGAGCTAATTGAATGCGAATATCAGCTGACAATGATAGAAGGGACAGGGAAAGAAAAGAATTAGCCAGGGCACTTCCCAGGGCTGAGAGGAAAACCAAACGGTAAGAAAAGCCCCTTGAACTTCAAGTTACTTCTTTGGAGCCCCAGCAAAAGTTAATGAAATACCAGGTTTTTATTGTTTTTCAAAGTATATATTGCTTTTCCACAATCAAATTCAAAACTAGAGAGCTATAGAATTTTAATTGGCATACTATTGTATATTCACTTTTACATGTTGATATTTGTGTTGTGTCATGAACATTGCCAACCACTGCCATTTTCAGAGTCATCACACGTGGCTATATAATATTCTGGGATAAGGATGTTCCATACCGCATTTCAACATTTCTTTCCCTTGGATCAGTTTGGTTGCTTCCAATATTTTATAAGTTGTTCCAGCGTAGGTGTAGGGCTAAGTCTATTCATTCATGCCAGCATGGAATAATTTTTAAAAATCTGTTGTCGATTTGGTAGGCAAAACAGCCTAGCTTTAGTTCACACATCTTGGATTACTAATCAGGATAAATGTCATTTTGAATGTTTAGTAGTCATTTGTGCTCCATGTTCTGAAAATTGTCTTTATGCTCTTTGTAGATTTTTCTTAATGGTGAAGAGGATGTTTATATTAATATATTTTAAAATGTTTACATCTGGCCCTGGCACCTCTGGCCCACGGACTAGAGAGTCTCGGGTTCAATTCTAATCAAGGGCACATACCTCGGTGGCGGTTTGGTCCCTGGCCCTGGTCAGGGTTGTGTGGGAGGCAGCCAGTCGATGTGTCTCTCTCCCTCTCTCTCTTCTACTCTATCTGAAAATAAATGGAAAAAATATCCTTGGGTGAGGATTAAAAAAAAAAGTTTACATCTGAAGGATATTATAATAACTTTTTTGGTTTATTGCTAACATTTTATTTTGTTCTTTGTATTTAAAACTTTTTTGTAAAAGATATACCTGTTATTTCGTAAATAATATATTTTGAAGGGTAGTGCGCTCCCTCCCTTGGATCCAGGTGTGACAGGATGGGGTGTTCAGTGGCGCCCTCTCTCGCTGCTCCTGTCACCTCGTTTACCTCCTGAAATCATCCGTTCTTACCACTCTGTAGACTTTCTTCTATGCATTACACGTTTATAAATAAATTCTACATTCCTGTTTCCTTTTTGCACAAATAATAAAGTAATACCTGCCCTCGTCTACAGCTTTTCTCTTATTTTAGAGTTCATTTTCTGTCAGTACACAAAGTGCTTCCTTATTCTTTTTCTGGCAGTGTAGTATTCCACTGAATGATTTATGGTGATTTTTTTATCTACAGAAATTTTGAAGGGTTTTATAGTCATATCTAACAGTCTTTCATTTATAATTGTATCCATTACTTTTTATGCTTAGAATTTTTGCTCCACCCTGTAATAATTTAAACACTCATCTGTGTTTTCTTCCTGTGTGGCTTTAAATGAGATTCACATGCAGTTGTGAGAGGCAATGCAGAGAGACCTCTAGTAGCCTTTACCTAGTTTCTCTCAATGGTAACATCTTGAAAAACCATAATAAGATTCCACAACTGGGATGTTGACATTGATACAGTGAAGACAGAGCCTTTCTATCAGCTCAGGATGCTCTCAGGTTGCTCCGTAGCCACATCCACTTCCCACTCTCCCTGTCCTCGGTCCCTGGCAACCACTGATCTATTCTCCATGTCTTTGGTGTGGTCATTTCAAGAGTGTTATATAATAAAATCATACAGTATGTGGCTTTTGAGGATTGGCTTTTTTCGCTCAGCATACTTCTCTGGAGATTCCTCTAGGCTGCTGACTGTATCAACAGTATGTTCCTTTTCTTCCTGACAGTATTCCATTGTTTGGATATATCACAGTTTGGTTAGCCATTCACCCATTGAAAGATATCTGAGATTTTTTTCTGGTTTTTGGCTACTTGGAATAAAGCTGCTATAAACATTCATCGACAGCTTTTTGTGTGAACATCACTTTCCTTTCTCTGAGATAAATGCCCACGAATTCGATTGCTGTGGCTGTATGGTTTCTTTTTAAAGAAACTATCAAACTGTTTTCCAGCGCGACTCTACCATTTTACACACCAGTCGGCAACACACAATAATCTAGTTTCCTGCATCCTCACCAATATTTGATGATGTCATCACTAGTTAGTTTTAGACATACTGATAGGTATGCAGTGGTATCTCATTATGGTTTAATTTGCATTTCCCTAAGGGCTAAGGATATTGAGCCTCTTTCATGTATTTATTTGCAATCTGTATATCCTCTTCATATCTTTTGCCCATTTTCTAATTGGATGTTATTTGTATTGTGTTTTAAGAGTTCTTTTTGTATACTACATACTAGGCCTTTATTGGCTATGTGGTTTAAAACTATTTTCTCTCATTTTTTTTTTTCCTTTTATGGATTGTGTTTTTTTGTGTCAAGACTAAACCTAGCCCTAGATCTTGAAGATTTCCTTTAATTTTTTTCTTAAAATGTTGTAGCTTAGTACTTTACATTTAAGTCTGTGACTTATTTAAGTTAATTCTATATCAGGTGTGAGGTTTATGACAAAGTATTTTGTTTTTGTTTGTTTTGGCCTGTGATCTCCAACTCCTCCAGCAACATTCGTCGAAAAGGCTTTATCCTTTGAATTGTTTTTTGCACCTTTCAATGTGCAAAAGTCAGTTGGGCATATTTGTGTGCATCTACTTCTGTTTTCTCTATTCTGTTCTATTAACTCTCTGTATGACTATACCTTCGTCTTGATTATCATAGCAATGTAAGTCTTAAAGTAAGGTAGATGGATTTCTCCCATTTCTTTTTCAAAGTTATTTTAAGATATTCTACTTCCTTTGCCTCTTATAAATATTAGAATTATCTTGTAAATATCAGCAATTTTCAACCAGTGTGCTGCAAGAATTTTAAAACATGCAGTACCTGACTATTTAGTCAGGAACTGACCTCCTTTCTCTAAGATTGTCAAATAAAAAAATGACAACAGCCAACACAATAGCTGTCCAATGTGAATGGCATGTCTTGAACCATAAATAATATGTAACAGATGCATTTTATTGGTCATGCAGCATAATAAAGTTGCATCTGATTGCTTAATTCTTGGTACTACAAATCCTTATATACAACTATAGGCACCTGATTTTTTTTTTTTTAAGTCACTTTGGAGCAAAAAGAATAGGCAGTTACTTTTTTTTATTGATAAATCAAAATTATACCTTTTTTTTTTTCAGATCAGCAAAAAATGTAGTTTTTGGTGTGTCACAGAATTTTAGTTATTAGTTTATGTGTGCCACAAGATGAAAAAGGTTGAAAATCACTGGTCTATATCAACAGAAACTTTTGTGGAGATTTTAAAAAGAATTGCATTAAATCTGTGTATCAGTTTGAGGAGAATTAACATCTGTATTATATTGAGTGTTTCAATCTATGAACACTGTATGTGTCTCCATTTATTTAGATCATCTTTAATTCCGCCACCCACACGACCCAACCAGGGCCGGGGACAAACTGCAGCCAAGGTACATGCCCTTAGCGGGAATCGAACCCGGGTCTCTGTGGACTGCAGGCTGACGCTCTAACCGCTGAGCCAAACCGGCCAGGGCTCATCTTTAATTTCTTTTATTAGCACACTGTGTAGTTTTCAGCATGCAAGTTGTATGCGTGTTTTGTTAGATTTCCATCTAGGTATTTCTGCGTGATTTTAAATGGTGTTATATTTTAAATTTTGATTTTTCATTATTGTGTGTAGACGTGTCACTGATTTTTGTGTGTTGCTCTTGTATCTTGTAATTTTACTGAACTCATATTTGTTGTAGACTTTTTTTTTTTAATAAATGCTTTGTGATTTTCTACATAGGCAATCATGTCATCTACAAATAGGGACAGTTTTTCTTCTTCATTTCGTCTTCTATCTGTATGCCTTTTATTTCCTTGTCCTGCATTATTGCCCTGGCTAGACTCTGCAGCACTGTGTTGAGTAGGAGTGGTGAGAACAGACATCCTTCCACAGACATTCTAAATGTTCCCCACCTTAGAGGGAAAGTGTTCAGCTCTTCACCACTCTGTAAAATGTTAGCTCTAGGAGCTTTGTTTTGTTTTGTTTTGGTACATTTTCTTTGTCAAGTTAGGAAACTGCTCTCTGTTTCTATTTTTCCAAGAGTTTTTGTTTTTTTAAGTCATGAGTGGATTTTGGATTTTGTCAAATGCTTTTTCTGCATAAACTAATGATATGATCATGCGATTTTTCTTCTTTAGCTTCTCAATATGGTGGATTACATTGATTTTTCAAATGTTGAATCACTCTTGCATTCATGGAATAAACCTTACTGGTCATACTGTATAAATTTTAAAAGTATATTGCTGAAATCTATTTGATAATATTTTGTTAAGGATCTTTACATCTGCCCTGGCCAGTTTGGCTCAGCGGTTAGAGCGTCGGCCTGCAGTCCGGAGAGACCCAGGTTCGGTTCCCGCTAAGGGCACGTACTTTGGTTGCAGTTTGTCCCCTGCCCTGGTTGGTTGTGCGGGTGGCAGCCACTCGATGTGTCCCTTCACGTCGATGTTTCTCTCTCTCTCCCTTCCTCTCTCTCCCTCCCACTCTATCTGTACAAAAAATGAAAAAATATCCTCGGGTGAGGATAAAAAAAAAAAAAGGATCTTTACATTTATGACTGATATTGGCCTTTAGTTTTCTTTTTTGTTGTTGTTGTTCTGTCTTTGTCTGATTTTGGTATTAGGGTAATAGTAGCATCACAGAATAACCTGGGAAGTGTCCCTTCCCCCTATTCTCTGGAAGTGATTGTGTAAATTGCTGTTAATTCTTTAAATACTTGGTAGTTAAGGAATTGGTCTATTTCAACTAACTTGTTAAATGTACTGTATAATATTGTTGTATTCTTCAGTGAAACTATCTGAATGTATAGATTTCTTTTGGGAAAGTTTTCAAAATTAAGACTTCAACTTCCTTAATAGTTATAGGGCTATTCAAATAATGTATTTCATCTTGGATGAGTTTTTGTAAAATTTCCTGAGGAATTGGTCTATTTCAACTAACTTGTTAAATGTACTGTGTAATATTGTTGTATTCTCATTATTTCTTTGATGTCTGCAGGGTCTGTAGTAATATCCCATTTCATCTGAGATACTGATAATTTGTCTTCCCTTTTTTTGTTGTTAGTCTTGCTAGAGATTCTTCAACTTTATTGATATTTTCAGAAAGCCAGCTCTGTTTCATTTATTTCCTCAATTGTGTTGCTGCTTTTGATTGCATGTATTTCGACTTATTATTTATTATCTCCTTCCTTCTGCTTGCCATGGGTTTATTTTTAGATTTTCAGATAGAAGCTTAGATCATGAGACACTTTTCTTTCTTTTTTTTTTTTTAATTTATGCTTTTAGTGCTATAAATTTTCCTCTCAGCACTGCTTTAGTTGTGCAGGCCCACAGACTGATATATTGTCTTTTCATTTTCATTTAGTTCAATCAATGTATTTTTTAAAAATTTTCTTAAGACTTCCTTTTTGGTCCATGGATTCTTTAGAAGAGTTAATTAGTTTCCAAGTGTATGGAGAATCTTTTTATCTTTCTGTTACTTATTTCTACTTTGATTAAATTATGGCTGGAGAAACTGCATAATTTAAATTCTTTTAAATTTGTTGAAGTTTGTTTTTTTGTCCCAGGATATGGGGCATTTTTGGTATATGTTCTGTGGGAACTTGAAAAGAAAGTGTGTTTTGCTGTCATTGGATGGAGTGTTCTGTTGGTTAATGGTATTAAGTTCTATATTCTTGATAATTTTCTCTAATTCTATTTGTTGAGAGAGGAGTGTTGAAGCCTCCAGTTATAATCCTGGATTTGTATTATTTTCCTTTCTATTTTATCAGTTTTTGTTTTGTTTTTAACTGCTGGTCTTTGGCAGACATTTAAATTATATTAAGATGTGGTCTACTACAGTTAGTTGACTAAAAACTGAGTTTTCATTGTTGTATTTCCTTTTTTTAATTTTTGTTTGTTTATTTGATTTGTTAATCCTCACCCGAAGATATTTTTTTAAATTGACTTTTAATGAGAGAGGAAGGGAGGAAGGGAGGGAGAGAAACATCAATGTGAGATATAAGAAAGAAAAGACACATCAGTTAGTTGCCTCCTGCACAACCCTGACCTGGGATTGAACCTGCAATCCAGGTATGTGCCTTTGACCAGGAATCAAACCTGTGACTCTGGCGTGCAGGCCAATACTCTAACCACTGAGCACACCAACCAGGGCTCATTGTATTTTTGAGAGTTTTTATGGAATCTATTGATAAATTTTATGGACTCTCTTGATAAATTATATACGTTTTCTTAAATTTATACCTGAATAAGTCTTCTTCAGCACAAAATGTGTTTAATTTTTTTTTTTTTTATCCTCACCTGAGGATATTTTTCCATTTATTGTACAGATAGAGTGGGAGGGAGAGAGAGGAAGGGAGAGAGAGAGAGAAACATCGATGCGAAGGGACATATCGAGTGGCTGCCACCCGCACGACCAACCAGGGCCGGGGACAAACTGCAACCGAGGTACATGCCCTTAGCGGGAACCGAACCCGGGTCTCTCAGGACTGCAGGCTGACGCTCTAACCGCTGAGCCAAACCGGCCAGGGCACAAAATGTGTTTAATTTTTTATGTGTTAACATTCAGAGTTCCAAGAGGGAATGAAGTGACTAGGTTTTCTGCAAAGAGACCTAAGGGTTATGTTATATTAGGATAATTGGTTGTAAAATGCCTGAAATTTCTGTCTGCTGCTCAAAGGTTGGCTTAATTAATATTAGGTAAAAAAAAACAACAACTACTTCTGTTAATTCAGAGCTTCAGGAAATTGAGTGTTACCAAAGGCAGTGTTGGCAAGAGGAATAAAAATATGAGCTTTAGAGGCAAAGTTTGGGCTTTGAGTCCTGTAGTTGGTTAGACTTATCTGCAACTTTAGGACAATTGTGTAAAGTCTAGTGCTTTCCTCGTTTATGGAACGGGAGTGAAACTCCTTAGGATTGTTGTAAGGATCCAGTGGGTAACTCTGTGCTAGAACTAATTAAATTTTTCTTTTCATTGTCTCAGTTGGGAAAGGGGAGAGCACTAATGAATTTGGAATTGGCTTTACTTCTAGTCCTGAAAGGTTTTCCCACAATAGAAACAGTTTCCTCTCCGTTGACACAAATGCCTTAGCGGTCACAGGGACACTTACCGGGAAAAGTATGAGTGGCTGGGAAATCGTCGATTCTACCAATTCATGGGTCAGAAGCATCCTCTTAGAGAGGGGAAGTATGTTTACTTGTGTATTTAATCGCACTACTTGGTCATTTGAGCAGAGAATCTGCATATTTCATTAGGTTCACCTTGGTCATGGAGAGATTCAGCCATGTCCCAAGCCAGGTTATAGAACTACATACAGGGTGGGGTATTCAAATCCAGCTTTATTCCTTCTGATGAGGCACCTTGGAAATTAACAGCAAAACTAACTTCTTTCAAGTGGTGTAAAGATGTAAGAAACCCGCTGATGTTACTGTCACTAGTTTCGAGGGGAACGGACGGCGGGGGAACCGCGAGTGAGCCTCTGAGGCGGGACCGTCCGGTGAAGACTCACCGAGTATCTTAGTGTAGCAGTGACTGTCTCTCTTCCAGCTTCATTTTGTTAAATCCTTTTGATTTAATCGGGAAACCAGAGCCAGAAAGGGCAGTTGACGGGAGACCTTTAATCTTCTATTAGGTATTTCTTTCTATTTGACACAGTACGCAGTTGGGAATTTTCATAAGGAACAAAGTGACTTGTTCTTTTTAGGGGGAGAACAATCTTGGTTAAATGTAGCAAAACATCCAATAGGTCCAGGGTTTCCAGGAGCCATGAGCTGGCTTTGTAATAAGGTCTCACAGATATTTTTAAATATTGCATGGGGACAAAACAATTTCCTTTGGCTGGTGACCTTATCTTTTCTCACGTCCCTTTCCTACATCTCTCTATTCTCCACATCGAAGATCCAGACACTAGAATCAAGTGTCTATGAAAGAAAGACATTGACCCCCAGGCCCCGGGGCTTGACTCCCAGTATTCACGGAAAATGCAGTTGGATCACTAGGCAGTGAGGCGCTCAGCCCCTGGGCAACACAGATCAACGCTCAGAGTAATTGGAGGGAGGCGAAAATATTTAAGGAAACCAAGCTGTTTTTCACAGCCGCCCTCTTCAGGGGAAGAATTATCACCGCTGAGAAGCTCGTCAGTGGCTAATGAAGTATGGTGGTCCCAGGGCCCGTCTTCCTGTGGGAGTGATTCATTTTTAAAAGTAGTTATCCAAATAAGAATATATGTGGTGTGGACTCCAGCCTTACCGAGCTCTTCCACGACCGTGGCATTATTTACTGCGAGCCTTTCAAAAACAAAAGGATTCGAACAAGCTAAGGCCAACAGCGCAGGGGTTAGGAGACAACTGCTGCTGGGCTTTGCTTGCTGCTCCTGGAGTCACCTGGCAGACGTCTGAGCAGGTGATAAAGTGACAGTTGTGCTGGAAATAGGCCAACTGTCCCATTCTCAGGCTCATTACATACTGTCTTCAGGTGACCTGACTTGCTGTCAGTCAAAGCTACCGATGACCCGTGGGGAGGAGGAGGGGTGAGGGCGTGGCCCTGCTGCAGTCACCTCAGAGGGCCATACTGCTTAGGAGAAGAAAATGCAGGAAAGAGGCCGAGCTATACATTCTGAATAAAATCATATCCCTGCCTCCATGAGAGAGACTTAGTGCTAAAGAGCCTAGTGAGCGATGGTGCATTGATTCACGATTCTGTAACAATGAAACTGCACGATATAATTCTTAAGTGATGTTGCAACTCGCTTTTTAGGCAGGCTTTATTTCCATCCTGCCTGAAGCCTCTTCTTGTCTTAGAACCGCTCACGGGAGCCAGTGTTTGCTGGCTCTGTGCTCCAGCTCAGGCTAGAACAGGGGAAGAACGAGGGAGACCGAGGGGCAGCCCTTGCCAGCCCACTCTTAGAGCCTCACAGAGCCCAGGGTGATCAGTGGCCGTTAAGGTCAAGGTGGCGGCATCTGTGGGGCCGGGGAGTGCAGCTGGCTGGGCCTCCCGGCGGGAGGTGGGGTGTGGTGATATGGCCTGCTGACAAGCCTCCCTGACTCTAGCTAGCTGGGTGGGTTCCCACACCTCTCTGACCTCACTACCTAAAGCAGTGAGGTTTAGGAGTGAGGTTTCCAACTGTGTGTTGGAATCCATTAGTGATCGTGGAACCGATTTAGAGCTTTCCATTGAGCACTGGAAAAAAGTGAAATTGAGTAGAGGCTCGGAACTCTTCGCAAGTGGTGCACACTGTTTCCCCAAGAGGACTCCCGGTGTGCCAGGTGTTTGTTTACTGGGTAAAAATATGAAATGTATTCCTTTACTGTGGGTCAGAAAGTTTGCAAGCTATTGAACTTTCTTCCTAGCAGTTACTACTTCCTACGTGAGATTCTCCCAGCACACCTACATACCTCAACAAGAAGTGTTTCCAACCCCAAGGGCACATTGAATCTGCCTTAAAAGAAAGGCTGGTGCGGCGCGGTTGGTGGGAGCGCCGTCCCGTACGCTGAGAGCTGGTGGGCTTGGTTCTTGGTCAGGGTGCGTATGGGAGACAACTGACTGATCTATGTGTACATAGATTTTTCTCTCTTTCTGTCTCTCCTCCCCTTTTCTCTCTCTCTAAAATATCAATGGAAACATCTTCTCAAGTGAAGATTTAAGAAAAAGAGAGAGAGGGAGAGCCCATTGTACAAGTGTTAGCTAACCAGTCAATTAAAGTTATGCCCCATAGCGGCCTCTGAATTCAGAAGGGCTCACTGCTTCTGAGGAAGAGAATGGGGGGCGGTGGCGAGAGGGTTTGGAAACATTTTAGTTATCACTGAGTGTGTGCTCTCAAAACTTGGTGGCTCATTAAGTATAGCTCATTTTATTATGCGATGAGTTGTGTGGGTTAAGCATCAGGGCAGGGCACAGGGGAGTGGCTGGTCTCTCCTCCTCAAAGTCGGAGGCGTCCGACAGGAAGACGTGGTGGCCGGAGATGCCCCGATGCTGGAGATGCCCTGACCCCGGGGCTGGAATCTCCTGGAGGTGTCTTCACTCGTGCAGCAGTTCATGCACCAGGTCAGGGAAACCTCAGCTAAGGGGTGAAGACCCCTCTCCACTGGCGGGGAGACCACGTGGCCCTTTCTGACCCAGCCTTGAGGGCCTGTCTGCTGTGGTCTGAGAGTCAGACAAGCCATCGGGGGAGAGGACGTGGCCCCCACCTTTCCAGGCAGAGTGACAAAGAATTTGTGGAGAAGTTTTTTAAATACCACAGGTAGGTTTGGTTTTTTTTCTTGGGGTGGCAGGGGTGGGAAGGAAAGGCTGTACTTGAATATGAAGGGATAGTGACCATCAGGCCAAGGGAGGGGGGCAGATGCCCCCCTCAGTGCAGGAAAGGGGAGGCCCTGGGGCAGGGAACAATTTCTTTGTGAAATGTTCGAGGGAAGGCATCCCCTGAAAGTCCCGAGTGTTCCTCTCTGGGGCGAGCAAACTGTCAGAAAGCCGTCAGCTAACTACTAGCCAACCCAGTGAAGAACCCCCTGCTGAGCCAGAGGTGCGCGGGGACACCGGGCCTGTCTCCCTTCACAGAGAAGCCCGGAGGTGTGCTCGGGAGGGATGTGGGCCTGGGGTATTCTGCCCCATTCTCAGGGAAGCCCTGTGGTCTGGTTCTGCCCCAGGAAGGGAGGCTGGTCAAGTTCATGGTTGCATTTCTAAAGGGAAGATAAAAGGCCTGGGGACTGGTCCACCTCTGCAGGCTTCTCAGAAAGTGTGCCCTGCTTGGCAAAGTAGACAGGCGCCCAGGCAAACGAGGCTTTCAGAGGTAACTGAGTCAGAACCGGGGTGCCCATTACGCGATAACCAAACGGTATTTGCTCTCCCACGCTGAAATTATCTTCTTGATCTAGCTGCGTTCATTTGGATAATCTGCAAAATCAAAATCCTGTTTAGAACTTTTGACAGTGGGAGAGAGAATTCTGGAGACTCTGGTTTCCGGTGATCTCAGAAACCTCAAAGCCTGGGTTTAGGGGAGGGGTGGCCATTGAGGAGGCCCAGGCCATTTATAGACCCCCCCCCCCCCCCAGGACTCAACATAAAAATGCACCGATGTTTTTGCACTGCTGGGCATCCTGGCATTCTGATGTACTGGGAGCTCCTACATAAAGAAATAAAAACCCAGGTCTCCTGACCTTCCAGACCAACTACACAGATTTGGGATAACCCCACGGCTCTTCCCCAGCTACTTAGGGGCTCTCTTCCTTGGGCCCTTGGGGAGGAGTCGCAGGTTCCCTGCCCCCAGCCAGGCTCACTGGGGCTCTCTGTCCCTGGGCCTTCCCCTAAGTCCCATTGCCTCCCGCCCTTCCTGAACTTCTGGGCTTTCCTCTGGCCCTCGAAGGGGAGTCATCTCTGGCCCTCGGGGTCTCTGGCTCTCGGGGTCCCTGGCCCTCAGCCTGTCTGACTGAGGCAGAACCCCCGGGCCACATGAACCAGTGAGGGGATTTATTTTCCTCTAGGGCTCCTGTGGGGCTCGGGTGATTGATGTGAGTTCCACTCCCAACACGTTTGTCAAGCTCCCCAGGAGCTGGCAGTCTCTGTGCTGCTCTGTCTGAGGATCGTCCCGGGCTGCAGGGCTGCATCCTGGTGTCCTGCCTGCTCAACAGGCCTCCTGTCACCTCCTCTACCTGCTCTGGGCACATTTGCCAGTGGCTGGAGCTGGACAGACAGGACGCACAGTGAAGGCGCTGTTCGCTCTGGACTTGGGGACACATGTCCTTGGCACGCGTATGCCATGCAAGGTGGTGGCCCCTGGACTGGGCTTGATGATCTTATTTGGGGGAGGGAGAGGGGGGCAGAAGAGAGAGAAATCAACCCACAGTAATCAGGCTCTTGGTAGTTTTTTTTTTTTTTTATGTCCCTCTCAGAGCTACCAATTCAGCAAAACTTCATTAACAGGCCCATTAGTGCTCTCCGATTCCCGGCTGCTGGTGGGAAGCTGAGCCTGGACTGACTGTGAGGCTGTGAGAGCGAATCAGCTGGAGCAAATGCGCATGTTAATGACCCTGCTGCAGCATTTGGTGCTCCTCAAAGACAGACAGTCAAGTGTCTGCTGTCTCTGCAACACTTATTAAAAAAAAAAGGGGGGGGGGGGCACAACCAAAAAACAAAGCTGTCCACTTGCAACATGTATAGTCAGTATTTACAGACGAGAGCAGTCTGCTGGTGATTCAGCTGCACTGCGCCTGACGCAAACCCTGCCTTGCTCAGCGAGCCCGCTGCAGAGCCCGCTGCTGCGAAGAGACGCTGGCTCACAGGAGGCTTGCTCCTGGCCTGTCGCCTCCCCTCGGGAGGAGCTTCGCAGACCATCTGCTGTCCGCAGTGTTTGGTGACACTCCTGCGGATTCACCCAGCTGAGGCACCTGAAGGGGTTCCCTGGACATCGCATGTGGCACTGAACAATTTAGCCGTTTTTGCTCCTGCCTCCTTAGATATTAGTCTGATTTCTTCCGCACATATTAGTCTGCTGTTTGCCTTGACAAACATCACATTCTGTATTTGAACCCCATATATGGGCTTCAGGCTTATAATTAGAGAAATTTTAGGGTAATTGATTCAGGCATTTGTTTCGTGGTGCACAGAATGTCAGGTCTTGGAATGCATGTGGTACTGGCTGAAATGGTAGATTTGGGACCGGTGTGTGGGATTCTTGATTCTTTTTGTCTCCTCTACCTGGTTTAAAATGACCTTCACCAATATTTCCAGCGCCTTCAGGAAACGACAGTGCGTTTGGCTCTTTAGACTATCTTTCAAGTCACTGCCCATCAGGAGGACCGGAAATATCTGATCTTATTAACTGCTTGTGGTGGAAACTGGGATTTTTAAATCTGGGCATCTCTCAAATTATGCTAAGAGAACGTTTGTACCCTGAATCTGGTTTTCGGCTTGGCAGCATTAAAAGATTGAAGGTATGCCCCACAGTTTAAAAATGTGCAAGCTCTCTAGTGGGAACTACATTTAACAGCTTTGACTCAGGAGGGGTTAGGATGCCCCAAGGCAATTCTAATCCAGGTTGATCCCTGGCATTTCACCAGCAGTGTACCTGCTGAGGTGGAAACTGCCAGGTGTTTCGATGAAGTTGTACTGTCCTTTAAAAAAAATTCTCTCCAAACAGAAAACAGCATGGAAACCAAGGTTCTATAGCACATCAGGAGACCTGTGGTCCCCTGGCAATTTCTTCAGTTGTTTTTAGCTAAATCTCTGTAATATTAGGCCACGAACCAAGATGCTATTGTGAAATGGCTGCTGCTCACAGCTGGGCCAATGTTAAGGTTAAGGGCCTTCATAACAGGTACATGTTGTATGTCATTTGGCCTTGAACTACCATGAAATAACTGAAAAATGACAACATCTTTGCTTTCCTATTTAGGTTTGTTTTTAACAAATGTTCAAATGTTATTTTTTTCTGGCTGTGTAGTTTCTGGCGATGGAACATAGAAGCAGGTCATTATGAACATAAAGATATGTGACAAAAGTAATGAATAGAACCCTGGCCGGTTTGGCTCAGCGGTTGGAACATTGGCCTGCGGACGAGAGAGTCCCGGGTTCAGTTCCCACTAGGGGCACGTACCAAAAAAAAAAAAAAAAAAGTAATGAATAGAAACCAGCTTCTGTGAGGTTCATGAGTTTCATGCAGGCAGGGCTAAGGTCAGTCACCCAGGGACTCAGTTTGCGTGTAGCTCAGGAAGTATAGGATCTGACGTCCTATTGTATAGGCTTCAGGTTTAGCCCAGGGAAGTAATCTCGTGGCTGGAGACAGTGGGAGATGGGGGAGGGGAGGGGAGCTGGAGGTGATTATGAAGAGGAAGATGGATGGCGGAGTTCATGAAGGCACAGAGTGGCTAGCAATCTTTGGAACAAAGGCCTTTGGGGACTGGCCTGGCTCCTATCTGAACCCCTTTTGTAGGGGGTCTCCTTCCACACATGTCATTGCCTCCTCTGCGTTCAGTGGGAGCCTGAATTCTCCTGGGGGAGGAAAGGGTGGCTAAAGGGAGACTGCTTCGCTCCTCAGCAATTCTCACGGGAAGGGCATGGGTTTTCCACACCAGGCAGCTCTCCAGGTCTCTGAGGACACTCACTGGGTATCCTCAATTTAATTCAATTCTGACATTGACTACCCAGAGTTACACAAACCCCTCAGGTTAAAGGCTCATTCCCACAAGACACCTCCCCACCCACCCACTTCAGATGAACGTGCGAGTGGGGGGTTCCCAGTTACTCACACTTATGTCCAATTCAGGAGTTCCCATAACCACCTCCTCAGGTTTGATAATTTACTGTAGCGGTTCAGAGAACTTAGGGAAACACTTCCCTTATGTTTACCAGTTTATTATAAAGGATATTAAGATGATACAAATTAACAGCCAGATGAAGAGGTACACAGGGCAAGGTGTGCAAGGGTCCCAAGCCAAGGAGCGTGAGTCCCTGTGAAATGTACCACCCTCCAGGCATGTAGACGTGTTCACCAACCCAGATGCTCTCTGATCCTCATTGTTTAGGGTTTTTATGGGCTACATAGGCATGATTGATTAAATCATTGGTCATTGGTGATTAAGCCCTGCTAACCTTCCAGAGGTGGGTTGGAGGAGGGGCGGGGCCTGAAAGTTCTAAACCTCTAAAGACATGGTTATTCCTCTGGCAACTAGCTTCCATCCTCCAAGAGTCGCTTCATTAGCATAACTAGGGTATGGTTGAAAGGGGCTTATTGTGAATAACAAAAGACCTTCCACTTGCCCCTGACACTCAGGACATTAATTCTAAGGATTTTAGAAGCTATGTGCCAGAAACCTGGAGGATAAAAAGTATATATTTCTTATTATATCACAATATTTCAGTTATTATTGCTGCCAGACAAATTACCCCAAATTTACTGGCTTAAACCAACTACCGATTTATTATGTTCATTGTTTCTGTGGGTCAGGACAAGGCATGTGGGAATGTTCTGTCTCTGCTCCATGATGTCTGGGACCTCAACTAGAAAAACATGGAGGTTGGGAGCCGCCTTGGCAGCGGGGGGCTAGAGTTATCTGGAGGCTGCGGGTTTGGGGCCTGAGCTACTGGGACAAGGGACAATACTATTGCCACTTGGCTTCTTCATAGTATGGTGGCTTCCAAGGAGTCAGACTTCAATCTTGTCACATTGAGGTTCCCTGCACCTGGGCTGAGTGTCCAGTGAACAAGGCAGAGACTCCCTCATGTTTGGCCCTGCAGAGATCCGACTGTCATGACCACCATACAAGTGGTGGAAGTCCCACGCCCACCCACGTGGAAGGAGATTGGACTCTACCTCTTGATGACAGACTCACAGAGGTCTTGCAGAAGAGCACCTGGGATGGGAGACACAGCCTTTGGAAGACAAAATCAGCCACAGGTAGAGGAACCATGTAGCTAAGACCCAATAGCAAAACTGGCGCTTCTCGCTCCAGGCTCATGTAGGAACCCCTGTGGCTTAGACTCTGTTTATGCAATGCCAAAGCCACTGAATGGTCAAGTTGATTACATTTTTAAAAAATCCTTCAGATTAGTCATTTGGAATTGTATAAGCCAAAGACAAATCGACTGACCCGGAGTTTT
Organism: Molossus molossus; assembly: GCF_014108415.1. Classification (NCBI taxonomy): domain Eukaryota; kingdom Metazoa; phylum Chordata; class Mammalia; order Chiroptera; family Molossidae; genus Molossus; species Molossus molossus. The sequence goes on from NW_023425346.1 coordinate 16,531,170, forward strand.
CCACCTTGCCTGTGACTGTGTTGTGGTAGGTAGGTCCAAGTGGGGAATCATTGCCAGTGTCTGCAGCAGAATCTTAGTGGGGCTTTCTGGCAAGTGATCCCCCCCCCCCCCCCCCCGGCCTTTCTGCTTCCTTGGTTGCTAACCCGTTACCTGGCAACCAAGTTTCTTCCACATCAGTTTGGGAGCCAGGAGGCTCAACCTTCCCTCCCCAGGCTCTCATCTCTATGGATCACTGGGGACTGGATGCATAATGAGATTTTAATTGTCCCATAGTATCTGATCTTTTCTGTGTGCATATCTTCTAGGCAGAGATGTAATTTCAATTAATTTTGCTTATCTGATAAAATTTTCATATCCTTTAAGCTAATTTCACTGAACTAATAGGTGCCACGCTCCTCTTTGATTCTAGCCTGGGTGTTCTATCCAGAGCTGAGCTCTCCTGCTCGCTCCATCACATCAAAGAGCGCCTGTGCTGTGCACGTGCGAGGGCCAAGCCGCTTCGATTCCTGGTGGAGCTAGTGGTGGGGCCTTCTCTCTTTTTTTTAACTTGAAGAGCTTTACCCAAACCCCATTTGCTTTTGTATTTATCAAATCAGGATATCAGTATTTCCTAAACAAAAGGTGCCCCATTGCCTTGTGTCAGAACCATAAAGGTTAACATCACACTGGACTTGAAAGAGTTCCCTTTCTCCTTGCTTCTGCAGAGTAGGGGGCAGCTGGATTTCCGAAATGAGTTTGGGTTTTTGTTTTATTATGGGAGTGAGAAGGTGGGAGGCATGGTAGCTTAGTGTGTGGTAGGAGAGGACAGATGTCATTTCTCAGCAATCTCTACCCCTGTGCCGGCTCCTGTGCAAATGCATTGGGACCACAGACACGCCCTTGTAAAAACAAAACTGCTCCCATTTCTTTATCCCATGTAATAGAACTAAATGACACACTGAGTTTATCATTTTCCTTTGACGTGGTACTGAGTTTCGTCAAAACCAAGCAAAATTGTGAAGCTGTTGAGGAACAGGAAGTCAATCAAAAATACTGAAAGGGGATGCTTAAAAAAAAAGCATACGTTGGTTTTCATTGCTGGAAGTTTCTAGATAACAAGGTTCTCTAGTTCTTATCAGAGTAAGAGGAAAAATCCAAGGAATAGGGATGAAAAGGAAAGGACTATGTAGACAGAAAGAGAAAATAGAACTAGAGAGGTTGAAAATACTCACATGTATGAGTGTGTGCACCCAGAGGACCAGCCCTAGGTTCCAGTCCAAACTGCCACTGGTCAGCTGTGTGACATTAGACAAGCACATTCAGTTCCTGTTCTTACATGGGTGGAATGAAGAGTGAACTAGGACCTATGGCCCATTGATGTCTACCAGTCTTTGATGCAAAGCCATGTGAGTGGGTATTGCATTGGGACGACAAGGGCAGACACTGAGTTAGGGACATTCCAGGGGTCAAGAGATTGTAGAAAGTGAAACTGGTTTTGATGATGTCACCCAAGTTCAAGCACTGTCTCTCACCCTTCAACACAAGGAGAGTGGCTTCATCTCTCAGGGGTGACCTCATACCAAACACCTGGAGAGACAGATGTGTAAATGGATTATAATGGAAGTGTAAAATGAAAAACACATCTTATGTAGACCCAGTGTTTGTATTCATAGATCAACACATTCACAGTAGATAAGCATGCTGCAGGAAAACGAAATTGTGCTCATTCATTCACCTTTTGAAAGACATCTTGGTTGTTTCTATTTTGGGACAATTATGAATAAAATTGCTATAAACATTCATATACAAGCTTTTATGAGAACGTAGATTTTCAGTTCATTTGGGTAAATAGCTAGGGATGGAATTGCTGGGTCATATGGTAGGTGTATGCCCATGCCAACGTGTGATTGGTTTATAGTCAAATCGTCTTCCAAAGTAACTGCACCATTTTGCATTCCCACCAGCAATGAATGAGAACCTAAATTGTGCTCATAAGTTTACTTGCTGCACAGGGACTCAATTGTGCAATAAATCTTTGTTGAGGGTTCACTAAATGCCAAGGGGTATTAGAGATTGAGAGCAAAATAGACAAAAATTTCTATCATCGTGGAGTTTATTGTCCAATTAGGGGAGGTAAGAAAATAAACAAATGTTGCAAATATTACATATACAGCATGCCAAATGCGGATTAGTGCTAAAGACAAAATGAAACACGGGAGTGCAATTTTAAATAGGGTTGTCAGGGAGGGTTCATGGAGAAAGTGATGTTTGCGCGAAGACCAGAAGGAGGTGAGGGAGTGAACTATGCGGGCCTCCAGGGAGGGCGTTTCGGGGAGAGGTAGTTGCAGTGGGGCTCACGGTGGAGCAGTCATGGATGAGGGTAGTGGAGAAGAGGAGTGGTGAGGGGACCAGGTCCCAGAGGCCCACGGCAAAGACTTAGTGTTGTTCTTGGAGTCGGATGGAGAGCCGATGGCGGGAGTGAGCTGAGGAGGGGTTTGCTCTGACTGCAGTTTTAAAAGGCTCCCTCTGGATAGGGTTTTGAGAACAGCAGACTCTAAGGGGCAAGAGTGAAACCAGTAGGATGGCTAGTTTACTGGCTTTCAGTATAAGCGAGAGGCTTTGGCGCAGACCTCATGGGAGCAGTGGAGATGGGCCCGTGGTCGGATTCGGGAGCTACTCTGGGTTCCTTGGCAAACGAGTGGGATGGAAGGGGACTAGCAGGACCAAGGTACCTGGAGTTGGGCCCAACTTCACAGAGGGCACAGTCCTCTGCAAGCTGTCCTCACTTCAGACATCGGCTGAAAACTCAGGGGTGCCCCAGGCTGCCCTCACTTCGACCAGCTGGCCATGCTTTGGGGGTTCCCATAACCACTCTTAGGCTTGATAGTTCACTAATAAGACTCACAGAACTCACTGAAAGCTTTGCACTCGTGATTACAGTTTTATAACAGCAAGAGGATATGGGTGAGGTCTGCATGGACCCCAAATGGAAAACTCCCCGTCAGGGACACAGGGCTGTCTCAGCACACGTGTACAACGGCACCAGGGAACGTGCCTGAGCTCAGTGTCCAGAGTGTTTGTTGAGGTTTCTTTATGTAGCTGAGTGATCGGATCACTGCCCACACGACTCAGTTCTAGCTCTCCTCCCCTCTCCCTGGGCATCAGGCTGGTACCACGGGTCTCAGAGTCCTGACCCTCTAATCACATGGCTGGTCTTTCCAGTGTGCCCAGCACCATCCTGAGTCACAAAGATACTCTTACCACGCCAGGAATTCCAAGGCTTTATAGCTTAACTCCCAGGAGTTAGGGAAAAAAAAACAGCCAAATTCTTCATTACTTACAGGATAATGTGAGGTTTTTTTTTACCTGAACAAGGGGACAAACGGGGCTGCCATTAACCGAGATGGTTGGAGAACGAGAATTATAGGAAGCAGATGGGGTCTACAGTAAAGATATACTTGAGACTTCGTATCCTGGGGCCTTGTAGCATTAAAGGATGGACACTCTCCCCATCTGCTTCTTTTGTGGGGGGCAGTTCTGTCATCTACTCCAATCACCCCTTTAGGCTAGAAAGTTGTCCCTCCCATTTCACCCAGATCACCTTGACCGCGTATCTGGGTGTTCCCGATGCCTTCACAGCTCAGCTGGATGGATTCTTACAGGAATAGCAAGTCACAGGCAGCATGGGTGAGGCAGACTACTTTAACCTTCAGATGACCTTCTACCACTTGCTACCATGTCACTGGGGAATACTTTCCACTTGGCATGTGTTACCTTCAAACTGCCCATAACCAGGGGCACAGGGGTCCGGTGACCTGGCAAGTCATTTCAGTCCTCTGGGGTTGTTTGGCACACCTTATAACAGCACTTGCCTCCTGCGGTTGATTTGAGCATTGCACAGGCACTGTTTGTAAAGCACTGGGTACGCTGGGCACAGTGCATGGCCACAGTGAAGGCTGGACAAATGGTGGTCGTCGTGGTTGCTCAGAGTGGAACTGATTTTCTCTGAGGTCTGAATGGAGTCAGCACTGGCCGGTGGGCAGCCGCACCTGAGCACAGACCTCGGGCAGTTGGCCCCCAGCTAAGGTTCCTAAGGACTTCAATCTGATTCTTTCAAGTGGAGGTGAATTTCCTTTCTGTTTCATCAGAGCCGCAGCCTGCAGGTCTCTGTCCTGGACCTCTGGGTGACTGTAGGTGAAGGTATGAAGAAGACCTGGGGGAACAGCACACCCCCGCTGACAATCCCCACACTACAAATTACTCCAAGTGTTTCTCCTGCTAACTATGAGTTCAAGTCCTTAGGCACAAAGGTGGCTCATACTACTCTTATGAACTAGTTCTTTATGTGTGGGGAGAGTGGGGAACCAGTTTAGGACCCAGAAGCATTTACCCCTCATTATGGCCCAGTTATCACAGTGTGCAGTTTTTTGTTGTGATCAAAGCAGATTTCTGTTCCTACTGAGACCCCGAGCCACGAGGAGCAGCCCAACCTCTCCGGCTTTGCTGCAGAGGCTAAACCACTGAAGCAGGTTTCTGATGAAAACGCGAAGGAGACCTTCCTTAAAGCTGTGCTCAGGGCTCCCTCGGCAGCCTCTTGCGTTTGATTGTTTTCAGAAAAGGAAAAAAAATGGAGCTGCTGTTAAGAGTTCATTTTAGGGAGACTTCGTGAACTTGGGGCTTTTCAAAGCAGCCAAATGGTCTCCCTGCCACCTGCTCCCCACACACGGCGCAAGAAGAGCTTCTTCAGGCTGGGAAATAATTGCATGTGGGAAGGAGAAAGACGAAGAGGGCTTAATGAAAAACCTGGGCCTACTGCCCTCTCTGAGATTTTATTTAAATGGATTGCAAAGTGCTGTTGACTGGCATTTTGGAGACAGGTCATATGAGTTTGCTCAGTTTCTTAGTTTTTGCTATGAAAATTCTCTCCCTCTTCTATTCTGTGTTGCCCGTGTCTTGGGGCTTTGCTCTCCTGAAGCTTTCTCTTTTCCTTCCTCTGTCCCCCTCCCTGTTTTGTAAAGAAAGCCTCTAGCACATAGTAAGCTCTCAATGACTATTGCTAGCTTTCCTTCCCTGCCATCTGGATCTTTGTTTAGTTTATTGGTTTTCTCTCTTTTTGTTCCTTTATCTTGTTCCCTTCCTCCCTTCCCCCACTTCTCTGAATTATTTCCATCAATCTGGTACCACCCCACCTCCTTCTGCTTCCTGACATGGGTCTCTGACCGCCCTCCCCCCAACACACTTTTTATTCTAATCCAGGTCTCTTTCTTTCCTTTTCTTTTTGCCTCTTATGGTCTCCACCTCTGTGTTTTCAGTGTTCCTTTGCCTCTGTGCTTCTTAACCTTGGCTTGGAACATTCTCATCACTGGAGAAACATTAAAAAAATATCCTAATGACCAGGCTGGATCCTAGACCAGTTAAATCAGGGTTTATGGAAACGAAACTCAGGCATCAGGATATTTTGAAAGCTCCCCGGTGATTCTCATGCACAGCCCAGGCTGAGAAGCACTGTCTCGCTTCTGATTGGAACATGTGTGCTGTATAGTCAGCTTTATATTGCTGTGGCTTATTAAGGATGTCTCCAGGTGGTTTACCGGCTACGCTTCAATCTTGCAGTTGGTGAAATGCATTTCCTCTCCTGCTAGTTTCCAGGGTGGGTCCTGCAGGCTTTGCCCTTCCTTCAAGGTTGCCGAGAGCCCAGGTGAGAACAAAGGGGAGGTGAGACCAGGCTTTGGTCAGGATGGGCATAGCAGAGAGACTTGGAAAGGGACCCAAGAGACACTGTACTCCTGGCCTCGTGTAATGCGATTCCAAACGCAGAGAAACAGTAGAGGCCCAATCGTAGACTGGAGCCTCTTGTTTCTGGACACTTGAGTGGAAAATTGGCTTGAGTGGGGGTCAGGCCTTGTCGAACAAGATAAAGGTCCTTTTAGAATGCCCGCTGCCCTGTCTTGGGTGTGTCTGTGTGTGTGTGTGTGTGTGTGTGTGTGTGTGTGTGTCTTCAAACAGACAGTTAAGAGCATGTGCTTCACTTGAAGGACACTCCAGAAGAAAAGTTAAGCATTTGTTCAATGGACTCCAAAGTCACTGGCACTTTGTCAGGGAGAGAAGAAGGAAGCAAAGGGTCCAGAAAAATTCTTGGAAACCCTGCTGGGTAGGCTGACATTCCAGGGGTTTTACCAGGCTGAGTGTGTGGACCTTGCAAGATTCCCTAAAGGGATGGGCATTTGGCGTATCGTTTTCCCTACTGGATGAGTTCATTGACGGTTTATAGATCAGTGAGGAGTATCTGGTAACTATAGGGGAACTCAAGTCCAAAAGATAATATGAACATGATTGTGGAACTTTCTCTACCAGGTTTCACGGGTGGGGAGTTCCAAATACTATGGATCCACTAGGCAGAAATGTTCTCAAATTCAAAATGCAGGAAAGAGACCATCTGGCCCATGGTGGCTCAGCTGAAGGGCTCCCACCCCTGCCTGCAGCCAGCAGCCCCACACAGGGAGCAGCTCTGGTTCCTTTGACTTTGTCTCCTGTGCTGACAGTGCTGAGCCCACACCGCCCAGCGGGGCTCAGCTGACTCACCAGAGGCTGTGCCTGAGGCTGACCAGCAGCAAGTTGGGGCAGCAAACAGCTCGGAGCAGCCTTGCCAAGGGCTGGACAGCCTGCTTTGCTGCCCCCTGGCCTCCAGCTCAAAGGCAGAGCTGGGGACTGTGCCTTTGGAGACTGAGAAGTCACTCTCTTTGTAGAATAGGACCTTATCTTACTAGTTTCTAGGCACCAGCTAATGCCTTCGGATCAATTTAAGGTCTACATTACTTAAGGCATTTATTAGCGTGTGTTTATTCAGATAGTTTTGCCTGAGGGTGCCATGGTGAAGCCTAGTGAATTATCAAGGAAGGTTTTAAACAAAGATAATGATCTCCCAACCCCCAAAGTTTTATTTGGTTGGTCTGGGGTGGTGGGTTTTTTTTTAAAGCAATTGGTTGCTGTTGTTTATAAAGGTGAATTGGGGATGACCCGGCTGGTGTGGCTCAGTGGACTGAGCGTTGTCCCACGGACTGAGAGGTCCTGGTTCCATTCCCAGACAGGGCACATGCCCAGGTTGTGGGTTCAATTCCCAGTAGGGGGCATGCAGGAGGCAGCCCATCAAAGTTTCTCTCTCACATCAATGTTTCTATCTCTCTCTTCCTTCCTCTCCCTCTCTAAAAAATCAATAAAAACATATCTTTAAAAAAAAAAAAAATGTGAATCAGGGATGAGGACACACATATGGTGGAATGCACGTGGGAAGGGCAGAGGACATGGAGTTCTGGCGTCCAGGGCTCACGTTCGCATTCTCGAGTTCTGGGCGGACAGCTGTGGACAGATCAGGCTGCTGCTTTGTAAAGTGAAGGGTAGGCTTAATAGACAACTTCAGTGAACCTCAGAATTTTCATGCAGCCTGGACATTAGGCTGAAACTCAGAACCCAGCTCTAGGTGGACTCAAGTTGCCTGTCACGGTACAGAGGAGAGGTCGGTGGGCATCAACAGAGTGTTGATTTGTGTCAGTATTTGAGAACAATTGCGCAGGCAATCTTGGGTCCCTGGAAGCTAGGAAGTCTAGGGCCCAGTGATTCTATATAATCAGCACCTTGCTAATGTAGGGGACACATACATCCAGCAAGGTTCCTGTCCTCAAAGAACTGGCCCATAATCCACACAGGTGGGGCCATGGAGGGCATCTGAGCATGGAGAGAGCAAGGGATGGGCAGCTAGTGAATGCTGTGGATATGAAATGAAAACCACTCCCAGGTCAGTTAATAAGGAGGCAGGAAGGTTGAGGGACGATCCCACAGCACTGTTGTGACTGCGCAAGATGCTTCTCCATTTCTGATGAGCGCTCTTGAGGGTCTAGTTGTAATGGGAGTAGAGGAAGAGGCTCCTGCTTGGTGGGTGGGGATGCCTGTCTTGAGAGGACTGTATTTTTAACAGGCTTCCAAAGGAGCTTGTGGAGGTTTTTTTCCCCATGGGACCTTAGAAGTAAAACTTCTTAAAAAGTAGAGGGAAATATCTGTTTTCTTCATTTGTCAGGATGCTTCTGCTGACCTGTAATCAGAAGAACCTAGGAAATGTTTGGTTTGACATGTTTTTCCAGGAGAAGGGATGGCTGGGTTGTTTTTCTACCCTGTGCTCCCCTTGGTCTGCCTTTGCCACACTTTTTATGAGGCAGCTGACAAAGGCTGGATAGAGGTGGTGTCTGTGGATAGGGAGGACATCGTTCTCTGCATGGGATGAAAGCATCCCTTCTGGTCTTTTTGGATTCTAGTCTCAGCATCACAAACTAAACTGTGGAATTGTGAGCAAGTCGCTCTCCCCCCTGGAGGTTGCGGTGTCCACATCTGGAGAAAATGAGGGAGTTGTGTTAGGCGGTCCCTGCGGACCCTTCTAGCTCTGATATCTCCTGACTCAGACAAGAGTGAGCTGATTGCTTATCGGGAACATGAATAATGCACTGTCACTGGATAAACGTGGGAGCGAGGTGGGAGTGGGAACATTGCGAATCGCCCCGCCCGTCTGGATTTCTAGTGGGTTCAGGGCTGCAGAACCATCATGTATGTCTGTGCAAGTTGGACTCATTCAAGAGCTGCAGTGAGGTTGGAATCAGCTCCAATTCCCTTGCCATACGGGGCATGCCCTGCTGGCAATCTCTCTGAGGAGGTGACGTTTGAGGCCACTCCTAATGACACCACAGGTCCATCCATGGATGAAGTGTGAACAGAAGATGCTTCTTAAATACTGGGTGGGTCTGTCCATGAATGCTGTCTACCAATCCATATCAACTCTCTGTCCACGGCTGAGTCTTCCCAAGCAGGGGCCATCCACACCTGTCTACTCTTTGGAGGCTCCTGCTGTCTCAACTAAATAGAAGCCCTATTAACAGGTGATGACAGAGGGTATGACTTTGTGTGTGTGTGTGTGTAATGGTTGTTGAAATCCACAGAAGTCAGCTATTCATCAAAAGTTAGAAACGTTGACCTTCTTTTCAACAAACTTTTTTTACACTATTAGCCTTCCAAACAGTCCAGGCCACTGACTCATAACTGGGGACAGAGCAGACACTGGCATTTAGGCCTGGTTATTAAACATGCTTTATAGTGATGGCAGAGTGCTGGGCATAGGGGAGGGCTTGGAGGGGAGACAGAGACCGACATGCACACACTTGAGGATATGTGCATGTATAAGTGTGTTGTCGTGAGTGTGTAGGTTTGAATAATTTTATTTCAAAACCCAACCTAGACTTACCACCTTCCAGAACCTCTTTCATAACCAAGCCATACTGAGAGTTTGCATTCATCTCTCCCTACTGCGTGAATTTTATAGCATTTTGCATATTACTCTGTTCCACGTGTGTGTGAAATAACATATCACATAGGAGAGGTCAGGGCACAGTCTTGGGGCTGTCAGTTCTGTTGACCGGGCAAACGGTCTCATCATTTGTGGTACTGCCCCCTTCTCTCTTTCCTTGGCAAGCAGCCCAAATCTGGGCACCATGTAGATAATTCAGCCTTTGCCAGAATTATTTAAAAATATAGAATAAATAAGGCAAGCTCTTCATTTGAACTACTGTAACTCTAAGGACTGCCTATCAGAAGCTCTGGCTGTTGTTGAGGGCTTTCATTATCACCAACCAAACCTTTGCATTCTGAGCCGTGAAGACATAAGAGACTCGCCTTGGCATCACAGGAAACTGAGCTCACAGTCCTGGGGGGAGGACACAGCCCCCACACAGAAGGATCCACTTAAACCCAGCATACAGCTCCGAGCTTGGAGCTGCAGACGTAAAGATGACTATAACTCATCTTTTGAGAGGTCTGCAGTTTGATGGCAGAGATAGACTTTTGAACAGCTATCCGTAAATCAGAAGGGTAAATGTCTTTTATGTACAAGGTTATGTGTAAAGTTTTGTGAACACAGAGAGAAAGGACCAAGACTGCCTGGACTGCTTAAGGAAGGCCTCCCAGAGAAAGGGTAATTTGCACTGGATTCTGCAGGATGACTAGGAGCCTGCTCAGCAGAGAAGCAGTGGAAGACAATTTTAGGCAGAGTGAACTAAAAGTACACAAGACCTATACAACTCCATGGTGTTTGGAAAGTGGCGAGCAGCTTAATGTGGCTGAAGCTGAGGATAAATATTTGGGTAGAATGTGGAAGAGAAAAAACAGAATTATATGATAATATTAAACATTTATTGATTGGTTACCAGGTACAGCACTTTCCATGTTATTTAAGTGCTTTACATGTTATTCATTTAACCTTTAAAACATACATGTGATGTAGGTACTATTTGCCTCATTGGGCTTTTGGGGAAGTTGAGGTACAGTAATTGAGGATTTAAAAAAGGATTTCCCAAGGTCACATGGTTAGAAAATGATACAAGGCAGCCTGACACCAGACCTTGTGCCCGTGATTAACTATGCTGTTAGTTGGTGAGTATTGTAGGAGTCCTGAGGGTTCAATGGACAGAGTTAGGAAGACATGACTTTGGGGAGAAGGCATCAGAAAGAAGAATGAAGAGAAGCTAGGTGGGGTAGGAAGATGTCCCAAGCAAGGGAGGATGCTGTGATCAAGACATAATGCAGGAACGAATATGGTCTAGGGCCATTGGTCTGGTCAGTGATGCCGTCCTTGGCACAGCCCAAATGAGCATCTCATCGGAGGTCCCCAGAGCTCTCTGCTCTCTAGAAAGGCCCAGGACACTCAGGTCTACTCAATTCTCCCTGCGTCCTTTCCTTCTCACTGGGTAGACGTAGTGGGACATACAGAGGGAGACAGATGCCGGTAGGAAATCCACAGGCCAGTCTTCCCTGCGGCTGTGTGAGGATTTAAACTGTGTTGTCTACCCAGCATTTCTGGGTGTGGACTGGTGTCATTCGGCAGTAGGATTTAATTAATCCAGCAGGACCTAGCTCCCCATTATGAATCCCTGATGGGCATTCAGCCGCTGAGCAGCAGAAAGATCTAGCCACACACATTTAAGTAAGGGAGACATAAGGACAGGGGAGCAGAGGCCAAAGGGAGACATAAGGACAGGGGAGCAGAGGCCAAAGGGAGCAGAGGCTCCCCCAGTGAAATTGAATTTTGTTCGAGTTAAATTGGGATGCTGACTTGTCTTTTTACAAACATATTCATGGGCTCGGCTGCCACTTCCATTTAGTGGGCTTGTCATCTGAGCTGTGGCAGACTAGGTGAGCCATGGCCTCTCTGGCCTGAGGAGGCAGAGCCTCACCCCAAGGAGCTGGGGGTCAGGGGAGGTGAGATGTGAGAAGAACAAGCCAGAGGAGGCTCTTTTCTGCAACCTGATGCTTCCTCTGCGAGCTGACCCCCAACCCGGCCAAGCAACTGCAAAACCAACATTATCACCTGACACAGGAAGAATATGTGTTCTGGCCCCACAGACGAAGGACAAAGGCCTGGCCAAGTCCCATCAATAGCTGTGTGGACATGGGTGAGTTATTGGACCCTCTGTGCCTCAGTTCCCTTATTTGTGTAATGAGCTTACAAATAGTATTGATCTGAGACTCACACAGAACAGCTCACTGAAATAAAACATGCCTGGTGCCCATCTGGTAATATATCTTTAATAAGGTTATATATCTTTAATAACATGCCAGGGTGACTAGGAAGGCACTTGTATTTCATGATAACTTGTATACCACCATTTCTGCAATTTCACCCTTTGGAATGCATTTCTCACTCCTAGGCATTGCCTCTTTGAGGCTTCTTTTTAAAGTCACCTTGGCTTGTGAGTCAGAGTAAGGATGCGGGGGAGGACCCCTTAGTGTGCATGGTGGGGACAGGAGCTAGGAAGGGTGGGAGAGGTCAGTGTGGACAGGGAACGTGAGACAACCTTTACAATTCTGTGCCCACAAGGCCCCCCTTGTGTAGTAGCAGCAAAGATGGGGGTCACCAGGTTAGGAAGATGAGAACAAGAGGTATCAGGTGTCCCCTTGTCGGTTTGTAAGATTTTCTGTCGAGATGACATTGAGAATTTGGTGAACTGAAGGTATGGTTTTAGTCTTGAGGAATGGTCTTTAAGGAAAAGACTCACATGATGAGTTGGGGTGGTCTGGGACTGTGGGTGGTCTTTAGGGATGATCTGGGGAATGAGTGTGGGGAAGGAGGCAGCAGTGCTTTCTGCTGTCGATTTTAGTGGTAAGTGATTCTTTCTCTGTCAAGGGTGGCTGTTAGTGGAGATGGTACACAGGGGGTGACTTGAACAATGTCAAGTTGAAGAAGGCAGCTGGCAGAGTTGAGATCTTAGGACTTAATTCTAGAGTGATGGCCAAGTAAACTCAAGGCCTGGTTCTCTAGACCTGTGCTTTGTGACCTTGGACAAGTATGTTCTGCCCCTGGGCTTCTGTTCTTCTATAATACAGGAGCCAAATGAGAGCCAGGGGCCTCTTCCTGGGGCCAAGAGCAGCAGAGGGCACAGTGTGCCTCCAGAGGGGACAGGTGCTTTCTGTCTCATCCAACCTCAAGCTGAAGCTCTCCCTGTTGCCTGACTCACTTTTCCCCAGTCATCTGGCCTCAGAAGGCACTTGAGTTTGTGACCCCAAAATAGATGGAGGGGATGATCCCTGAGACTCGTTTGTGCTCTGTTATGTCAGTGCTCTAACTCCTCACTACATATACCCCTGCTCTTAACTCGGGGTTCTTAATCTGGTGTCCTTTGAGCCATAAGGATTCATGGATCAGGATTCTGAACTTGGCTAGAATAGAAAAAAATGCTATCTTTATTTTTATAATTCTCTATTTGAACTGTTGTGTTTCCCTTCCTTATGAATCTAGGTACCAAGCCACAGTCATATTAGTGGGACCTGTCACCAGAGGAAATCACAGGTATTGTCACATTACAGCACTGGTTCCCAGCTTCCATGTCCTTGTATAGTTTACAAATCTGGGCTAGGCTGGTGACATGCTGTTAACTTCAGAATGTGGCAGAAATGACACTGTAGGTCTTGGACTTATCCTTAAGAAAGCCTGACATCTTCCACTTTTGTGCTTTGGGGGACCCTGAGAAACCATGTGCAACACCTGGTCACACCGCTGGAGACCCACACTGGAGACCCACACAGAGCAGTCATGTGGAGAGAGATTGCGGGGAAGGGGAGGCCCTAGGACTACATGGAGAGAGAGAACATTCTCCCACCCTGCAGCTCAAGCTGAGCTCAGCCTTCCAGCCATTCCCACCAAGAGGGAAGAAGATACAAGAGGCAGCTCTCTGGGATGTTCCAGCCCAGTATGATTGCAGCCCAACTGCCATCATGAGAAACAGAAGAACCACCCAGCTAAGCCCCGTCCATTCACAGAATTGTGAATGGTTATTTTAAGCTGCTAAGTTTTTGAATGGTTAAGTAGCAGTAGACCATTGAAATACGGCCTTTGGTTTCACTGTATAGAAATAAATTGAGTCCCAAAGGGTCTGTACTCACTTGAACTCCAACCTTAACAGGGGTTTGACATTTTTCATCTTCCAGGAGGTTGTGCCTACCATTTCCAAAATGAAGATGTGCTAACAATGTTCACAGTGAACTCTCCGTTGGCAGGTACTCCTTGAGCCCAGCTGTCATGCTATTCAACATGAGGAGTAGCTGGAACTTGGGGGGCGCTTACCAAATCACTTTATTTGAAGGAATGGAACAAATGGTACAAATAAGTAGGTGATTTGGTACACGACTACCTGGAACTTTTAAGATATGGACTCTTAGATTTTGGTTGGAGAAAAAGACTGTTTTCAGCCATGTGAGATGAGCACAAAATAGGAAGTCCAGGCAGAAAATGTGACCAAGGCTCGTGAAGACGGCTTTACCCTGACCTTCACCAGAAAAGGCCCTTAGAGGAGAGAAGACTTGAGCCTGACTTTGAAGCAAGGACAGAATGTGGAGTGGTTGAGGGAAGTGGGGAAGGTATCTATAGTAGGAGAAGAGCTATGTGCAAATTCACAGACCAAGGCCAACCTTGGTTAGAGTTCAGGTGAACATGCTCTGAAGTAGAAGATTTCTGTTGGTCGGTGGAGGGTTTCAAGGTCTTTGGGACCCAACATAGAGGTCTTGGGTGCAAGGAGTTTTGAGATTTGTTTTTTTTTCTATTGGAACAATGGCCAGTTTAAACAATTCAAATTTAATAAGTTCTTTTTTAAATTGATTTTTTCTTTTAGAGAGAGAGAGAGAGGAAGGGAGAGAGAAACGTTGATTTACTGTTCCACCCATTTATGCATTCATTGGTTGCCCCTGTATGTGCCCTGACCAGAGATTGAACCTGCAACCTTGGTATATGGGGATGATGCTCTAACCAAGTGAGCTACCTGGCCAGGGCCAAACAATTCAAAGTTAATAAAAAAATATTCAGTACATGTCCAATTTTGCCACTCTCCATTTCTATTCTTATAATTCAGATTATTCTCTCATCTTCTCTCTCCTGTCTGGTTAGCCAAAGTGATCATGTTTAACCATCAAGTCATCGTCCCTAAAATCCTAGAATGTCTCTGGGTGCTGAATGCAGGGTCGGACTCCAAGGGCAGCGGAGGCCACCATCTTCTTTCCAAGGCGATGGTTTGCCACCATCAGGACCAGAGGTTTGAGTAGGACCTTGCTGCTGTCTTGATGTTTATTTTTCTCACTTCTTATCTGAGCAAGCTGCTGAAAGGCTATGGGTGATGTGGATGAGAGCTTCCATGTGAGCATAAAAAAGAAATAGAGAGTATACGCATGTAAAAGTCACTTGGATCTCATTTTGTCTCTCGAGTATGAGCTTGCTTTGGGCTGTATATTTCAGTGGGTGACAGTATTTACAAAATGTGCAAGATGTTACTTGTTTTATTTAGAAACTCTAGCCTGTCTTTTCCCTGCCCTTTGCTAAGTTTCTCTATTCATTCATTTATTTATTCTGCATTCATCCATCCTGTATTGAATGAACCCCTGTGTACAGTGTGTTGGGTTGACCATAAAGTCAGTCTCCTGCTTTGCCCTGAAGGAATAAGAAATCCATTGTTAAAGGGAGAGGCGTAGGGTGTAGCTCCCAGCACTGTAGGAAGTGGTCTGCGATTCTGTTTCTAGTGGCCTCAGGAGCCTGTCTGAGTGGGATTTGCCCTTTCACATTAATGCTTGTCTATAATTGAGAGAACCCTGAGGAAAGTTCTTTCCTGCAGTCTGTTATCCCTGAGGTCCAGTATCAGCAAGAGGCATGTTTTATCTGGGGAAACAGGCAGTTCATGCTAAGGAGATAAGAGCTGTGAGAAAAACTCTCCATCCGCTGGTCCTGTTGACTTACCTTTCAAAGGAGAACAATTTCAACATCAAGTTGCACTTTCCCTTGAGCGGCTGATGCAATAAAATGGTCGGAAGCTGCAAAATCCTGTTCAACATGGCACGTAGAAACCTTTCAGAGGTAGAGGCTTGATTTTTAATTTTATGCTCTTGGCAGGCAATCAGGGTCTTTAATAGTATGGAGGCCAGAGGGAGAATGTTTCAAAACAGTGAGGATCTTATCATAGTGTGCAATTAATGAATAATTATTAAAACCCAGAAATAACTGGAAGAGAAGGCAGGAGGTGGTAGAGCAATTCTCTGGTTTCGAGCCTATAATGAAACCTCCGGAGAGGAGAACTGTGATATACGGTTCCCTGCAATTAAATCTGCCACTTTTCCCCCACTGGAAGATCAGTGACTTAAGGAAGGGGAAAAAAAAAAAGGCCATCAGTTAAAAAGAAAAAGTGAAAGTCATTTGTTGACAATGAAACATTTTTCCATTTGATTTTCAGCATTTGAGTTGTAATTACACTTAAAATAATGACAGCAATGGAACACCTGCTCCTTGAAATCAATTTCTCAGAGTGGACAACGGAGCCAGGCGCGGGAGGCGCTGGTGGAACAGAGTGGCTGCGTGCAGGCCACAAGTCCCTGCTGTCACAAACAGAGCCCATGCACCTCTTCTAACGCATCCCGTGCCTTCTGTCACTCCAGGTCCAGTTCTGTCAGCTCCTCACTGTCACGGTCTCTCCTCCGTAGGTTTGAGTCCTACTGCTGCCTGTTTGCCTCTGCTCCGGACAACCCTGCCATTTGTCAGATGGCTGTTTGCACTGCAAAGACCAGCCTGCTGAGTGGCCCTGTCTCTGGCTGGCATTCGGGCACACCGGCCGCTGCTAAGCAAGTACACACAACTGCTGCACCCCAACCCCCTCAAAAAAGAAAACATGCAGGCAGCGACCACAGACAGGGCGTCTGTTTATTTCTCAGCCATTCCGGCTGCCCGGGCCCTGCTGGGCCTTCCGGAGCACCTGGGGTCAGCCCACCTTTAAGCAGCCATTCGCCCCCTCGCAGCTAAGCTGGGCCCAGCGCTGGAGGGAAGCGGGTGGAATCAGTGGGCACTTGAGGTGGGACTTTCCTGGCACGAGGTAGCTCATCACCGACGGCCTCTGCATAGAGCTGGATTTTCACGATTGGTCTCTCGGTGGTGTTTCAGGAGGCCTGGAAGCACCGTGGGGCCAGTAGAACCCCTGTCAGGTCCACGCAGAGACTCGAAACACTTCTCTGCTCCTCACGGTTCGATCTTTGCTTTTGTTCAGTGCTAACTGGTCCAGAAAGACCTTGGCTTCAGGCTTCAGGAAGCAAGCTGTCGAGTCACCCAAGTGTTCTAGACATTGTCATCATGCAGGGACATTCTGTGTCAGTTAAGATGACAGTAACTGCTTTCACAGCTCCAAAATGTATCCGGTATGACGGGTTGGTAGAAGCTTCTCCCTCCCTCGTGCAAAATTCAGAGTGGATGATCCTGACTGAGAGCATCCCCGAGGATGATCCAGAAACCCAGCACTCTTCAGCCTCGGGGCTCTGCGACAATCCGCACGTGGCTGTCAAGGCTCATCTGAATCAGGACGGCAAGGGGCACAGAGGGACAGGTGTGGGAAACAGGGCCAGGACTAGGGGCGTGGCGCCATGGCTTCTGCCTTCATTCCATTGGCTGGATCACATGGACGTGCCTCATCTCCAGGGTGACGTCGTTTCTGCCACGCTGTACTTGACCGCAGCGCAGTCTGCAGGATTTTGTAGCACCTAACTTTCTTCCAAGTACCCCTTCTTCATTCCTCATGGGAAAACATGGTCACCTCCAGCTCACTCCACCAGTGACTGTATCCACGACTTTTAGTTATTTGCAACCTGAAAGCCTGCAGAAGGACTGGCTCCTAGATTTAATAGTCCTCTTTACTTGGCTGTCAAAGATTCCCAAACAGGCCAGGCGGGAAGATTGAGGGCAAGGTGGCAAGTTAAGAGTAACTCAGGCAAAGAATTCTTCCCATCTCTCTCCTCCAGAAACAGTCTATCACTTGATTTTGTTTTGTTTTTTGTTTTTGGTGAAAGAGATCAATTTGATGTTCTACTTATTTATGCATTCATTGGTTGATTCTTGTATGTACCCTAACCAGGGATCAAACCCGCAAGCTTGACATAGCAGGACGGTGCTCTAACCAACTGAGCCACCTGGCCAGGGCAGTTTTTATTTCAAGTGACAGAACAAATGCAAGTTTAGGTGAGAAATCATTAAGCCTCAGAACACTGGGATAAGACTAACCATTAGCATATCTCAGCTTGACTCAATAAAACTCTATCCATCTCTTGTGGTTATGACCAATTTTCTTCTAGGAAATTGCTCTGAAGGCTGCTTGAATAACCACTGCACTAGTTTGCAAAACAGGAGCTTCCTCTAAGACGTGGCCCAAAGAACCCTTCCAAGAAGCTTTATCAGACACCATTCTACCCTCAGAACACCCAGACTCCCCGTGCCCTCTCAGCACGTGGGACCTGAATTATACAGTATCAAGTATTGAAACTGACTTGCATTTGTTGTGATGTAATTTCCTTCTATGGGCATCTGCGTGTAGTAAACATTTTGAATTACTCTTCCTCAAGGGCAATTAATGAAGTGTTTAATTTGAGGTCATTAGCCCATATCATGCCAAATCACCGGAATGCCCCTGTAACCCAAGCTGAGCTGCTCATCTGCACAGGTACTTATATTGCAGAACTATCAGCCTAAGAGCAACAAATGCATGAGTTCAGTGTGCATGTCCCTTTGCCCAGAAATCCATCCTGCTCATGATTGCGGGAGTGTCTCCATCCCCCCAGGGCTGCAGTGCCCTGCATTCCTGCATTGCCTTTCCTAAATCACCATGTGAAGCTCGAGGATGTCCGGCCAGATCTTTTCCTTTTCCTTCCTTCCAAACTTCCCCTAGGCCCATGCATCTCTTTCCTCCCTGGCTCCCGCTCCTTAGACCCTCCCCAACATTCACCCACCCACCCCTTGGTTCATTTGTTCTTTGCTGACAGGAGAGGTGCATGTTCAACTTTCTGATCCTGAGTTTTAATCAGGTCTTATTTTAATCAGTGCCTGCAAAGAAATCTTTGCTACTCTAAGGCATGGGGCGTCCTATGCTTCCTTCTAAAAGCTATCTTTCATACCTAGATCTTCAATCTTTATGGAACTAATTTTTATGTATGCTTTCAGGTGAGGCACAAAATTTATCTTTGCCATTCGGATATCCAATAGATCAAGCACCGTGTATTGAAAAGTCCATTCTTTATCTACTGCTCTGAAGTCTCACTTTGTTATAAATCAGGTGACTCTATGTTCTGTTTTGTTGGTCAGTTTGTCGATTCTTGTGCTAATATCACACAGTCTTAAGCATTATAACTTTATAATACGTCATGATATCTGCTAATATAAGCCCTTTACCTTTTCTTTTCACCTTCAAGAATACCTTAGCTATTCTTAGCCCTTTGAATTTCTATATATATTTTAGAATCAGTTTGTAAATCTCTAGAAAATAATTGCCAGGATTTTGCTTGATCTAAAATTGATTTGGAGGGAATTTATATCTTTAACACAGTGAGTTTCCTAATCCATGAACATGGTATGAGCCTTTTTATTTAGGCTTTATTTAATTTCTCTCATTAATGTTTTATTGTTTTTGTTTTGTTGTGGTTTTTTGTTGTTGTTTGTTTGTTTTAAATTGATTTGTTTAGGGAGAGAGAAAGGGAAAGACAGAGAGAGACAGAAACATCAGGTAGAGAGAAACATCAGTCAGCTACCTCCTCCATGCCCCCTACTGGGGATCGAGCCTGAAACCCAGGCATGTACCCTGATCTAAAATCAAACTGGTGACCTCTTAGTGCATGGAACAATGCTCAATCCAAGAAGCCACACTTGCTGGGTTGTTTCATTGTTTTTAATGTAGAGGTTTTGCTGATATATTTCAGATTTATTCCTAGGTATCTGATTTTTCTAATGTTATTGAAAATTGTATTATTTTAAAATAATGCAATTATGACTTGGTATCTAGGGATTTTATGAAATTCACTTATTTTAACAGATTCTCTCTAGATGCTTTTGGATTTTCTGCACACAGTCATGTAATCTGCAAGTAATAAGAGTTTCAATTATTCATCTTAAATTATTTTGCTTTTTTTTTTCTTGTCTTGTTGCACTGGCTACTGGCTCCGGTTTTATCATGCTAAACAGACAGACACTTGTGCAAGGAAACACACAGGTCTGTAAGACTGTTTTAAAACTCCCGCTTGTGTAAGATTTTCTGTGTGCTACTACATCCACCCGGAAAATCCTCCCTGCCTTCTTCTTGCTTAGGTAAAACTCAAGCACCTTTCAGGTCTCAGCTTAAACTTCTTCAGGAAGATTTCACTGATCCTCTGAGACTGGGTACAGGGAGTGGGAATTGCCTACTATCAAGGTGATTAGCATAGCTCTTAGGGCTTGAGGCTGAAATTGCTTGTCTATGAATTTGTCTCCCCTGCTGAACTATAAGCCCTTCAAGGGCAGAGACTCTACAATGTTCATTACTACATCGAAACATTAGTTAGCACAGTGCCTGGCGTACCATAGCATTTCATAAATGTTAGCTTATCATCCTCCTTATCCTAATCCTGGTCTTCAACCTCCTCCTCCTCATCTAGCTACTGAAGCATGGCGTTCATCTTTATCAGGGTCCATTAAAGTTGCCGAGTTATCTGTCTTTCCCACTAGACCATGATGTCCTCAAGGGTAAAATCTCATCTTTTAAGCTTGTATCCCTAGTTTTTCACACAGTGTCTGTCTCGAAATAGACCCCTAACTAACCGAGGTGTGGAAAGAGTGAATGAGTGAATAAATAAGGGAATGAATTAGTTGATGAGTGGTCCTTGCTATATGAAACTGAGGTCTATATAGAATGACTTGAGTAGCAACTTGTGGTACTCATACTGCAGAATTATAAGCCTAAAACTACAGCTAAGCCTTAGTTTAGTGTGAATTTCCTTTTGCCTAGGAGCTACTCTTGCTGACAATTCTCTCGTCTCTCTCCACCCTTCTAGAATTGTTGTGTCCTGGGTGGCTTTCTGAAATCACCATCGTAAGCTCCAGAAATCTCAGGCTAGGTACTTTTCTTGCTCCAAGCATCAAGACTTGTTATTTTGTTTTTTTTTACTGTCTTCTTTGGTGTTCTTTTCTTCCTAGAATTAAAGTTTGATTTTCATCTTGACACCTCTCCCTAGGCCCATGCATCTATCTCTTCCTGGCCTGGATCTCATCACTTGCCCTTCTCCCCACCCCAGCCTGTTGCTTTGCTATTTCAAAACTTGAAATATACATTCTTAAGTTTTCAGACACTAGGGATTTAATCACATCTGCAGGGACCGGGAAAGAGTTTGGGATTTATTTTTCATGATCGGTCATCAGGACCTGTGATAACTCAGCCATGAGCTCACAGCCCAGAGACCTGCCTTGCACATATTTGAAAACAGAATGAAGCTCTGCAGGGCACTTCTTCAGAATCACTCGTCTCCTACAGGCAGGTTAACTTTCCTTCCTCCAGCCTTACCTGGAGGCCTGCCTCTCCTTTGGTGTTATCTTCAGCTTGCATGGCTCTCTAGAAGGCCTCCTTGCACATCGCCTTCCCAACTGAAAACTCAGTTCCATCCCCTGAGATGAGCCAGGCAGCAGGGCAGCTCCTGACAGAGTCTGCAGTATGGGAGAGTGGGCCTGGTGTGTTCCCACCAGCTGACTAGAGGCTGCAGGGAGCGGGGTAGGGCCAACGAGCCAGTGAGATCAGGGACTTGGAATGCAAGCTCTTGCTCCAGGCTTGGTGAGCCTCTAAGTGAACTTCACTCACCCTCCTCTCTTCTCACCCCTAGATAAACGCAGCCATCCAGCTAAGGGGATCCATTGTTTGCTTCTCTCTGAGGCAGTATCTCTAATGCAAATCCTGCTGTTTAGATGTTCACTTCTACACCACTCTTTTGACCTGGACCAGGACCATAGTAAAGCAAACTAAGCACCTACAATGGAAAATTTCAGGAGATACTCTTAAGTGTTGACCCTTAGGAGATACTCACCCTTAGGTGTTGCACAGTCCTGAGAGGGGGTGCCTCCTTAAATTTTGTGCCTTATGCACTTCACTTGTGTAACCCCAGGCCTAGCATTGGTTCTGATCCAGCTGTTTAAAGCAGATGATCCTTCAACACAGATTAAGTAACCATGATGAGAGTCACAGAAATGCAGAGAGCCCCCTTCCCTTTCCTTTGATCTTTCTACTGATCTTTCCTTTGATCTTTCTACTGAACTCTGAAATGTTTTGTCGGTCTGTACCTACCCTAGCAAGAGCTACTATTTGTTGAGAGTTTGGTATATGCTGGGTTCTGAGCTAGTTCTGCTCTTGGTTATTATTTATCATTCTCTCAAGAACCCTATGAAGTTAGTGATATTATTCCAATTTTGTAGAAGAAAACAGGTTATTAGAGATGGTTCTTTGCCCAGCCAAAAAGAGGGAGAGCCAGGGTTTGGCACAGATGTATCTGCTACCCCAGCATTCTGCACTCACTGAGCTGCCCTTACACTCAAGGGGGCTTCTACCAAGCAGGCAAAGCTATTGAGTTTCTCAGTGGCAGGGGTTTTGAGTGTAGGGAAAGGCAAGTGGAGTGTGTACCCAGGGGCTCAAGAAAGGAGTATACAGAGGAGATTCTGGAGGTAATGCCAAGAAAAGGTCGCAGAAGCCCCACTATCCAATTTGACCTCTTCATAGCAGGCTTTAATAGTGACCCTGGCTCTGAGCGTGGGCCAGAGAGGATTGTACTGGACCAAGCTGAACCTCCATGGATTCAGTCCTCTGGCAGGGGGCAGCCCAGTGCACCTGTTTGCACCTCCCCTCTGCCTGGGATTCTACAGTCTTAGGGCCTTGTTCATGGCCTCCCCTCCTGGACACTTTTCCTCCTCCTCAACCAGCAAAATTCTGCTGCTTCCTCAAGGCCCATTGCAAGCGTAACCTCTCTAAGAAACTCTCTTCGGCCTTTCACTCCCCGCTCACGTTCTGCAGAATGAAATTGTTCTGTCTTGCCACGGTCTTTATTCTTCAAGTTTTGAAGGATCTGTTGTAGAGTTGTCTCTGGAGGCAGTTTCTGATTCAGCATGAGCTCCTGAGGGCCTGCTGCATGCTTCCCTGCAGTGTTCCAGGGGTGCCAGGTGTCAATTTGTTACCACCTTCCTAGAGAACATTGTTTTTCCCATAGAGTTGTCCCGGGAAATCACAGCACATATAAGTATAGGCAGTGGACGGTGAAGCTCTCTTCCCCTCTCCTAGTCCCACTGCCCAGTGTGTCCACTGCTGAGTCCACTAGCCTTTCTCCAGAGGTTTCTGCACAAACACATATGGACAACAGACAGATGGACACATTTCTTGAATTTTTTTCTTCCCAATAATAGGGTCACACTATGTTTCGTGGATTTCTTTCTCTACTTAACAGTGCAAGGTGGCTGTGGGTCTATGTCAGCGCACACAAAGTTGTCTCATTTGTTTAACAGCTATGTGTAGGTGTACCGTAGTTATTAAATATCTTCTGTTGATGGGTAGTGGGTTGTAATAATTTTTTCTGATATAAACTTTCTTGTCCTAAAATATTCGCCTATTTGAGTAGATATTTTTATGGCCTGGAGACCTAACAGATGGCCATCTTGGGGGGACAGTACGTGCCTTGGATTCTGGAGCGTGTTGCAAAGCTGCCCTCAAGGGCCTGAGAAAGTTTTCTCTTTAAACCATGAATGGGAAGGCTTCTCTCCCACATCCGTACCCGAGCCTCACCAATACTGTGTGTTACCTACCGATCTTGACAACTTCTGCCACTGTGAAAGGAAAAAATGAGATGTAATTGCTGGTTTGACTTATATCTCTTTCATAGATTGGTAGAGTGGATTAGTTTTTCATATTTGTTGCCATTAGTATTGCCTGTTCATGTCCTCTGTCTATTGCCCTTTTTGATTATTAATCTTTTTCTATTGATTTTTATAAGTTCTTTTCATACTGGGTCAATTCGGTATTCATTTGTCCTATGTATAGGAAGTATTTTCCCCAGCTTATCTTTTAATTGGTTCTATGAGTTATTAATATTAATGAAAACCTTCTTATAAGTAAGTACTTCTTAAAAATTTTGATTTTTCCCTACTGTAAAATAAATGCATAAGCTTTGAAGTTGGATCTGAGTTCAAACACAGGCCACACAGCTTACTCTGTGAACTTCATAAATCCCTTAACCTTTCTGAGCCTCAGCGTCCTGATCTGCTACTTACAAGTAATGCTGGGATTAAACGAGACAATGGCAGAGAGCAGGCATCGACAGCAATGGGTGGAATTACAGAGAAACACCTCTGATGTCGGAAGGAGGCTCCCTGTGGCCCAATGCTGCCTCACCTCCCTCTGCTCCCCTGCTGTGCTTCTTCCCTGAAATGCTTCACCTTAGTCTGGGGGTGGGGTGGTTCCCCCCAAACATGCCCCTTCTTTTCCTACCCTGGGAAAATCCAAGTGAGGACATTCTGGCTGTCTCCGCCTCCGTTAATAAGGAAGGCATTCCCTGAGTTCATGTCTGTTCCACCAGCCAGACCATCTGCTACCTGACAAAGGTCACCCCAGATTCTCTCATTTACATTCCTGAAATTTGCTGAACCTCATCATTTCAGCCTTAGATCGATTTGCTAGATTTTTATTTCATTTTCAAGTTGTTCATTTCCTCTATCATGCAGACTAGTAATTTCAGGGGCTGTATTATAATTTCAAGATGTTGTTTTAGAAGCATTACAAAACATTAAAGTACATTTAGCCTTGAATTGTCACTTAAGATTATTGCAGGAAATTAGGGCTTTCTGGATCATAAATGTGACAATAGATTGAGAACACAGCTTCTATTATGATTAAATGAGGACAAGGAGTAAAGAAGTGTTAAGTCCACAGCCAGTTCCTGCGTGGGCAGCAGGAACCCAAGGAAATTGAGGCCTGAGCTGGCGGGTGGGGAGCTGGCCTGGGCTGGGGGACTTGGCGGGGGGCGCGCACCATCCCAGAGTGAGGGGCACACACAGCCCCTTCCCCACCTGAGGGGCATACTGGCTGGGTTATAGAAGTTGGGGCACAGACTCTGCAGTCTGCCTAGGTTTCTGATCGTCACTCAAGCCCACTCCCATCCCCCCACTATCTTTCTTTATTTCTGTCTTTAGCATCACCCTGGCCCATCCTTGCAATGCCTTTAATGGCTGGCTTCACTTCATGCCAAGCTGTCTGCCCATGGCTGCTGTCGTGCCCATGGAGCTGAGGGCCTTTAGAAAGTGGGAGGGATGCCAAGGTACCAGCAGCCCCTGGGACCAGTATGTAGGGGCCCAGCGGGACCTGCTTTGTATGTCTCTTTGGTTTGAGGCAGGAATCTGCCAAGAGCGCCTGTGGGGCTCCCTGGGAGGGGACAGGTGTTACAGCTCAGGGTGCACTGCAGGGGCCTGAAAGCCGCCCGCCAGCTGGAGGGCCCACTGTGGGCAGCGGCTTCGCACTCCGCAGGCTGGCCTTGGAAACGGGCTTCCAGCCCGCAGGCCCGCAGCAGCATGCCATCCGCCTCAGACGCTGGCTGCTGCACCCAGCCGAGTGTTTCTCCTGGGAGCTGGGCTCCTGGTGCGGCTTCTGCAGCCTGGCACATTTCCGCTGGGCTTGAGACCAACTCAGCCTGGCTCAAGGCTCCCGGAGGGCACACAGGAGCTCTCTGCAGGCTCAGGGCCTCCTCGCGGGGGGTTTGGGACACGTGGCAGCGATGTCAGGCAGTGGGCGGACAGCTGAGAAACCCAGGGAAAGGTCTCCGAGTGGGAGTGATGTCCCTGCGCTTTGTCAGTGTGACATGGAGCTGGTCTCCCGGCCGCAGACACCCCACATGGTCCCAGCATAACGGGGCAACTAACCTCCTCCCCTCCAGCCTCTCAGGGCTGAGCCCTTGTGGTAGCCAATGGCCTCATTTTACAGATGAGAGACACAGAGATTAAGAACCTCTGCCTGAAGGTACACAGGGCTCTGTCCCTTCTGGTGTCCTGCTGTTCAGTCTCCTCAGTGCCGAGCCTGCCCTGCAGTGGACTCCTGCAGCCCTCAGTTCCCATGTCTCACCCAGGTGAGACTGGGAGCTCCTAAGAACCCCGTGGGTGTCCAAAGCCTTTTTTGGGGGGTGGGGGAGAGGCATTCCTTTCTCCACTCTGAACATGATCCATGACTCCCTTCCCATCACACAGCAACCTTGGCCTTCTTGCCCTCTGATCCTTCCACTGGGGGCTCACAGGCTGCCCTGCTGCCCCACCCACCCACCCTCTACACTGACCAGAGTCCCAGGGCCCTGGGTGGGGCAAGGACGGGGAAGCCGTTCCTGGCACCGATATGTTTGAATGAATGAATGACTGGACTGTGTCCTGTCATTTCAGCCCTTGATCAGGACTGATGGAGCATTGCCCCTGTCATCAGAAGACTGTGCCCTGCTGTCTACTTGAATTCCCATGTCCTTCTAGGACAGAGACAAGTTCTGCTCACTCTTGACCGTATCAGTATCACTGTCTGCAGAGGGTACTGGGGGCCTGTGCCTGGAGCCGTGCTCTGAGCCAGCCACCACCCATGTCCTGGGACCTTAGAAACCCTTGAGCACCTGGCACCCATGGGCCATTTGCCCAGCTGGGCCTTTCTGATCAAGGAGTTTCCCAGATGCTGGGGAGTCCGCAGCCTGCTGTCCTATGCAGTACCCTCCCCTGACAACACAGTTTCCTCCTGAGACAGGAGGTCCCAGCTCCCCCACGGTTGGTCCCAAGATGTCAGCAGCAGGGCTGCAGAGTTAGACCTCTGCTCTGGAAGTCTTCCCAGGATGACTCCTGATGCTCTGTGCAAGGCGTGCTCAATGCCTTTTGATGTGTAACAGTCATGCAAGGGGCATTCTGGGGGGGGGGGGGACCCCTCTATCCACTCAAACATCTCCCACCTTTCCCACTACCCCCTCTCTCCATTGCAATTTCCTGGGACTATGAAGCTCAGGCCATGCTGTCCCCAGGCTCACTCAAACACTGCCCCACGGTGCCCACACTTCACCTCTTGGGGGCCCCAGGCAGCCCAGAGCCCCCCCTTTCCCCCTGGATGGGATCATTTGTTCTGTATCAGCCAGGAATGGCCTGGAGTGAGGATTTCTGCTTCCACAGGAAGTCTCCCCACCCCATGTCTCCAGGGATCCAGATAATTCCCTCCTCTCTTTCTCCTCCTCTCTCCATCACCAGTGCACCCTATTTAACGCATCAAACCACAGCCTTTACAGTTTTGAAGTGCTCGCTCTCCAGGGAAATCTGAGAAGGCCCACTGTGTATCTCTGACATGGGTGGTTTTTCTTTGGGCCCAGAACCCTCCTGCAAGCTGCCCCGGAAGATTTCCAGGTTCCCAGCTCACCTCTGGAGCTGGCCTGCTAAAGCTGGTCCCGAGCGCGGATGGACGCCCTTAGGGCCTCCCCGAAGTGCGCAGGTTCACGGGGCGAGGAGAGCCGCCGGTGCTGCTGCCGTCACTTGGAGCTTATGGTTCCCTTTGCCCGTACCTAGAGCTGCCGGTGCCCAAAGTGTGAGCAGACCAGGCGGAGAGGGCCAGCGCACATTTTGACTTACGATGAATCCGGCTTCATGTTGTTGTCCCGCGGAGTCGGCAAAGGAGCCGCTTGCCCTGGCAGCTCTCGGTGGCATGGGCAGTGCCTGAGCAGTGTCCGCACCTGGGCACGCGGCCCACCTACGGTGCTATCCGCCAAGTTGCCGTTTTGAGGTGCAAATAGGGGCAGCTGGGGTGCAGCAGAAGGGGTGAGGGTGGTGGAGGCAGAGAGGCCCAGGATTGAACCCCTGGCTCCGTCCCCTCCAGGGGGGTCTTGGACAAGTCGATGCTCTGAGTGGACTGAGTGGCGCCCAGCCCCCCGGTGACGTGAGGAACCCTGGAAGCACCCACCCTGGCCC
The DNA here is from genome assembly GCF_014108415.1 of Molossus molossus. NCBI lineage: Eukaryota > Metazoa > Chordata > Mammalia > Chiroptera > Molossidae > Molossus > Molossus molossus. Next base: position 16,558,486 of record NW_023425346.1, read on the forward strand.
GAGGACCCGTCAATCCAGGGTGGCCTTTCGGTTCGCTCGCCCCAAGTAAAAAGGCTTCTTGGTGTTCCCTGCCCCTTCTGTGGGGTGCTGGTGTGAGAGAGGGGGTACCACAGAGCTCAGGCTGGGGACGGGAGGGATGTACCCCGAGAGGCCACTCCTCCTCCAACCTGCTCACGCTCCCTGCCCCTCCGCCGCCCAGACCCCCGGGCAGGGAGGACCCCTGGCCAGGAGGGTCCTCTGAGAGGCGTGCCCAGCGCCCAGAAGGCAGCTAGTGCCAGTCGGGAGGTGAGGGAGCCTCAGCGCAACTTTCAGCGACTTGTCTGAAGTCACGCAGGTGGGAGGACCCAGCAGCCCGGACTCCAGCTCCAGACACGGCCAGGAAGCCCCGAGGGGAAGCGAGGGAAGGGTGAATAAGGGATGGTGGGAGCAGGGAGGGGGGGAGGGGAGGACAACGGGGGACAATAGCACTGTGTGGTGCTCCTTCAAAGGCAGGGGCAGAGTTAAAGCTAAAGGAAGCTAAGCTCTTCCCTCCTCCCCTCTTCCTCATTCCACCCTCCAAACAGGAAGCCAAGCCCTGGTCTGGAAATTGGGGCTTGGGCACAGATTTAGTCGTGGCTCTGCCACTAGCTGGCTGTGTGACTTTGGGTAAACTTCCTAACTTCTCTGGACCTTGCTTTCCTCCTTCATAAAACGAGAGGCTTGGATGAGATGACCATTGTCTCTTCCAGCTTTAAAAATGCCTGTGATTATTCAGGCAACAATCCCATAGCTCTCCCTGCTGTGATGGCTTTAAAATGGGAAGCCAGCACAATGCCTTGGGAAGGACGCTTGATCTTTTCTTCTTCATCTAGGGAAGAGCGTAGAATGAAGGGAAGCCAGACACAGCCTGGCGGCTGATGCTGGGGTACAGGCAGTCCCTTCCCCACCTCCCCCATGGCAGCCCAGGCCTCTCCCACCTGCAGGAAAGTGCGTAGTTTATACCTCCGTGCTGTGAGTGAAAGGAGCTAAGAATAACCGCGGTGACTCTTAGTGTGCTAGGGCCACCATAACAAAGTACCACGGACAGCGTGGCCCAAACAGACATTTATTTTCCCACAATTCTCGAGGCCAGAAATGTAAGATCAAGAGCTCAGTAGGTTTGTTTTCTTCTGAGGACTCTCTCCTTGGCTTGCAGATGGCCACCGGCTCACTGTGTCCTCACATGGCTGTTCTCTGTTTTGATGCATCCTGGTCATAACTTACCTCTTTAAAGACCCCGTCTCCAAGTACCGTCACATTCTCAAGTACTGAGGGTTGGGGCTTCAACATATGAATTTTATGGGGACACAATTCAACCCACAAAAGTGGCCATGACATTTATTGTCCATGCTGGAATACTTAAAAGAAAAACATTTTTGAACTTTTTTAAAAACTATAACATGCATACTGAGAAGTACACATATTGTAAGTTTATAGAACACATTCACATAAGCAGGGTAAGAAATCAAATATTATCAGTACCCCAAAATCTCCTTTGTCCCCTCACACCTATCTCACCAAGTACCTGACTTCCAGCACCATACATTAACTTTCCCTGTCTTTGTATTTGTATGTACAGAATCATCTAGTATGTAATTTTTTATATCTGCCTCTTCACTCAACATTATGTTTGTGAGATTCACTCATATTGTAGGGTGCGGTTGTATTCTGTCGATTCTCCCTGCTGAATAGAATGTATAGTATTCCACTGTGCGAATATTCCACAATGTATCTGCATGTTCTACCACTGAGGAGCTTTTGAGCAGTTTGCACTTGGGGACTGTTATAGACCCAGGTTGCTATGAACATTGGTGACATGTCTTCTGGTGGATATATTTTATGCATTTCTGTGGGTGTATACCTGGGAGTGGAGTAGCTGGGTCATAGGTTATGCATGTGCGCAGCTTTAGTGAGGCTGCCTAATCCATTTCCTAAGTACTTGGACCAGTTTACACTCCCACCAGCAGTGACAGTATGAGCATTTCAGGTGCTCCATATCCTTGCCTGGACATGTTTGTTACTTCACGTATTTTTATTGTAGCTATTCCGGCGAGTGTGTGATGATATCACTCTACACTTTTCACTTGCATTTCCCTGAAGCTCCAGGGTTCGGAACACCTTTGCATCTGGATCGTTTTTCTTGTAAAGTGCCTGCTCAAGTCTTTTATACATTTTTTTTCTCCCTCCTGGATTACCTGCCTTTATTTTGTTGTTTTGTAGGACTGCTTCATATATTTTCCGTGAGTCCCTTCTGAAACAATTTTGGAAGTAAAAGGAGGGGGCTAATGATAAATATGCTGGGACAAGTGTTGCAAACCAGGATCATCTTGTGCTATTTGGACAAACTCAAATGATCAACACACAGTGTGGTCCCGTTTTAACAAGATTTAAAAAGGCAAAGGTGAGGCACTAGGGACTCAGGTAAGAGAACATGTAAAAGGGCCCTGTTTGTAGTGCACCCCGCTTTGCAGAGCTCTGTCCCCTGTCTTCCTGCATCTTTCCGAAGATCAGAGTCCGGTATTGGGATGAATTTTTATTCCCAGGTGGTGCCAATCAGGCATTCAGCTTTTCTGATCTGCCTTGGATTTATTAAGTTTCTGACATTTTATAATCTTCTTCCAACATCTAATTTTATTAGTGAAGAAAAGATATCTTGAATAGTTAAATGACATCCCCAAGTTCCCACAGCTTGTTAGTACAGAACTTGGACTAAAGTTTAAGGCTATAGTGCTTTCTTTTCTTTCTTTCTTTTTAATATAATTTTTTCTTTATTGATTTTAGAGAGACAGGAAGAGAGAGGGAGAGAGGGAAAAACACCGATGAGAGAGAACATTGATTAGCCGCCCCCTGCACGCCCCTCACTGGGGATCTGGCCCACAACCTGGGCATGTGCCCTGACCGGGAGTCGAACCGGCAACCTCTTGGTGCATGGGTTGATGCTCAACCACTGAGCCACACCGGCCGGACTGTAGTGCTTTCTTGAAAGGCATTTTGATAAGTACGCAGTGTTTAAGTGAACCCATAAATGTCTTTGATCGTGCGCAAGGTCATTGGAAACCAATTGATGTTGTTGAAACATTGGGGGAGGGAGGAAAGATACTGCCCCGAAGTCGGAGACTCAGCCCTTGATGGCGTCAGGCTCAGGCTCGCCCTGTTTTCTCACTGACCGAAAAGTGAGGCTCCACGGAACGACCTCTGCTATTCCTTTCAACTCTAAGTTCTACATCCAAACACCTTGCAAGAGGGAAGAGGAAGGTTAGCTGGGTTTTTTTGTTTGTTTGTTGTTGTTGTTGCAACAGGAAGAAAATGAGTATAGATTTCCTGTGAAAGGGAAGGGTTGGGTTGCTGTAGGCCATGAAGAGAAAGGCCAGAAGTCAGACTGCAAGACGGGGAAGTCCCATTGGCCCAGTGGTGGAGCGCAGCCTCGGTTCTCACGCTCACATCAAATGTGCAGAAGAAAATGTTTACTTACAGAAGGGGTTCAGGTTATACCTGGGAGACTGAGTGACGTTACCTTGGGAAACTCAGAGAATCTCCTCTGCGGTCACTGAACTAAAGGCATTCCTGTAATGGTGATTATTATGACTGGAAGTAAAGAGAAACCCATATTCAAATAGGCGTAAGGAAAATAAAGTAAGAAAAAAAAACATACAAATTCATGTCGTTTTAAAAATCCATGGGTAGACCTTATTTCTGGCCTGGCAGGATTCAGGCCAAATGATGGTAAAGTCCACGCCCCCAACTCCCCCACCCTCGCCTCTCCTGCTGTACCCTTGGCTCCGCCTCCCTCCGCTCTGGCCTGTTGAAGGAAGGCTCTGCTGTGTGGGCACAGGCTTGGCTGCAGGCTGGTGTTTTTCCGGCGGAGCACCCAGCAGACTCTTTCTTCCCCGGAGCTTCCAGCAAGTGTCCCAGACTGACCTGACTGGGCCCATGCTCGTCACTGAAGCAGCCAGTGTGACGGTGGCTACCCACACCTTCGTCATCTAACTACCTTCGGGGATGGAGAGTGCGGTCAGCCCCCAACCCGAACTCCAGGGACTGAGTCAGGGATGGTGGTTCCCGAGGGACCGTCGGGGCCCTTACTGGAGGGAGGGAGGGAGGATTTAATTCTAGGCAGGCACAACACCTGATACCTACTTTACCATCTGTGTTGTTGTGATTTAGAATAAGAAATATATGTTTTGTCTTCATCCCCATTTCTGGCGTAGAGCTCCTAAAATCCTTTGGAAATTCCTACGTGGTGAGGGCAATCAGGGGGTGTCTGTTTACGCTGAGGAGGTGACTTTTGGAGATCACCTCTGAATAGGGCCTGGCTGCCAGGAGAACCAACCATGTGATTAGAGGGTTGGAAGTTTTAGTCCCACCTCTGACCTCTGGGAAGGGGAGAGAGGCTGCTCGAGATTGAGTCCAATCACCAATAGCCAATAATTTAATCAATTATGTCTATGTAATGAAACCTCTATAAAAACCCAGAAGTCCATGGCCACACAGCTGGGAACAGCACAGCTGAGGCCCAGGTCTCCCTGACTCCAAGCTGCTGGCCTTACCCCCCTTCTACACCGTGGCTCAGAGCCTGTGGCCATGGGCACTGGGAAGTGGGTGTGCACCCAGGGCGGAAGTGGAGGGAGGGGTCATGGATCCCGGTCATTGGGAGTGGAGGCCTTCTTAGTCCCAGTGGCCAGAGGATCAGGCGGTCACGCCCCTTGTCATTCCTCCTGGAGAAGAAGGGTAGGAGCTGGGAGGGGCTCCCGCTTTCTTCCTGGGACTGGGGATTTTTCCTTCTTCGTGCAGTCCTGCCCCTGTCGGTTGCCTTCTTTACTTCAGCCTCCACTTCTTGCTTCTCAGCTTCTTTAACCCCCAAGTACCCAGCTGTGTGTCAGGGGAGGGATAAGTGAGTCAGGGCTTTAGGACAGAGTGGTGGGAGCCCCCTTTCCAGGTAGGGGCAAGAACAGTAGGAAATCAGGAGACTTAAATTCTGGTCCTCCCTCTATTCTTAATTGCAAGATAATCCTGGGAAAGCCTCTTTCTGGGCCTTATCTGTGAGTTTAGGATTGGAGGGTGTCTGATATTCTGTGGTCTAGCCTTCTTCTGGATCTCTGACCTCTGGGAGCTGTCTTGGTAGCAGTGAGGATGCTGGTGGGGAGGTGGCGATGATGGTAGAGATCAAGATGTTCAGGGAGGTGTTGATGGTCGTCTCTGTGAGCTCTTACTTGGCACTTGACATCCATTATCTCATTTAATAACCCCAGCAGCTTTTACCTCCATGTCACAGATGGGAGCCTGAGCTTGAGAGAGTAAACTTGGTCAGCTCTCGGTGGGTGGGTGGCCTAGATCAAGCAAAGCCAGAGAGGCCAGGGGCTAGGTCATGGGAAAATCCAGGGTAGGCATAGAGGAGGAGGGGGTCCACGGGCCATAGTCATGTTCTGCTCACCCCAGACCCTCTCCCTTTACCACCACGTTGTGTCCAGATGGGAAGTTAGGGTCCTAATGGCAAGATTTCATCCTCGTGAGGCCGTACAGCACATGGAAGAGAAAGTCTCTGACCACCTGCGGCAGATGCATTCTCTCCATTTTTCTGTAGGTCTCCCTGGGGCTGCAGACTCCAACCCTTATGCCTTGGGTCTTGACCTGCAGCTTCTCTGACAAAGGCCTGTATGTAGCCTCTTTGTGGGGAACCGTGATTTCGGTCCCGCGGGGGACTTATTTTGGGACAAGTGTGTGTCCTCCAACATGTCTCTATGGTAAATGTGACCTTTCTGTCTCAGTTGCTGACCCTCACCTGTACTCTGTCCGTCCCCCATGAGGCCGTCTTGGCGAGAAACAGGAAAAGAGAGGAGCTTTCGTGTAGAGAACTGAGGGCCTGGTGTAGCTCAGAGGGCCGAGAGACTCACGTGTGCCTCTGCGGGCACGTTTAGAACCTGAGACTCCTCACCCCTGCTGGGTTTCTGGGGCCTGGGGATTCTGTTCTGGCTTGAAGGAGAAGGCAACACCTTCTTTCCGTTTCCACTCTCTCCGTCTCTTCCCCACAGGATGAGGAATGGAAGTGACCCAGGCCCTGGGCCTCCGTCAGGAGGGTTAGTGCTGACCCCTCTGATCAGGGGAGCTGGCTTCAGATGGATTCTCTGTGCATTAGGTAAATGCATGACTATGAAATACCCTCCTGCCCAGCTCCTCGCCTGGGCTCTGCAGCACCCCCTCTTCCCTCCTCCCCATGTGTATTGAACAATTACCATGGAAAAGCTTCTGTTATGTGCTGAGAATACGACTGAAGACAGAGAGTCCTGCCTTAATGCAGTTTACAGTCTAGTTTCCACTGTAGTGCTACGAGGCCTGGGCAGCAGGACAGGTGCTGGCGGACCTGTAGTGAGAACTGGATGTAGCCTCACGGAGACAAGGGTTTTCCTGGAGGCGGTGACAACAAGCAGAGACTCCGTGGAATAGAGCTGCACAAAGCATGGGAGTCAGGGTGACAGGAGGAGGGAGGGAGGGCGGGAGGGAAGGAGAAGGAAGAGCAGAGGATAAGGAGACGTGGTCTAGGCATCGGCACCAGCACCGGCACCGGCACCGGCACAGAAGCCTGGAGAGGCCCGGCCCGCCTCAGCCACAGGAACTCAGCGCCCGTTCTAGGGCCCGAGTCCCACAGAGGGTGCACAGGCGGAGACCTTGGGAAGGAGAGAGGCCAGGAGCAAGATCCGCCGGCCCAGCCACTCACCTCCACGCTCCTGAGGTGCCCCTGCTGCCTCTGCTGGGTGTGCCTGGCCGGAGGGCGTTCACCCGAGGGGAGCTCATGACCAGTGCACGCACCCCGAGACGGGGAGGCCCTGCGCTTGGACTGCTGGGCTGTTTGAATCTGGGTACCCCGTCCCACCTCTCTGGGTCTCTGCTGGCTCCCCAGTGGATTTGTTTCTGAGGCTTTCTCATGCTGGCACTCTGGGCTTTTCATTCTCTCCATTTGCAGGGAACTAAGCTGTTAGAAACCAGTCTGCTAGCATCAGGCAGTGTGTATGTGTCCTGGCCAGTGCTAGGCTGCTTTGAGTTGATCTCTGGCAGGTGGCCCAGCTGTCACGTGGTCCTCAGCTTCCCTGGCGGGCACGGCGGGGGACACAGGGCCCTCATGACCACCACCCGGGAGACCTGGCTTCCCCTGGCCTGCGGAGAACAGCTACAGGCTTCGGAAGCTGCCCCACACATGGGGACCTGACTAGAGGAGGTTTAGAAGACTGTTACATAGCAAGCCCCACACAGGTGCAGACAATTAGATCCACATAGAAAATGTTTATTTATCAGGCTCTATTAATCATTTCCTATGCAGTCATCGCGGTCCGGAGGCTCTCGACCACAGTGATGACTGTAAATGCTGCTACTTTGGGTGCAGGCGGCCGTCCCCCAGCTCCCAGGCAGGAGGACTTGTTTAGAGACACACATCTGTTACTGTGGCAGTGTTCAGACTCCCTTACACCGGAGCGCGCAGAGCAGAGAGATGGATGGAGAGCTGAGCAAATTGCCGGCCATTTGGAAGCCGGGTCTCTGGCCTCCACATGGTGGTTAGAGCCACAGTGGGGAGAGGGTTCTTTCTTGGACTCTATCAAATAGCTGAGGCAAGGACAGGACATCAAACCATCTATCTTCTTGGACAGAAGCAGCCATCTGTGGCCTTTCTATCATTTTAAAGCTGTGGCCTGTGCCCTTCTCTGAAAACCAAATCCCAACAGCCCTTCTGTCTTCTCCTATAGAACATCTCTCAGTGGAAAGAGGGCAAAGAAGGCCGACCGGTTTCAGTGACGGACACTGAGCTGGCGAGTCACTGGGGAGGTGACCACAGGTGTCCAGCCAAGCCCTGGCAGGCCGTCCAGGGCGCCCAGAAGGCTTGGTGCACAGCCGACACCCACGCCCCTGTCTCCTGTCTGTGTTGTTTCCGAAACCGCTCCGCTTTCCTTCGGCGAACTCGGCAGTGAGTGGCGACCACGTCCCGGGCGGACCTGCTAGCCGCCAGGGAACCTGCCTGCAGCTGGTGCAGTCACCCTCTCGAGTCATCCAAGAAAATGATGCAGAGGGAGAGGTGTGTGCTGGCAACGCGGGCAAGGGCGGCATGGGTCGGTTCGTGTGACCTTGGGAACAGATGCAGAGGAGAAAGGGGAACGGAAGCAGAAAGAAGCGAAAGGATAGAAACCATGGGTTTACCAGCTGGAGAAACGTGCAAAGAAAGAGGGGAAATGGAGGGGGGAAGGGAAGAAGTAGGAAGAGGGAGGAGAGAGGGAGCAGAGGGACAACGGAGAGAAGAAAAGCAGGAGACGGAACAGGGGAGGGCTGTGCTCCGGACGGGGGGACTGGCCGGTGGTGGTCACAGAGGAACCAGAGGGAGGGGTCTTGGTTCCTGTCCGCTCAGATTGCAGACACTCCATGTGCTGTTTCAAAAGCAAGCACGTGACTGTGGCAGGGCCCCGGGAATGACCAGATTTGGGCCCCACCTCAATCTAGTGGTTCTCAGATTTGAGTGTGAGAGTCAACCAGTGTGTTTGAGAACCCCCTCCAGAGACCCAGGCTCCAGCTCCAGACGCTGACCCAGTAAGCCCGGGTTGGGGCCTGACACGGACATTTCTAACAAGTTCCTGGGTGAGGCGGATGCTACTGTTCCAGGAACCCCTCTTGAGAACCACTGTCTTAGAGGTTAGAGACTAAATCAAGGTCGGTGCTGACTTGGGGTCCTTGTGTTGGACAAAATCAGTGAGTGAAATCAGTCTCAATTGGCTGACAGAAGCAGATTGGCAAACACAAAAAGTATAAATCGATGAAGTGCCAAAACTTTTTATTGGATGGAAGTGCCAAAACTTCACAGCTCTTCATTCAACTCAGCGTGGGCTTACTTTCTACTGGCAACTGCACTTTAAACATCAAGCAGATGTTCCTCCTGCTGTATCCGAGTGGACTTATCACCCACAAAACCTGATGGCGTGTTCTCCGCCCACCCTGGTTCTGGTCACACAGCCTTGCAGAGGGTGAGCTGCCACAGCATCCCTTCATCACTTGCTCATGCCCTGTGTTTGCCTGGCTGCTGTTTTCCAGGCCAACTCTTCCTCTCCTTGAATTTTTCTCAGTGTTTTGTCCTGTGTGAGGGTCAGGTAGCCCTTCTCTTTGCTGCCATGTGCTCTGTCCAGACTACGGTCATGACCCTTTGCAAACAGTCACCAGGCTGCGGCTGCCTCGTCCTCCTCTGCTGTTTATCATCGGTGCCTAGAAGAGGGTCTATAATAGATGCCAGTCAGTCAAAAAATAGTTTTGAGTGAATAGACAAAGTCCAGAGAACTTGAATTGGAGGATGTCTAACTCCTGTTCACCATGGTCACGGTCGGAGAGAAGTAAGAATATTGGGGCAGGAAGAGGCTGGAGAAACGATATGAATCACAGGAACCCTGAAGCATATTCAGCACCCTCCTCGGCAACCCCAAGGCTCGAATGAGTCTGGGAAATGGGACTCCAACACCAGGTGGAAAAGCAAATCTTTGGGGTCTCTTCAACTCACACAAAATATCTTTGCTTGGGGAAAGATCCCATGTCCAGATTTTCTCTGCTTAGTACTAGCTAAGTATTCTTTTCTCAGGTGCTTGTGTAAGATACATTGATGGATGGACAGATGGATGGTTGAATGGATAAATGGACAGGTGGACAAACAGATGGATCGAGTCCTTATAGGCTTGGTCACCGAGTCATGACCTAGAATCATATTTTGTTTTCTGAACATTCTCCAGCTCCCTTTGACTAGATTTCAGAAAGGGGTGTCAATGTGGGATATTTGCACTCAGAGCTTTACCGTGTGCCTGTTCTGTCTCCTGTTCTCTAAGAGGAGTTCTGGGGTGCACAAAGAGCTGCCTTCATTTTAAAGGTTAGAGGGACGAACCTGAGCCAGTCAGATGCAGGAATGCCAGGGATCCCTGGGGCGCAGTTCACTGCACCTCTGGGGACCAGTCGGAACAGGCTGGCCGCCAGGCCTCGGGAGGGCGCTGGCGCGCATCCGCATTGCTGCTGTTTCTTAAACAGCGTCATTCTGCCGAGAACGAACCGTCATTGTCTAATGGCTCTTGTCATTTTAGTGTCGTGATCAAACAGGAAAAATGGAAGTACTTTATGTGGAAAGAAAGATAGAATATGAAGGTATTTTTTAACCCAGAAGGCAAGCTGCCTGGAGTATAATACGGATCTATCAATAATGCAGTTAAAACTGTTTACCTGCTTTACATGCCTGGGTTCAGTTCACCGATCTTCATTCAAGTTCACACTAAAGTTATTTAACTGTGGGCTGCACATTATACCACATAGACCAAAGCATTATAGATTTTTCCAAATGTAATATACAAGTCCAAATTGATTGCAGCCAAACGTAAACTTAGTCAAGTCTTTAATATGCTCTATTAAGGCATGAATAAGACTTTAAAGCTCTGTCTCAGCTGCAGAGGAGCTGGGACTGGAGCTGAACCGGCTGCAAACAGGAAGACTAAAAACACCTTTAGATGTGATATTTATTCTCAACAATGTGTCATGTAAAATAATGAACTATTTTTTCCAAATGTAAAAGTGAGCAATTACCTGCCCTTATAAAATGACCAATTTTACAAGGATGCTGGTTTGGTCCCCCTTGCCCCCAGCAGAGGCTACCCTTGCCCACAGGCACACGCCTCTCATTGGCGGTACCTGTATGCCCAATGCTCCATTTTCCTAGAACGAAATTATCTTTCAAAGCACAGGAAGAAAGACAACAGCCATTTCCCCTGCCTCTGGTTGGGGTAAAGGAAGTATATTCCAACATCTTTGCCAGGTATTTGGCACAATTTGTGTTATTCGCAAATGACTAGGAAAGGGGTCGAATGAGCTATGCAAACTAGAAATTTGTGCTTTCATGATTATTTAGGCTTTAGATAATTTGTATTCCCCTCAGAAGGAAGGCTTTACGTGAAAGGACTGGGTAAAACGTGCCGACACCATGGCTGAGAAGGCATACTTGCATACATTTAATCCGAAATACGATCAGGATCAACTGTGGTTGCATCGATAGAAGCTGAGGATGGTAAGTACAGGCGAGGCAGGGTTTCCTTGGCTTGACGGGACTCGCTGGTATGTGGCTGGGAAGGGGGCAGTTGGGGAGTAGCAACTAGCATCTATGGCTGGTCCTAATTGAAATGTGCTGTAAGCATGGAAGCCACACGGGGTTTCAAAGACTTACTATGAAAAAAATAAAAAAAAATAAAACATCTCATAAAGAGCATCAGGTTGATTTTATGTTGAAAGTGCATGTGAAATGAACATATTTGGGGTATATTGAATTACAGAAGCTGTTGTTAAATTGATTTCCCCTGTCTCTCTTTACTTGTTGAATGTGGCTACTAGAAGTTTTGAAATTACACGAGGCTTACCTTGTATTTCTAGTGGACAGCGCCGCTCTACATCCTCTTTACTTGGTAGAATGAGGGCTCGTGTTTACTGCCTTGTGTTTTGTATGTTTGCAAACTGAAAATATGAGAAACAGACTCAAAGTACTTGTCTTGGGTTTGGAAGTTCGAGAAGCACGTGTCCTAGTTATAGAACACGGGCAACTAACTTTGAGACTCAATTTCAGCTGTAAAGTGAAGACAGTAACAATTTTGATCTTACCAGGTTATTATCAGAAGTGACGAATGCACAGGAAATTAGCAGAGAATGCTTAGCGCAGAACCTGACATGGGGAAAGCTCAATGAATATTTGGCATTAATCTTGGTTATATCTCAAGACCTGTCTGATGCCTAATCTTAAATCTCAGTCCATTTCTGACTCAGCTTGTTTCTCATTTCCCATGTTTGTATTTGGTGTTATATCTACCTACTTTTATAGCCAGAAAGCCAAGATTTTTATTCTTTTTCTTATCATTGAAGAACCTTGGGCTTGGTTCCTTGTGTTCTTATTCAGACTAAGGTAGTTCTCAGTTACTTTAGCTCATTTCGATTTCAGATCAAGAATTCTGTCCTGGTTAAAACTATAAATCAGGCCACAACTCTTCACTGGCCCCTGTCCCTTGCCTCATACCAGGATGCTGGGGCCTTGTTTTTTTTACTGAACTCAGCTGCTTTTGGTGGGATGATCAATCAATGACATTGATGTCTACAAAGGGGGCAAAGGTAACAAAGGAATAGGGTCTTATATACATATAAGGGATCACTGGCACAAAAGCAAATACAGGTCAGAAGAGCACTTTTATGACTTCTCTCCACGCCCACAGCCCTGCCTTCTTTTCTCAGTCTTTCTTCCACTGGCTTTAAAAGCTGTGCTGTGTTCAAGCTGTGGGGAAGACAAGGTGCTTCCTATCGCCTTTCCAGATCCTTCCTGCCTGAATACAACCTCCTGCAGTGTAGCATAGCACGTGTCTAAACCCTGTGCTCAAATTCCATATTCTAGGGAACAGGACCTCAGATGAAGATGGTTGTACTTGTTTTCTAAAATTCAGTGGCAGGGAAGATGGGGAAAATGGTTAAAATGTGAAGATATAGCTTCCCTAGGTAGATGAGCATCCTAGCTCCTTCACAATTAACGAGGTCATCCTTGCAATCAGAGCAGCACGAGAAAAACAAGGAGAAATGACTTAAGAACACACTTGGAATAGCACAGGTGGCTGGCAGCACCCGTGCTTCCGAAAACGGGGGGGGGAGTCCCCAATTTCCTCTGAAAGTATTTTTTTAATCAGAAAAATGTTGATTTGTGCTTCCATCAGGCAGCTGTGACTAGGTGATTCAGAATATACTCTTGACTTAAGGTGATCTTTTTTGCCTTTTCATTAGATCAATATGTAGCTTTTCCTGTTTAGTTTTTAGATTTGCTGAGTGTTCTCAGGGTAGCAAATTCAAAGGAAAGAAATAAGCAAATTGGGTTATATTTCAAGCTTGGGCTGAGATTTGACAGGAGAAGCCCCTGGAAATTAACAGGGGAGAGGAGTTCTAGGACCCTCTTTGCTGACAGCTGGATTTGCGGAGGTTTGTTATTGGGGGGCCAGCGAACACACCCAGGGCCACTCCACCACCAGGTGAGTGCATGAGGGGGGCCCACCCTGGATGTGTAAACTTGGCCATTTTTCCTGGACCATTTATTAATGAACTATTTACTGTCGGTCAGAGGCAGGAAGGAACCATTGCCAACAACTGCTTCCCTGTGGTTTCCTAGAAAATCAGAGCGTTGAAAGTGTGAATTTTCCCTTATTCTATTATTCAAATTTGGGTGAGGGAATGAAGCATTTCTGGAAATCCAAAACATGTCTGTAAGATGTCAGCTCTGCTCACTCGCATTCTGGTCTCTGGCCTATTCCCACACCTCCATCCCCTTCTGTGAGAGAAGAGAGCAAATCCTGCTGATTTCTGACCTGGCATCCCTTGGTTGTGCTTTTTTTTTGGGGGGGGGGGGTGGAGAATCACTGTAGAATAAATGTTCATGAAATTTGTGATATCAGTTGTCTGTGGCCTAATAGACTCTATCTGCCTGAGGTCACAGAAGTAGCGATGATGGGGAAGTGGGGATGCAGACACGTGGGCATGCGCACTGTGTCCATGCAGTCAGCTTCTGCTCTGTGGTGGGGCCACTGAGTCATCTCTCTTTAGAGCCTAATCATTTCCGAGCTGTTGACACTCATGTTACTGGCAGAATGTGAAGGACGTTTTATATTTTCCATTCTGTTTGGATAACTGTCTGATTTTAAAACATTTGAAAAGAAATAGAAGTGCTGTTGCAGATATTAGCATTATAACTACAGGTGTGTGAACCTAGTAAATGCATGGAAAAATCGAACACAAGACATTCTCAGTGACTGGCCAGTCTGACTTTCCTTCCCTAGAAACTGAATGCAAGATCAGGTCACTAAATATGTTCCTTTGTTACCATGTCCATTTGTCTTGAAGATATCACTGGGTCTCCTTTGCGTGGACATTCTTTAAAATGCAAATGTTTCATCTGATAGGGTATACATCTATTTTTTAAAAAAACAAAGACATAACTAGGTTAATGGACTACATAAAATGCTTTCTGGATGCACAAACAACAACGAAAACATTTTTAAAAAATTAACAGCCATTTAACAGGTATAAATAAACTGTCCAAAGCATTTAATGGACTGTAATACAGTCAACTCCCCCAGCCCTGAAACAGTGTTCAATTCTTTTCTGCTAGTGGCAACAGACGCTGTCAAACACATTGAAAACTGTGTACCATTTCCTGGCCAGGGAGCACAGAAGTGAGGGGTAAATATGTTATGGTGTTTGTTGTTGTTCTCATGCTGTATTTTTGTTTCTCCGCTCCCTTCCCGGCTCAGGGCTGATTGTTGTGACGCTGGCCATCTGCTGGATGCCTAACCAGGTTCGCAGGATCATGGCTGCTGCCAGACCCAAGCACGACTGGACGAGGTCCTACTTCCAGGCGTACATGATCCTCCTCCCTTTCTCGGACACCTTCTTCTACCTGAGCTCGGTGGTCAACCCTCTCCTGTACAACGTGTCCTCGCAGCAGTTCCGCAGGGTGTTCTGGCAGGTGCTGCGCTGCCGCCTGACCCTGCAGCACGCCAACCACGAGAGGCGGCTGCGCAGCCTGGGCGCCCCCACCACGGACAGCGCCCGCTCGGCGCGCCGCCCCCTCATCTTCCTGGCTTCCAGGCGCAGTTCCTCTGCAAGGAGAACTAACAAGGTGTTCCTAAGCACTTTTCAGAGCGAGGCCGAAGCCAAGCCCGAGTCTAAGACCCAGCCATTGAGTCCCGAGTCGCCAGAGCCCAAGTGGGAGACGAAACCGGCCAGTGGTGCAGCAGGGAATGGTTTTCAGGAGCAGGAAGTGTGAGTGCCCAGTAAGAAAGCCTTGAGGCTAACCAGCCCGCCCCGCGAAAGCAGCATTCCCCTCACACAGCAGTGACAAATGTTTCCCATCAGGGACAGGAGTGCGAGCTGGGGGCCTTGGGGAAGGCACACGCCCACTTCACTGTCTTCTAAGGGCCAATTCTGGCTACAGACAGGAACTTTGAATCCATCCCCTCCCTTTTCTTAAGTACACACTGAAAATTCAGTCAGACTGAATGTATTCAGAGCTTACAAAAATGTTTTACACTGAGCTCTTTCATTATTTGCAAAGGAACTAAAAGAAAGAATGCAGACTCCCTACCCAGAACCAAAGGACACCCAGAAGAGCTCATGGAGTGGGGCAGCAAGGGTCAGAAGAACAATGCAGGAGGGGCTGGCATCTCATTCAGCAGTGTGCCACGAAGAGGGCTAATGTGGCGAGCAGGGTGGTGGTGGGGAGCTCTGGCTGCAGGGCCAGGGCCGAGCTGCTCCTTTTCTTGGGCCGAGGGCCGTTGCACAGAGGAGTGTTACAGCAGCTGATGCACACAGAGTTCAGTTTCCCTGGGGAGCAGAAGGACTGATACCCAGCCGAGGCGATGAGGCAGGCTGCCGACGATGCACACGACTTGCGGTACATGATCCCTGCAACACAGACCCAAAGGAGCTGGGTTAACCTGCGCCGGCAATGGACAGCACACCTCTGAGCCCAGATCCCAGTGTGTCCTGCCTCCTGTCACAGCCCAGAGGGGCTTTGGGTGGTTTCACTGAGCCTCCCAAACAGAATTGTTCCAAAAGCTATTTGAGATACAATGCCATGGAATAAAAAGCTGTCAAACCAGAGTCCACTTTTTTAAGTCAGAATTCACACTGTGTACTGAATACAGAGCCTTTTCCCTTTGTTGTTCAAACTACTGCATGCCAGACAGGACCACACGCTGTGTCTAGCTCTCATCTTAGTTTATAAAGGATACACAGAGAGGGCTCTCAACTACGTATTCAATCATGGAATTTTCTGAATAAAGACCAGATCCCTACTGAAGGGGCCCTGATTTGTCCCAGGTTTGAGGAGATCCACAACAGCCCTCTTCTCAGGGAAGACGTTTTGCCCTTAGCATGTCTGGTCATTTGCCCAGTCAGCATCACACAACGAGCACTTAATATGTACCATGTGAGCACATAAAGGAGCTTCCTGAAAAGACTGGAGGGTGCATCTTGAAGAGTACATGTGTCATGTCCAAATTGCAGCATAGCGATCAAATTAGGGTTTCTTTCAAAGCTAGAAGTAAATGCAATTCCAATGATAATAGCGAAGCTTATTTAAGTGCTTTCTCATATGCAGGGACTCTTCAGAGACCCAGTGTCACAGATGATATACCTACCTACAAGGAAGGACCTCATGATCATCCCCATTTCACAGATAGAGAGCCTAAGGCAAGAGAGGGTTAGTTAACTGGTCCAAAGTCAAATCCCAGCAGAGCAGCAGGGATTTGAGCCTAGTAGTCTGGCTCCATGCTGTCAAGTCTGGATCACTGTATAGAAAGCAGATAGACAATAAACTACATAGTTTTGTTTTCTGTTTTAGGGGGGAGGCTTTACTCTGAAGATAGCTTTTAGAGGGCTCTTTTGTATCTATGATTTTTTTAATAGGTATAATTGACAGAATTATTTTTGGTCTAATAATAGATAATACTAGAGTTAGACATGGACGTGAATGGCCTTAGCCTCTCTGCTGCCCTGCACAGCTGAGGGGTACATTCCAGGAGCAGCCGGGGCGCTTCCCCCCTGACCCCTGCAGGCATGTGCTTGCAGGTGTTGCTTTGGTATGAGGCTGCCTTCTCCCCCTTGAGAATGGCTGCTTTGGGTGCTGGAGAAACAGTCAAGATTTCACCTCCTTCTTGAAAGTTCTAGGAAGTATAAGAAACACCTTAGATTTACATCAAAACATGCAGTTATGTCATTTTTGTCTATCCATGTGTGTAAGGGTTGATTTCCTAACTCCAGTAGAAAATCCTGGAAGTAGCTGCTCTGGCAAGATAATGCCCGCGGACAGAGGGTGTGTGTTGCCCATTTATAGATTCCCCATAGTCTCTACATTTCCTATCCATTGCAGGAAATTAAGTTTTGCTCACTATTTGTTTATTCTTAAATAATAAAAGCACCAACTATCATTTTCCAGTTCAACCTCAGCAAACTTTTTCCTTTAAGTGAATATATTTTTCACTGTAAAAAATGATCAGACATTCAGATAAGGCGACCACCACATTCAATCCCAGGTTCTACTCAGATGTAAGCAGTCTTATCAGTTTTGGATGCCTCCTTCCAGGCCTGTTTCTATATATTTACATACGTACCCATGAAGAAATACAGTGTGTACATGTGCGCATGCAGATGAACACACTTGTTAACATCACATCCTCTATGCTGTTCTGTAATTTGCATTTTTAGTGACATAGCTGAGGATTTATTTTTAAGCCTAACTTTTTAGGGCAGAGAATCAGTGATGAGGTAGGTTACTTATATAATTCACAAGGGGAGCCCTGGATTTTGCAATTGCCACCAGGAGACACCCCCAGATTTCCTGGCTCTGGTGGCCAGTGGGGTTTAACATTTGTGGTCCCACAGGACTGTATATATTTGCATTCTTTAAAACTATTTGAGGTTATAGCTCCTAATCAGCCTGAATCTAGGTGCTGACTGAGCTCCTCCCCTCTGAGATACTGACTGGCTGTGGAGCACCCTATACTGCCAGGAGCTATTAAAATAAAACAAGTGGCTTGGGCAATCACCAGCTTGAGAGACTGAATGATAAGGTCCATCTCCTACACAAGGTCAACCCTTCAAGATGGGAAAAGGTGGCTGGTTCATTTAATTTCTAGAGACTAACAGAGAGAGTTAAGAAAATCAAAGAAACAAAGGAATATGTTCCAAACAACACAAGATAAAATTCTGAAAATAAAACCTTAATGAGACAGAGATAAATCATTTACCCCAGAAAGAGTCCCAAGTAACGGTCATAAAAAGGCTCACTGCACTAAGGAAGAGAATCAATGAATACAAAGAGACAGATAATATAGAAAGTATCAAAGAGAAGTCACAGAAGTGATGAATATAATAACTGGACTGAGAAATATACTAGCGTTCAACAGCAGACTAGATAATGTAGTGGACTCCATCAGCTCAAAGGCAGGGACAGTAGAAATCACCTAATCAGAGTAGACAAAAGAAAAAAGAATGAAAAAAAGTGAAGATAGCTTAAAGGACAACAACAAGCAGACTAATATCATGTTATAGGAGTTCCAGAAGAGAAGAAAGAGAGGAAGAAGCAGACAATTTACTTGAACAATTACCGACTGAAAACGTCCCTAACCTAGGGAAGGAGACAGACATACAGATCCAGGAAGCCCAGAGAGTTCTAAATAAGAAGAGCTCAAAGAGACACATACCAAGGTATATTACAATTATAATATTAAAAGTCGAAGACAAGAGGAGAAGCTCAAAAGCAGAAAGAGAAAAATGTGTTATGTACAAGGGAACCCCCATGAGATTATCAGATGTTTCAACAGAAACTTTCCAGGCCAGAAGGGAGGGGCATGATATCGTCACAGTGCTAAAAGAAAACAACAACAGAAACCCACTAACCAAGAAAACCCTACCTGGCAAAGTTACTATTCAGAACTAAAAGAGTGATAAAAATTTTTTTAAAAGAGTTTTTTTGGACAAAAGTTAAAGGGATTCATCACTACTAAACCAGAATTACAAGAAATGTTAAATGTAATTCTTTAAGCTGAAAAAAAGGATGCTTGTTAGTAACAAGAAAACATGTGAAGGTATAAATTTGATGTAAATATATAGTAAAGTGAACGAATTAAAAAAAAAACACAAAAAACGGTAGCCCTGGCCTGTTTGAGTCAGTGGTTAGAGCATTGGCCCGCAGACCAGAGAGTCCCGGGTTCGGTTCCCACCAAGGGCACATACCTTGGTTACAGTTTGTCCCCAGCCTTGGTTGGGGTCGTGTGGGTGGCAACCACTCAATGTGTGTCTCTCACATCAATGTCTCTCTCTCACATCAATGTCTCTCTCTCTCCCTCCCACTCTACCTCCCACTCTATCTCAAGATAAATGGGGGGGGGGGGATACTTTGAAAGTTAAAAGATATGTAGTAAAAATAACTACAATAATTAGCTAAGGCATACACAAGATAAAAATATATTAAATGTGACAATAAAAACAAAATGCTGGGGGGGAGAATAAAAATCCAAAGCTTTAGGATGCATTCACACTTAAGTTGTGATCAACATATAAGTTGTTATATGTAAGCCTCACATTAACCACAGAGCAAAAACCTATAGTAGATACATAAAAAATAATGAGAAAGGAATCAAAACATACCATTAAAGAAAGTCATCAAACCACAAAGGAAGAGAGCAAGAAAATAAGAATGGGCCAGAGGAACTACAAAACAGACAGAAAATAATTAATAAAATGTCAATAAGTACATACCTATCAATAATATTACTTTAGCCCTGGCCAGTTTGGCTCAGCGGTTAGAGCGTCGGCCTGCGGTCCTGAGAGACCCGGGTTCGGTTCCCGCTAAGGGCACGTACCTCGGTTGCAGTTTGTCCCCGGCCCTGGTCGGTTGTGTGGGTGGCAGCCACTTGATGTGTTCCTTTCACATCGAAGTTTCTCTCTCTCTCTCTCTGTTCCTCTCTCTCCCTCCCACTCTACCTGAACAAAAAATGAAAAAATGTCCTCGGGTGAGGATAAAATAATAATAATAATAATAATAATAATAATAATAATAATTACTTTAAATGTAAATGGACTAAATACTTCAATCAAGACAGAGTGGCTAAATGGATTTAAAAACCAAAACACAAGACCCATCCATATGCTGCCTACAAGAGGCTCACTTCAGATATAAGGACACACACAGATTATGAAGGGGTGGGAACATATTCCATGCAAATGGAAGCCAAAATAAAGCCAGGGTAGCTATACTTATGTCAGACAAAATGGACATAAGACTGTAATAAAGACAAAGATTATGTGTCATTAGATAATGGTAAAGGGTCAATCCAACAAGAGAAGATAACATTTGCAAATATTTACGCACCCAACATATAAGCAGGTAAATATATAAAGCAAATATTAACAAAGCAAAAGGGAGAAATAGACAGCAATACAATAACAATAGGGGACTTTAATACCACTTACATCAATGGATAGATCATCCAGACAGAAAATCAATAAGGAAACATTGACCTTAAAAGCCATGTTAGACAAGATGAACTTAACGGATATATATAAACATTCCATAGTAAAGTAACAGAATACACATTTTTCTCAAGTGCATATGCATCATTCTTCAGAATAGATCATATTTTAGGACATAAAATGAATCTTAAAAAATGTTAGAAGACTGAAATCATATTAAACATGTTTTTTGACCAAATGGTACAAAACTGGAAATCAGTTACAAGAAGAAAATTGGAAAATTCACAAATAAGTGGACATTAAACAATATGCTACTGAACAACCAATAGGTCAAAAAAGAAGAAAAAAAAAATACCTTGACACAAGTGAAAGTGAGACAACATACCCTAACTTCAGGGCTGCAACAAAAGCAGTTCTTAGAGGGAAGTTCATAGTGATAAATGCCTATCGTAAGAAACAAGAAAAATCTCAAATAAAAAACTTAACATTATACTTCAGAGAACTACAAAAAAAAAAAAAAAAAGAAGAAGAAGAAAAAAATGAAGCCCAAATTTAACAGAAGGAAGAAAATAAAATCAGAGTAGAAATAAATAGAAACTAAAAAGACAATAAAAAATATCAATGAACCAAGAGCTAGTTTTTTAAAAATATAAACAATATTGACAAACCTGTAGCTAGAATCACTGAGAACAGGAGAGAAAACTCAAATAAAATTAGAAATGAAAGAAGAGACCTACAACAGATACCACAGAAATACAAAGGATCATAAAAGAGTACTATAAACAATTATACACCAACAATTGTACAAGCTAGAACAAAATTTCCAAGAAATATAACCTCCAAAACTGAATCATGAAGAAACAGAAAATCTGAACAGACTAATTACCAATAAGGAGATTGAATCAGTATTTAAAAACTTCCCAACAGACAAACGTCCAGGACCAGATGGCTTCACAGGTGAATTCTACATAACATTCAGAAAAGAATACCAGTCCTTCCCAAACTCTTCCAAAAAACTAAAGAGGAAAGTACATTTCCAAACTTATTTTATGTGACCAGCATGACCCTGATACCAAAAACCAGACAAAGACACCACAAGAAAAGACAATTACAGTCCAACATCCCTGACGAACACAGCTGCAAAAAGCCTCAACAAAATATTAGCAAAGCAAATTGAATACCTTGAAAGGATTAATACATCATGACCAAGGATGCACGGATGGTTCAACACCCACAATTCCATCAAGGTAATGCACCACATTAACAAAATCAAGGATAAAATAATCTCATCTTAATAGATGCAAAAAAAGCATATGATAAAATTTAACATCCATTTATGATAAAAACTCACAACAACATGTGTATAGAGGAGATGTACCTCAACATAATAAATACCACATATGACAAGCCCACGGTTAACATCATACTCAACATAGAAAAGTTGAAAGCTTTTCTTCTAAGATCAGAAATGAGGGAAGAATCTCCACACTTGCCACTTTTATTCAACATAGTGTTGGAGGTCCTAGCTGAAGCACTAGCCAAGAAAGGAATAAAAAGCATCCAAATTGGAAAGATAGAAGTAAAAATATCACTATTTGTAGATTTTATATATAAAATAGTGACATTTTTACTTCTTTTTCTCTCTATTCTCTCTCTCTCTCTCTCTCTCTCTCTCTCTCTCTCTATATATATATATATATATATATATATATATATATATATATACATACAGTGATACCTCGGTTCTCGAACGCCTCGGTTTTCGACCAAATTGGTATTCGACCAGGAGATTCGAGAAACTTTTGTCTCGGAATCCGAACAAATATTTGGAACTCGAACTTCCGAGATGAGCCGAGTTGAGCCGAATGGCGTTCATTCGGCCCAGCGCGCCTTGCTTGCGCCATCAGTGTGAGTGCAGAGAGAGAGTCACGCTTTGTGGAGTCACGCTTTCCTATTGGGGTTCATTGCTTCGGTTCTCGAACAATTCGGTTCTCGACCGTCCTCCTGGAACGAATTATGTTCGAGAACCGAGGTATCACTGTGTGTGTGTATATGTATATATATATATATATATATATATATATATATATATATATATATATAATTATATAAAAATATGTGTGTGTGTGTGTGTGTGTGTGTGTGTCCTAAATTAATTCAGTAAAATTACAGGATACAAAATCAATATACAAAAATATGTTACATTTCTATATACTAAAAATGAACTATCGGAAAGAGAAATGAAGAAAATTGTATTTACAATTGCATCAAAAAGAATAAAATATATAAGAATGAACTTAACCAAGGAGATAAAAGACCTGAATGCTGACCAGTGTCAGGAAAACTGGACAGCTGCATACAAAAATAAAAATAAAAAAGAAACTGGACTACTACACTAATTAATACACAAAAATTTACTCAAAAGGGATTAAAGACTTGAACGTAAGACCTGAAGCTACAAAATTCCTTAAAGTAAACATAGGCAGTAAGCTCCTTGACCTTGGTCTTGGCAATAATTTTTTTGGATCTGACACCCAAAACAAAGGCAACAAAGGTAAAAAAATAAACATGTAGGACTCCATCAAATTTAAAACTTTTTCACACCAAAGGAAACCAACAAAATAAAAAGGCAACCTACTGAATTTGAGAAAATATTTTCAAGCTAGTATACCTGATAAGGGGCTAATACCCAAAATATATAAGGAACTAATACAACTCAATAACATAAAGAACTAGGACCAACCAAAGAAACAAATGTAACCCAAACAAAACCATCAAAATTTTTTTTTTAAATGCATAGGGTTTGACTAGACATTAAAGAAATAAATACACACACACACACACACACAATGGCCAAAAGGTACATAAAAAGATGCTAAACATCACTGATTACCAGGAAAATACAAATCAAAACCACAATGAGATATCAGCTCACATTTGTTAGAAATAAGTGTTGGTGAGGGTGTGGAGAACATAGAACCCTGTGCACTGTTGGTGGGAATGTAAATTGGTGCAGTCAGGATAGGAAAGAGTATGGAGGTTCCAAAAAATTATAAATAGAACTACCATATGATCCAGCAAATGTCACTTGTGGGTATTTATCCAAGGAAATAAAAAACACTAATTTGAAAAGTTATATACACCTCTTACGTTTATTATAGCATCATTTGCAATAGCCAAGATATGAAAACAACCAAAGTCAACTGATTGATGAATGGATGAATGGCTGTATAGTGTTCCACAGACAATGGAACACTATACAGCCATAAAAAAGAATGAGATCTTGCCATTTGTGACCATGTGGACCTTGAGGGCATGATGCTAAAAGAAATAACTCGGACAGAGAAAGACAAATGCCATGTTATCTCACTTATATGTGGAATCTAAAACAACAGCAACAATAATCCAAGCTCACAGATACAGAGAACACACTGGTGGCTGCCAGAGGTGAAGGCTGGGGGTGAGTAGAATGGGTAAAGGAGGGTCAAAGCTACAAACTTTGTTATAAATAATTAAGTCATGGAGCTAGAACGTACAGCATGGTGACTAGATAATATTGTATTGCATATTTGAAAGTCGCTAAGAGATAAAATCTTAAAAGTCCTCATTACAAGAAAAAAAATTGAAAGTATGTATGGTGATGGATGTTAACTACACTTATTGTGGTGATCATTTCACAATATATACAAATATCAAATACAAAAAAAAAATGGGTTCTTTTTTTTTTCCCTCTCTATCTTCTTTTTAAAACTATTTAATCAAGGAGTTCATGCATCTTATTATATCCTATATACAATTTTAAGAGCTTTACAAATATTAACTCATTTAATCATTGTAATAACTCTAGCAATAATGGCCCAATGGTAAACTGAGGCAGAGGGAGGTTAAGTGATTTATTTAGGGGCCATGCAGGTAATTATACGGAAGAGCCAGGATTTGAAATCAGGAATCCTGGCTTTAGAATCTCTGCTCTTAAGAACTGTGGCCCATTGCCTGCCTTGGAATAATACACTTCCAATGGTGGGGTGTGGGGGGGTGGCAAAATTACATACACATACATACATTTTGTATACCTACACATAAAATATTTCTGCAAGAGTACATAAAAAATTGACAATTTTTGGGGGGTAGGCATACAGGGTGACCACAGGACAGGGTGTGAAAGAAAACTGTACACCCTTTTTTACCATTTGAAATCAGAACAACGCCAATGAAGAACTTTTTTTACCCTTCTAAAATAATGCCCCCAAAGAACCATTTTTATCTGATGCCCTCTTTCCCAGTGTAGCTGCCTCTTCCTAGCTGTGTCCACTAGAGGGCTCCCAGGAATGAACACACCCTCAAGAAGAGAGCTGCAGAGTTACCCCCAAAGCCCAAATCTCAGGGTCACATGGCAGGGGCACTTGTGTCTGTCTGTCTTTCCTTTTTTTGTTAACCCCGCCCCCATGAGCTCAGCTCTGGGGCCAGGAGAGGAGGAGCTGCAGGTAAACCAGAAAGGAACCTCTCGGACTACTGGTGAAGGGTAAATTGGCCTAAGGATTTGGAAGGATCTCTAATAATTTAAAATGTACAAACGCAACAGTTCCACCTCTTGGCATTTACCCTCCAAAACAAACGCACTTTCATGCGTGCACATCCTTAACAGGGAAAAGGAGCGTGCACACTGTGGGGAGTACGTGGCCGTTGAAGGGGCAGAGCTCTATATTGATCTGGCTCAGTGTACTGACTATTGAATTATTCCTGTATCGACATG
Source organism: Molossus molossus (assembly GCF_014108415.1). NCBI lineage: Eukaryota > Metazoa > Chordata > Mammalia > Chiroptera > Molossidae > Molossus > Molossus molossus. The sequence goes on from NW_023425346.1 coordinate 16,583,300, forward strand.
GTTCTCAATAAGAGAAAAATGAATTTCAAGTGATCTAAAAATATACCAATTATGCAAGAAAAAAACACAAAGCAATACAATCTGTGCTGTTGTGGTATGCCTGTAGGGTGTGTGTGTGTCCACATCTCTGTAAAAGCAGGCATCCAGTGGTGGTCCCTTTAGGTCTGGACCACAGTCAGAAAGCATTTTTGATTTATTTGTGACAGCTGAACGTTTTCCAGTCAGAATGCATTCGTGGATTGCATCTGTGATGACAAACTAATAGAGATAAAAAAGCATAAACTGAACTCTGAGCCTTGGAGCACGTAAGAGCACATAGCACCAGGTGGCATAGGGTCCACATCACTCCAGCCAGAACACAGTCCAGCTTCCCGGCGCCGGAGCTTCCCCGAAACCTCAGATGGGTTTGGACAAGGGCACCATGGCTCTGCGTGACTTGAGCAGCGTCGTGGGCAGGAGTGGTGTCTTGGCTGCCCTCGGCCTTGGATTTGATTTTCCTACAGCTTTATGTCTGCCCTGGAGCTCTCAGCGGCCACCCCCTGTAGGAGAAGGCAGTGCCCAAGAGCCAGAGTGAGAAACTTTCCCAAATAAGTGAGGGACGCCCCTTCCCTGCTTGACTTTTAATCACTTCTAATACACTACTGGTTTTATTATTGTATCTTTTTAAATAGAATTCAGCTCCAGCAATTAGAACAGTGCCTAGCACATAGTAAAGGTTCAATAATTATTGACTGACTGACTGACTGAATGAATGAATGAATGAATGGAGAAAGGGAAGAAGACAGAAGGAAGAACCATTTGGAGGGGACCCTGAGGTCCCATGGTAGTGGGTGCTTTTCTGACTAGGTGCAACTGAAATGTTATTCCCAGGCTGGTGGGGCCTGGGTGACAAAGGTTCCATGAAGCTCAAACAAACCCCCAGCTTCTGGTTGCCACAGACAGAGGCTGACTTGGTGACGGGGATTCAGACCAGAGCTCGCAGGCTCGGCAGGCTGAGGCGGGGCTGTCCATCAGCGGAGCTGCGCTAATCCCACGGAGGCCAGCTCCCAGCCACTCCGCCCCGCGGGGCGCAGAGATGCGTCCTGCCACTGCCAAGTCACTGCTCATGGCCCTTGAGGAACACACCACCCCATATCATCACATTAATCAATCACCCAGCGTTTAAAACTTTAATCCTCTTTCAGTCTTTAGAGAGGTGACGGCGTCCTGGGAGCTCTTGGATGCAGATGGGTGGCGACGCTCACTTAAAGCCCGACCACAAATTGTTGGCTTTGAGGGAGTCGCTCGTGCTAATCTGCCTTATTTAGGATGTGGGTGATGGGCATGCTGAGGAATAAAGGAAAAACAAGGTTACATCCAGGGGATCTCACTCCACTGCACGACTCTGCCTGTTCCCTGGGCCCTGTGATATTTGACTGAAGGAAATATACTTCCAAGAATGATGCTGAAGACATAAAACATGAAAAAAAGGAAAAAGAAATTGGACCTTTGTGCCCTACACACTAGAATTAAGTATATATTTGGATTGAAATGCATCCAAATAAATGGTGCAAACACATTTCTGTTCCGTCATGTCCTCCTTGTTTTATAGACACTAGACATGATCCCTTCAAGTCGAGTGAAGCATGTGTAAGGCGCTCAGAGAAGCACCTGGCATGAGGTAGTTCCATGTACGTGTTTGCCACTGTGGTCATGGTGGTCATCACCATCATCGTCGTCCTCATCAGCTGACCAGGAGGCACTTTCTGATTCACGCCCTTCATTCACATAAGTAGTTACTTGTTGAGTTCATGCACGTCATGATACATCACTCACAGGGGACAGTGACTTCAATCCTAACTGATCGATTTGCTCTGACATTTTAAATGACTGGCTTCCCCCTCCCTTCCCCCCGGTTCACATCTATCCCAGTTCAGCCTGGACTATATTTGGGCCACATTTTATCAGAATGTTAGCATTGCATTCAGATGGAGGGGGACCCAAGGCCGGCCAGGAGATGGGGAAGGAGGAGGGAGAAAGAAGGAAGGTGTTAGAAGCGGGGGGTGGATGCTGGATGGCCTGTCTTCTCCTTTGCAGCAAGCACTCCATCAGGTAAGGGGCTTGCTTTGTAGGGTTGAATTATTGATCACACGAGGGGAAGAAGAAAGATGGTGTTTTCTCTTTGTCTGAGTCCGGCTCCTTTTGCTTGCTCCTAACATGCCTGGGTCACTCCAGACTGAGCGGCAGGATAAAAGGCCTGTGAAACAACTCTGCTTGAAGTCAGTCCACCCGGCGTGGGCTCAGCTCTGGAATTCCACATTGCGGAGACTTCCAGCATGGTTCCAAGACGAGCGTTCTGGCCCCAAAGCCTCGAGGCTGACCTGGCTGGCAGCAGACAGATAGGAAAACTTTGTAATGTCCTGCATCGCTGGAGCGATTCTATCCCTTTGGCCAAAACTCGGTTTTATCAAGGTTGTTCACGAAGGGGCCGGGCAGGGTGCAGCACGGCCCAGGCAGGAACAGGCCCGGCTCCAGCGGGTGGGAGCTGCTCGAGCAGTGGCCCACAGACATCTCAGAAGTCCCTGGGCAGTCCCCAGACACACCGAATCCCAGACCAACCTCAGATGATTGACACAGGGCGTCCCAACGTCCACATTCCCACCTTGGCGGGAGAGGGCACGTGCAGATGCTAAAAGCACACTGTAACTTATCCAGGGAGCAGTCTTGTCACTGCAAGACTTCATTCTGTGTCACAGCCCAGCTGTGCTCTGCTCTGCAGCAGACACACCTCCGCCACCCGAGGTCCAGTGCGGAGAGGGAAGGCGAGCTGGTTGCTTCCTCACTGCTGTCCACGCCCTTCCGTGACCGCATCTGTTCCCTTCTGCCCCCGTCATGACTGGCCTGTGCTATCAGACTCATTGGATGCTGTCAGAAGTCCGGGGCACACCTGCAGGGGAGCAGGGCCGTGCTGGTGTGGCCACTGCCCACCAAGGTGGTTCCCTCTCCTTGGCCCCTTACTGTCCCCCTGGGGTGACTTTTCCTATTCAAAACCTATACCATATATTGTAAATTTCTACTCCAGGCGTTGACACACTTTTTCTGTAATGGGCTAGACAGTATATACATTGGCCGTTGCCGGCCATATGGTCTCGGTCACAATGACTCCAGCGGACATTCTGCCATGGAAACTGCCACGGCTAACACATGAACATGTGGGTGTGGCTGTGTCCCCATGAACCTCCGCTGCCAGGAACAGTCTGCATCAGTGAGCTTGGGCTGCCATAACAAAATACCCCAGATGCTGCCTGGTTTAAACAACAGACGTTTTCTTGCAGTTCTGGAGCCTAGACGCCTCAGGTCAGGTGCTGGCAAATTCGGTTTCTGTGAGAACCTGGGAACCCTCCTTCTGGCTTGTAGACAGCTGCGCCCTCATCGGCATGTGCCCAGAGAGGGAGAGAGCTCTGGGGTCTCCCTTTCCAATGAGGGCACCAGTCCCGCTGGACCAGGGGCCCACCCTCATGACGTCATCAAACCCTACCGACCTCTCAAAGACCCCACCCCTCCAAATTCCATCACAGGGGGTTCGGGCTTCAACAGATACATTTTGAGGCTACAGAATTCAGTCCATTCCGCAGGGCCAGATTTCTATAAGGGGCCACAGTTTGCTGACCTCTGTTCTAGCCTGTTATAATCCAATCACCTTTACACGGAAAAAGCCTTTCACTTGCCCAGTCTGCCTTCCCGGCTGCGTGACAGAGGCCCCAGCGGTCTGGAATGCTTGCTTTGGGGGGAACGTCAGCCAGGATACTCGTGGGCTCCAGGGGTCTCAAAGATGCTCTATCAGAGGCTTTTGCTAAATTTACAGTATTTGTAGAATCTTTTCTCTATATTTTAAAACATTTTTAATTGAACTGTTTCTTCAGAAAGTATGCTCTTCATAACGTCTATAAACCCTGCAGGAGACCTGGAAGCCACGGGTGGAGAGCAGTCGCTACATTCTGACAGGAGACACAGCCGCAGCTTGAAGGGAAAATGAAAACGGCAGGCGAACCCGGAGGCCCTGACCGGATGCTGTTGCCAGCACGGGCAGGATGGTCTCCCGAGGAAGGCTTGCGGTCAGGTGCCTTTCGGCGGTCATCTTTAACGCCAAAACCCTGCGGGAAAACTGAAGCAGAGTTCCCCGCCCCCGGCCCCCCACCCCGGGTTCTGTATCAGTGCAGCTGTGTCTAGGAGTTGGCTCTCTGACTTCCCTGTCACAAGTTCCTGGGTCCTTTCTTCAGTGACTCCATAGAAACAGAAGCTTCCCCGTTTGTGTAAGAAGCCTCTGGTTTCAGCAGGTCCTGTTTTCTGGAGCATCCTGTTTAGCCCTGGTGGGTCTAGAGCGTTGCTGGGGCTCTGTCGTCCTCTCTTATTTTGTTTCCGGAAGCAAGGGAGCAGGCACAGTGTATAGTCATGCACCTCATACCGACGATTCAGTCAATATGGACCACGTATGTGCCAATGGTCTCATAAGACTATAACAGAGCTGAGAAATCCCTATGCCCAGTGGCAATGTGGCCATTGTAACATCACAGCACAATGCATTGCTTACGTGTTCAAGGTGATGCTGGCGTAAACTAACCTATTGTTCTGCTAGTCATATAAAAGTAGAGCACATGCAGCTATGTATAATACATAACACTTGATAATGATAATAAATGACTTCCTGGTTTATGTGTTTACTATACTTTTTCATCATTATTTTAGAGTGTACTCTTTCTACTGATACAAAATTAGTTTGCTGTAATACAGTATTATGCTGGCAGCATCCTCATGTTTACAGCATCTCCTTACTGCATCATTTTCTCTTGTGCTTGATTGAATCTCATGCTGTTCTGTAAAGGGATATGCTGGACAGCAGACTATACCACCCAGGTTTGTGTAAGTGCACTCTGCGATATTCACACAATGAAATCACTGATGATGTATTTCTCAGGATGTGTCCCCGTTGTTAAGTGGTACATGACTGTAAACACTGATGTGGTAACTTGCTCTCCCTCTCTCCCTAAACTCAATAGAAACATATTTTTTAAAAATTATTTTTTGGGGCAATATAAATTTGTTTGAAAATGGTGTATTCTGAAAGAAAACCATCATTAATTTTTTTTCTTCTCAAGTATGATGTTTTTAAGAAGATTTTGAAAACCATAACATTTCTAAAAGCACATCTAAAAAATTATAATTAAGCTCAGAAAGGAAGGGAGATGGAGGGAGAGAAACACTGATCAGCTGCCTCCTGCACACCCCCTACTAGGGATCCAGCCCGCAACCTGGCACATGCCCTGACCAGCAATCGAACCTGTGACCTCTCTTAGTGCATGGGACGATGCTCAACTAATGAAGCCACATTCGCCAGGGTGCCCAAGAGATAATTTAAGAGTTAAAGTGGCAATATTACTAAGAAGTTCTTCAGTAGTATGAAGGCCTATTGCTCACTTCTTTGATACATTATTTCTTGACCTATCAAAATGACACCTACGCTAAAAAATCCAATTCATGGTTGCCAGCAAACACAATGGAAAATGATCTTCGATCATAAGGTAAGTAAAGGAAGTTTTAATGATGAATTGAAATCCTGGACTAAGTGCCAGAAGATCAGGGTCCTTCATTAGTTTCTTCAGTCTTGATCCTCTTATTTACTGGCCTCAGATTCCTCTCTCTGAAATGGGATGGAGGAAGCTAAAATGGATCATGTTCACATTTAATTTTGCTTCTGAAATAATTCTTTACCCAGTGGAAAGAACATAAACCCTGGATTCCAACAGACCCACGTGAGAACTCTTGCTGCAGAGAATTAAATAAAGCATTTAACTTCTCTAAGCCTCAGTTTATCCTCTTGCAAACAGAGAACAGACTCATCCAACAGAGTGAAAGGATTAAGGATGAGGACTAAGATGATCATGCATGCAAAGCACCCATGACTGCTGGCCCATAGTGGACAGGGCAGGGAGGGGGTTGGTTCAAGATGAACCTGGAAGTATTCACAAAAAAAAGGACATATTCGAAAAAATGAGGAGGTGTTCAAAAAAGTAAGGAGATATTTTTTTTTAAATGGGTCAGGTTGAAAAAACACAGATGCCAACCTCCCACTGCACAGCTGGATTAATTGGACCAACAAAATAAATAACAAAAGTGCCGGATTAGAACTCATGAAATAAAGTGAATATCCATGAGGTCATACTGACATAGATCAGTAATTTACTCAATAACTGTTTGAGTAAGAAGAATTTCAAGTAATAAATACTTAAGGAATAAGGGACATTAAGATTAGAATGTTAAAGATATAATTGGTGAGGGGTGATTCACCAACAGATGCTGAAATTACTGAGCAAAGTTTGAGGAGGACACAGTACATATCTGTATAGTTTCGAATTATCTCCGTCGAGTTACCTGTTACTTGAAAGGGAAGAAACGTCCTTTCGTAGCAGAGAAACCCAGCAGACACCATCTTAACCAAGTGCTCCAAATTCGCATCACCAGTGATGCGACATTCACATCGTGCATCCCTCGGTAAGACGAGATCAGAAATGATGACACAGCCTTTCTGTTTTCTTGTAACCTCCATCTGATGATGATGTAGACAAAAAAGGGGGTTCTGGAAAGTAACCTCACAGGGTGATCTCATCATAAACCCCAAATGGGGCAGTAGGTAGTCACACCCCAGACACTCAACTTCTTTCTAAAGGGCTTATCTCTTTGCCTTAAGCAAGTCCTGTTCGCTGTTTCTGTACACCTCAGTTAACACCTCTGAAAAGCCCCCTTTCAGACCCTTCCTTCTAATACCTGATCACCCTTTCAGACCCCTCAAGAGAGCACATAACCTGAACTATCCTGTAATCCGATCCCCACTTTGCTTCCTCCCACCTTCATGTAATCTTCTTTCCATTCCTTCCTTAGTCTCAAATGTATAAAAAGAAACTGTAAACTGTTGTTCTATGAAGAATTTATCTCGATCTATTGAGGTCTTACATCCAGGTATATCCTCTGTTTGGCTCAAATAAATGTTTATAAAAATTCTCTTCAGGTTTGGACATTTTTGCACAGACAATGAGAAAACCCAAATCGAGAGGCAGCGGAAATAAGCTGACCTGTCCTTTTAAAAAAATGTCAAGATCACAAAAGATAAGGAAAGGATGAGGCACTGGCAGAGATTAAAGGAAGATAAGGAGACATGAGAACAGAATGCAATGTGAGATCCTGGTTAGGATCCGGGATCAGAAAAAGGAAAAACTGGTGAATTCCAATACAAATGATGGTTTCATTAATAGCATTGCACCAATGTTAATTTCTTAGTTTTGAGGCTTATACTATGATCATGCAAGTTCTTAACATTAGCAGAAGCTGGGTAAAGGGTATATGGAAAGTCTGTACTATTTTTGTAGCTTTTCTGTAAGTTTCAAAATAAAAAGTTGTAATGAAAGACATTGGTTATTAGGGAACAGATTGACAAACTTCAGAGGGAAGGGGGCGGGGAGCTGGAAAGAAATAAACCAAAGAACTTATATGCATACGTGCGCAACCAATGGACACAGACAATAGTTTGGAGAAAGCAGGAGGGGGTGGGGTGGGAAGGAAGAGGTCAATGGGGGAAAAGGGGGGGGGTCATTTGTAACACTTTCAACAATAAAGATAAAAAAGAGACATTAGTATGGATAAGAGACAAGTCTGTATCGTTTTTCTTTGTTTTCCCAAACTGAGCTGGGCTATTTAAAATTAAACTCCATTCTGACCAGTTATTCCTGCAGTAAACACTGGAGCAGTTTTCTAAAAAGCCCTGGGACCGACACGCAGAGGAACCATGCAGACAAGGGGGTAATGATGCCTTGGAAACTTGGAGGGACCATAAAGAGAGATTAACGATGGCCCTGACCCCTGCAACGGATTCCCCGTCTCTGGAGCAGTCTGCACCAGCCCGACACCAATTAAGCGGCACCAAGAAGAATGTAGGTTTTTTTTAACGTAGTTATTTCTGTAGTTTGTGCCTTTATAAACAAAGAACAAAGGAAGCTTGGGGCTGCGATTTGGGGAAACTATCCCTTGTAGCCCGCCGGTGAATAAGGGCTCCTCACAATTTGGCTGTGCATCTGGTTATCTCGCTGACATGTCACAGCAAAACAAGGGCTTCAGTGAAACATGCCTGGCCATTGCTCATGCTGATGACCGATGTCATGAGTGCGTATGCGACAGACATAGCCGCAAACATCTGTGCTATTGCACCACTTCATTCACTCCTCAAAGGCCTTGGGGGGCTCCTGAATGGCCCTTTCAGTGCGCTGGGCTTGAGGGAAGACTAACTGAGGACTAGTTACCCCCAATCTTGATGTTTCCCTCCGCGGGAAGGGAACTCAATTAGTGTAGCTCCTGACTCTACACCTCTCTATTCCCTCTTCTCTAAGGGACATATCTGATAGGTGCATTTGGGAAGAGTAGACTGGGCACACATTAGTCGTCCCTCTTTCTTCTTGGGAGCGAGTAGATCATAGCAAACAGGTGTGCCGCGCTGCCCCTCAGGGCAAGAAGCTTCCCCTGTCCGGCCTTGTCTGTCACTGGGTGACCCAGCTAATCTGAGATGCTAATCTGGAAGCTGGTTTGATTTTCAACCCCAATGCTGTATTCCCTCCAACCTAGTCTTAGTAACAATGGTGACATTTTTGGCTCCTCTGCCTTGTTTCTTGTTTTGTTTCTCAATTTGCTCAGAACCGGCGTAAGAAAACAGTAGACCCACTGGGCATTCTCTGGGCCCACCAGCTTGCATTGGCTGCAGCTCTGCACGGGGTCCTAGGACTTCATTCTGTGGTGGTGATTGTCTGTGGGGCTGGGAAGTATTTTCCAATTAATCTTCTAATCAAATAGCCTCTGGACTTTGAGAATCAAACAATAACCACTTAGCACTGGTTTTACTGGGCAAGTGCAGCTGTACTGGTTCGGAACAAGGATGCGGAGCACTCTGCCCACCTTGCCCCCTACTGATGGACTTGCAATTTCGGCCCATCCCAGAGATGGGGCTACAGTCCTCTTAGGACCTACTTGCTATACATGCTTCTAAATAAGTTATTGTCCTGGTTTTATCACTTTAGTCTCTGCTCCAATGGTCAGTTGAAATAGAGGCATAAAGCAGGTGCTTCCCCTCCTTTATGGACCATCATGCATTTATATTTTTCAATAGTTTTCTTTGCCTCTGCTCTCTGTGCTGGTATAGAGATGGACATTTCTAAACAGAGTCTTTAATAGTCCATTCTTTCCACCCCATGTTATGTAATTTAGTTTTAAAGTCCAACTTCCACAGCTTACTGCTACCTGTGTGAATGCCCGTCTGGGAGTGAGACTAATCTTCCTCTCCTCAAAAGATAACCAACACTTACTGCACCAGAGTTATGATTATATCACAATAAATATTCCATGCAGGACTAGGAACAGCTCCTCAAAGAAAAATGTTTGGAAATGGGTAATTGGAATGAACTATATGCATTTTCACTGAGCTTTGAAAGAAAGTGCAAGAAAAAAGATCTCCGATCTGTCTCCGTGTATATTTTTTTCTTAAAGAACACTACATGAGGAATTCTGACAGTCCCTGCATTGTAATGAGAACACGTCGGGAAGAAAAGACAGCTATAAGTGTGCCTTGTGACTGCCATCACGGGTACCATTTATCAGGCATAAGAAGAGGAGAAGATCTGGAAGGGGGTCCTTTTCTGGATAGTTCTGTGTCCTGGCTCTTAACTACCTTGCCTTTGCCATGGATATGCATATTTTAAAAGCCAAAGAAGCTCCATCTATTTCAGCTGCAGGTGGCTACACGAACCAAACAAGAATGCTTACAATCCATTTATTAAAGTTCCTCCCCCCAAAAGAAAGGGAAGCAGCAAGTTCTGCATTGCACGTCCACACTGACGCGGCGCCATCAGTCCCTTGCAGCCCAATGGGCAGACCAGAAATCGAGAGCAATGCTAAGGAGTTGCAATGACCCCTAAGAGTAAAAATAAAGGTGTCTATTAAAACAACAGCCACAACAAAACAAGACAGACATGAAACAAAATTCCACAAGAACATTGTTTTTCCTCATAATAGGGATGTGTTGATTTCATTATTCAGAAGCCTTTGATTACTTTTTCCCAAAGTTTTCTATTAAGGTAAATTTTTAAGGCTGTTAACCACTGATGCCAACTTAATTATGGTGAGCAAACACCCAAGCCATAATGTATGATGCCAGTTGTTAGTTTTACTTTAGTTTCACATTAGATTTGGACTTCTCTACTCATTTTTATGTTTCTGAGCCAGAAAGTCTTCTGCACAGTTACTTACTTTTCCTCAGCTGGTGTCTTTGCCCCCCAGGTTGCCACAGGGGGTTGAAGGAATAGATATTTATGACTTATTATCTCAGCATTAACAGTGCCCTTCAATGATTTATGAAACTGTTCCTGCATTTTTAACCTTGACGTCTTTCAGAGTATTGTTCTGAAATGGTAAGATTAACAGAGTGGGACACAGAGGTTCATCATCAATTCCTTGCACACAAATTCACCCAAATGTAGGAAAAAATAGTTATTGGTGGCATAATGGCTCTAGATGGGATGAGTCAAGAATATCTGAACATTTAACCCAACCCTTGTATTTCTCACCATGAACATGGCATTCTCGCTAGAGAAAATATCCTCCTGCTAAAATACAGTTATACTCACATCTCAGTGTTTACTGAACCAAAATTCGGGACTGTCATGAACACCTTGAACTCAGGGCAGCACTTGCTAGTATATGTGTTTCTCTCCCTTCCAAACTTTGACAATGATTCATGGTGAAGCACTCTGTGTTTGTTGAAGGCATGAGGGGGGTGGTGTTTGGGACAGCGAAGCATCCCTGTTCTCTCTCGAGGGGCCCCTGGAAGCATTGTGCTGGAATTTCCCCAATTTCATGCAGGGATTTCTCAAAAGGCGGCTGGGCCGACCCTGACGGCAGGCCTCCCAATGGCCACCCCTTGTCGTCTTCCTTACGGCAAGTAGTGGCCACGAGACAAGGTTCTGACCAATGAAAGATAAGCAGAGTTCGCTTGGGGGCAGCTTTTGTTTCCTTATTAAAAGGAAAAGCTACACTGGCCAGTTTGGCTCAGCAGTTAGAGTGTCGGCCTGTGGTCCAGAGAGACCTGAGTTCGGTTCCCGCTAAGGGCACGTACTTCGGTTGCAGTTTGTCCCTGGTCCTGGTTGGGTCGTGCGGGTGGCAGCCACTCGATGTGTCCCTTTCACATTGATGTTTCTCTCTCTCTCTTCCTCCCACTCTATCTGAACAAAAAAATGGAAAAATGTCCTCGGGTGAGGATTAAAAAAAAAAAAGGAAAAGCTGAAGGGAAAAACTCATTGGTGCTGTCCCTTCCCTTTACCTTGACTATAAGCAGCTACCTTGGGACCAAGAGGCCACAAGCCTGTAGAAAAAAGCCAACGTGCTTAGGAAAGTGAGCACCTGGGTCTTTGATGACATCACTGAGCTGTGACAGTAACACCAAGACTGCCTACTTCTGGACTATCTTGTTAGGTAAACAATAAATGTCTTTATGGTTTAAGTCCCTGTAACTTGCAGCAAAAACATTCTTAAGTGATACACGAGTGAAGCCTAGGGCGGCAGCAAGAACACAGAGGAATTTGGCAGCTGGTTAGTCCTCTTCCGAAGCTCTGCCCCGCGGACGGAGGAAGGGGCCAGACCACATGTGCCTTGGTGCCCAGGAGCCACCGCGCCAGAGCTCCTGTGGCTTCGACACGAGACTGGCATTGGCTTTGATGACAGCGATACTAATGGTATCCAATAAATGGGGCAAGAATACAGCAATGAGTTGGAGTCTCACTGTCCAGGGAGACCATGTAAGTGCAAGACAGTAGGAAAGCAAAGAGTCTTTTTCCCCTACTTCCCTCTGTGCTTTAGTTTGTCCAAACGAAATGGTCTAGAATGACATTTGCCAGCTGAAAGTCTAAATTGGAACTGTTATGGAACATGCCCACTTGTATTCTTAACTTGCATCTCCTGTGTGGGAGAGGCTGGGGCGGGGGGTGGGGGGGCAGAGGTTTGCTGGGGGTGTATGACTACGGGGGCAGTTACTTTCTTCCTAAGGGAGTTCATGACCAAGACAGGTCAAACAGAGGTCCAGATAACTTAAACCACCAGCTGAGCCCTGCTTCAGTGGCTCAGTTAGTTGGAGCATCGTCCTGTATACTGAAAGGTTTCAGGTTCAATTCCAGGTCAGGACACATACCTAGGTTGTGGGTCGATGCCAGGTCGGGGAGCATACGGGAGGCAATCAATCAATGTTTCCCCCTTTCTCTTTTTTTACCCCTTCCTCTCTCCAAATCAATAAACATATCCTAGGACGAACATTGAAACAGAAAGCAGCTGATAGGATTGCCTGGGTGGTGACCCATTCCCCAGCTAGCAAGACTACCAAGTTAGCTGACCTCAGTTTAGTGTGTGTGTGTGTGTGTGTGTGTGTGTGTGTGTGTGTTTCCACACAACACTCCTCTTCAAAAGCACAGCCAGATCAGTTTGAAAGCAAGCTGACAAACTAGAAACACTCGGTGGATTGCAGAGATGTTCTTTAAATGCAATTGTTACTAACAGGGATCAGATGGCTACTTCTAGTTTTACTAAAAAACAAAAGTTATATTAAAATAAGATTTATTCTATTTTTCTTCTTATAGCAGAGATTTAAGCTCCCTCATTTCTGATATAATATGTTTTAATTGCTGATAAATCTCTTTTAGCTTGAAACTTTATTTCTTCAAATATACTCATTCAGTAAATATTTACTGAGGGTCTGCACACCGGTGAGTGGGTGACTGTGTGTGTGCATGTGTGCAGGAGAGGCCGGGAGGAAGTAAAAAGAAAGGTGGGCCCTGGCCGGTGTGGCTCAGCGGTTGGAGAGTCAGCCCGTGGACCAGTGAGCCGTGGGTTTGATTCTGGTCAAGGGCACACACCTCGGCTGTGGTTTGTCCTGACCCTGGTCAGGGTTATGCGGGAGGCAGCCACTCAATGTGTCCCTCTCACGTCGATGTTTCTCTCTCTCTCTCTCCTTCCCTCTTACTCTATCTGAAGATAAATAGAAAAAATAGCCTCAGGTGGCAATTTTAAAAAAAAGAAAGTGGAGAAGAAAGAGAGAGAGACAGACAGACAGAGAGAGGGAGAGAGACAGAGAGGAGAGATGGGCATGGACGGGGTCCCTCCAGGAGCAGGTATACAGGAATGATAACCATGAGTGAACTCTGGTGAAGGAGGCAGTGGTTCAATTTGATCAGGAAGAGATACTCTGAAACACTGACAGGACCAGGATGGCAAAATGTTGGTGGAGAACACCGAACAGATGAAACTGTCAGAACAGCCGTCAGTCACCCTGGCCTCACCTACACCAGGAAGGTCAAGTCTAGCAATGCTTCTCATTAGGTGCAGGTAAGCAGACCCCTGGGCAGGCTCAGGTTTCACACGAGTGGTCTAGTCTCTTTGGAGTTTAACCTACTCTTAGGTAAGATGTCTGTTTCTGACTGGCTTTATTCTTCTTTCCCTTCCAACAGGCTGAGTAGAAAGTTGTTCTGCCTTTCAAAGAAAGTTAGCTGACTTGACGCTGCAGGATGGCTCCTTCCACGCTCTGCCCTTCCCTCTCAGGGCAGGGAAATTCTCAAAACCACCTCGGGCCCGCTTTGAAACCAAGATCCCTTTGCACTCCTAATTTGGATGTCTTCGCAGGCTGGAAAACTAGTCAACCTGTCCAGCCTCTTGTTATTTCTGAACAGATTCTCTGAAAGAGACCGGGGAACCCAAGTGGTTTGCTAAATTTTGCATAAGCAATAAAACAGTGTCTAAAACCCATCGCCTAGCATCACATATGCACCTGCCTCCACGGGTGCTCTCTGAAGAAGCCTCCGCGGAGGGCACGCGAGGTGCTCTGCACATTCATATTCGGGCTGAGCTCTGCACACGCCGACACAGGAGCTGAGCGCCGGCCCAGTGCCACCCGCCTCTGGCACTGTCTCCAGCCGTCCTTCTGCCCTCCCAAACGAGTCCAAGAAATGGAAAAACATAAAGAGCTATTGTCCATGTCCAGTGAGAAATGAAAATCACTGGACCAAGTATCACAACTTCCTTAAAATAATACAACACTTCATCACTTTTGCATCCGGATCCCTCTCCTGCTTTGCAAAGTCATAAAGCTCGGATCAACACCTTGAAACATCACTGCTTTATTCTTTTTAAATGCATTCCTTAAAAAAATCCATTTATTACAAACTTTATGGTTTCACCTTACCTAAAGCACTTAATTCAGGTCATCTCCTGCTTTGCTTTGAACCATTGGAAGCCATCAGAAGATTGGAAGTAATTAACTAATAAGATAACATGCCCTATAGCAGCAACTTCAACCTTTTTCATCTCATGGCACACAAAAACTAATTGCTAAAATTCTGCGGCACACCAAAAAATACACTATATATATTGCCGATCTGATAAAAAATAGGTATAATGTTCATTCATTCACACCGGACAGCTATTGTTGGGTTGGCTGTTGTCATTTTTATTTGGAAGTCTAAGGGAAAAGAGGTCAGTGCCCCGGTCTAAAGAGTCAGGTTCTGCATGTTTTAAAAATGCTTACAGCATGTGAGTGGCCCTGCATGGCACACCAGTTGAAAATCGCTGCCCTCTAGCTCTGGCCCAAGAAAACAGTTTCTGAATCACAATGTAGCCATGACCCACAGTTTACCATGGAGATCAAGAATAAATGGCATATATCACAACTCTTTTGTTTAGTTGCAAGCTGATTCATCACAGATGTGATTGAGACTCCTAAGTGATAGATACAGTCTTTGTGGAATGCCCGGGAAGGAAACACACTTTCGCCTGCAATTGTCCGCCCCCCAAAATACAATCCCTTCTACCACAATGAAAACTGCAAGGCAAGGGAAAATCAGCTTACTTTTTAAGAAGAGAATAACAAAAAAAAAAAAAGAAAAGAGATTTCCCACTTCTAGAGGAGTAAGAAGTTCTGCCTACATAAAGGGTATAATCAAGGATTTGGTTTGGGACAAAAAGGCTTGTGCACATTCACCGACTACTCATTGTAGATGACAACTTGTACCTGAATCATGTCTCCATGAAGAACCTCTCCCCAGAATACCTCTCCACCTGTTCTACCCTCAGCCTTCTCAGGGGAAGAAAGAAATGGACAGACCATGATGTTTATGCCCTCAGGAAAGAAAACTCCTTTCTGCACCACAGTCTTCTCATCTGTGAAGTTATAAGTTAAGCTCTTTCCTAGACTAAGAGGTGTATTATTCTTTTTTACTTTCAATATTATTTTGTGTTGGTTTCAGATGTACAGCTTAGTGGTTAGACTATCATATTTTATAAAGTGATCCCCCCTGTATTTCCAGTACCCATCTGGCATCATAGTTCTTTCTTTCTTTCTTTCTTTTTTTTCCTTATTGATTTTAGAGAGAAAGAAAGGGAGAGGGAGAGAAAGAATGTTGATTGGCCACTTCCTCCATGCCCCCCACTGGGGATTTGGCCCACAACCTGGGCATGTGCCCTGGCTGGGAATCGAACCGTTGACCTCTTAGTGCATGGGTCGATGCTCAACCACTGAGCCACACCAGCCAGGCCTCAGACATAGTTATTTCAATATCATTGACTCTATTCCCTATTCTGTGACTATGCTGTAACTACCAATCTGTACTTCCCTATTCCTTCACCCATTTCACCCAGTCTCCCAGCCCCCTTCCTTCTGGCAACTACCAGTCCACACTCTATATCTATGAGTCTATTTCTATTTTGTTTGCTCATTTATTTTGTTCTTTAGATTTCATGTGTAATTGAAATCATGTATCTGTCTGTCTCTGGCTCACTTATTTCACTTAGCATAATGCCCTCTAGTTCATACATGCTGTCACAAATGATAAGATTTCATTCTTTTTTATGGCCAAGTAATATTCCATCGAATATATGTACCACTGTCCTTTTTTCCATACATCTATTCATGGACACTGAATTGTTTCCCTGTCTTGGCTATTGTAAATGCTTCTTGAGGGCTGTGGCCTATGGGTGGGGCCAGATGTAGGGACAGGCAGCTGGCATCACTGATAAGAGCTCCAGGAATCAGGACTAACACATCCAGGTACCTGAGGATTCTTGTGGTTCACATAAACCAATTCAAGATCCCTTCATTGAAAAGCACATTAACTCTTTACTAAATAGCAGTGGGCAAAGAGGCAAAGGATGAAAATCCTAGTGCTTTGCACAAAGCAGATGCTTGATTAACACAAATTCTGTTCAGCTCCCCACAATGACTTACTCTTGGCACATGATTTTAGTTCAACTCAACACTGGCTAATTAGTCAATGGTTCACAGCCCACCCCATCCCACCGCCACTAATTCAGGGATTTGGCAACTTGAGTGTTCTCTTCAGATCCCTGCACAAGCAAAAGGAAAGATGCATCACAAAATGGGAAATGAAACGGATGAAACTTGCAAACATTATCTTAAGTGAAAGAAGCCAGTTACAAAGGCCAATTCCATTTACATGAAATATCCAGAAGAGCAAATCCACGGAGACACAAAGTACATTACTGGTTCCCAAATTAGTGACTGCTCACAGGCACAGGGTTTCTTTTTGGGCTGATGAAAATGTTCTGAAATTAGAAATATATTTGCAACTCAGTTATCTTCACAACTTTGAATATATTAAAAACCACAAATTGGCCCTGGCCGGTTTGGCTCAGCGGTTGGAGCGTCGGCCTGCGGTCCAGAGAGACCCGGGTTCAGTTCCCACTAGGGGCACGTACCTCGGTTGCAGTTTGTCCCCAGCCCTGGTCGGTTGTGCGGGTGGCAGCCACTCGATGTGTCCCTTCACATCGATGTTTCTCTCTCTCTCTCTTCCTCTCTCTCCCTCCCACTCTATCTGAACAAAAAATGGAAAAATGTCCTCGGGTGAGGATAAAAAAAAACAAAAAACACAAATTGCACACAATAAAAGGGGGGATTTTGTAGCATGTAAATTATATCTCAATATAATTATTATTAAAATGCAAAAAAAAGAAAAGAAAAAGAAAAAATATATACAGAATGTCCTTATAATGATTGAAAATATCCCAGGGGAGGGAAAGGATCTGAATTTCATTCCAATGACTATGTGGTCTTGAGCAAATTGCTGAACTTCTCTGCATCACAGATTTGCCAACTGTCAGGTGAGGATGTTATCTGACTGTGAACCTCCGAGGCTGGCTAAGAGGATCCAAGTAGGAGGAATTCAAGGTTGAATTCAAGGACTCCTTCAGGGTGAGGGATGAGGAAGTAGTGTGCAGAGTGACCCAGGGCCAGCCTTCCTAGGCAGGTGTGGATGGTGGATGGAGCAGCTCCTGGCGAGCATTCTGGCAAGTTTCCCTTTTTAGGATTAATTCCTTCAGACGGTTATTTTTCACTGTCTTTCTGTGTCTCCAGAAGAGAGATGGCCTGCTTCTGTGTTTCCTAGGGGTGCAAGCTAAGCCGCAGGGATGTCAGGCCACCTCTTCAAAGACGGAAGCATGGGGAGCTGAGCGGGGTGCTTTCTTCTCTAAGGAAGCTGACTGCCCCTCATTGGACAGCTCCAAACGAGGCTCGGCTGGGCTGCTGCAGCCTTCCGATGTGTGCTAATAAACCTTTGCCAGGTAGGTTGGGGCCTAAGTCAGTCAATCATTCCCGAAGTATGAAAGAGGAAAAGAAAGGAGAGGCAGAGACAGACAGAGGAAGCAGATTGTAGAGTCAGATCTTGTGGTGTCAGGAATATATAAGGGAAGCAGATTCCCTTTGCAAAGTTCAAAGAAAAGGTGTGTTTTGTTTTCATACTTTGTTTCATTTTTCACTTGGGGAAAAAAAAAATCCTAGCTTTGAAGCCTCTGTTTAAACTCGTTAAGAAAACCATCAATGAGGGAAGCTTTCATGAAATCGTGCTGTGAGGAATTCGTGTTGTGGGAGAGCCGGTTCAGTTCCAACGGCCCAGCTGTGGAGGGGGGAGGCCATCTCCGGCGGCCTGTCCAGCTGGATCGTCAGCATAAACAAATGCTCCACTGCCTGGAGAGCCCTGGGACTAAGGATGTTTAACCTTCACCCTCTGCCCACTATGCCGTCTACAGGAGAGGTGGACACTTCTCTAAAACTAAGTGAGCGAACTCATTGGGAAATGCTTCGCCTCAAAGAGGAAGGTGTTCAGTGTCCCACCAAGAGGGAGGTAGTGATATTGACACTCACTGATATTGTACAGAATCTTTCCCTATGTAATTCATAACTTTATTGAACTTGACATGGAAACCTTTTTAGCAGGGCTGATGTTAATATTCAGGGATATCTTTCCTGACATCTGAATCCTTTTATTTCAGTATTTTAACCTGTTGAAGTCTTCTTGGCAAAGTTAAAATATAGCAATTTTCCCCCCACTTTATTCTTAGAGCATAGTCCATAGCCCATCTGATTGACTCAAACTGGATTTGAGGGTAAGAAAGTAAGGATTGGAAGTGCGACGTCTAAAAGGAGATGACAGGTGAGCAGTGGGAGGAGAAGGAAGGATGTAGGGCAGACGGAGGCCCTCGAAGATGCACAGATATCAAGGTGATCCCAACAAAGTTGTTCTGAAAAAAGATGTTAGAAAAAGTCTTCATGTCTCTAATCCAACAGGGATAAGTAATTAACGTTCTGAACATCTGCAAAGGGGGACTTAGTATTTTCATTTTTCTTACATGAATTGTATATGTGTGTATGCAAATGTATACAGATATTCAGTCCCCAACTTATAATGGTTCAACTTGTGGTATTTCTACTTCTGATGGCATGAGAGCAATATGCATTCTGCAGAAACCAAGTAGGCTGATGTTTGGTAGCTGACATATGTTAAATACATTTTAAACCTAACAATATATTTAACTTTCAAAGGGTTTTTCAGAACATAACCCCATCTTACATTAAAGAGCATCTGTACATGCAAAATGTAACAATATACACACAAACCCAGGTATGCCGTATGTGCACCACACCTTGAAGAGAATGTAGATATAAAGGGACTGTGAGATAATACTGATTAGCAGAACTGGTCCTTGTGCCTGCCAAGCCCACCCCGATGACACACTAGTGCCTAATATTTTAAATTTTGGTGAAATTAAGCAGAGCATAGACTTAAGATAACATAGGCCATGGTTAGCTTTCCATTTCCTTCAACTAAGAGTGGATGACTGATTATTTTAGGGACACCAGGCCCTCACTGGCTGTTCCTTATTTAGTTCATGAGAAAATAAAGCATAAAATTAACCTATCCAAGGCATGGAGCCATCCCAGTTCAACTTAATGAGCAACTAAGTAATCCAAAAGGAAAATTGCCATTGCTTATACAGCCATAATGCAGATGCAACATGGCATATAAATCAGTAACTCTTGTATTGCAAAACAGACAAATAGATTAATGCATGTTGCAGAGGATGGGTAAAGAGATCGATTAGGTTACCGATTCAGACCATGAACTTTCTCTCAATATACTACATTTAACTTTTAAATAAGGTTTAGGTGAACCTGTAACATTTTGCTCACTGACAGAGCTATATTTTACTAAGGGCAGAAATTGGCTAGTCTATAAAAATTAAATTATGCCCCTTTCACTGTATCTAGTCAAGAGGAAAAACTCTAATTACAAGATTGCACTGTCAAACAAATGCAAATTCGCATTCTTTACACCCTGGTTTTAACAATTGTAATGGGGTCGGGGGCTTCATCCTGAAATGAAAATCAATATTTAAATATTTTTCAGAGTGCAGTGAATAGCAAGAGCAAAAGAAATGTCATTATCAAGGGTGCTGGTAAGCAGTTGCTAACTCATTAAGTGTAGAGCTAGTGAGAATAAGTCCTTCCTTATGCAAACACTTAAATATCAGTTAGCAGGGACAAGGGAAGAGGCAAGTGGTCCCCTCCCCACAGAGGGGCCTCATTGCTCCAGAAATGGCCAAGAGGATAAAGAGCAGCAGAAAATAACAGCACGGGCCTAAGAGGAATGCCACTCTGGGGAATAGGTAAAGGTTAATTTTAAATGTACTTCCCAACTGAAAATTAAATGTACCTGTGCCTCAAAACTCAAAGAGCTGAGTTTGCAGACTTAATCCAGAAAGGACTAACTGAAGACCTGGGCATATTGCATTGCTGGTATTTTTTGGAAAGAGAATGTCTTTCATTACTGTTTAATGTCAAACTTGCTTGGTTCATTAAAATCTTAGTCCACTTAAAGCCCCGGTTTTCGTGTCATACTTATGAAAAATGCCAGTCCACATAACACTCCAACTAAAAATCCTTTGGTGGATTCTCATATTCCTTCAATACCTACTTTGGGCCTGTCCACTCAGCTTGTTCACTAGCCTGTTCAGGTGAACCTGGCAGACAACGAGCCTTTAGCACTTCGCCTGAACTATCTTCTTAGGCAAACCTGGCCCAGGAAGCAGGCGGCTTCTAGTAACAGCTGGCTGCTGGGCTAGGATCAGACGTGTAACTTTCTGGCCCTTATTTTCCTTCTCTATAACACTTAAAGGGTGGTCCAGTCAGCAGTTTGCAACTTAGGGGCACCCAGAATCACTTGAGGAGTTTATAAAAGACCCATGATCAGATGTACCAGAGACTCGGGGAATTGGCTTCTTGTGGGCGGAGAGGGGAGGAGGGGCAAGGGGGCCCAGGCATGTGGATTTGAACAGAATTCCCAGGAAGATTCCTACGTGTACCCTTAACCGTGAGTCACTGGGCCCTGTCAGCTCTCACACACAAAGATTCTGAGAACAATGTATGTTACTGATCAAGCAAACAAACAGAAATTCGGACTTGACTTTCTTTCTTCAGAGTGGAGAAGTTGATCCTGGAATAGAATTAAATGCTGATGCATTGTGGCCTTGGGAAACAAAGGACTCAAAGGAGCACTACCAACCAGACTGCATGAGATCCTCTACGTGGCGCACACCACCTGGAGGATGAGTGGGGCGCACAGGGCACACACCGGAGGTCAGCTCTCGCCACTGTAACCACTGCACTCTGCTGCTGTCACTAAACCATCAGTTTCAGGTTGGCTCTCCATCACTGCCAACAGGAGGACAGTCCATAGTTATTGAATCGACTGGTCTCTACCAATTACATGGAGATGAAAATGGAAGTATCAGCTGCCCCCTGAACATCGTTCTTCTGATTCAGGAACTTACGGCTGCTTTCTACTGAATTCAAGCCCTGATATGCCTTGTCCATGTGCACAGAATTCCCACTCTTCCCTTTGTAACTATGTTTTCCTTTGAGCCTATTAACTGTTTGTTTCTCAGACTTCATCACCAAGACTACCTTATCGCTTCAGTCTCTGCCCGCCCCCTTGGTCCAGGACATATGGCCAGAAGAACCTGGTTTGTAGACAAGGTGCTCACCTTGACCCAAGCTAATAGCAACTTCAGGCCAGGCGCTGACGACCATCTGTGCTAAAGTTTCCCGTGGATAAGTGGGTATTCCACTGCTGGCGCTGCCTTCTTTACAGTGTGGTGTGGAGGAGAGAATGAAGCCGATGAAACACAGCATGTTGAAATGAGAGTGTGGTCTTCATCTTAGGTATACTTTTACAGAGGAAGGAATGTCTCAGAAAAGGGATACCTCTTCTGGCTGTAATTTGGTCCATATCTTTCTCCTTATCTCCACCGTATCCCAGGTTATAAAACATGATACCCAGGTAAGCAGTGGCCTGTAGGATTTTGAAGAAGTTCCTAATGTGTCCACAGAACAGCCTCTAATCTATTGCCTGGAAGAAAGTTCAAATATTCTAAAGTAATAATCAAGTGTTCGGAGTGATCCTGACTCAGATCACAGCAGCCCCTTTGGCAGATGGGCCGTGCACGTAGGCTCAGGTACAGTGCTCAGGAATGAAACAAGCAGAAAAGAGCCAACTTGTCAAAATCATCTTTTTCAACCTTCACTAAAGAATCATCACTAAGTTTTTATTTTTTTTTACTTTCTCATTAGCCAGAATCCCATATGACAAAGAAATGCACTCTGTTTATCGTGGGGCTGGTTCTTCTTGAGAACAATTATGTTTCAGATTTCCCAGAAGAGGGATTTGGGTGGCAAAAATCCACACCTAGACCAATAAGGGACTATAGACAATGGCCTTTAAAATGACACACACATCACAGCACAGTGACAACCCATCTGCTCCCCAAATAACTGTAGTTGGTGACAAGGCATTTCCAAGCCCTTCTCTAAGGAGAAACTACTTTCCCAAGAAGCTGGGTTTAAAACTATAGCCTTTCCCTTAAGTTGCCAGTGGGTTAAGGGGCTCATTCAACTGTTGACTGCCAGAGGGCAGGGCAGGGGGCGGTGGTAGAAGGCACAGGAGGGACAGATGGTGACGGAAGGAGATGTGACTTGGGGTGGTAAACACACAATACAGTATCCAGATGATGTAAGCAGAATTGCATACCTGAAACCTGTATAACTTTAGTAACCAATGTTATACCCCTATAAATTCATTTTTTAAAAAAGAAGGTCATTTAACAGCTCCATCCCTACATCAGGCTCTGTTAGCAGTGCAGTTCGGCAAACTGAAGAGGAGCAGAGCTTGGGTTCATTCAGGAGCACACACCAGAGGCTGTGGTCGGGGAGCTCACTTTAGATGCCATATGGCTCCGGCAGTAAGGCGTCTGGGAAATGCTGGATATTCTGTTTAACTCTCTGTGGCCTCAGGCTTGGCTAACTACCCAGAGAACAGGAACGCTACCCAAAGATAAATGTCAGGTCTCTGGAAGGAGGTTCATGAATGTATAGAGTATGATACCTGCCTGATGTTATCTGTTAATTTAAGAATTCATTGTTCTTTCTGGTGGCCTACGTGACCACCCACCATATGGTTTTACTATTAACCCCTATACAAAGGGACCCTGTCCTGAGAGGGGTGTGGATTCTTCCTGGGCGGCCACACTGGGAGCAGCTACTTCGCCAGAGTAAAGCTTCTCCTATGAAGCTCTTAGGAATTTGAATGAGCCTACATGTCAGTTCTTCTGAATCAATCCTGAAGTGAATCTTTTGGGGCTCTCCCCACAACAGAAGCTATTTCCCGTTTTTTCAATATTTGTAAAATGGCAAATTCTGTTTATGGGTTTGACCTTGGAATTGAAGCAATAGTTCCACCCAGGTCCCCACAGTTCCAGTTGCACTTCTGGGGACTTTGGTTTCTGATAAGACTGTTGGGAGGAGCTGGGGATCCACCTCAGTGAGAAGACTCTGGCCAGCTGGAGTCAACAAGGCGGTTTGCTCTCCCGAGGCTCCTTGCATAACCCAGCCCGCTGACCCGCCACTAAGCGTGTGGGGCTGAGAACCACAATCCTTCGAAAGATCTTGGCAATTTGTGCCTGGAATGTGAAGCATTAATTCTACAATTAAATAAAGATCCTGTGGTGCTCTTCAAAGAAATACGGTGTGGCTCTATAATAAAACACGTTTGTTTTCCAGCTCTGACCTCCGGGCACTTCAACTAGCTTTATGTTTCAGGCTGACACTGCTCACAGGGTGCTGTCTAGTTGTCCAAGCACAGCCAGTTATCCATCTATTTCCCAGCCTCCCGATCAGCTTTTAGCAGAGGGAGGTGAAGGGAGTAAATAAAAGAGGAGAACCACTCATTAAATGCACTTTCCTGCCTGAATCCCTTGAGGAGAAGCCCTGGTAATTAAGTCTAATGAGACTAAAGTAACTTGGAACTCTTCATTTTCCCAGCACTGTAAAAGTAAATCTGCGATAGCCAGTGTGTACGCATTAAATCAAAGTCAGTCCCTTTTCCTGTAATTGAATGACTCCCTCACTCACACCTTGGCCCAGGTTGGAGAAGGGAGGAGAGGGCTGCCAGGCTCTTACCGGCACTTTGCTCCATCACTTCTTTCTGACACATGTCCTGAACGTTCACCGTGCAATTCACGATGAACTCCGGGGAGGAGCAGTCGTTGTTCAGCTGGAATTCTTCACACTGGTAACACTGAATTTGCAGCGCAAAGCCTGCGGGACAGAAATAGTGTGGTTCAGATCCAGCCCCTCCAAAGATCACGGATGCCAAGACCCTCCCCTGCCCATCCAGCCTCTGGAGCGCTAGGGCTCCGCGCTGCAGCGTTTTGGAGTAAGGCCTACGTGGCTGAAGCCGGCAGGGGGCGGCGCGGGCACCAGGGTCCCGTAGGATAAAGTGGAATTCTGCCCGCTACACCTCGACCCACGCTCCTGTAACAAAGAGCCAGTGCAACACCCCACCTGGTCTTTCCACAGGGAAGTTGCAAGGAGGGGTATACAACCCCAAGAGCTAAGTAGCTCCAGAGACAAGCATCAGCTTCAGTCTACGCAGAAGGGCTTGCCTAATTGTTAATTGGTTACAAATTACTTACTATTTTGGCACCATTCGCGGTTGTAGTCGCAGACTTCTTTTTAGTTTTACTTAATTTTTGATGTCCGAATTTCCGTGCTGTGGCTCCGAGACTCCCTACACTACTACCCGGGAACCCGGGAGGAAGTACCGGACACAAAGTACTACTGCGCCCCAAGTCCCCGGCCTACTCTGGGACTGTTCCGCAGCAGCAGGAGTGGCCGCAGCGACTGCAGAGGAGCGTGTGTTGTGCTCGCGCGCGTACCCCAGGCAGCGACACACTACAGCCCTTTCTTCCGGGCTATCAGGGACACCACTTGGTTAGAGCCCCCGGTCGGGGTCTTAGCTCTGCAAAGCTCCTTCAAAAGATGGTCCTGTACTGGAAAGAAGGAGCGAGACGTTTTTGCATCTCTTATCCCTCAAGAGCTGCTCCGCTCGGATCTGCTCCCGCGCAGATGAGCCTGGTTCCCCACGCTGGCCCCTCCCTGCCCCATATCGGTCGCGCTCAGAGCGCACCAACACAGCCCGGGCGCCTGGACCACAGGCTGCCCGGCGGCTGCCCAGCGCGCCGCTCACCTGTCGGCGGCGCCACTCCCACGGGTTGCTAGAGACGCCTGACAACTTGGCGGGGCTGGGGGTTATCTGTCCCTCTCCCTCTGGGAGGCCCCAACAACGCTCAGACCCTCCCACATCCCCAGTCCTTCCTCCGACAGTGCAGCCAGAGAATCGAGCATCTGCAGCTCGAGTCCTGCAAATCCGCGGCTTCTGCCTCTCCTCCAGCAGTGCGCGACTTAAAGACTTTCCCACCCAGCGCCTCTGGGCATCAGCCACCGCCGAACTCCAGCTGGGCAATTTCTGCGCAGCACTGGGCGCCCAGGGACGAAGGGGCGGGTGGTAAAAGCGGTGCGCGCCCCTGGCTGGGCTGCTGGCCTCTTCGTCTTACCTTGAAGCAAGAGCAATCCGCAAAATGTTGCTGCGATGCCGAGGATCCACATCCTCCCGGAGCCGCGGGGCCGGGAGCGCGCAGGTGCCTCAGAGGCGGCGACCGCGTAGGAGACTGCCCGGGCCGCAGCGGCTGTGGCTGCCGAAGCTTCTGTGGCCCGCGCTGCTGTCGCCGAGGCGACTGTCGCCGCCGAGAGGAGCCGCAGGTGCCGCCAGCGGCGCCCTCATCGCCCGCGCCGGGGCTCCCGACTGCTGGTTGCAGTTTCTCTCGGGCAGAGCACCGCGTCTCCAGAGTTGGCGGCTGAGACTAAAGGAACTACTGGCGATCCTGAGCACCCAAAAAGTCTGGCTTCTTCTCCCCACCTCCCACTCCAGGCACCACGTGACGGCTGCCGAGATGGGGCGGGGGTGGCGGGCGGGGAAGACTGAGACTGTCTACGTCCCCGCCCCCTATCTATCGCCCTCTCCTCCAGCCTCCGCACGTCCCTAGGACAGGGAGGCCAGGGGAGAGAAAGAGTGTAATGTTCCAACTTGGAGAGGCTGGAGATGGTGACGCGCTGCAAGGGCGCAGCAGGTGCCATGGGGACTGGCCCGGCGCTGACTGCGGGACCTGAGAGGTGGGGTCGAAGACTGCGTGCCCGGCGGGCCCTCTGCCCATAGGTGCACACTCCCCACACCTCTACGCTCCAGGGGCTGGCCAGTTCCCCGCTGCTGGCGGGTTCCCAAAGGCAGAGTCGGCTCCAGCCAACTGGGGCTGGGGGCGCGCTCCTGTACGCCGGACAAAGTTGCACACCTGCAGACGCCCTAGGGCGCCCCGCGCAGTTGCGCCCGCTCTTCCTCTGAGTAGCCCCTCGGTCATTACCGGGCTTGGCTACAGCTGCAGCAGGGTGGGCGGGGTGTGGCGGGCCCCTGCCCTGACTGGCGCGCTGGCCCCAGCAGCCCTCCCTCCTTTCGTCAGCCTGCGCGAACCACTGGAGGGTGCGGTGACACTGCCGGGGAGAGGGCCACCCCGGCAGTACCGTCGGGACCTTCCACTGGAAAGCAAATTGCAATGAAGAAGGGAGTTTCTCTCCTTTATCTCCTTCTCCAAAAGGCCGCAGTTTCATCCTGTTCTCCTCAAAGTCGCGGGTCATTAGAATATGCTCCGGCACCCGCTCCTGTACCGCGCCTTCCCAGCCCAGGACTCGGTCGCCGGCTGCTCCGGCCCCTTCCCTATCGCATTCTTCCTCTCTTGTTCCAACGACCCACCTGGAGTACTGCCGGGGACGCCGCGGTGCTACGGTGGCTGCGTCCGCCTTTCTCGCCGCCGAGCTTTGCAGCAGGTGGTACGGGAGCCCGCTGGCCCGCCGCCCGCCGCCCGCCGCCCGCCGCCGAGCCTAGTTGCCCCCGCCCCCAATTCCGCGCGTTCCCACCTGCTCCCAAATCCCCAGGGAGCATCCATTTCCGTGGAAATAGCTTCATAAGCGTTGCCACTCTTCACCTTCTCCTGCCACCTCTTGGAGGCAGCTCTCGCGGGCCGGGACGCTGATCATTTACTTCCCCATCCTGCAGGCGAGCAGGTCTGGAAATGGGCTTAAAAGATTTTCCTGTAATTCCTCTGCAGAGATCATTCCGTATCTCCCTCCGACTCCTCGCCCTTTGCACCCCCTTCCTTTCATTTCTAGCTGGTTAACCCCTCGGGGAGACTGAGACTGAACTGCTTTGACCATTAATTGTTTGTCTGCAGACTCTGACAGTTGGCTCAATGATTATCTCTGGAGCAAGAGCGCCGATTCATTCCTTAGGGAATACATCCTTGGAGCACATGTGCGATTCAAATAACTAATTGGGCCAAAGGCTCCTTAGACAAGTTCTTTTAAGCTTTCAGAGGGTTCGACGGTGATATGACTTTTATTCAGAAATGAAACAAGAATTTTTAGAAGTCTGAAAGACAATGACACTTTACATAATTTTCATTTAAGACAAAATTCAAATATAACAAATTGCACAAATTTACCAAATAACACTGATCATACAATAGTCTTTAAAGAAATGAGTGTGTACTAAAGTAACCATACAGATCCTAAAAATATTTCTATGATGCCTAATTTACAAGCTCCTGTACAGAAGTAATTATAAATAGTTCACATCTAGAAAATACACATAACCTTTAAAATAGAATTTATCCTTACATATATAAACAGACTTTGTAGAAAAGAAGGATATTAAAAAGTAAGAATTTTTCATAGCACCAACCATTTAAACATTTTTTTAAAGTGAACATTGCAAATAGAAATTTGCTTTCATTCTAGAGTGCCCAGATTCTAAAAAAAGAGCAGGAAAATAAAAATCAACAAAAAATGTTACAAATCATAGTGAAGGACTAAGTAGAATAGGATATAAGGAAATGCTTGGAGGGAAAATCTGCCGTTGAAAATATAATTAGGTCACTTCTGATACACATCCTAGGGATCAGTGTCCCACTTCAGTACCCTTTACATTTCTCAGCAGAAGTAGAATCATACTTATTACTAGAGCCTGAATCATTCTGGCAACAATTTTGAAATTGCACTAGAATTAAAGTTTATATCGAATTGAGATTGTGAGTTGGAGATGACAATGAGCCTCTTCTTTTTGGCAGGCCCTGTTTTAGGTTTACAGAGTGTACTCACAAACAATTTGAGCACTAGGATGATGAACTGAACAAAAACTTTAGTTGGAATTTAAAAAAATATATTATCATCAACTTCTAAAAGACTTAGTACATCATTTCAAGAGCATGGCACTGATTCAATTTATTGCTTTTGTCTCGCTCTCTTTTTGTGCTACAAATATAATTCTTTTCCAAAAAATTTACAACTTCTGTACAAGTATTCAAAAAAAAAAGTGCAAAATTAAGTCTTCTGTCTCATGGGTGTTTACTTTTAATCGTTATGAAGCACAACGAATGGAGTCTATCTTTATTGCCCTGTAAAAGAAGAAAGTTCCAGTACGTTGCTTGCTGCGAACCTGACAACACTCTGATGTAGTAATAGTTTATTGTTGTCGTCTCTGCCTGCTCCCTCCCAACCCCTGCTTCTTAAGTGCTCAATTTCCAGCTCACTAAAGGGGTGGGGTGGGGAAGTTCTTTATGCATCATTTGAACCCTGACTCGCACAGGAAGAGAAGCTATCATATAAAGAATCACTCAAAGATTCCAAATTGTCTACCCTGGGCTTGTCTGAGCTACTCAAAGATGCCTCTTCATTTTTTTCTTTTTCTTCCTTTCGTCCTTCAACCTTGTTCAGAGACTTCTCTTTTTCTAATAAAATCACAGTATTGCTGTTATATTTATTGAATGACTCCAGGGAAATTTTAGATAATCTACTCTCAGGATCCTCTTTTGTTTCTTCAACTTGTTTCAATTTCTGCAATAAAAAGAGGAAAATATTAGAAACATATTTCTTTGGAAATCAAGTTATTCTACCAATACTCCATTACTGTCTATAAAAAGTACAGTTTAAAGGGACAGAGAGAAGCTATAAGTCTTTAACAAGTTTCTAGTATAATTAAATGTAATAATAAAGCCAATTTTAGGGGTAAATTAAGATGAGTTATTTTGCTGAGATAAATAGGCCCCGATTTGCAAACCAGTTAAGTGCCACTTAGTTTTGTTTTAAATGGATCCATTTGAAATTTGTTCAGGTAAAGTTCCTTATTTTTCTTAATCAAAGTTTTAGACTACTCCCTTTTCTTACTAAATAAAATTAGTTATCATGCTGCTAACTATGAATAGAGATTGAATTTCAGCCAGAAGTTAGTTATATGTATAAATCAGAACAAATAAACAAAAATACACAATCCCTTACATTGCCGTGACATTTAAGTGCATGTTAAACTTATCAGAAGCATCGTCATGTTTGTATTTTGTCTCTTTATAAGTCTTAAGGTATTTGAAAGAGATCTCCAGGTCAGTGGGCATAGATTCTATGCCCAAGGGCTTAAAAATGATGGTAACAGGTCTACACCTTGGTAACCACAGCCCTCTAGGGGGTTCTAGCAACATCAATTTAAACAGGATATTTTATAATGTTACTGATAGTCCCTAACTAGGACTTTATAAACATTGCAGTCATATTTAATAATTATTGTAGGTAAACCCTATGAACATTACTGTATTCAGTTGATCAAGGGGCTCCTAAAGTCTGAAGTGGGAGGAGAGGAGGAGGCACAGGAGCAAAAGCAGCAGTGTGGAGGGGGTCAGCCACTAACACGTTTCTCCTCTTTTCCTCTTTCATGCAGAAATTCCATCCCAGCATAGGAAGAAGTACGAACAGAGAGGATAACAACAGCTACCATTTACTAAGCCTCCTTATATAAAAGACACTGAACATATATTATCTATAAGCCTTTCACAAACCTGCAAGTTATACATCCCCATTTTAAAGAGGAAAACAGGGCTCAGAGTGACAGGGTCACTTGCCCAAGGTTACTCAGCAAGTAAGAGAGAACAGAATTTGAATCCCTGCCTGGCTGTCTTCCATGCCCTTACTTTACCATGCTCTTATGTAACAACAGACTAGATGTCTGGATTTTTAAATTTATTTTTCCACTCAAATATTCCACTTAGCTTGCAAACTGTCTCTATCACTACCGTCCAAGGCTCTAACATATGCAATTTATTTCCTCAGCCCACCCCCCACATTGATACAGAGGTGAAATGAGGAAACTGTGTTCTTTCTGCCTCAGGGGAAAAGAGACACAGCCAGGACTATGGATCTTACATATTAAATATTTTATTTATTTATTTTTAAAATTGAATTTATTGGGGTGACATTGGTTCGCAAAACCATACAGGTTTCAAGTGCACAACTAAATAAAACATCATCTGCACATTGCATCGTGTGCCCATCACCCCAAGCAATCTCTTTCCATCCCTCTTATCCCCACTTTTGCCCACCCTCCACCAACCCCACCCCCTTTCCATCTGGCTATCACCACACTGTTGTCCGTGTCTATGTGTTATGAATGTATGCTTTTCGGCTAATCCCTTCATCTTCTTTCATCCAGTCCCCCAACCCTTCTCCCCTCTGACAGCAGTCAGTCTGTCCCACATATCTATGCCTCTCTTTCTGTTTTCTCAGTTTATTTTGTTCATACTATTCCATATATGAGTGAAACAATATGGAACTGTCTTTCTCTGACTGACTTATTTCATTTAGCATAATAATGTCCAGGTCCATCCATGCTGTCACAAAAGATAAGACTTACTTCTTCTTTTTTTAATGATCATATAGTATTCCATTGTATAAATGTACCATAGCTTTTTTATCCAATAACCTATTGATGGGCACTTGGGCTATTCCAGATCTTGGCTATTGTAAATAATGCTACAATGAACATAGGGGTGCATATATTCTTTTGCATTAGTGTCTTGAGTTTCTTGGGATATATTCCCAGAAGTGGGATCACTGGGTCAAAAGGCAGTTCTGTTTTTAATTTTTTGAGGAAACTCCATACTGTTTTCCACAGTGGCTGCACCAGTCTGCATTCCCACGAGGGTTTCCTTTTCTCCACTTTCTTGCCAGCACTTGTTGTTTGTTAATTTGATGATAGCCATTCTGGCAGGTGTGAGGTAACATCTCATTGTGGTTTTCACTTGCTTTTCTGATTAGTGATGTTGAGCATTTTTTCACATGTCTATCAGCCACCTGTATGTCCTCTTTGAAGAAGTGTCTAGTCAGGTCCTTTACCTTTTTTTTTTTTTAATTGGATTGTCTGTCTTCTTGATGTTGAATACTATAAATTCTTTATATATTTTAAAAATGAACTCTTTATCAGATGTATCATTGCCAAATATGTTCTCCCATTCAGTGGGTTTCCTTTTCATTTTGTTGATGGTTTCTTTTGCTGTGCAAAGCTTTTTAGTTGATGTAATCCCATTTGTTTATTTTTTCTTTGTTTCCTTCATCCAAGGAAATATATTGGCAAAAATATGCTACCAGAGATGTCTGAGATTGTACTGCCTATGTTTTCTTCAAGGATTTTTATGGTTTCATGACTTACATTTAAGTCTTTTGAATTTATTCTTGTGTATGGTGTAAGAAGGTGGTCTATTGTCATTTTTTGCAGGTACTTATCCAATTTTCCCAATACCATTTATTAAAGAGCATTTTTTTACTCCATTGTCAAATATTGCCTCCTCTGTCAAATATTAATTGACTATAAAGGTGTGGGTTTAATTCTGGGCTCTCAACTCTGTTCTGTTGATCTATATGTCTGTTTTTATACCAGTACCATGCTGTTTTGATTACTATGGCCTTTTAGTATAGCTTGATATCAGGTATTATGGTACTTCCAACTTTGTTCTTCTTAAGATTGATGAGGCTATTTGGGGTCTTTTTTGGTTCCATATGCATTTTTGGAATGTTTGTTCTAGATCTGTGAAATATGCCATTTGTATTTTAATAGGAATTGTGTTGAATCTATAGATTGCTTTGGGTAGTATAGACATTTTAATGGTGGTAATTCTTCTAATCCATAAACACGGTACATTCAGTTATTTGTATCTTCCTCAATTTCTTTCTTCAATGTCCTATAATTTTCTGAGTATAGGTCCTTGGTTAAATTTATTCCTAAGTACCTTATTTTGTTGTTGTTGTAATGACAAAAAGGATTGTTTTCTTAATTCCTCTTTCTGATAGTTCATCATTGATATATAAAAATGGCACTGATTTCTGAATATTAATTTTGTAACCTACTACTTTGCTGAACTCACTTATTAGACTTACTAGTTTTTTGGTGGAGTCTTTAGGGTTCTCTATGTACAACATTGTGTCATCTGCAAATAACGACAGTTTTACTTCCTCTTTTCCAATTTGGATGCCTTTTATTTGTTCTTCTTATCTGATCACTGTGGTGAGGACTTCCAGTACTATGTTGAATACGAATGGTGAAAGCGAATATTTCTGTTTTGTTCCTGATCTTAAAGAAAATGCTTTTAGTTTTTGCCCATTGAGTATGATGTTGGCCATAGGTTTGTTATATTGAGGAATTTATTATATTGAGGAATGTTCCTTCTATTTTCACTTTGCTGAGAGTTTTATCATAAATGGGTGCTGGGTTTTATCAGATACTTTTTCTGCATCTATTTATTAGATCATGTGATTTTTATTCTTCATTTTGTTTATGTGATCTATCATGTTTATTGATGTACAAATATTGTACCAACCTTGCATCTCTGGAATAAATCCCACTTCATCATGGTGTATGATCTTTTAAATGTGTTGCTGGATCCTGTTTGCTAATATTTTATTGAGGATTTCAGTATCTATGTTCATCAAGTATACTGGCCTATGATTTTCTTTCTTTGTAGTGTCTTTATCTGGTTTTGGAATTAGGATAATGCTGGTCTCGTAAAAAGAGCTTGGAAGTGTTTCCTCCTGAATTTTTTGGAATAATTTAAGAATAATAGGTGTTAGTTTCTCTTTAAGTGTTTGGTAAAATTTGCCTGTGAAGCCATCTGGTCCAGGACTTTTGTTTGTTGGGAGTTTTTGATTACTGCCTCAATTTCTTTAGTTGTAATCAATCTATTCAGGTTTTCTGTTTTTTCCTGATTCAGTTTTGGAAGATTGTATGTTTCTAAAAATTTATCTATTTTGCTCAAATTGTCCAATATGTTGGCATATAGCTGTTCATAGTGGTTTATTACAATCCTTTGCATTTCTGTAGTATCAATTGTTACTTCTCCTCTATCATTTCTGATTTTATTTATTTCGGTCCTCTCTTATTTTCTTAATGAGTCTGGTTAATGGTTCATCAATACTGTTTACCTTTTCAAATAACCAGCTCTTGCTTTCATTGATCTTTTGTATTATTATTTTTTTAGTCTCTCTCTGTAATTTATTTCCACTCTGATCTTTAGTATTTCCTTCCTTCTACTGAACTCTATAGGCTTTGTATGTTGTCCTTTTTTCTAGTTGTTTTAGGTGTAGGGTTAATTGTTTATTTGAGATTTTCTTACTTCTTGAGGTAGACCAGTAATGCTATAAACTTCCGTCTCAGGAATGCTTTTGCTGTGTATAATAAATTTTGGGTTGTTGGTATGTTCAATTTCATTTGTTCCCAGGTAATTTTAAAATTTCTTCCTTGATCTCATTGTTAAACCATTCATTGTTTAATAACATGCTAGTTAGCCTCTGTGTGTTTGAATGTTGTAGTTTTTTAATTTTTTAATTTTTATTATTATTATTTTTTAATTTTGTATGTGCCCCTAGCAGGAACCAAACCTGGGACTCTCTGGTCCACAGGCATCCGCCAGAGCTGTTTTTTCAGTTTTTTTTTTTATTGCATTTATTTCTAGCTCCATAATATATGGTAAGAGAAGATGCTTGATATGATTTCAATCTTTTTGAATTCGTTCAGACTTATTTTGTGTACTATCATGTGGTCTATCTTTGAGAATGTTCCATGTGCATTTGAAAAGAATGTATATTCTGCTGCTTTGGGATAAAATGTTCTGTAAATATCAATTACATCCATCCAATCCATTGTGTCATTTAAGGTCACTGTTGCCTTGTAGATTTTTTAAAATTGATTTGAGAGAGAGAGAGAGAGAGAGATCTGCTGTTCCACCCATCTATGCATTCACTGGTTGATTCTTGCATGTGCCCTGACAGGGGATTGAACCTGCAACCTTGGCATACTGGGATGACCCTCTAACCAGCTGAGCTGCCTGGTCAGAGCTCCTTGTTTATTTTTTGTCTGGATGATCTATCCACTGAGTACATATATATTTACCAGGGTTATATTCTCTTGTTGGATTGATCCTTTTAGTATTATGTAGTGACCTTTTTTGTCCCTTGTTATGGCCTTTTACTTTAAAGTCTATTTTGTTAGATATAACTATTGCTACCCCTGCTTTTTTTTCATTTCCATTTGCATGAAATATTTTTTCCATCCCTTCACTTTCAGTCTGTGTGTATCTTTTGTTCTGAGCTGGGTCTCTTGTAGACAACATATACATGGGTCATGTTTTCTTATTCATTCAGCTATCCTATGGTTTTGTTTGAAGCATTTAATCTGTTTACATTTAAGGTTATTAGTGATAAATATTTGCCATTCTATTCTTTATAGCTATCACATGTTAAATATTTAATAGAAAGAGAAAAGAAAAAGGTATAGAAGTGGATGACTTCAGTGTTCCAAGAGCAGGCTCAGACAAAGTTTCTCTCTTTGCTTTGGGAAATGGAGTAATTCTCTGGGAATACTTGAAAAATCATCCTCGAAGTGGTGCTTATTTTACTATACTATTAAAGTTCAGGAGCATGACTTACAGAGCTAATTTTCAATCTCAGAAGGCTACCTTGAACCCATGGGTGGGCCGTGGAGCAGACTCCTAGCTGATTATAGAAAAGTGGCTTCATGATCAGAAACAACTCCATGCAAGAGTCCCTATTCATGGCACACCAGTTTTGGGGCATTTTAAACATATAATTATATAGTACAATGCTAAAAATACACAGAGAGAGTAGGAAATGCTTTCATTATACTAAATGTGGGTACATAAAGGACATTCAATATAATTTTCTCCTCACCTGAATATCTTCTCTCATTTTCTTCATTCAAGAACCACTAGCATTTTCCTTGACTATTTCTGATCGATACAGAGCTCAAATTATTCAATAAACATTTATTAGAGATGCTATCATAGGGCAGGTGGGAGGTTTTGGTGCTGAGGATATAAAGCTGAATAAAACTGCATTCTGTGGAGGCAAGTTGGGGCCCGGGAGGCAGACAGACCTGAGCCTGAGTCTCACTCAGGTTCCGTTTCACTGGCTGGGTCGGTGCCTCGAGCATCCTTCCTCGGGTGTAAATGGTAATAAGACACACCTTTATTTCAGGATTGACATAAGTATTGGAAATACAATACCCTAAGATCCTGACACATACTAATAGGTGCTCACTAAATAAATAATAGTAACACAGAATTTTTAATCTAGAATAGTGGTTCTCCAACTTTGTTCTCCAGGCCAACAACATCAGCACACCTTTAGGGCTTGTTAGAAATGCAAATTCTAACCAGATTTTCTACATCGGAAATGCTAAGGCTCAGCCAATTTTTAACAAGCTCACCAGGTGATTGATTGCCATACATGCTAATATTTGATAATCACTAGTCTAGAAGAACTTGTCTTGAAAAGGATGTGAATAGGGTAACTGTATTAAGGTAGGGAGGAGGAAAGAGATGTATTTACTATTAAAACACCACTGCCTGTTGGACACAAATCGTGCATCATGTTTTCTAAATTCTTCATGCTTGTAGGTTTGTTTCTTCAATTAATTGTAACATTATTCAATTGACTATAACAACACCTACGTTTGCCAGGGAGGTGATGGGAATGAAGAAATGGCCCATTTTAAGAAAAATCACATGGTCTTCCCAGTCTTTTATTTTCACAGTTCTGATGAGAGGTGAGTACAGAAATTTTTGGGCTCTAAGGACATCAGTGCAACAGGGCTGCCATTCAGTTAGGGGGAGCGATAGGGAGCGAGGAAGACTGCAGTCAGCTCACAAGCAGGTGCCTAGTTTAAAGGCAGGAGCTGTGGGATACTGCGGGTTCAGTTTCAGATCATTGCAACAAAGCAAGTCATGATCTCTTTGCTGGCGGAGGCTCTTGCCTTCAATTTGTTTAAAAAAATGCAACATCTATGAAATACAATAAAATAAAGCGCAATAAAACGAGGCTTATCACTGCTGTGCAGAAACGCGGGTCCAGGTCTTTCGATTTTAAAGGTGAGGCCATAAATCTAGGACAATATTTGCTTATATTTAAAATCCTTTGATTTTTAGTTATTGTTTATATTAAGAAAAAAAATCGAACTATAACCAAAAAGCCCTACTATTTATTCCAAATTGCATTGTTTCAAACTTCTGAGCTAGAGATCATGTTCTATACTTCTTTTTTATGTCCTACCACATTTCCTCATCTCCTTTCCCTCACCAGATTTTCCCCTAAACGTCTAACCCAGCAATTTTCAACCAGTGTGCCTCAAGAATTTTTAAAACATGCAATACCTGACTATTTAGTCTGGGGCACTGACCTTTTTTCCTTAGATTGTCAAATTAAAATGTGACAACAGCTGCCTGGCCAGTGTGGCTCAGTGGTTGAGTGTCGACCCATGCATCAAGAGGTCACGGGTTCGATTCCCGGTCACGGCACATGCCCAGGTTGTGGGCCAAATCCCTAGTGAGGGGCATGCAAGAGGCAGCCAATCAATGTTCTCTCTCATTAATGTTTCTATCTCCCTCTCCCTCTCCCTTCCTCTGTCTCTAAAATCAATAAAGAAAAAAAATAACTTTTTAAATGACAACAGCCACCACAACAATAGCCATCTGGTGTGAATGAATCAAAACTATACCAATTTTTTTTGTCACATTGGCAAAAAATATATTTTTTTGGTGTGCCACAGAATTTTAGTAATTAGTTTATGTGTCATGAGATGAAAAAGGTTGAAAATCGCTGGCCTACCCCAATGCTAAATTGTCAGTAGGTTCTCAATGGACACTTGAGGATGGATTCAGTTCTCCTTAGCATCAGCAGAGTCTCAACTGGTTGGCATGGGTTTCTCCAATGGCACTACTAGTTAGGTATAAAACACTAAAGTACCTTACTTCTCCGACTCCAATCAGAAACATACCAAACTAGCCTCAACACTGTCTTGCAAGATTTCAGGTATTTAAAAAAGTGTGATGTCAAAAATTTAAATTTAATATTTAAATTTAAATTCTAAGGACGGATTGAGGTCAAACAGGAATTTGCTAATGTAGTTTGTTGAACGAAAACAAAATGGTGCTCATTAGTTTGCAGCAACTGTGTGCAAAGGTGCTTTGCAAACTAATCATGGTAATAACAGTTAGCATTTAATTGAGTGCCTGTTCTGTGCAGACATTCTGCTAAGCACATTGTATGGATTATGTGTTTTCATGCTCACATCAATTCTAGGGGTAGGTATGTTTATTATCTCCATTTACAGGCAATCAAAGCTTGAGGAAGTTAAGCAACTTGTTTAAGGATATGTAGCAGTCGTGATAAAGTCTGGATTTGGACAAAGCAATCTGCCTATATAGAGCCCAAGCTCTTAACCTCTGTCTTGGAAAAGAACTTTACAAATATAAGCTAATATTATCTTTAAGGGGAAAAGATAAAATAAGAATTACAGAATTATTTTATTCATTTTTGTTACAGATGTTCCCCCCTCCACCCCAGACACCCTCCTCCCTGTCCTGTCCCCTGCCCTTACCCCGCAGCATTGTTGTCTATGTCCACTGGTTACACATACATGCATATAAGTTCTTTGGTTCATCTCATCCCTCTTTCCCCACCCCCTCCTCTGAGGTCTATCAGTCTGAACTGTACTCCTTTCTATGTCTCTGGGTCTATTTTGTTCATTAAACAATTATTTTAGTAACAAACCCAGTAAAGATTTGTGTTTGATGACGATGTGTAGGTTCTATAAGACATATTCATTTCCTTCATATACTATGCTTCACCAGAATTATGATAAAATCAATATACTACATTTGTCACCTATAGGTGGCAACAGTTGTACAATTCACTTTTTGGTGGATTTTTTATTGCACTTGAGAACAAAAGTAGTGATAAACAGGGCAGGTGAGAATATATTTTCTAGTTTAAACTAAATAGTTTTGCATATTCTTCAGATATTTTCCTGTCTTTAGTGTAACCATGGCATTATTAGCGAACATTCAAGCAAGAAGGAGATAGGGACACATTCTCCAGAAATCCCTTGTGTCAGACAGTCAATCGATCAAACCCATCTCCTATGTGACTGGCTTCCTGTGAAGAACTGTGTGGTCTCAGAGGAAGTTTCGTAGACGAGGAGGCTCTTGGAAGGATTTTTAAGGGCAACTAGGATGAAGATACATGGTAAGAGGGAAGGCATTCCAAGAAATTCCTATTGTATCTGTAGACCATTCTTTCATCTACTGAGTCCAGCATTTGCCCAGACTGTCTGTCTCCTGTCCTGGTAGATTCTGTGATGGACAGAGTCACTATAAAGACAGGAACACAGATTCAGATTTGCCTCTCCCATGGTGTTTGAAGAACCCCGACTAGATTCAGGAAAGTATCAGCCCAGTTTATAACCTGGGGCTATAAATAATTTGTATCCTGGGTCATAAATAATAAATAGCTTTTCTTTCCAAAGGGTTTTTCCATCATGATCTCACTGCTCTTGCCTCCGCCCGGAGGGGAGGGGTGCTGATGTCAGCTGTCCTCTACATGGACTATCGATGGAACCTGTGGTTCCCGCAAATTCAAATTCGGGTGAAATTAGACCTGGAAATTTGACTTCTTAATTTTCAACACAGAAATGCATACCATCCCCCCCCCACACGGTCAACAATAATTATGGAGCAGAGATTCTGACTAGATCAATATCCTGAACACGAGGAAGGATAAAAGAGAACGCAATATGCACTCTCGCCATAAGGAAGAGATGGGGAGACTATATCAGGTGATACAGAAAAACTGAAGTGATAAACCAGGAAAACATATATGCATAATGCTATTGGCTTCAGAGAGACACATTTCATATCTGTACAGCCAGAAACTCCTGCCCATAGTAGGGGAGAAACAAGTAGCAAATTCATGACATAGTGCAATGAATTATTGTTCCGTGATGAAGGCTACTCTTTCATTATTTCAAAGACGTTTCCATCCGTTGATTGTATCTTGAAAATGTTGGTATGTCTACTGTACAATGTCAGGAGAGATTCAAATCTACTTGTGAAATTCAGGCAGCATCATCCCTCAGCGGGTGCTCAGACTAACAAAGAGGACTGAGCTCCTCGCATACATTAATGTAAACAGTATCTTCTTCAACATAATTCCGTATTTCTCTCTTTCTATTCAGGGTCACTGCCCATCAGTTCAGGAATATGTGGTAGGAAGTAATAACTACATTGGTAAAGTGTTTTCACTACATGCCAGTAGTTGAACTCATTTCATGAACTATCTCATTTAATCCTTACAGTAACCCTATGAGATAGTACTTTCATCGTCCTCGTTATACAAATGAGAAAATATAGGGTAGAGAGGTTTAACTATTAGGCCACATACACATGACTAATAAGTTAGGAAATCAAGGTTTAAGAAGCAGCAGTCTGACTACAGAACTTGGGATCTTAATCACTAGGCCAGGTACTTGGAAACCTGGTCTGCTCCTGCCACTGTACTAATAGGCTGTGTGTCTCCTCTGTAGCCGAGTTTCTTTACATTGAAGTTTTTTAGACTCTTCCTGCTCTGTAGAGCTCTATGACTCTAAACTACTCTTAATCGGGTGTCTTCTGTGCTTTTATTATTGGAATTTGATGTGGCATAATAAATAACTCTCTTCCCCACATCTAAATGAATTGGATAAAAGAAAAAGGCTGATTGGATGCTAAAATATCAGCTTTATTGCTGAGAAAGCTCATAATGGAGAATGATGTTTCTATCTGCAAGGAAGTGGGTTTCCTAACACTGGTCTCCAGAAGTAGACAGGCTTAGTAACTAGCAGTCCTGAGCTGGGGGCAGGTGTACAGCAGTGATTTTCAACCAGGGCGCCGCGAGAATTCTTAAAACCTGCACTACCTGACTATGAGTCAGAGGCACTGACCCCTTTCCCCTTAGGTTCTCAAATGGAAACATGACCACAGCCAATACAACCATAGCCGTCCAGTGTGAAGGAATCAGAATTATACCTATTTCTTTTGTCTGATTGGCAAAAATATAATGTATTTTGTGGTGCACCGCAGAATTTTGGTAATTAGTTTATGTGTGCCATGAGATAAAAAAAGTAGAACATCACTGTCCTGCAGTCTGAAGGAACAGAGCAGAGTATGTGCTTCTCACAGCCTGACTCCCAAGGGCGGGAAAAGCAGGGGCAGAGCTGTCACTTCCCTGCCCCTCCTGCACTGAGACTGCACAAGCTCCTCTTGCTCCTGAGAGGGAAGGAGAGGGGCTCAGAGATGTGGAGAGGGAAGGGGAGGGGCTCAGAGATGTGGAGAGGGAAGGGGAGGGGCTCAGAGATGTGGAGAGGGAAGGGGAGGGCTCAGAGATGTGGAGAGGGAAGGGGAGGGCTCAGAGATGTGGAGAGGGAAGGGGAGGGGCTCAGAGATGTGGAGAGGGAAGGGGAGGGCCTCAGAGATGTGGAGGGGGTAGGGGAGGGGCTCAGAGATGTGGAGAGGGAAGGAGAGGGGCTCAGAGATGTGGAGAGGGAAGGGGAGGGGCTCAGAGATGTGGAGAGAGAAGGGGAGGGCCTCAGAGATGTGGAGAGGGAAGGGGAGGGCTCAGAGATGTGGAGAGGGAAGGGGAGGGCCTCAGAGATGTGGAGATGGAAGGAGAGGGGCTCAGAGATGTGGAGAGGTAAGGGGAGGGGCTCAGAGATGTGGAGAGGGAAGGGGAGGGCCTCAGAGATGTGGAGAGGGAAGGGGAGGGGCTCAGAGATGTGGAGAGGGAAGGGGAGGGGCTCAGAGAGGTGGAGAGGGAAGGGGAGGGGCTCAGAGATGTGGAGAGGGAAGGGGAGGGGCTCAGAGAGGTGGAGAGGGAAGGGGAGGGGCTCAGAGATGTGGAGAGGGAAGGGGAGGGCCTCAGAGAGGTGGAGAGGGAAGGGGAGGGGCTCAGAGATGTGGAGAGGGAAGGGGAGGGCCTCAGAGAGGTGGAGAGGGAAGGGGAGGGGGTTCAGAGATTGAGTGCTATTTTGTGGGGCTCCCTCCCCTTGAAGAGAAACCACTTCCCCACCACCCAACATTTCTCATGACCTCCAATGATGCAGATTTTAAGTGAACATTCATGCATCAGGTCCAGGAAGGTGCAGGAAGCAACAACGGAAAAAAATCAAATTTATAAATGCTTTGTCACTTAGTTGTAATTAAGAATTAAGAAGAAAAATACAGAAACCGTCCGAGGCTGCAGTGGGTTGGGTTGGGCAGAGAAACCTCTCCATGGATGAAAAACTAGGAGGAAGGGGACTTAGCTGATGAGAAGGGTGGGGACGCTTCCATCTGGAAGCAAATAAATCAAATAGAGGAGACAGTCTGGCCCGGCCTGGGCTTTGGGTTAAAGTTGAAGGTGTGAGTCCCCCATCCCTATTCTGATGAGCAAATCTTGGGCACGGGAAAGATGGATGCAGGGCAGTTATGTGTTATGCTCTTGCTGTGGGCATAAGCAGGAGGCATTTTAATTCGGGGTCTCTTAGTTGAAGATTGATGCGCATGGCGGAGTCTGTGTGAGTGAGATTTGCTGGTGGCAGGCCGGCCTGAAGGGCAACGATGCCGCTGAAGTCCTTTCTCCTCCTCAGAGGCACTGGCTAATCTCCCCTCTCACGCCTCCTCTTACTGGAGTCCTGGCGGAGCCACTTTCTGGATGAGACATAAAAATCGATCGAGTGACCTTTGGTGAGCACTAGAGACCTCCAGACTTCCTAGCGAGTTGTGGTGTTAGCCCTGCTAACCCGGTCAAATTCCGACTTGGACAACTGCCTTCTTCCGGCACTTAGTTCCCTCTGTCACCTCAACTGGACACGTTACTCTTCACCTGCCCTTCTAAAGATTAAAGTGATGTATCAGTAATAGAGAGCCACCCTCTCCTCCCAACATGCCGGGAGATGCAATTGGGCACTTGAGGGCACTCTCTGCTTCTTCACTGGGGTGCTGAAGATTCTTCACTGTCTCCAGGGCAAACTGGTTTTATTATGTGAAGGAGTAATTTTCTGTTGAGATGTGCTTTTATGACTGTTTTATTAACTATATTGCTGCCCTTACCATGATCAATGACTCTCAATGACCTCTGCTGGAACCCCTGAACCCAGAGGGGGGAAAATGAGCTGACTTTTGGGGAAAAAAAGCTGAGAGAAGGTCAGTAGGAAGCTTAGGGTTGCTAGAAAATAATAACACCTTGTGGAAGGAAAAATAATTTGGCTTGGAGGTAAACTACGGTCACAAAGGACATTTAAAGACTAGATCAAAATGACAGAAGGAAAGAGAAACCATTTATCAAAGAGATGGGAAATGTTCCCAGATACAGAAAATTCGGGGAGATGTGGGAAGAGAGAAAAAGAATGCAAAGAAAATCACCAACTTGGCTTATCAGAGAAAGGCACTTGGGAAGAGGAAAGGCACGTGACCACGTTTTGGTGAAATGTGTATATGAACATGAGAAGGACGTGTTAGTTCTGTAAACTCTCCCGTTAGTACCACTGCTGGAAATGTCCCTTTGGATCCACATATCTAATTTAAACTATAGGCTGATCACCTTAAGTAATGCATCAGATTTGGTCAATATTGGTCAATTTCTCCAAAAGGACAATCTGCGCTGTTTTATACTCACTTAGAATCAGGAAAACAAGCCAGCTCATCGACATCAGCGCGTATAATTAGCTTAACTAAATGGACCATGCTTATCTGTGTTGTTAGATTCCGTCCGTTTCTTCCTCCAGTGTAATAACGTTAAGTAAAATTTTATTCAGGAGTGAGAACTGAACAGGTTCTGGGCCAGGAACTGCTAAATCTGTTCACTAGAGTGTCAAGTTAATGATTCTGTCTGATGAGAGTCATAGGCACCACTATGAATAAAACAATATATACATGACTCCTTTGGCTTAAAAGATTGATTAGCCATTTGGGGGGACTAATCTTTCCATCATCCCAGGTCTGAAATGTGATACCTATCTAGCCAGCCAGCTGGGTCATGTCTGGCTTCGAGTCTGTGTGTTTGCAGCTTCCAGAGCCCACAGCCTTGCCAGGGAATGCCCGGCCCGGGGGGCCATCTGTGTATTCTAGCAGCCCCAGCCATGTCTTCACTCTACAGTGACAGAGTTTGGCTGTTCCTACAAGAAATAATAAAACTTATTTTTTCAGATGAGTGTAAAAAGGTTATACGATTTTCTTTTTTTCTTATGGAAGTTCCCCTCCGAAAGGAACGTCTCTAATACCATTGTAACGATGGACATAAACGTATACCTAAAAGTGGAAAGTTTTCATTATAAAGTATGCTGCCAGAGCCAGAGCCAGGGAGAGACACTCTGTTATGCATTCACCTATAAATAATTAGGCAGCCTGGAACACCTCTACCGGCTTAGGAAGCCCAGTGCCCTGTGACATCCAATCTGTTAGGCACTCGACAGCAGACTCGGAATCAAACTGCAAGCTACGGTGCAGGAACACGCTGAGATGTGTGCACATGAGAATGTTCCCC
Source organism: Molossus molossus (assembly GCF_014108415.1). Taxonomy (NCBI): domain Eukaryota; kingdom Metazoa; phylum Chordata; class Mammalia; order Chiroptera; family Molossidae; genus Molossus; species Molossus molossus. The sequence goes on from NW_023425346.1 coordinate 16,626,864, forward strand.
CTGCTTGTGTTTAAGGTATTCATCTCCTAATGCAATTTATGTTTCAGTTACTGGCCCAGTCAGCCTCTGCTTTGGATGAAGTTATTTCCTAAGAATATTTGACGTATTGAATCCTGAGAGCCAGGGCAACTCAGAATCAGCCCACATTTATTGATCTTTGTGCTAAAGAGAACATTTCTTGGTGAGGGTTGTTCTAAATATTTAGAAACATTAAGCGTTTTATTCTGTCTTGCGTTTTAGTTTATAGCGGCGATTGTAAGATGCTCTCACTCCGTTACCCAGGGAGCACTGGGGTCCTAGAATGAAGGGCGAGCTCGCTGGGACTATGCCAACGGGAACCCGCTTCATTCCGGATTTCATCCCTTCCTGTCACAATGTGACAGAGACAATCATTATTTCAACTCTGTCCCCAGCTTTGAATGAGTATTTAAATAAGGAGTATGCTACCCCTGCCACATCATTTATTTATTCATTTGTTCATTCAACAGACACATACTGAGACCTACTATGTACTAGATAGTGTTCTAGACACTGGAGATACAATGGTATGCGAGTCAAAGGTACTGTACACATGTACATGTTTAGGATTCTTTAATGTGCTATGAAGCTAGAACAAAGCTTTGGGTATATTGGGAGATGAATCCCTGAGCACTGAGTTAGCACAGCCTATCCATCCTGCAGGCCTGATAATGGCATTTAGAACATCAATATCCTGTGAAACTCGGAGTTGTGGGTCTGCCCCTTTACCCCATCCCACTTTTGAGATAACTCCCTAAACTTGCTTAGCCTCTTTTGATCTTCTTCCTTTAGTCTATAACACCATGCAGGCAAATGTTTTCATAGGCTACTATTCACATACCCCTTTCTTAACTTTTCTGGGCCTAGTAATCTCCAAAATTCAACATGCTGACATTCTATAATCCATATTGTCAGTAGTAACCAAGTTTTATAACTTGGTCTGATTCTGACACGATGTCTTGTGTCTCTTAGCGTCGATATCCACTGCATAGCAATAAACGTAGTCACTACTTGACTTATTTTTACTACGTCATTTCCTCTGGGGCTCATAGATTTCACGGAGTTTTCTTTCTTTTCAAATTTTTTTCTTTATTAATTTTAGAGAGAGAGTGAGACGGAGAGAGATAGGAACATCAATGAGAGAGAACATTGATTGGCTGCCTCCTGCATGCCTCCCACTGGGGATCAGGCCCACAACCTGGGCATGTGCCCTGACCGGGAATCGAACCAGTGACCTCTTGGTGCCGGGGTTGATGCTCCACCACTGAGCCACGCCCGCCGGGCTGACTGAGTTTTCTATAACGTCCGCTTTTCCACGATGAAGAGACATATAACACAACATCACTGTGGAGTTTCACCTGACTCGCAGCGACACAGCTGCTTTCCAGTCCCTGGACATACCAGCAGCGGTACCGTCTCTGGGACCCCAGGTCAGCATGTCTGACTATTGTTTACCGTGACAGAAGCAACTGTTCTCTCTCTGTCCAGAGCAGAGACAGGTGGACTCATGTCTCACGGCCGGTCGGGCAGCTCTGCTCTGAGCCCCTGGGGCTCCCTGCGGCACCTCCAGGTGGGCCTGGCCCGCAGCCGGCAGAGGCAGCAGCTGCCATTGCTTCCCGGAAATCCAAGAGCAAGGGCCAAGGCACTGAGCTCCCACGGGTCACCGTGTGACTGGAAAGGGCAGGCCCGTGACTGGGGTGTAGACACTGGCTCTACCCTTTCCTTACTTGCTTCCTGCGGCCAGCAGGGGCGGCCTCACTGGCCTGCGCCAGGCCCAGGCCATGTGCTCAAGTACAGAGTCCTACTTCCTCAAGACGAGACACTTGGTGACATGAACGAGTGTGAACATGACAATAATGGCATTCTTAGGGGCCGCAACAAGACTGACTATTCAGGTGATAACCCCCCAAACAGTACTGGGTGTATCAATGCAAGAAGTTAAACTGTAGGGAGTCCAAATGATAGGGGCCTCAGTATAAAATTCTAGTAGCAGGCTGCATAGTTCTTCATTCCCTCTCCTCCACCTGTAATATATTCAGTTGGCAAACTGGCTTTTGCATTATAAAAAGTATTCTCTCCACGAACCACCTAAACTGCCTGAATGCCACTTTATGAGGTTTAAGTTAGCCATCCGCTACAATAAAAATAAACATTATTTTTGTGTCACATGCACAGAACAATTTAATTTTTAAATTAATGTTAAAGCAAAAGGTACCTAGCTCCAGGTGAAGAATGTCTGCCCCACACGACTGTGTAAACACAACTCCATTGCCAGGTGAATTAAATATGGATCAACAAAATCAATAGCTAATTGTGTAACTCAGGGTCTTTCATTTCAGATCTAATCTTCAAAGAAGGTCCAGGGGATGTTTGCCTTTGATTTTCTTAAAATATTATTTAAAACCTTTCTGTTAGGCAAAATAGTTCCCAGGGTCTTTACACTATTTCCATAAGTTATTTGGCTTGTGAGTAGCCAAGGTCATATTGATCGCTCAGCCTCTCCAGTTTTCATTTTAAAATTCAGTATCTTTATCAGTCAAGCTGCCTCTTTCTGGGTATCTGACTTGCACTAAAGCCAAACGAACTTGATTGCAAAAATAATCCTACACAATCAGTCTCTCGGTACCAGACGTGCATGCTTTAGTGGTACTGCAAACTGCCCTTTGGACTAGTGCATGATACAGTTAAGCAGTTAACTCCACACCCACACCCCCATCAGTAGAATATATTGTGCTGTGAAGATGCATGATTCTGTGTGACATGACAAGAACATGTGGGGTCAGGATGACTCTGTATGGATGAATATACTATCTATTCTGACATTCCAAAAGGGGCCAGAGAGAGGAAATACTGCTTGAATAGAACAAAATAAAATTCTCCCAAGCTCATTAGCCCAAATGGATGAGGGAAGGAAGGGAGGGGAGGCAGACCTTCTTTGCAAAGGGACTAGTACAAGAACAACCAGAAAACCATGGGTAACAGACGGATCGCCTTGACCCTTGTTATATTTCAGTGGAGCTAAAAATGTACTGTTTGAACTTCTTTTCCCTTTCAAGTTAAGCCTTGCTGCCTCTTACATATTGTTAGAAGTCTTCATCCATTTTGGAGACTGAACGCAAGATAATTCTCGAAATAATGAATCATTTTTTTCTTTTGCCAGCTTGTCCAGAAATCTCATGATTATCTCGCCATTGCAGACAATGACCTCCTCAAAGAAGGCCTATCAAATGCTGAAGATAAATAATGAGAGGGACTCTTTCTCCTGCCTCAAGGAAAACACTGCACAGAGGTGAAATGTTTGTGAAAGCATCCACATGTTCAGCCAGGATGGGCAGAGCGTGCTCCGAGTGAAACAGCCGCACGGGTTTGTGTGTGACCAGCTGCCCATTCAACAGGCCTCTCGGGGCAGTGCCTTGGAGGGGCCTTGGGGGGAAGCCCACGCCCTTCACCCAGTAATGTTAGAAATGAATGTTTTGCTGATGACAGGCAGAGGACGTTTTAAACCTCTTGACTTGTGAGCACCTGAAGGAAAGGAAGCTCTGGCTGATGCCACCTGGAAAACCCAGTTCTGATTTACCAGGTCCCAGAGCAAAGATGAATCACAAGGAACTCTCCTCTCCTCCCCCTTTCCCACCGTCACACAAAGCAGCAGATGCTCAGGGAGCGGAAACCTGTCTCTTGTACTCCCCATGGAAGCAAGGTCTTACAACCACGTAGAGGGCTGCAACTGAAATAGCACTTTCCCCATGATCGTGATTCAACACCTTGGGGATGGCGTGAGTACAGCACAGCCTTCAGGGCCAACGTCGGCCGTCTGTCCGTCCTTCCATGGCTCTTGTATTGCCTGTGGACAGCTGAAGACACGACTTGAACGACAGGAATAGGTTCCAGATCCTTCCCACATACTACCCTTCAGACTCCTTATCTTTGTCGAAACTCCTCCTTTCCCCACAGATGGCTGATGGATGGCCTGGTTAGAACCAGGGGAAGGAAATCCCTTGTCTTGGGCACTGGGAAGGGTCTGCCATAAGGTACAAAAAATGAATGGCTTGAGTGGGTTGTGGGGGTGAGGCGAACTCACGTGCTCTCGCCCCATTCAGAGGGGCACTGCTCACTCTACAAACCCCTCTGCAGCACTTGCCACTGCCCTGAAGTCTGAACAGACAGATTCTATACGGCAGGTGCTATGAGCAATGCTGTTTAACACGGAGGGAGGGAGGGAGGGAGGGAGGCCAGGGGCTACGCATCCTGCCCAAGGCCCCAGCTGCGAGGAGCCAGCGGAGCCCGGGTTCAAAGCCCGGAGTCCAGCTGCAGAGCTGCCGCCCTCGGGAGCGCCCGCTGAGTTCTCTCCAGCCCGAGAGCATGAGGGCTCGGTGTGGCCCGACTTCTGATGTTTCAAGGGAAGTGGCAATCTGGAAATCTACGTGAAGTCTCCCAATGTTTATTTTAAGACAAGTGACAAGTGTGTGGGTAAAACAAAATGCATCTGTATTAATGTGTGATTCTTCCATATTACAACCCATCAAAACCTAGCCAGAGTCCGAGAGCCAGGAGCCCGAAGTCCTGGCATCCAGAGAGGTCTTCATTCCAGCCGCTGCCCCGGAGCAAGCGCATCTTAAACAGACATTAACCGCCCCACAATGCTTCTAAATTCCTGGCTTCTCCTCTCCAAACAAACACAAACACACAGAAACCAACCCGAAACAAAGCAAACACGAAAAACCTCAAAAGCCTCTGTGCATTAGGTTTGCAGTGACAGCTTGCTGGCATCCATAATCTCACCCAGCCCCAGCCTGCAGGCCCGCCGCAGCCTGGCACAGTGGGGATGGAAGGTGCTTTTCTTTTCCTTGCAAACAGATTTTCTTTGGCCAGCAGGGGTGAGGGTAGCCATGTCTCTATCCCTTTGACAATCATCCGCAACACACACGTTTCAGAGTATCTTTCTAGAAAGGGGGGTTGTGTGTGTACGTTACCCAAGCTTGTTTTAAATAGAACCTTTCTTCAGTAAGAGCTTCTGAACTTATTCACACGTCAGATAACTGAGTTTTCATAGGCCTGCAGTGCCCTTGTCTCTGCCTGGCATACCGATAGGCTTTTTTAAATGTACGTTTTTATTTCTTAAATATGTTTTCATTGATTTTTCAGAGAGAGTGAAAGGGAGAGGGAGAGAAAGAGAAACACTGAGACGAGAGAGAAACATCGATCGGTTGCCTCTCGTATGCACCCTGAGTGGGGACCAAACCCACAACCTGGGCTCGTGCCTGCACTGGGAATTGAACCCGAGACCCTCCAGTGCACCAGACGATGCTCAACCAATTGAGCCACCCAGCCAGGGCTATGGGCTTCTTTAAAACACAGGTATTTAGGTCAATTAGGAATATAGATCCAGTGATTAGTGTTTTTTCTGCGTCAAAATGAAAAGCCAGCGATGAAATGGAAAGGCATTTCAGAGAAGCAGGGTCCTCCGTGGAAAGGGGAGAGGGAGGGGGAGGAGGGGAGGAAGTTTTCTTCTGCCAGCCAGGCTCAGAAATCAACCCTACCCTCAACTAGGCAGTATGGGGGGTGGGGGGTGGACAGGGTAGAAAAGGCACTCTCAAAGGTCATCAGGACACAAACGACCCAGGCCTCAGAGGTAAAATCAAAACTGCTCAACACCACCTTGAAAGCAGGTCAGTAACATGCAGACAGGTGTCAAGCACATCATTTCGTCAGCCCACTAAGTTGGCCGCAGGCTGGATTTGGAGCCCAGACAGCAGGGCCTCCCACTTCTGGCTCGCGGATCTTCCTCTCGCTAGAACGTCCTCCCCCCGCTTCCGGGGTGCTCAATTCGTCTCTGGAGACTCGGGTGGAGGGAAATCCCCATGAATCCTTTTCGGCCAGGAGCCCTGAGCACAGCCCCTCTGTTCCCTCTTCTTCCCTGTGCACACGCTATCCAGACCAGCCAGCCTCGTTCTGTATGAAGGTGGCCTCGGCTCAGCCTCCCACGTGGGTTACTAGGACCCTAGTTATCTTTGAAGTCCTTGTGCCCAGAACACACAGACACATAGAGGTCCATAAAGGTTAATGGAATGAAGGAAAAATGCTAATTATATTTCTTATTTACTGGCCATCTTTTTTTCCCTATAACTTTTGCTTATATTTTACCTCTCTAACACCCTTTCTTGTCTTTGAAAGTGATTGAGTTCCAAGGATCAGATGCTGTGCTCTGATAGGGAATATTCATGTACTTCCTGAGTGGTGGTTGATGGTCTAATCACCCAGAAGACATCTAAGTTTCCTTTATTTAGAAAGTGGAGATAATTTCCCTAGTAAGTGAACAGGAAGATAGATTTAGATTTTCAAAAAATATTTGATTAACATACAACTTTCAAGGAGCATTTATTTCTATTGCTATAAACCAAGGTTGGAGTTTTAAACACATGAAATAAGTGGGGATTATGCTATCTAGCAATGAGAAGGCCGAATATGTTAGTGAGGCTTTTGAAACATCCAAATAGTCTTACGTGAAGGAAAAAAATTCTCAATGTGCACAAAGTAAAATGGGGACTCGCCTTAAGATGGAGGTTTGGAAATGCTAGGATGAGCTTAAAGAACACTGACGTCCTTAAAGAATGCAATGCACTTTTGACAGGCCTGGAGGGACTCCTCCCAGATGCAGGACGAGAGGAACCTCAGGGTCGCCTCGTAGATGGTGGGCTGCTGCCACCTCGGGGCACTGAGAGGGATACTGTCACAGGTAGATTTCCACACCGTAGAACTGGCCCCAGTTATGGTTTGGCTCAGCAGTTAGTGTCGGCCCACGGACAGAAGAGTCATAGGTTCAATTCTGGCCAAGGGCACGTACCTGGGTTGTGGTTTGGTCCCCAGACTCTGTTGGGGTCGTGCAAGAGGCAGCCAATCAATGTGTCTCTCTTGTATTGATGTTTCTCTCTCTCTCCTTCCCCTCCCCCAAAACTCTATCTGAAGATAAATGAAAAAGTATCCTCGGGTGAGGATAAAAAAATTTTTTTAAGAAAATAAATGTGAGAGGGCTGGCTTCAGTGCCTACGTTTCTCTGTCATGTGTACCTATGGTTCTCTTAAGTGACTGGGAAAAATACTTTTCCTGAAGTCAGTGCTAAAGAAGTTACTGACAAACTGTCTCTTCAACGTGCCTGTTGGATGGTATCAAAGGGTTATTTAAAATCATACTGCTAATCCAGAGGCTGCTAAAATGACTAGCAAACTTCATAAAGGGATCTCCATAAAAAAGGTGTTTAAGTCCAAGCCTGCAGAGCCTGGAAACCTATGTAAACACACACACACACACACACACACACACACACACACTCTCACACTCACACAACCACACACACACCCACGCAACCACACACTCACATACACGTGCACACACACTCATGCACACACACTCATCTAACCACACACTCACACGCATACTCAATCACACACTCACTCACAACCACACACACAACCACACACACACACTCACACACACACACCGTCTCCTGATGGTTTCAGGGGCTGGTATAGAAATGCCATTGTAAGCAAGGAAAGAAAGAAGAAGAATCACCCCCTACAGAAATGTTTAGTGCGATTTGGTGTTTGGTCCGAGCCAATGGGATCTCTCGCCGTGGCCAGCTTGCGAAGAAGCGCGAGGGCTGTCCCCGTACAGGTCGGGAGGTGACCGGGGATTAGCGCCGGGCTCTCGTCAGCAGGGACAGCGCCCGGCCTTTCTCCCGCGACGCTGCCGGTCTGCAGACACCACTGGCTCCCCTCCCACGCGATGATGGGGTATTAACCAAAACCTAATTAATCTGTGAGTGAATTATGACCTAAGAAGTATACTATTTTATAATCAATTTAAAATGAGTCCCTAACAGAAGATAAGATGAAGAAAAAACTGTAAAATGTTAAGAGGTTGGTACATTCTGTTCACTATGACTGATGATTTTAAGGGGGGATAATTTTACAATCCATCATTTTTTGTCATTTCTAAAATCATGCCTCCCAATATATGCTGTAAATTAATTTAAAAATTTACATATTTATTAAAAATTGTATTGAAAACAGCAAGAAGTGAGCCCCATTTGAATAATAAAATAACTTGTTATTCCACTGGAGATAAAAACAAAAAAAATTAAAAGATTTTCATTTTGAGGTAATAATCACATAAATTTGCTATCTGAATTAGTTAAGCTAAGAATTTATATTCACCTGAGGCATCAACAGAGTATTAAAGATAATCCCCCAAATCCCCATTCTGGGGAGACGGAGCAGGTTTCGCAACATGAAGGAGCCGTGGGGAGACAAACAGGGAGGTGAGGACCCCGGCCCTCAGCCCGCCGGACGTGCATGTTGGGAGGGCTGCCCCCACCCTGGGGAGGCGCAGACAGGAGAACCCACAGCCCGGCTCTTGGGTGGAGGAGCACTTGACTTCCTTTCAAAACTCTTTCCAGAAAGATCCTTGACGTTACTTCGCAAAGCCTGTTTGAACGTCCCATCCAAAACGAAAGCTCGCCTGAGGTATAGAACATGCCAGACGTCTGCATTTGCCTTGGCTGCTGAGGCTGGTCACCTGCAGGGTTGACTCAGGAGCAGGCAGGCAAATAACTGAGGGGCACGAGGTTGTCATTAGAGGGCGCTGAGTGAACCAACATTCCCTCTAGGTTAACCTCACAGCTGACCGTCAGCTGAAAGAGCTGGCCCCACGGTATGACCTGCCTACACGCGTCTACAGGAAGGTGAAAGGGACAAAGGGAACCGAGCTGGTGTGAATCGCCACGTGTACTCACTAGTCTAATGGCCGACCCACTGCGCCGACCTGACACAAGGTGATGCTCTCTTCAAATTCCTGGGGGAAGAGCGGGAAGGAGAACACCGGTTCCTGTACACTTGTTTAGTCATGGCTGTTTCTGTCTACAGGGACTCATGACAGACTGCTACCATTGTCCTGAAGACAACAGCAGGGATCCCTTTATGAAGTACTCCAGGTGAGGGCTTGCTCACCCTGCCCTGGAGGTGCGGAGGGCATTGCTTCAGTGCAGACATGGCTAACACCTGACACTCATGTGGCCACTACGTCCTCTCATGAGCAAAGCAGGCACAGCCTACCAATCTCTGCTCCCCCCCACCCGCCCCGAACATGCATCCAGCAGCTGCTCTCCATGGCTCTGTCTCCTGCCAGATAGCCCCTCCCTCCCATGGTTCTAGCTCCATCAGATGGCCCAGCGTCTGGGTTTTAATGTCACCTTCTGCTAGTGTCTCGCTATCCCTAGGGAATGACGGTCACTTCCTGCAAATCTCTGGATTGCCTGCCTATCCCCTGTTTAATTTCTCCGCTATCTGGGTATAAGTGGTTCCCATGCCATGCTAGACCCTGACCAGTACAATGAGCAAATTCTGTCAGCTCTACTTTTAAAACATGTCCTAAATCTAGTCATTCCCCAATTGTTCTCTGCTACTCCGTTAGGCCAAGATCTCATCGTTTCTTGTCTGGGTGACCAGAGTGGTTTCCTACGTGGCCTTGGCGCTCCACCCTTGCCCTTGACAGCCTGTTTTCCACACGGCAGCCAGAAACAGTGAATCACGTCCCCTCGCTCCCTTGTTCAAAATCCTCCAGCAATTTCCCTTTGCTGAAAATGAAACCTAAGGTTACTGCCACCGCCTCCAGGGTCCTGTGTGCTTGGCGCCTAGATTCTTCCCCACCCCAGCCTCCTTCCTCTCTCTGTCTCTGCGGCAGCCAGAATGTCCGGGACACAGCAGCCATGCTACTCCAGGGCCTTTGCACTTGCTGAGCTCTCTGCCAACACGCTCCTCCTGCAAGCAGCACATTTGGGCGTTTCACGTCATTCAAACCTCTTCCAGTCCTGTCTTCAGAGAGACCGCATCCGGTCACCCTGAAGCCGTACCCTCGTTATTTCCTACCCTGCTTGATTTTATAACCACCCATGTTGCTACATGACACTGCTTACATTTTGTTGACTGTCTTCTCTACTAAAACATGAAATCCATAAAGGCAGGACTTTCTTTGTTTTTTAACGTGCTTTCCTCCTCAATGCCTAGAAGGCTGCCTATCAAACAGTATGAACTCTATAAATATGCTTGGATCAATGAGTAATACGTTAGGAATCTATATCACACTGTGCAAAACAAGTGACACAAAATAATTAGTTGTATTATTAGAACGAGAGCAAACATATAAACGCTTTTCAAATTAAGTCAATACACATGTTCGAAATGGAAGGCTGCTGCAGGCCAGGGTGTTCTCCGGCAGTGACGACACACGCGGAGCCAGCAAGCGGACGGGATGGGGAGTGCCACGACCCTCCTCTTCCCCACAGCGCGCCCTGCCATGCCCACTTCTCCAGCACTGCTCCTCAGGTACCCGTGGCTGGCCGACCGCCCAGTGAGGTGGGAAGACTTTCAAATTTGCACGTGTTAAAGGGAACCGGATAGTTTGTGACTCAAGTCCTTTGGTTTGCGTGTTTTAATTATAAAAGGTAGAAAAATATATCTGAGATGTCTAGGGTCTTTGGCTCGCCAACCACTTTTTGCCACAAATTGTAGCTTGGAACTACCACTTGTCTAAGGGGTATGATCTCAAAAAGTCCTACAAACTCAGGAGGTCAAAGCTGATTTCTTCCTACTGAGGTAAAGAGTCTTATTAATTCCTCCACCCTGTCATCTTCAATTTTTTTGGCTTTGGGCACTCTTGTGGGCTGAATTGTGTTCCCTGTAAAGATATGTTGAAGTCCTAGCCGTTGAGACATGTGAATGTGACTTTTTTTGGATAAAGGTGTTTGCAGATGCAATTAAGATGTAAGTTAAGATGGGTCACACTGGAATAGAGTGGGTCCTTAATCCAACATGACTGATGTTCCTGTAAGACGCGGAGAAGAGGTACAGAGACGGAGATGCACTCGGAGAGGAGGGTGCCATGTAGGCTCAGACACACCCAAAGGGAGGGCAGCCAGTGACGGCACAGGTTGGCGCTGTGCAGCTGCAAGCCGAGGACTGGGGAGCATGCATGGCCCTGCCACACCCTGACTTCAGACCGCGGCCTCCAGAACTGATAGAATACATCTGTTTTCCTAAGCCCCCTGGTTATGGTACGTCATTACATCACAGAGACCCCAGAAGGCGTACACAAGGACTCCCCGCAATGCCCCTCATCGGCAAGAGTCTTTCAGGACACTGGCATTCCTGGTTTTACACATTTATACTTATGAGGTTTTTTAACTGATGAATAGAAAGAAGGCAAACTTTTTTTATGGCCTTTTTTCTTTCTTTATTAGACTTAAAAATGGGATGCTGAAGATAGAAGTGTAACTCTGTGCTATGTGAAATTGTGAAATTATAATTACATTAATTCTGTACAATATTAAAAAAATGCTTCATTAGAAAAGGAAAAATAATCAGAAAGGAAATGAGTTGTATTTAGAGTATGGGGAACGAAGTAATGCCATGTTCCACAGGACATTTGTCTGATGCTGGCTCCTGGGTTAGCTACACTGGCCCTGGCTGGCTCACTCATGAGTGTGGAAAATTGTCATCAACATTTCCTTGAAAATGTGTATGTGGCCCAAAACTCTTTTAAAATTTTAGTCCCCAGGTTTTCTAAAAAAATAAATTCAATTTCAATTCTCTGTTAAAATTTGAGCATGCTGGATTTAGGTCCAGTATTCTACTCTCAGCTAGAATTTCTCTCCACCGTGTGCTAGGGAAATACTCTGGGTGGGCTCTGAACCCACCCGGAAGTGTGTTAAACCACTTCCTTCACTTGTGTAGGGATGAAAACCAAATAAGTGAGCTACAGACTAAGTTAAACTCATGCCAACTTGGGGGACCATCTGGCATAATAAACATGACCAACTCATTTGAAAACTTTTCCTAAAATCAAGTGAAATATAAATTGGCTGTTTATAGAGCCCCTATTGTGTCATGAGGATAGATAGGCTGGTCCAAAAATTTGAGCAAAGGATGAGATCACGCATCATCACCCCCTCTCTAGCATGGTCCTCAATAAGGTTGTGAACCTGACTTTGCTGATGATGAAAGAAGAAGTCTATGTTCATGGTGTCTATGCTGCTGATGAAAGAAGTCTCTTTGGGGAATGGAAAGGCCTTTTGTTCTTTGCTTGGTCAAGAGCAGATGCTTCAGAATGAACAGAGGCATCTCTGTGCTGGGAGGCCTGTCTACAGTGACACCTGGAAGATGGAAATGTCACAGCCAATGGCATCGGTATGAGAGGAGTGACCTTTTGATCCTGAATGTTCTTTATATTTTTTGCTTGGTTCCTGGTCATGATTCCCACCTTGTGCCCTCACATGAGCCCTAAATAAATGACAGCTCTTGACAAATTCTCAACGGAAGTGCCTTATTCAAGAGGAAATGGCCAATCTTAAGTCTATTGGTTTCTTGCTATGACCTTTGGTGCATCAGGTGGAAATGAATATATGTATATTCATTTAGCCATAGAGATTTGTGGTCTTATAATAAAAAATTGTGCCCACATTTGAAATAGGGTACAAGGACACTTTGCCATCCCTGTTACCTCCAGCTTGGCCACTGTCAGAAAATTGTGCATTTCCCCCATTTGATTCTTTAACCTTTTACCCACCATATACTTTTACTTCCCTGTCCATCAGTTTGTTTTTTTTTTATTTCTTTTAACTCTAAAAATCTTTAAAAGAATCTCATTTCAGAGATGTATATTCTTCTTCCTAGCTTTGTTAGATTTATTTTTCTATTGAAGGTTACATGTGTTTCAAAATATTACCTACATACACTAGCAGTTGACTTGCATGTGAATATTTTGGCTGCACCCAACCCAAAACTTATAAATCCTGTGCTTAAAAAACAAAATCCAAAATTCAGTGTTATTAGTTTGCAGCAAATGTGACAGTGCACACACCTGTTTCAAAGTAGCAAATATCTGCTTACATGGACACTGTCCAAGCAAGTCAAATGCTTTGGCTTTGCACGTATGCATGAGGCCAGCGTGACCTCACAGAAGGGCCAATGTCATGGGTTCTGTTTTTCAGTAGTGAGTATAGATTTCTCTATAGATCTATTTTATAGAGTCTAGTCTTACTTATGCCTAGGAGCTCACACCTACAAAAGGCTTGCTAGTACTGGGATGTTCCAGTTTGTGTGAGCATTTAATGCTATTATTCTTATTAAAAGCTAATTGGCCCATAGAGAGATAGTGATCATACTACCACTTATTGAGTAGTTCCTGTGTTTAAGACATTGTGGTGGAGGCTGCATGTATATCACTTCCTTTAAGTTCCCACAACTTCATGGAGGTAGATTCTCCTATGCCCATTATAAAGGTAAGAAAACTGAGGTTCAGTAAAGTTAAGGAGTTTCTGTAGGGAGAAAACAGGCTTTCTGAATCCAGAGCTCATAGTCTTTTTATGGGAATCATTAGCAGAAAGTTTAATCATCTGTATTCACTGGCCATAAATGTAGATAGATTTTAAAAGCGCTCAGAATTAAAGGAGATAAAATGAAAACTAAGGAGAAATTCTCCTGGACTCACAATTTGCCACTCTTTAAAATGATCACATTAACCATCATAAGTGAGGACACACTAGGGTAGTTACAACAAAGGCAAGATAGAACCCAGGGTGGCGATAGTCTCCTGTCCCATGATTCTAACATCGGCCCCTTCAAGAGCCGCCACCTGGAGGAGCTGGTCCTTGGGGCTGCCTGTCAGGATGTGCTCTGAGGATGCACGCAGGTCTGTTCAGATTAAGCACTGTGACAAGTGCCACTTCAATTGACAACACACTCTGGATATTTTGTGTATTCAAATTGCAGAGTTGGAACTTACAGACTACCCCAATCCTCTGCTCTTCTTTGTTATTAGGCACGCTGGATCCTTGGAGAGGATGCCATATTAGATTATATTTCCTGTTTGGAAAATTGGTAGGTTTCTCAAGAAATGAAAGGAGGGCTGGGAACACTAACAAAAGTAGAAAAAATTCGCATCATTGTTTTCTGTTGAGCGTTTGTGACCTTTCTAGAGGCTTCCATGGGTCAGATTAAGGTACTATCTTTTCTTCCATGGCCCAAAGGAAGCCAAGTGTATATACAATGACATTTTTCATTTTTTATAGTTGATCTATTTTCCAGGCTGTAGAAGACTGGGAAAGGACTTTTCATTTAAATATAGTTGAAACCCTTTGGGAAAGTAAAAGTATTCAAGAAATACAGCGAAATGGCTGTTTCCAACAGGAGAAAGGCTGTTTCAACAGGAGAAAGGAAGAGTCCTTCTGGTTTTCAAATTCATTGTTAGGGAAAACGTTTACTTCCCCATCCAACTTTCCTTCTTTAAAATATCCTAATCGTGGCCACGCAGGTTTACTTTTCTGCCTGCTTGTTAAAATGTGAAAAACATGAACAGTGGCTTCGAATTTCCACGAATAAGCTGTCATTCCGCCTTTCTCAAGCCGGTGGCCTGAACCCCGAGCTGCAGGGACTCGGTTCTACTTCCGAGCCGCTCGCCGGAAGGAGGTGCTAGCGGGCTGTGCAGACCTCGTCTTCGCGAGCAGCGAGCAGTCCCACTGGCCCAAAGGGCTTCAACCGTCCCAGGCCCGTCGCAGTGTCCCAGCAACCAGCCTGGGAGGTTTGTGGCGCTCACACGTTTTAGGGCCTCATCACACACAAGCACCTGATCATCTTTTCCTTCTAAGAAAGACCAAATTTGTTCTGTCTTTTAAGTTTATCCTTTAAAATTGATATGTATCTTTAAAAAAATCAAAATGACCCATTGCAAAAAGTATACAACCTGCTTTAGTCTCCAAAATAACTTTTCAGAGCACAGGAGGCAGACATACTCCACAGAGCTGAGTATGCATAGGGACTTTTCTACGGTTCAGTTTGATTATATTTAGGATGGGAATACTATGGAGTAGCTGGAAAACAGTATTTCTCAATGTGCAATCCCCAGACCAGCAGCACCGGGGAACTACTTAGAAATGCAAACTCCCAGGCCCCAGTCCAGACTCCCAGGACCAGAAATGTTGGGTTGGGGCCCAGAAATCTGTGCATTAACAAGCCGCCCGTGATTCTGATACACACTCGGCTTTGAGATCCATCGCGGTAAAGATCAGCCATCATCTACACAGAGGGCTGGCCTGCTGCCTCTTAGAAGCTCAAGAAATGGCAACCATTCTCCTTCTGTGATGATGCCCACTACGCAGAAGACACGTGAAAACCTGGGTGATACACACCGAAAGCGTAGGTGGAGATCTCAGCTCTTCTGGACATAATACACTAATACTCGCCCGTCTTCCTACTGGGGTTAGGTGATAACGTATGGTCTTTCTCCCGATGAGAACTATTTCAGAAATTCCCAAATTGCCCATTATAATCTGCTTAGAATTACTCAGTCTTAGAAGTGGAAGTAGTTTCACAGATGATCCAATTCACTTTTCAAACAACGATTTTCAGAGGCCCGTGGATCTCCCTCCTGGAGGCATCCAGGATCCTCGGAGGGCTTTAAATATTCTCCCGGGAACACCCAGCCCAGAGTCCTGACTTCACCGGCCTCGACTTCAGTTGTGAAAAGCTCCTTAGGTAGCATGCCTGATAAAACACCAGACACCTGGCAAACTTAGACACCAAGGTAAATATTAAGCAATAATTTCATTGCTCAGCTGAAATTCTAATTTAACTAGATGTTCTGTGTTTTTATTTGTCAAATATGGCAACACCATCACAGGATTCTAAGGTCTACCTAGGCTGAGAACTCCCTATAAGATTGCCATCTGCACCTATCAAACCTGCTTTTTGTAAACATTGTTACAAATATTTTGTCAAGTTTTACATTTACATTACAAAATTTCGTATTTTTGTCAATTTTGTGTTTTCGGTCTCTGTAATATTTTGCTTGTAATAAAGGTTTTTTGGGAACTTCTGGACAATGTGGTATCGCATCCTCCCACCACATAAAAATTACAACTAAACTACAACACAACCATCCTTCAGAACCACCTGACATCGAGCTGAATGGAAGTCCTACAACTACGAAATTAAAGAAGCCACATTGAGACCGCCACATTGAGGGACAGGGGCACGGATGGGCTGGTGGATAAAAATCAGGAGGATACTTTGGCTGGGAAGGTCCTCCCTGAGGAGTGAGGGGTCCCTGTCCCACACCAGGCACCCAGCTCTGGGTCCCAATGCCAGGAAGAGAAGTCCCTGTAATTTCTGGCTGTAAAATCTGTGGGAACTGAGGCAGAGGGAGGCTGAGGCTGCTGGAGCCCCAGGCAGCTCCTCTTAAAGAGCCCGCACATGGACTCACTCAGACTTGTTCACTCTAAGCTTGGAGGGGAAGCAGCTTGAGGGGTGCCAGAGACACACTGGGAAGAACTGGGCTATTTGGTCTCAGGATGAGGGCTGGAGAGGTGGCTTTCTCCTGGAACCACGCACTGGCAGAGGCTAATATTCCTTTGGTGAGCCCTTCCCTAGGGCGGCAGCCTGCCCCCATATCTGGGACTCCAGGAACCTGGCTCACACTGTTGGCCTCGCCCTACCCAGCTTTCGGGCCCACCCAAATCATTTCCAAAGGCTTTACCATAAGATTGGTCTGTCTTGGATCCTGCTTCAGAGTTTCCTAAAATCTCTCAAACAAGCAGCATCTGGTCTCAGCGAGCCCCGTACCTCTCATTAAGTGTCCCCAGGCCTGGCACTAGAAGTAGCCAGCCTTGGTTCACAACTTGACTTTTCCTGGGCACCTCCAAGCCCAGCACAAGAAGCAGCTACTTTGTAGCTTATGCCAGTGGCCCTGGATAGAACACAGGCAGTGGCTGACCTTGCTCCAGAGCCAGCACACCTAGTCGACAGCTTCAGACCACATAGAAACACCACCATCCAACCACCTCCACAAGTGACACACTCAATGAGTGGACTCGTGGGTACCAGAGCCCTGCTGAAGTAAGTCTTGCTATGTGTGGTGGGCCCCTGCACAGCTGATCCTCCAAGGAAGTCAGAGGTCAGTGGACACAGCCAGTCCTTGCAGCTGATCAGCCTGAGTAAATCCCTCCCATCGATGTGCCAATATCAAGCAAGTCGCAATTACAAAAGAAGGATGTACAGTCCACAGTAAGAGTGCACCTCGAGAGTCCGGCTGGGGTGATCAGGGAGGCTGTGTCACTGGATCCTACAGGACACCTACAACAATAAGCCACCATATGAAGCCTAGAAGACATGGCAACTCTACCTAATACATAGAAACAATCACAGGAAAGCAGCCAAAATGAAGAGACAAAGAAACATGTCCCAAATGAAAGAAAAGAACAAAACTCCAGGAAAAGAATTAAACAAAATGGAGATAAGCAATCAATCAGATGCAGAGTTCAAAACACTGGTTATAAGATTGCTCAAAGAACTTGATGAGACATTCAAGGTACTTAGTGAGACCTTCAAGAAACTTAAGGAGACCTCCAAGGAACTTAGTAAGAACATCAACAACATCAAAAAGTCAGAAATGAAGGATGCACTAACTGAAATAAAAAAATAATTTATAAGGAGATATTTTATACGGTATTTTATAAAGATAATTTATAAGGAGGAATAATTTATCAACAGTAGAGTGGGTAAATCCATGAAGCAAACCATCAATTTGGGATATAAGGGAGCAAAAAACACCCAATCAGAACAGCAAAAAGAAAAAAGAATCCAAAAAAATGAGGATAGTGTAAGGAGCCTCTGGGACAACTTTCAGCGTGCCAACATTCGCACCAGAGGCATGCCAGAAGGAGAAGAGAGAGAACAAGAAACTGAAAACCTATTTGAGACAATAATGACAGAAAACTTCCCTAACTTGGTGAAGGAAACAGGCATACAAGTCCAGGAAGCACAGAGATTCCCAAATAAAATAAACCCAAAGAGGACCACATCAAGACACATCATCATCAAAATGCCTAAGGTTAAAGACAAAGAGAGAATCTTAAAAACAGCAAGAGAAAAGCAGTTTGTTACCTACAAAGGAGCTCTCATAAGACTGTCAGCTTATTTCTCTAAAGAAACTTTGCAGGCCAGAAGGAGTAGCAAGAGATATTCAAGGTGATGAAAAGCAAAGACCTACAACCAAGACTACTCTATTCTGCATAGCTATCATTTAGAATCCATGGACATATCAAGAGTTTTCCAGACAAGGAAAAGCTAAAGGAGTTCATCACCACCAAACCAGTATTATATGAAATGTTGAAGGGTCTTTTTGAAGGAGAAGAAGAAGAAAATTATGAACAATAAAATGGAAATTAATACATATCTATCAACAATTGAATCTACAAACAACATGAGCAAGCAGAACAGAAATAGACTCATAGATACTGAGAATTTTTTGTTGCTTGCCAGATGGGCGGGGGCTGGAGGGATGGGTGAAAAAGATGAAGGAATTAAGAAGTACAAATTGGTTGTTAGATTGATGAACCTCAAAGGGAAGCAGGGGTAGGATGAGATAAAATAAAGAACTTGTATGCATATATGCATAAGCAATGGACACTGACAATAGTGTGGAGAAGGCTGGAGGGGGCGGGATTGGGGAGGAGGGGGTCAATGAGGAAAAAAGGGGGGATATCTGTAATACATTCAACAATAAAGTTGAGTTAAAAAATAAAATAAAATAAACAAACATGAAAAAAAAAAGACTTTTCTTATAACTAAAAATGGTTCGTAATCCTCGGTTCTAATGTCTTTTTCCAGATGGAAAATCTTACAAACCAGAGAAGAGGGTCTTGGCTAAGCTCTCCCAGCTAAGCAACTGCAAAACTAACCTATGCCATCAGCTACTACAAAGACACCTTTCCTTTTTCTGAGCTACAATTCAGGAACAAGAGGGGCTATAATCTTATTTCAAAAGTGCGGGACAAACATTGAGCAAGTCCCTAAAGTCATGCCAGACACTGTGCTGGGTGTTGGGCACAGGGACACAGATGCAGACTCTGTTCTCAAGGAGCTGGAACCAGAAAAAACAACTCGTGTGCTGTCGCCAGGAAACAATGCTGCATTTCCTACGTTTGTCCCCTCCGTAATTTGACTTCGTTCAAAGCACCTTTTATCTCAGAGATAAAAATGGTGAGGTTAGAGTACAGCGCAAGTTTTCCCAGAGGCAACTGGAGGGAACTTGGAATCTCACCTAAATTTCCCTTTTGGAAGTTAAAGAAATGAAGACTATATGATGACAAATGACACGGGATGACTGTACTTTGTGCTGTGAGTCCCAATGGCCACATCCATCAGATTTTTTGACAAATACCTCGAGTATTCTCCAATTAAGTGAATTGCATAGACTTAACAGTTGCAGGGAATAAAAAAATGCGTCCTCCCATTTTAGGAAATAAATGGACTCCCATCCAGATGAGGGTGGATACTCTTTAACAGTGTTTCCGTGCCACACAAAAAATAAAATTCAAGAGGCGTCGGCTGGACTGGAGGTGATCCATTCTCCACGGACCTCCCAGCCAGGGTCAATCTGGTGGGGTTTCTGATGGGCAATGAGGAAGGACAGCTGCTCCCTGACACCACCCTTAGATGCCAAGAACCTGGAAATAAAAATAAACTCCAGCTTCTTCTCTCCCCTCCCAGGTGATGGGAAAACATTTCAGGTGATGCTGGCTGCAGGCACAGAAGTGGAAGAGGGAGACTAACAAGCCGTAAGCAGGTCAATCTTGAGGGGCGAGAGCTCCAGAGACACAATTATCTTCTCCCAAGAGTCTGAACTGAATCCAAACCTCCCCAAGGCTCACCCAAGGTGGGGCAACTGCAGTCTGTTCATACCATGTACAGAACACTTATTGATTTCTAAGCCTTGGTATTTTCTGTCATAGCTCCCCAACACAGTCACCACCGACCGAACTGGATCCCCCAGGCCTTAAGTGTCACCACTGAGGTCACCTTTAGCTGTGATCCCCCAGGCTTCCCCACTACGCCCAGGATCACTGTGGGTCTAAGAACGTCAGGGTAGAAATCTTTGAGTGATAGAGGGATTTCTAGGATTTATAATCTGAGCCTGTTACCATTTGAGGATAAAAGGTACACAATTACTAGATTTTCAAAAAAGTTGTGAAGATGTTTAAATAATTGACATATCCTCATAAAAATTTATATAATTTATCAGACAGAAGATAAAATAAAAAGCCTGAAAAGTTTTATAATTATTAATGAAACTGAAGCAGTAAATTCCACAAAGAAAACACCAGGCCTAGATATATTTACAAATAACTTTTCTCACATATTCAAAGACTAAGATCACTCTTACTTACAGAACTTCTTCAATTTTTTTTTTATCCTCACCTGAGACATTTTTTTTTTTCATTTATCTTCAGATAGAGTGGGAGGGAGAGAGGGCGGAAAAGAGAGAGAGAAAAACATCGATGTGAGAGAGACACATCGAGTGGCTCCCACCCACACAACCCCAACCAGGGCCGGGGACAAATTGCAACCAAAGTACATGCTCTTAGCGGGAACCGAACCCAGACCTCTGTGGTCCATGGGCCGACATTCTACTGAGCCAAACTGGCCAGGGCTACAGAACTTTTTAAAAAAGAACAGAAAAGAATAAAAATCCCCACTCATTTTTGGAGACCAGTATTACTTTGATAACAAAGTACGAGGAAGTTCAAAATGAAGAAAAATACAAGAAAATAACACCACTGAGCCATTTCAACCCACTTAATAAATGGGTTAATGATAATAAATAATTAAATGGTTTAATAAATAGATATAGATGTAGGACTCTTCAGCAAAATATTAGCTAAATAAATTTACCAATAGATAGAAAATATACTATATTATACCTAAATTAGGTTTATCCCAAGGATGTAAGTCTGGTTTAATTTTTAAAATATATAATTATCTTTTACTTCATTAAGATATTAAAGGTAAAACCAGCCCTGGCTAGTTTGACTCAGTGGTTAGAGTGTTGGCCCACGGACCAGAGAGTCTCTGGTTCAGTTCCTGCTATAAGGGCACGTACCTGGGTTGCGGTTTGTCCCCGGCCCTGGTTGGGGTCGTGTGGATGGCAGCCAGTTGATGTGTCTCTCTCACATTGATGTTTCTCTCTCTCTCTCTTCCTCCCTCTCTCCCTCCCACTCTATGTAAAGATAAATGCAAAAATGGCCTGGGGTGAGGATAAAAAATAAAAATAAAGGTAAAACCATATGATCATCCCAACAGATGTATATATACTTTTGAATAAAATTCAATATGAATACATAAATCAAAATTTTAGTTAATTGGGATTAATAAAGAATTTTTCTTACCTGCTAAAATGAATCTACCAAAAACCAAAATATGAAAACAAACAAAAAATGTTATAAGCCTCATCCTCATCCTAAATGGAGAAACAGTGGCAGTATCCCTTTTGAAAACTAGCAGCCAGACAAGAATGTCTATCCTTACTACTTCAAGTCAACATTGATTGGAGATTTCTTTTTTTTTTTTAGAATCATACATCCTTTTCATAGTATTCCATACTAACCTTGCCCTTAAATGCAACTCTCTTTTACAAGAATGCTCAGAAGCACAGCACATTTTAGCAATCAACTCAAAGAAAGAAGAAAAAGGCAAAGTATAATTTGACATAGTGAGCTGTGAATCCAGGAGTATTATCCAAGCTAAATATCCTCTCTCTCTGAGACCAAGGAATTAAACTCATTTTGCTTTTGCTTTTTCAACAAATGCAGAACTTTGAAAGCTGTTCTAGCCCATAATTTTGTTCATCTTTTGATCCAACTGGTATTATGCTGAATAACATTTGTAATTTAACTGTATTATGTGTGTGAACTTTGCACCCCAAGGAGAGCTAGAGACATTTTACAGCACTAAAATTATCATTTTTTAAAAAAACCTTTTTTAACTTTTCTCTTTCACTTTTGATAGAAGTACCAGAAATTCTACTTCATTTACGCTTTTCTCTGAAAATGCAGCTGTTTCTAGTGAAGACGATGACTTATTTCAGGACCAATGCCTTTATCACTCATTTGATGACTATTTATTAGGTGCCTCCTGGGTGCCCACTGTCCAAGGCACTGGTGATGTAACAGTGAATGAAACAAAGCTTCAGTCCTTGGTGTTGCTTAAATGTCGAGAAACGGGCGAATGTTTTCCATCATAAGCAGAGGATGAGGGTGAGGCCAGGAGTTCTTAGAGTAGAACCCCTGGCCCATGGCGAGCTCTCCTTTTCTCTGCGAAATCTTCTGTCACTATACTTTAGGTACAAGACAAGAACCCTTCAAGGCTCCTGTCGCTGCTCTACCAGAGCTACACCTCACTGAGCCTTTCTCGGCAAATTAATTAATAATAGCCAGCACTGAAAGGGCACCTTTCAAAAAGGCTGCACACACTGTCTCATTAAAATCCTGTAATTAGGTGTTATTATTGTCATTTGATGGATGAGAAGCTGAACTCAGAGGAGTTCAGAGATTCCACACATTATAGATATTAATTCAAAATTTTCTGCCCCTAAAGACTTCATGAACATTTCCCAGTATATCTAGTTGACCCATTCATTCATGCATTCACTCTTTCGTTCGCTCTCTCAGCAAATGCTGAGTTATATACCAAAGAGAATTTGGGATTTCACGTTCTCCTGAGTGTATGCTGAGTGTAGTCATTTAAAAAAAATACTTTTAAAAATATGTTTTTATTGAATTTTTTAGAGAGGAAGGGAGAGATAGAAACATCTATGTAAGAGCTGAACGCAAATTGGTTGCCTCCTGCAGGCCCCCTACTGGGGATTGAGCCTACAACCCAGGCATGTATCCTGACCAGGAATAGAACTGGGACCTCTCAGTCCATGGGATAACACTCAACCCACTGAGCCACACCAGCTTGGCACTGAGTGTAGTCTTTATCCATAATCCATCAATACCACATTTCCCTTAGCTATGTAATACTGTGCAACCCAAATGGCAGACAGATACTTTTTTCCTCTTCACTCAATTAAAAAATTTTTTTAAAAACAATTAAGAGTTCTTTTCTGTGGAATAACCTGATTAGTAATGTGATGAATCCCTAAATTACTTACCAATGGGGGAGTCCAAACAGGCTGAATGAGAATAGAATAAGAGAGATTCATTCATTCATTCACTCATTCATTTATTCAACAAATAAGCATTGAGTGCTAGGAATTCTGAGACTGTGACACAAACCAAATAAACAAAATCCTTGTCCACATGGAGCTTACTTTCCAGTGAAAGGGAAGGCAGATAAGATAACTTCTCAATTCTCTTCCAACACAAAAGCTTTAGGCTATTAAAAATGGGGAGAAGCAGCAGAAAGAGAGAGAGGCAGGTAAGAAAGGCCAGGGGACAGAGGGAAGTTCAAGGGCAGATACTGGGCGCAGTGACTGTGCGTCCGAGCTTGTTATCATCTGTGCTCTGTGCTGGTCCCCTGCTCACCTCTCAGACACGGACGCCCTTCTGTCCCACTAACTGCGGTGGGGCGGGACTGGCAGTCACTGCACGTCATGCCCTCTTCGGAACCTCTCTTTATTCCCGTTCACTCACCTGTCCCAGGAGAAACTCTCCCTTTCTGCCCACTCAAACCTGATTCTTCAAGGCTCATCCAGAAGCCCCTGACTCCCTGACTACTTCGTTCCCTTGGCACTCAGTCTCAGGGCCACAGACCCTCCACCGACCCAGCTCCTGAACAGCATTCAGTCAGCCCTGCTGGGCGCCAGATATTCAGTGTCAGAGGTCACAATTCTCGCCATAAAAAAACAAAAACAAGCAGGGAGGGCAGACAAGGATAATGACGATTTGGCGGTCATGGTAGAACGAGGCTACTACGGCACCACAGAGAAGGGACATAAGCCTACATCTAGAGTTCTGACTTTGAAATGGGAAAATACATCTATGTTTGACCATGACGTAAAGTCACAGGGAAGAAGTTATGAGAGGGGATAAGCACTGATAGGGGTGGGGAGAGGTGGGGGTCTCTGCACTATAGTTTTGGGTACTTACTTATATGCTGCTGGTAGTGTTAGGTGCTTTTAAAGTCCTAATTTCTTTTCACTGCAAGTAGCCTGTAAGCGCTCTGTGGGCAGGACCATGTCCCATGTTTTCTCTCTATTTCCCACAGCACTTAGTGATGATTCATGATGAGTCTGCAACAAATACTGACTGAGCCTGCTCACAGTCATGGCCAAAAGGGAGGTTTCACTCTGCCTAAATAACCTGAGACGCTTCTCTTGCACACCTAACTTTCTTGCCTTGCTATCTTCAGGCCTGCAACAAGTCTGCCCGAAATAAGTCAGTAATAGGACAGCACACTCCACAAATCACCCTTCCTGGACCGGGGCATGGCTCCTGTGACCACTTTTCATCTATCAGGCCTGAGGGAGAAATGAGGGACAGCAACCTCCAGAAAGTGGAGGTAGAAGGTGCAGGCTAGGCACTTCAGTCATTGTAATAGAGGAAACGGGGACCTTTTCAACTTACCCAGTTACTAAATTGTTTCCTTCACGGCTGGGCATAAAACAAACAAAGAAATAAACAAACCGACAAAAACTGATCTTCCATTTGCTAAATTATCTCTTTGAAATTAAACTGACTTGGGCCCTGGCCGGTTTTGCTCAGTGGTTAGATCATCGGCCCACAGACCAGAGAGTCCCGGGTTCGGTTCCCACTAAGGGCATGTACCTTGGTTGCAGTTTGTCCCCGGCTCCGGTTAGGGTGATGTGGGTGGCAAACAGTCAATGTGTCTCTCTTGCATCGATGTTTCTCTCTCTCCTTTTCCCTCTCTCCCTCCCGCTCTATCTGAAGATAAGTGCAAAAATGTCCTCGGGTGAGGATTAAAAAAAAAAGAAAGAAAGAAAGAAATTAAACTGACATGGGAAAATTGAATAGTCAAATTAATATTTTTTCTTTATTGATTTTAAGAAAGGAAGGGGGAGGGAGAAGAGAGACAGAAACATCAATGAGAGACATCGATTAGCCGCCTCCTGCATGCCCCCCACTGGGGATTTGGCCCACATCCTGGGCATGTGCCCTGACAGGGAATTGAACTGGTGACTTCTTGGTGCATGGGTCGATGCTCAACCACTGAGCCACACCGGCTGGGCTGGATAGTCAAATTAAATAAAATGTTGGATCCATATGTAAGGATAAAAATTCAAACCATAGGGGTACTAGAAAAAACATGTGGTGGGGTTTTTGTTTTTGGGGTTTTTTTTGCTTTTATTTTTATAACTTTTTGCTATAACTTTGTGGAAGGGCTTGTCATAAAACAAAATATTGATGACTTTGATCATATGAAAATAAAATCTTCTACCCTGTAAAAAACACCATAAGTGACATTAAAAGCAAATGAAAAACTGGGAACATTTACAGTTTGTATCAAAAATAAAAGAATAAACTCCCTAAATTTTAAAAAGCTCTTAGAAATTGAGATGAAAAAGACTAACAACCTGATTAAAAAAATTGGGTAAATGTCACTAACAGATGATGCACAGAGATAGAAACACAAATGACAAATAAATAGATTTAAACCACTTCACTCGTAATAAGAGAAATCAAATTGAAACCACACTGGAAAATCATTTCTCCTATGGAAGCCTGGCAGGACGCAATAGTGTGACCTTAAATTTGTCTGTGCGGCTTTGGGGAAGCAGACATGTCAATCGCTGCGGGTGGATGAGAAAACAGTACAGCTCCTCCGAAGACGCATCCACTCCCCAACGTAGCACGCCAGGGCCGGGAATCTTTCACAGAGGACTAGTCCCGTTAATGACTGAGAAAGGGAACAAAGGCGACTTTTCCCTGTTGACATGGAATGTTCTCCAGGATATATTGGCAGGTGGAAGAAAATAAAACAAGCTGCAGAACAGTGTAGGTAGGAGGCTTCCTTTTGTATCCGAAATATTCACTGGCCTTTATTTGGTTTACACAAAGAAAAGACTGGAAGGATGAACCAGAAACCAATAAAAATGGTTCGTTGATATGGGAGTAGGAGCATGGAGATAGGAGACGGACTTCTGTGATACAAACAAGAAAACCGAATGCTTAAATGATACTTGAGAAAAACTCTGAGACTCTCTTCCAGTAGCAGAGACCACTGAAAACTGAAGCGTCAAGCTTGACATCCAAGTCACCATCGCATTTGTTCACAGTGACAGACATCAGGCTTGGGGGCATCTGGAAGACACCCAGCTTAACACAGGCGGGAAGAGGAGAGGAAGACACGTGCCGAAGCTCACTAATGTCATAGCTAGGAGGACACCTGCTCCTTCAGCTTGGGTATTTGAGTCCTGCACATCTCAGGGATTTCATGGGCACTGTGATGCATGGAACGATACCGGCAAAGGTTTGGTTCTCCCCTAAAGAACTGGATCCTCACCTGGTGTGGCTCAGTGGGTTGAGCATCATCCCATGGACTGAGAGGTCCCGGTTCAATTCCAGGGCAGGGCACATGCTCAATCCCCAGGAGAGGGTGTGCACGAGGCAGCTGATCTATGTATCTGTCTCACATTGATGTTTCTATCTCTCTCTCCCTTCCTCTCTCTCTAAAATGTCAATATAACATATTAATAAAAAGAATTGGATCCTTTAGCCTTTCCTTTCATGGACTCCTCATCAAACTCAGGAAGACATTTGGAGGTTTCAAGTGGAGAAATCCCAGGTTAAAAAAGGTCAAAGTGACATGATATAGCTAAGGATGGCCCAAACAATCCAAGATAAAAGGGAGGGAGGTTTAAAATAAGTGAGAAAGATGAGGTGGAAGAAAACACTCTTCATGATGCTTCTGGAGGGTCACAAGCAGATAAGCAAGCTGACGGGGCAGTGGTGGGGGGGTAGTGAGCTAACCACTAGCCTGCTCTGACTGCACAAGGTGGAGGGCGGGTAGTGAGCTAACCACTAGCCTGCTCTGACTGCACAAGGTGGAGGGCGGGTAGTGAGCTAACCACTAGCCTGCTCTGACTGCACAAGGTGGAGGACCAGCGTGGCCAATACCACGGGGAGGCTGCAGCCTTCTTTTCTAATGAAATTCCTTACAGAGTGGGCTGATTTATTTATTTAAAATAAAAATTCTGTTCTAATGAAAAGTGCAACTTTCCTCCACGTGACCTAGCCTATTTCTGGTTCCCATGTGACTGAATCTAAAAACAATGCCGAGTGATAGCTTGGGATACACTACTTACGGTGAAAGCAAATCATAAGGAAGGAGAACACCACTCGGCTTGTTCCAGGAACACTTACATCAGTTCTTTCTTACTCAGAGTAAATTTTAACCACAGGTAAAGATAATACAGTATGGCCCTTAATGAAATTGTATCACCACGGCCGATAGGAGGAGGGTTTACCTTTCTGAGGCTTTAGTGTCACCTTACTTTGGACCCCAGTTTGCAAGAGCCCTACGCTCCCCTCCCCTCTCCTGATATCTTCAACCTTAAATGGCAGGAATTGTTCTCTCCCTCAGCCCAGGGACCACACGGCCACGCCTACTCATTTGGCTCTGCAGGTTGGAGGCCTCATCACATCTGTGATCTGAGCTCCTCCGCAAGAGGAAGGCAAGGTGAGCGCTGTGTGGCTCAGACAGGTAACATCATTCATCCGGGACAGTCTACTCATGGGGCCAGGGCTAGCACTCAGGTGTCCTAACTCGCAGTCATGGGCATGCCCACCACACCTAGCCGAATGGCTTGGCTTTTGGTTTCCACGTTCCGAGAGGTACATGGAGAGCAGCCAGTGTGCGATTCACTGCAGGATGCTTGACATTTTTCATGGCAAAACTTCTGGTTGTGGGTTATGCAGAAACCCTGTTTTCCCCCGAGCTCATCTGCTTGGTAGTATAGTATATGTGTCTGTTTCTAGGTTTTTAGCTGGTTGGGGAGTGGCAACGGGAATGGGAGAATGTTAGACATGGTCTCTATCTTTAACCCTGAAATCTGAGAATAAGGTGCTCTAAATAATCAGACTATACCCAGTTCCTTTCCCTTGGCGCCTCAAAGATTTGCATGTGGCTTCCTTGTGTTGCACACTGTAACAACTTCTAGACAGACTCCCTGAATCTGAGCCCTTTCTTACCCTACTTCTCTAAACAGCTCCTCCTCTGACCCCAGCATTTTCATTCCTGAGATTGATGTTCATCTTCCTAGTCTCAACCGTTCAGTGGGAAGAGTTCTGGCAAGGGACCCTTCCCAAATGTCACCACGTGCTTTTCAGCCAAATAGGACACCCGAAGGTCCCCCAGGAAACCCAAACACCTGTGGACTATGTTTTTTCTTCATGTTTTACCTACTTGCAATTTACCTACTGCCCTGGAGCAGCGTGAGGATTAGCCGTCCTCAGGCTACTTTCAAACCTGTGAAGGCAGGGTTCCCACCTCCTCGCGGGGCACGCTCTCTGAGACAGAAATGGAATACTAACACGAGACTTAAGCGTAGCAGCCTCGAACAGTCTGTGCTCTCTGTCACCACTCCGACAAAGGACCACGGACCAGATCAACAGCCAAGTGAAAGGCCAGACAGGAGCATGAACTTCCCTTTCAAAGGAAGCCCTGGAGGAAGTGAGTCCTACCCGTCCACGTGGGTGGCTGCCAGGCCCGGGGCACGTGCTGGGCAGGCAGGGGCATTTGGCTGCTCTCACAATTTGTCACAAATAATGACAGCCTGTCCCTCCCAACAAACATCTGTGATGCTTAAAGGTCAATCTTCTCTTGGCTTCTTTGACATCTTGTGTAGGGTGACGCGATGTTATCAGGGGCTGCCCTGTTCGTTACAGGACGGTTAGCAGTCTCCCTGAGATCTGCGCACCGAGAGCAGTTCCCCCACCTCTGAGCTGCGCCACCCCAAAATTTCTTCAGCTGAGTGTCCCCTGGGGGGCACAGTCATGCTGTTTGAGAGCCTCGGGGCTAGATGACCCAGTGTGAACACTGGAGGTGTTTCTTGGATTATGGGTGACCTCTACAAAAAAGTCATCCTTCAACAAGCTTGTGGGGTGGCCTTGGAGGCCTGCCAAGTTACACTTACACTTCCTTCTGTTGCCCCTGCGTGAGGCCAAGGGACACACTCATTTTCACAAATGAAACGTCACCTACTTCACTGCTCATTCATTTACTTTTAGACCCCCTGCCTAGCTTTCTTTCGGCCCGGTAGCCACAGATTGCTCATTTGCACAGCACTAGGTATCAGGTGCTCGCCCCGTGTGCTAAACAACCAGACTTGCATTTTACCTTCACATTCTACGTCGCAAGCTCCTGCTTAAATGTCTTGGGCTCCAACACATCTGAACTGGAGGTGGGGAGCCCTGAGGGTGCTGAGATAATGGGGGGTCGAGTGGGGGGACATCCATAAAGAGTGGCCAGAATTCAGCGGGGTGGGGGGGGCTCTCTTTCCTCCAAAATGTCTCATTAGGGTTCCAAGGCTTGGCCTCCTTCTCTCTGTATCCTGCAGTCCAATTTAATTGAGTGACGACCTCACCACGCCGTGCTGCTCTTTCGACAGGAGGGTAAACTCATTCTGTCCGTCCTGACATTTGCTTTCTTAAGGGCCTCACAATATGCAGCTTAAATAATTAAATGCAGGTCACATCACAGCCTCCCTTTTTAGCCTGTCTGAGGGCACAGCAGGTTCTTTGTGATGGCTAGCTTTCGACCAAGTGATTTTTAGAAGCTAGTACAGGTTTTATTTTTGTTTTGTTTTGGCATGTTTTTGTGCATGACAATTCTCTCAACCCAAAACCCCAAACCTCAGCCTAGTGAAAACCCAGTGTGAACAGCTGAAGGGACTATGGGTTTCTGATGGTGGATACATCTGAGACCCTGGTTCTGTTGACAAACAGAGCAGCCTGCTTGTCATGGTCAGTACTTTCTTTCTGTCACCCAGCAAAGTTTAATGCTAGGGGACGAATCCCTTGTGTTTTATTGCATGTGTCCATTCTCCTCCAGCTGGGATGAGCTTGTCAAAAATAAAGCAACTCTTTAAAATGACCTAATGAGAGAGAAGTTTCAGGAAGGACTAAAGATAACTCTTACCTATAGTGCCCATTTTAAACAATAGATTTCTCTGAGGGAACTGTGAGTGATTATAATGAGTTTGGATTTAGTTTAACCTAATGCTGATTTTGCACATTACAGAGATTTGTCATCTTTGAGTCATGTGCCAGATGACTGCTTTAAAATACATGCAACTTTGTGTGCATTCGCTATAATAGAGCAAAGTCTGATCGCTCTATTAATAGCCACAGTCCTTGGCCTGGGGAAGGCAGAGTGGCAGCGATTTTAAAATTCAAAATTCATCATCTCCGCGTAATTAGTTGTGAATCTCTAAGTGTTCAAGCTGAGGAATTAGCCAGGAACTGGAGCTGTTACCCTTCAGCGTCCCTTTTAATATTGTTCCACAGTCATCATTTCCTTGTGTTTTTCTAATTGCTGCAAAACCAATTGTTTTTAACTCACCTGCTCTGGCTCTTTGTAATTTGTTGAATGTAATCACCTTCAAAGGAAGAGAGTGTACTTCTCGTTCAGGGAATTGGGGCTTGATTACATGAGCATCCTCAAGGGGCTGTTTCAAAGCAGTGTTTGCTTGACCTGCTTGGTGGTTCTGAGGGCGTGGGGCTTAAGGAAGGAGGGGCTGCTGTTGAGAGCGAGTTCTGCAGCTCAGTGATCTAGGCCCTGGTGGGCTTTCATCTGACGTAGATTTATAAAACAAAAAAGGATTAGGAATTCTGGTTCCTCATTCCTAGATAGTAGGATGCAACTGTTGAGGTACTAGAGGATCTTCTCTCTCACATGGTGCTTCAGGTCTGTGTGTCTGATGAGAAGCATCCAGGGAGCAGGGCAGTGTCACCAACCTGCCCCAACCCCCAGCATCCTCCACTGGCCTGGACACAGGGTGAGAGATGAATAAAGAAAAATAAACTAATTTAGAGATCAACCATTTTCTTTGCTTTTATTCCTTTTGCCAATCTTGTTTATCAATCAACCAGTTCAACTTAGAGATTTTCAAAGATCAACCATCAGAAGAGCACAGGGTCTGAACCTTGGTTTCCTTCGGATCTCAAGGATCTACTGCATTTTCATCATTAGGAGTGACTCTGTGACAATAATCCCCAAATTGGCGCAGAGATGATGATAATGAAGCCAGGGAGCATGGGGCCATTTACAAGAAACAAAACAAGGTTCTGATATGCCTTCAACAGACCCCGTGAAAAAATCATCATGAAAGAGTCGGCCGAAATTCCACTTTCTTGAGAACAATTAAAAATGGATTCCCTGCTTTCTCTAGTATAGTCCTCAGAGAAGGAGAAATGTCCTCATTCAGTTTCTCTCTGTACATAGCTGCTCTGCATCTCTCTCTCGCTGGACACGGAAAGGCCCACATGGATGGTGGCTTTCACCAGTCCTGTGGGTTAGATGCATTTTTATTCAACACCTATGATATTGGTTCACATCTACTGAACTCCTTTGATGTGCCAGGCCCTGTGCTAGGTGCAGAATATGAATGAGAAGCAATGTGGCACCAATGAAGAGCTGAACATGCAAAGAAATAAGTCTAATCTCCAGTGCCATGGGACAGAATTAAATATAGTATATTACAGAAGAGACAAGGAAAAGTGATTGGGTATAGCTGATGCAGGAGCATCTGGGAAGACTTCCTAGAGGAGGTAAAGTCTGAACTGATTCTTAAAGATTAAGTAGAAGTTACATTAAGGTTTGAGAAGAAGGCTATTGGTCTGAAAGCCATTCCAGGAAGCGAGACCACAGAAGCCAAGGCCCGGAGACCTCCGACAGCATCGTGTGTTCAGATCAGAGAGAGCATTCTGATGATGAGTCAAGGCAGGACATGGAAAGAGATGAAGTCAGAAAGGCTTTGTGAATCTTGCAAGAGGGGGACATTGGATCTTGTCTGTGGGTCATGGAGAATCCTTAAGAGTCTTAAGCAAGGGAACTGATGGGATCCTGCACTCTGGTGGCAGCATGGATGGGAGTGGTCGGGATTGACTGGAGCAAGGGAAAAGGAGGATGTGTGCCCAGTGAAGGCACCATGGCAGAAGAGCTGCAGGAGGCGGACTGGAGAAGCCTCTGGGAGGGAAGCCAGCAGGACTCTGGGACACTTGGACTGTGAAGGAAGAGTCGGGGACGCTCTCAGCTTCACAGCTTGTACAGCTGTCCTTCAGTATCTGCAGGGATCGATTGGTCCAGGACCCCCGCAGACACCAAAGTCCACAGATGTTCAAGTCCCTTATATAAAACAGCAGAGAACAAGGCATACAGTCAGCCCTCCGTATTGGTCGGCCACATCCACGGACTCCCAATAGAAAAGGGTATTTTCGATCTGCAGTTGGTTGAATCTGCAGATGCAAAAACTATGGACAAAGAGGGCTGGAGGGCTGGCTGTCCTCCTAAAAGAATGGAGACTGCCAGCTAAGACAGAGAACCTGAGAGGCAGATATTTCTAGAGAGAAAAGAGAGATTTCAGTTTGGAATTCTGCCCTAGAGGTATTTGGCATGGTTAGTGATGGTGGTGGGCTGCCTGGGAGATCACTCGAAAGCTGGGCAGAGAAGTCTGGGCTAAAGATTGTTACTTTTTTTTTTTTTTAATCCTCACCTGAGGGCATTTTTCCATTTTTTGTTCAGATAGAGCGGGAGGGAGAGAGAGGAAGAGAGAGAGAGAAACATCGATGTGAAGGGACACATCGAGTGGCTGCCACCCGCACGACCAACCAGGGCCGGGGACAAACTGCAACCGAGGTACATGCCCTTAGCGGGAACCGAACCCGGGTCTCTCAGGACCGCAGGCCAACACTCCAATGGCTGAGCCAAACCGGCCAGGGCTAAAGATTGTTACTTTTTATGAACCAGGGCCAGCAGGGCCAGCTGGGGTGAGACTACTCTCCCTCCCTCTATCCCAAGATTGGAGCACAAGGTTGCCATTTCCTGGTCTGCCTTCACCCTGCATCCTGCCCCTGGTTCCTTCTCTTTCTCCCTCTCTCTCCACCTCTGTCTCTTGCTGATGCCTTCTCGGAGGCCCTGTCTGCAAGAAAGGAGCAGGAATATTTATTACGGCCAGCTTGGCAAATTATTGTGGGTATCTCCATGGAAACAAAGCCACAAAAGGACTCCTGTTTGCGACCTCACCCACTGGGCCACCTACCCAGCTCCTAAATCCTTCTGCCACTTCTGACTCTGAACAACCAGACTTTTAATACATGTGTCTCTAAATAATTTTTTTTTTTTTTTGGTACGTGCCCCTAGTGGGAACTGAACCTGGGATTCTCTGGTCCGCAGGTCGACGCTCCAATTGCTGAGCCAAATGGGCCAGGACAATACATGTTTCAAAGTCAAGCTAAAGAAACCAATCTTGAAACAAAAGATATATATTTACTTTTATGAGCCCCGAGACCGGGATTTGGAAAGCAGGTTTCTTTTGTTACATTCAGTGTGATTCGAGGAAGCCAGCGGGCACAGGGCACCAGGGAATAGGGGGTCACAGGGCTCTCTGTTTTAAAGGGAGGGCTCCCAGGCTGTGAGGCAGATGGAGTGGCTAATGACTGAGCCTCCTACAGGAGGGGGCGGGAACAGGGCGATAAGACGAGGTGCCCTTCCCAGAAGCCCTGGAGGATAGACTGCCATTGTCAAGTGCCCACCTTCATCTGAGGGCAATTTCAGGGAACCCGGGAAAAGCACATGCTGGAGATAGAGCGAGTATCTCGGAGAGCATCCCGCAAGGCTCCAAGACCTACCTCCGAGTTCCCTTCTGCAGTTGGGACCTCTATTAGAAAACCTCGTCACTTAAAGAGGGAATGGGGCGTCAGGCAACCTCACACTCCCCGGCCAAACCGAACCTGAGGAAGAAATCTCTCCTGCACACCCAGCATGCACTCCGTTTTTCCCCTGTTCCCATTTTCGTGTCAGATCAACTTTGCCAGTATCTACAAAGTTAATGGTGTTTTATCTGCCTTAAATGCCTCTTCCTAGGATTTGTCAGAAGGCAGCACACACCCCGCCTGCTGCCTCCACCTGGTTTTCCCTTCTTGGCATCAACAGGGTGGGTAGCGCTCGGCTGGGTCGGGGCAGTGCGTGCAGATGACAGAGCTCTGGCAGTAACCCCACTTTAAAGGCAGAGGGAAGGGCCT